>NC_092708.1:71192147-71918870 GCF_047496885.1 Scyliorhinus torazame
GGGGTGTGTGGTGGGGATGGGGGTGTGTGGGGGGATGGGGGTGTGTGTGGGTGGGGATGGGGGTGTGTGGTGGGGATGGGGGTGTGTGGTGGGGATGGGGGTGTGTGGTGGGGATGGGGGTGTGTGGGGGGATGGGGGTGTGTGTGGGGGGATGGGGGTGTGTGTGGGGGGATGGGGGTGTGTGTGGGGGGAATGGGTGTGTGTGTGTGGGGAATGGGGTGTGTGTGGGGGGGATGGGGGTGTGTGTGGGGGGGATGGGGGGGTGTGGGGGGGAGATGGGTGTGTGTGTGGGGGGAGATGGGTGTGTGTGTGGGGGGAGATGGGTGTGTGTGTGGGGGGAGATGGGTGTGTGTGTGGGGGGAGATGGGGGTGTGTGTGGGGGGAGATGGGGGTGTGTGGGGGGGATGGGGGTGTGTGGGGTGGGGATGGGGGTGTGTGGGGGGATGGGGGAGTGTGTGGGAGATGGGGGTGTGTGTGGGGGGTGTGGGGGTGTGGGGGGTGGGGGGGCGTGGGGGGGGCAAGGGGGGGCCATGGGGGTGTTGGGTGGGGGGGAGATGGGAGTGTGTGTGGGGGGGGTGTGGGTGCGTGTGTGGGGGGATGGGGGTGTGGGGTGGGGGTGTGGGGGGAATGGGGGGCTGTGGGGGGAGGGGTGTGTGGGGGGATGGGGGTGTGTGGGGGTGTGTGGGTGTGTGTGGTTGGGGGGGTGGGGGTGAGGAGGTGGGGGGTGTGGGGGGATGGGGTATGGGGGGGTGTGGGGGGATGGGGTATGGGGCGGTGTGTGGGGGGATGGGGTATGGGGCGGTGTGGGGGGGGGTGGGGTATGGGGGGTGTGGGGGGCGATGGGAGTGTGGGGGGTGGGGGGGGTGGGGGAGAATATGGGTGTGTGTGTGGGGGGAGATGGGAGTGTGTGTGGGGGGGATGTGTGGGTGTGTGTGTGGGGGGATGGGGGTGTGGGGTGGGGGTGGGGGGGATGGGGGCGTGTGGGGGGATGGGGGTGTGTGGGGGGATGGGTGGGTGTGGTTGGGGGGGTGGGGATGAGGAGGTGGGGGGGTGTGGGGGGATGGGGTATGCGGGCGGTGTGGGGGGGTATGGGAGGTGTGGGGGCGATGGGAGTGTGGGGTGTGGGGGTGTGTGGGGGATGGGGGTGTGGGGGGGTGTGTGGGGGGGATGGGGGTGTGTGGAGGGGAAGGGGTGTGTGGGGGGGGAAGGGGGTGTGGGGGGGGTGTGGGGGCATGGGGGTGTGTGGGGGTGTGTGGGGGTGTGTGGGTGTGTGTGGTTGGGGGGGTGGGGGTGAGGAGGTGGGGGTGTGTGGGGGATGGGGTATGGGGGCGGTGTGGGGGGGGTGGGGTATGGGGGGTGTGGGGGCGATGGGAGTGTGGGGGGTGGGGTGTGGGTGTGTGGGGGGGAAGATGGGTGTGTGTGTGGGGGGGAGATGGGAGTGTGTGGGGGGGATGTGGGTGTGTATGTGGAGGGATGGGGGTGTGGGGTGGTGGTGGGGGTGGGGGTGTTTGGGGGGATGGGCGTGTGTGGGGGCATGGGGGTGTTTGGGGGTGTGTGGGTGTGTGTGGGTGGGTGTGGTTGGGGGGGTGGGGGTGAGGAGGTGGGGGTGCGTGGGGGGATGGGGTATGGGGGCGGTGTGGGGGGGTGGGGTATGGGGGGTGTGGGGGGCGATGGGAGTGTGGGGGGTGGGGTGTGGGTGTGTGGGGGGGAAGATGGGTGTGTGTGTGGGGGGGAAGATGGGTGTGTGTGTGGGGGGGAGATGGGAGTGTGTGGGGGGGATGTGGGTGTGTATGTGGGGGGATGGGGGTGTGGGGTGGTGGTGGGGGTGTGGGGGGGATGGGCGTGTGTGGGGGGGAAGGGGGGTGTGGGGGGATGGGGGTGTGTGGGAGTGTGTGGTTGGGGGGGTGGGGGTGAGGAGGTGGGGGTGTGTGGGGGGATGGGGTATGGGGGCGGTGTGGGGGGCGATGGGAGTGTGGGGGGTGGGGTGTGTGGGGGGGAGATGGGGATGTGTGTGGGGGGGAGATGGGGGTGTGTGTGGGGGGGATGGGTGTGTGTGTGTGTGGGGGGTTGTGTGTGTGTGGGGGGGGGATGGGTGGTGTTTGTGTGGGGGGGATGGGTGGTGTGTGTGGGGGGAATGGGGGTATGGGGGGTGAGGGGGGAAGGGGTGTGTGGGGGGAAGGGGTGTGGGGGGAAGGGGGTGTGGGGGGGATGGGGGTGTGTGGGGGGTGAGGGGGGAAGGGGTGTGGGGGGTGGGGGGGGAAGGGGTGTGTGTGGGGGGTGGGTGTGTGTGGGGGGGTAGGGGTGTGTGTGGGGGGGTAGGGGTGTGTGTGGGGGGGATGGGGGTGTGTGGGGGGGGGATGGGGGGGGTGTGGGGGGATGGGGGTGTGGGGGGGATGGGGGTGTGGGGGGGATGGGGGTGTGGGGGGGATGGGGGTGTGGGGGGGATGGGGGTGTGGGGGGGGGGATGGGGGTGTGGGGTGGGGATGGACGGTGTGGTGGGGATGGGGGTGTGTGGTGGGGATGGGGGGGTGTGGTGGGGATGGGGGTGTGTGGTGGGGATGGGGGTGTGTGGTGGGGATGGGGGTGTGTGGTGGGGATGGGGGTGTGTGTGGGGGGATGGGGGTGTGTGTGGGGGGAATGGGGGTGTGTGTGGGGGGAATGGGGGTGTGTGTGTGGGGGTGGGTGTGTGTGTGGGGGGGATGGGGGTGTGTGGGGGGGGGATGGGGGTGTGGGGGAGATGGGTGTGTGTGTGTGGGGGGGGGGTGGGTGTGTGTGGGGGGGATGGGGGTGTGTGGGGGGGGGTGGGTGTGTGTGTGGGGGGGATGGGTGTGTGTGGGGGGGGGATGGGTGTGTGTGGGGGGGGGGATGGGTGTGTGTGGGGGGGGATGGGTGTGTGTGGGGGATGGGGGTGTGTGGGGGGATGAGGGTGTGTGGGGGATGAGGGTGTGTGGGGGGATGGGTGTGTGGGGGGGGGGGATGGGTGTGTGTGGGGGGGATGGGCGTGTGTGGGGGGGGAAGGGGGGTGTGGGGGGGGAAGGGGGGTGTGTGGGAGTGTGTGGTTGGGGGGGTGGGGGTGAGGAGGTGGGGGTGTGTGGGGGGATGGGGTATGGGGGCGGTGTGGGGGGCGATGGGAGTGTGGGGGGTGGGGTGTGTGGGGGGGAGATGGGGATGTGTGTGGGGGGAGATGGGGGTGTGTGTGGGGGGGATGGGTGTGTGTGTGTGGGGGGGGTTGTGTGTGTGTGGGGGGGGATGGGTGGTGTTTGTGTGGGGGGGATGGGTGGTGTGTGTGGGGGGAATGGGGGTGTGGGGGGGGATGGGGGGTGAGGGGGGAAGGGGTGTGTGGGGGGAAGGGGGGTGTGGGGGGGATGGGGGTGTGTGGGGGGTGAGGGGGGAAGGGGTGTGTGGGGGGTGGGGGGGGAAGGGGTGTGTGTGGCGGGTGGGTGTGTGTCGGGGGGATGGGGGTGTGTGTGGGGGGGTAGGGGTGTGTGTGGGGGGGTGGGGGGTGTGTGGGGGGATGGGGGGGTGTGGGGGGGATGGGGGTGTGTGGGGAGGATGGGGGTGTGTGGGGGGATGGGGGTGTGGGGGGGGGATGGGGGTGTGGGGGGGATGGGGGCGTGGGGGGGATAGGGGTGGGGATGGGGGGTGTGGTGGGGATGGGGGGTGTGGTGGGGATGGGGGTGTGTGGTGGGGATGGGGGTGTGTGGTGGGGATGGGGGTGTGTGGTGGGGATGGGGGTGTGTGGTGGGGATGGGGGTGTGTGTGGGGGGATGGGGGTGTGTGTGTGGGGAATGGGGGTGTGTGTGTGGGGGTGGGTGTGTGTGTGGGGGGATGGGGGGGGTGTGGGGGAGATGGGTGTGTGTGTGTGGGGGGGGTGGGTGTGTGTGGGGGGGGATGGGTGTGTGTGGGGGGGATGGGTGTGTGTGTGGGGGGGATGGGTGTGTGTGTGGGGGGATGGGTGTGTGTGGGGGGGGGATGGGTGTGTGTGGGGGGGATAAGGGTGTGTGTGGGGGATGGGGGTGTGGGGGGGGATGGGTGTGTGTGGGGGGAATGGGTGTGTGTGGGGGGGATGGGTGTGTGTGTGGGGGATGGGTGTGTGTGGGGGGGGTGTGTGGGGGGGATGGGTGTGTGTGAGGGGGTTGGGTGTGTGGGGGGATGGGTGTGTGTGGGGGGATGGGTGTGTGGGGGGGGATGGGTGTGTGGGGGGGATGGGTGTGTGGGGGGGATGGGTGTGTGGGGGGGATGGGTGTGTGTGGGGGGGATGGGTGTGTGGGGGGGATGGTTGTGTGGGGGGGGTGGGTGTGTGTGGGGGGATGGGTGTGTGGGGGGGGATGGTTGTGTGGGGGGGGATGGGTGTGTGTGGGGGGGATGGGTGTGTGTGGGGGGGATGGGTGTGTGTGGGGGGGATGGGTGTGTGTGGGGGGGATGGGGGGGTGTGGGGGGGGGGTGTGGGGGATGGGTGTGTGTGGGGGGGATGGGTGTGTGTGGGGGGATGGTTGTGTGGTGGGGGGTGTGGGGGGGGGGATGGGGGTGTGGGGGGATGGGGGTGTGGGGGGGGATGTCGGTGTGTGGGGGGGATGGGGGTGTGTGGGGGGGGGGGGGGGGTTGTGTGGGGGGGATGGGGTTGTGTGGGGGGGATGGGGGTATGTGGGGGATGGGGTGTGTGGGGGATGGGGGTGTGTGGGGGATGGGGGTGTGTGGGGGATGGGGGTGTGTGGGGGATGGGGGTGTGTGGGGGATGGGGGTGTGTGGGGGATGGGGGTGTGTGGGGGGTGGGGGTGTGTGGGGGGTGGGGGTGTGTGGGGGATGGGGGTGTGTGGGGGATGGGGGTGTGTGGGGGATGGGGGTGTGTGGGGGATGGGGGTGGGATGGGGGTGGATGGGGGGTGTTGGGGGGGTGGGGGGATGGGGGTGTGGGGGGATGGGGGTGTGGGGGGATGGGGGTGTGGGGGGATGGGGGTGTGGGGGGATGGGGGTGTGGGGGGATGGGGGTGTGGGGGGATGGGGGTGTGGGGGGGGATGGGGGTGTGGGGGGTGATGGGGGTGTGGGGGGGGATGGGGGTGTGGGGGGGATGGGGGTGTGGGGGGGATGGGGGTGTGGGGGGGATGGGGGTGTGGGGGGGATGGGGGTGTGGGGGGGATGGGGTGGTGGGGATGGGGGTGTCTGGTGGGGATGGGGGTGTGGTGGGGGATGGGGGTGTGTGTGGGGGGATGGGGGTGTGTGTGGGGGGGATGGGGGTGTGTGTGGGGGGAATGGGGTGTGCTGTGTGGGGATTGGGGGTGTGTGTGGGGGGAATGGGTGTGTGTGTGTGGGGAATGGGGGTGTGTGTGGGGGGGTGTGGGGGGGATGGGTGTGTGTGTGCGGGAGATGGGTGTGTGTGTGGGGGAGATGGGGGTGTGTGTGGGGGGTGGGGGTGTGTGGGGGGGATGGGGGGTGTGTGGGGGGTGATGGGTGTGTGTGTGGGGGGGTTGGGGTGTGTGTGTGCGGGAGATGGGTGTGTGTGTGGGGGGATGGGGGTGTGTGGGGGGGGATGGGGTGTGTGTGGGGGATGGGTGTGTGTGTGGGGATGGGGGTGTCGGGGGATGGGGGTGCGGGGGGATGGGGGTGTGTGCGGGAGATGGGTGTGTGTGGGGGGGATGGGTGTGTGTGGGGGGTGATGGGTGTGTGTGGGGGGGGGGGGGGGGGTGGGTGTGTGTGGGGGGGTTGGGTGTGTGTGTGAGGGGGTTGGGTGTGTGGGGGATGGGTGTGTGTGGGGGGGGGTGTGTGGGGGGATGGGTGTGTGGGGGGGGATGGGTGTGTGTGGGGGGATGGGTGTGTGTGGGGGATGGGTGTGTGTGTGGGGGGGATGGGTGTGTGGGGGGGATGGGTGTGTGTGGGGGGATGGGTGTGTGTGGGGGGGGGGTGTGTGGGGGGGATGGTGTGTGTGGGGGGGGTGTGGGGGGGGGATGGGTGTGTGTGAGGGGGTTGGGTGTGGGGGGGATGGGTGTGTGTGGGGGGGATGGGTGTGTGTGTGGGGGGGATGGGTGTGTGGGGGGGGATGGGTGTGTGGGGGGGGATGGGTGTGTGTGGGGGGGGGGTGTGTGTGGGGGGGGTGTGTGTGGGGGGGATGGGTGTGTGTGGGGGGGATGGGTGTGTGTGGGGGGATGGGGGTGTGGGGGGGGGATGGGGGTGTGTGGGGGGGATGGGTGTGTGTGGGTGGGATGGGTGTGTGTGGGGGGGGGGATGGGTGTGTGTGGGGGGGATGGGTGTGTGTGGGGGGGATGGTGTGCGTGGGGGGGATGGGTGTGTGGGGGGGATGGGTGTGTGTGGGGGGGGGTGTGTGTGGGGGGGATGGGTGTGTGTGGGGGGGATGGGTGTGTGTGGGGGGATGGGGGTGTGGGGGTGTGGGGTGGATGGGGGTGTGGGGGGGATGGGGGTATGGGGGTGTGGGGGGGGATGGGGGTATGGGGGTGTGGGGGGATGGTGGTGTGGGGGGGATGGGTGTGTGTGTGGGGGGATGGGTGTGTGTGGGGGGATGGGTGTGTGTGGGGGGGATGGGTGTGTGTGGGGGGGATGGGTGTGTGTGGGGGGGATGGGGTGTGTGTGGGGGGATGGGGGTGTGGGGGGGGATGGGTGTGTGTGGGGGGGATGGGTGTGTGGGGGGGATGGGTGTGTGGGGGGGATGGGGTGTGTGTGGGGGGGGGTGTGTGTGGGGGGATGGGTGTGTGTGGGGGGGATGGGTGTGTGTGGGGGGATGGGGGTGTGGGGGGGGATGGGTGTGTGTGGGGGGGGGGTGTGTGGGGGGGATGGGTGTGTGTGGGGGGGATGGGTGTGTGTGGGGGGATGGGGGGTGTGGGGGGGGATGTGTGTGTGTGGGGGGGATGGGTGTGTGGGGGGGATGGGTGTGTGTGGGGGGATGGGTGTGTGTGGGGGGGGTGGGTGTGTGTGGGGGGGATGGGGGTGTGGGGGGGGGATGGGTGTGTGTGGGGGGGTTGGGTGTGTGGGGGGGGATGGGTGTGTGTGGGGGGGGGTGGGTGTGTGTGGGGGGGATGGTGTGTGTGGGGGGGGGGTGGGTGTGTGTGGGGGGTGGGGGTGTGGGGGGATGGGTGTGTGTGGGGGGGGGATGGGTGTGTGTGGGGGGGATGGGTGTGTGTGGGGGGGATGGGTGTGTGTGGGGGGGATGGGTGTGTGTGGGGGGGATGGGTGTGTGTGGGGGGGATGGGTGTGTGTGGGGGGGATGGGTGTGTGTGGGGGGGATGGGTGTGTGTGGGGGGTGTGTGTGGGGGGGATGGGTGTGTGTGGGGGGGATGGGTGTGTGTGGGGGGGGGGTGTGGGGGGGATGGGTGTGTGTGGGGGGGATGGGTGTGTGTGGGGGGATGGGGGGTGTGGGGGGGGGGGTGGGGGTGTGGGGGGGATGGGTGTGTGTGGGGGGGGATGGGTGTGTGTGGGGGGGGATGGGTGTGTGTGGGGGGGATGGGTGGGTGTGGGGGGGATGGGTGGGTGTGGGGGGGATGGGTGGGTGTGGGGGGTATGGTGTGTGTGGGGGGGATGGGTGTGTGTGGGGGGGATGGGTGTGTGTGGGGGGGATGGGTGTGTGTGGGGGGATGGGGGTGTGGGGGGGGGGGTGGGGGTGTGGGGGGGATGGGTGTGTGTGGGGGGGATGGGGTGTGTGTGGGGGGGGATGGGTGTGTGTGGGGGGGATGGGTGGGTGTGGGGGGGATGGGTGGGTGTGGGGGGGATGGGTGTGTGTGGGGGGGATGGGTGTGTGTGGGGGTATGGGGTGTGTGTGGGGGGTATGGGAGTGTGTGGGGGGGATGGGAGTGTGTGGGGGGGATGGGTGTGTGTGGGGGGATGGGGGGGTGTGGGGGGATGGGGGGTGTGTGGGGGGATGGGGGTGTGTGGGGGGATGGGTGTGTGTGGGGGGGATGGGTGTGTGTGGGGGGATGGGGGTGTGTGGGGGGATGGGTGTGTGGGGGGATGGGTGTGTGTGGGGGGGATGGGTGTGTGTGGGGGGATGGGGTGTGGGGGGGATGGGTGTGTGTGGGGGGGATGGGTGTGTGTGGGGGGGGGGTGGTGTGTGGGGGGGATGGGGTGTGTGGGGGGGGGGATGGGTGTGTGTGGGGGGGATGGGGTGTGTGGTGGGGGATGGGTGTGTGGGGGGGGATGGGTGTGTGTGGGGGGGGATGGGTGTGTGTGGGGGATGGGTGGTGTGTGGGGGGGATGGGTGTGTGTGGGGGGATGGGTGTGTGTGGGGGGGATGGGTGTGTGTGGGGGGGATGGTTGTGTGTGGGGGGATGGGTGTGTGTGGGGGGATGTGGGTGGTGTGGGGGGGGGATGGGGTGTGTGGGGGGGGATGGGGGTGTGGGGGGGGGGATGGGGGTGTGGGGGGGATGTTGGTTTGTGGGGGGATGGGGGTTTGTGGGGGGTGTGGGGGTGTGTGGGGGGGATGGGGGTGTGTGGGGGGATGGGGGGGTGTGGGGGGGGGATGGCGGGGTGTGGGGGGGATGGGGGTGTGTGGGGGGGATGGGGGGTGTGTGGGTGGATGGGGGTGTGTGGGGGGGATGGGGTGTGTGGGGGATGGGGATGTGTGGGGGGATGGGGGTGTGTGGGGGGTGGGGGGTGTGTGGGGGGATGGGGGGTGTGTGGGGGGATGGGGGTGTGTGGGGGATGGGGGTGTGGGGGGAATGGGGGTGTGTGGGGAATGGGGGTGTGTGGGGGATGGGGGGTGTGTGGGGGATGGGGGTGTGTGGGGGATGGGGGTGTGTGGGGGATGGGGGTGTGTGGGTGGGATGGGGGGTGTGTGGGTGGGTGGGGGTGTGTGGGTGGGATGGGGGGTGTTGAGGGTGTGGGGGAATGGGGTTGTGGGGGGGATGGGGGTGTGGGGGGTGGGGGGGTGGGGGTTTGGGGTGGGGGGGATGGGGGGTGGGGGGGATGGGGGTGGGGGAATGGGGGTGTGGGGATGGGGGTGTGGGGGGATGGGGGTGTGGGGTGATGGGGGTGTGGGGGGATGGGGGTGTGGGGGGGATGGGGGTGTGGGGGGGATGGGGGTGTGTGAGGGGGATGGGGGTGTGTGGGGGGATGGGGGTGTGTGGGGGGGATGGGGGTTTGTGGGGGTGATGGGGGTGTGTGGGGTGGATGGGGGTGTGTGGGGTTGATAGGGGGGTGTGGGGGGGGATGGGGGTGTGTGGGGGGGATGGGGGTGTGTGGGGGGGATGGGGGTGTGTGGGGGGGATGGGGGTGTGTGGGGGGGATGGGGGTGTGTGGGGGGGATGGGGGTGTGTGGGGGGGATGGGGGTGTGTGGGGGGGGATGGGGTTGTGTGGGGGATGGGGGGGTGTAGGGGATGGGGGTGTGTGGGGGATGGGGGTGTGTGGGGGGGATGGGGGGTGTGTGGGGGATGGGGGTGTGTGGGGGATGGGGGTGTGTGGGGGATGGGGGGTGTGTGGGGGATGGGGGTGTGTGGGGGATGGGGGGTGTGTGGGGGATGGGGGTGTGTGGGGGATGGGGGTGTGTGGGGGATGGGGGGTGGGTGGGGGATGGGGGTGTGGTGGGGGGATGGGGGTGTGTGGGTGGGATGGGGGGTGTTGGGGGTGTGGGGGGAATGGGGTTGTGGGGGGGATGGGTGTGGGGGGATAGGGGGTGGGGGGTATGGGGGGTGGGGGGGATGGTGGTGGGGGAATGGGGGTGTGGGGAGATGGGGGTGTGGGGGGGTGGGGGGATGGGGGTGTGGGGGGATGGGGGGTGTGGGGGGATGGGGGTGTGGGGGGATGGGGGTGTGGGGGGGGATGGGGGTGTGGGGGGGATGGGGGTGTGTGAGGGGGGATGGGGGTGTGGGGTGGGGTGGTGGGGGGGCGTGGGGGGGTGGGAGGGATGGTGGGGGGTGGGGGGGATGGTGGGGGGTGGGGGGGAGGGTGTGTGTGTGGGGGGGGATGGGAGTGGGAAATTGGGGGTGTGGGGGGAATGGGGGGATGGGGGTGTGTGCGGGGGGTGGGGGTGTGGGGGGTGTGGGTGTGAGGGCGATGGTGGGATGGGGGGATGGGGGTGTGTGGGGGGATGGGGGGGGGGGTGTGAGGGGGATGGTGGGATGGGGGCGATGGGGGTGGATGGGGGTTTGTGGGGGGATGGGGGTGTGTGGGGGGGATGGGGGAGTGTGAGGGGGGATGGGGGTGTGTGTGGGGGTGCGGGTGTGGTGTGGGGGGGGATGGGGGTGGGGGGGTGGGGGGGGGGATGGGGTATGGGGTGTGTGGGGGGGATGGGGGGTGGGGGGATGGGGGTGTGGGGGGGTGATGGGGGTGTGGGGGGGTGATGGGGGGTGTGTGTTGGCGATGGGGGTGTGGGGGGGGGCGATGGGGTGGCGATGGGGGTGTGGGGATGGGGGGGTGGGGGGGTGGGGGGATGGGGAAGTGTGGGGGGGATGGGGGGTGTGGGGGGATGGGGGTGTGTGGGGGGATGGGGGTGTGTGGGGGGATGGGGGTGTGTGGGGATGGGGGTGTGTGGGGGGATGGGGGTGTGTGGGGGGAAGTGGGGGGTGTGGTGGGGTGGGGGGGTGTGGGAGTGTGGGTCTTAGGGGGGATGGAGTGTGGAGGGATGGGAGTGTGGGAGGGATGGGAGTGTGGGGGGATGGGAGTGTGGGGGGATGGGAGTTGATGGGGGGAATGGGGTATGGTTAGTGTGGGGGGGATGGGGGTATGGGGGGTGGGGGTGTGGGGGGATGGGGGTGTGGGGGGATGGGGGTGTGGGGGGATGGAGGTGTGGGGGGGTTGGGGGTGTGGGGGGGTTGGGGGTGTGGGGGGTTGTGGTGTGGGGGGGTTTGACATGTAATCCAATAATGCAAGTTCTGATTTCTCACCCACCAATTTCTCCTTAATCAATTTAAGTGGTCCTCTTACCTCATGACCAAAAATTAGTTCAAAAGGACTAAATTTGGTTGACTCATTCGGTGCATCCCTAATTGCAAACAGTACGAATGGAATTCCTTTATCCCAATCCTCTGGATAATCGTGACAATAAGCCCTCAACATTGTCTTTAATGTCTGATGCCACCTTTCTAACGCTCCCTGCGATTCTGGATGGTACGCAGTTAATTTAAATTGTTTTATTCCTAAGCTATCCATAACTTCTTTGAATAACCTCGAGGTAAAATTTGATCCTTGATCCGATTGTATTTCAATGGGTAGTCCATATCTAATAAAGAATTGAAGTAACTCCTCCACAATCTTTTTAGCTGTAATATTACGTACTGGAATGGTCTCTGGAAACCTAGTAGACACATCCATTATAGTCAAAAGATATTGATTCCCACTTTTTGTTTTAGGAAGCGGTCCTATGCAATCAGTTAGGACCCTTGTAAAAGGTTCCTCAAATGCTGGAAAGGGTATTTAGGGCACTGGTTTTATCACTGCTTGAGGTTTCCCTATCACTTGACATGTGTGACATGATTGACAAAATTTAACTACATGTTTATGTAGTCCAGGCCAATAAAAATGTTTCTGGATTTTAGCTTGAGTTTTCCCAAATGACCTCCCACTGGTACCTCGTGTGCAACTCGCAACACCTCCTTTCTATACCCTACTGGCAATACTACTTGATGAAGTAGGAGTAGCATGGTGGCATTGTGAATAGCACAATTGCTTCACAGCTCCAGGGTCTCAAGTTCGATTCCGGCTTGGGTCACTGTCTGAGGAGTCTGCACATCCTCCTCGTGTGTGCGTGGGTTTCCTACGGGTGCTCCGGTTTCCTCCCACAGTCCAAAGATGTGCAGGTTAGGTGGATTGGCCATGATAAATTGCCCTTAGTGTCCCAAATTGCCCTCAGTGTTGGGTGGGGTTACTGGGTTATGGGGGATGGGGTGGAGGTGTTGACCTTGGGTAGGGTGCTCTTTCCAAGAGCCGGTACAGACTCGATGGGCCGAGTGGCCTCCTTCTGCACTGTAAATTCTATGATGAACTTCTGCCCACTTTTCATCCGCCTGCATATGTAAAGGTCTCCATTTCCTCATCAAGACATCATTTTTACGGTAATAACACTGGGTATACACGCAGATTCCTCTTCCATGTCTGCTTTGATACATCCGTTTTATTTATAGAATCATAGAATCATAGAAGTTTACAGCATGGAAACAGGCCCTTCGGCCCAACCAGTCCATGCCGCCCAGTTTTTTACCATTAAGCTAGTCCCAGTTGCCCGCACTTGGCCCATAACCCTCTATACCCATCTTACCCATGTAACCATCTAAATGCTTTTTGAAAGACACAATTGTACCCGCCTCTACTACTACCTCTGGCAGCCCATTCCAGACACTCACTACCCTCTGAGTGAAGAAATTGCCCCTCTGGGCCCTTCTGAAACTCTCCCCTCTCACCTTAAACCTATGCCCTCTAGTTTTAGACTCCCCTACCTTTGGGAAAAGATGTTGACTATCTACCTTATCTATGCCCCTCATTATTTTATAGACCTCTATAAGATCACCCCTAAGCCTCCTACGCTCCAGGGAAAAAAGTCCCAGTCTATCCAGCCTCTCCTTATAACTCAAACCATCAAGTCCCGGCAACATCCTAGTAAATCTTTTCTGCCCTCTTTCTAATTTAATAATATCCTTTCTATAATAGGGTGACCAGAACTGCACACAGTATTCCAAGTGTGGCCGTACCAATGTCTTGTACAACTTCAACAAGACGTCCCAACTCCTGTATTCAATGTTCTGACCAATGAAACCAAGCATGCCGAATGCCTTCTTCACCACCCTGTCCACCTGCGACTCCACCTTCAAGGAGCTATGAACCTGTACTCCCAGATCTTTTTGTTCTATAACTCTCCCCAACACCATACCATTAACTGAGTAGGTCCTGGCCTGATTCGATCTGCCAAAATGCATCACCTCACATTTATCTAAATTAAACTCCATCTGCCATTCGTCGGCCCACTGGCCTAATTGATCAAGATCCCGTTGCAATCCTAGATAACCTTCTTCACTATCCACTGTGCCACCAATCTTGGTGTCATCTGCAAACTTACTAACCATGCCTCCTAAATTCTCATCCAAATCATTAATATAAATCACAAATAACAGTGGGCCCAGCACCGATCCCTGAGGCACACCACTGGTCACAGGCCTCCAGTTTGAAAAACAACCCTCTACAACCACCCTCTGTCTTCTGTCGTCCAGCCAATTTTGAATCCAATTGGCAACCTCACCCTGGATCCCGTGAGCTTTAACCTTCTGCAACAACCTACCATGCGGTACCTTGTCAAAGGCTTTGCTAAAGTCCATGTAGACAACGTCTACTGCACTGCCCTCATCTACCTTCTTGGTCACCCCCTCAAAAAACTCAATCAAATTTGTGAGACATGATTTTCCACGGACAAAGCCATGCTGACTGCCCCGAATCAGTCCTTGTCTCTCTAAATGCTTGTAGATCCTGTCTCTCAGAATACCTTCTAGCAACTTACCTACTACAGACGTTAGGCTCACCGGTCTGTAGTTCCCAGGCTTTTCCCTGCTGCCCTTCTTAAACAAGGGCACAACATTCGCCACTCTCCAATCTTCAGGCACCTCACCTGTGGCTGCCGATGATTCAAATATCTCTGTTAGGGGACCCGCAATTTCCTCCCTAGCCTCCCACAACACCCTGGGATACATTTCATCAGGTCCCGGGGATTTATCTACCTTGATGCGCTTTAAGACTTCTAGCACCTCCTCCACTGTAATATGCACACTTCTCAAGACATCACTATTTATTTCCCTTAGTTTCCTAACATCCATGCCTTTCTCCACCGTGAATACCGATGAGAAATATTCATTCAGGATCTCACCCAACTCTTGTGGCTCTGCACATAGATGCCCTTGTTGATCCTTAAGAGGCCCTACTCTGTCCCTAGTTACTCTTTTCCCCTTTATGTATCTGTAGAATCTCTTTGGATTCTCCCTTGCATTATTTGCCAAAGCAATTTCATGTCCCCTTTTTGCCCTCCTGATTTCCCTCTTAACTCTATTTCGACAATCTCTATACTCTTCAAGGGATCTACTTGATCCCAGTTGCTTATGTACGTCATATGCCTCCTTCTTCTTTTTGACCAGAGTCTCAATATCTCGAGTCATCCAGGGTTCCCTACTTCTACCAGCCTTGCCCTTCACTCTAAAGGGAATGTGCTTACCCTGCACCCTGGTTAACACATTTTTAAAAGCCTCCCATTTACCAGCCGTCCCTTTGTCTGCCAATAGTCTCCCCCAATCTACCTCTGCAAGTTCCTGTCTGATACCATCAAAATTGGCCTTGCCCCAATTAAGAATTTTAACTCTTGGGCCAGACCTATCATTCTCCATAGCTATCTTAAAACTAATGGAATTATGGTCACTTGTCCCAAAGTGATCCCTCACTAGCACTTCTATCACTTGCCCTTCCTTATTTCCCAAGACGAGGTCAAGTTTTGCCCCCTCTCTAGTCGGTCCATCCACATACTGAATGAGAAATTCCTCCTGAATACACTCAACAAATTTCCCTCCATCCAAGCCCCTAATGCTATGGCTGTCCCAGTCAATGTTGGGAAAGTTAAAGTCTCCTACTACTACCACCCTATTATTCTTGCAGCTATCTGTAATCTCCTTACATATTTGCTCCTCAATTTCCCGCTGACTATTTGGGGGCCTGTAGTACAGTCCTACCAAGGTGATCTCTCCCTTCTTATTTTTCAGTTCCACCCATATAGACTCAGTGGGCGAACCCTCGGATATATCCCCTCTAAGTACTGCCGTGATGTTCTCCCTAATCAAAAACGCCACTCCCCCTCCTCTCTTACCTCCTGTCCTATCCTTTCTATAGCATCTGTACCCCGGAACATTGAGCTGCCAGTCCTGCCCCTCCCTTAGCCATGTTTCAGTCATAGCTATAATATCCCAGTCCCATGTGCCCGTCCATGCCCTGAGTTCATCCGCTTTGCCCGTCAGGCCCCTTGCATTGAAATAAATGCAGTTTAATGTAGACCTTCCTTGCTCTCTGCCCTGCTTTCTCTGGTCATGCTTTACACACTCTCCCTTCCTGCCTTTTGTTTCTGTCCCCACTGACTTCCTACATCGGTTCCCATCCCCCTGGCACATTAGTTTAAACCCTCCCCAACTGCACTAGCAAACACCCCCCCGAGAACATTGGTTCCGGTCCCACCCAGATGCAGACCGTCCGATTTGTACAGGTCCCACCTCCCCCAGAATCGGTCCCAATGTCCCAGGAATTTGAAACCCTCCCTCTTGCACCATCTCTCAAGCCACGTATTCATCCTAGCTATCCTGTCATTCCTACTCTGACTATCACGTGGCACTGGTAGCAATCCTGAGATTACTACCTTTGAGGTCCTACTTTTTAGTTTAACTCCTAACTCCCTAAATTCAGCTTGTAGGACCTCATCCAGTTTTTTACCTATATCGTTGGTGCCTATATGCACCACGACAGCTGGCTGTTCACCCTCCCCCTCCAGAATGCCCTGCAGCCGCTCCGAGACATCCTTGACCCTTGCACCAGGGAGGCAACATACCAACCTGGATTCTCGTTTGCGTCCGCAGAAACGCCTGTCTATTCCCCTTACAATTGAATCCCCTATCACTATAGCTCTGCCACTCTTTCCCGCCCTTCTGTGCAGCAGAGCCAGCCACGGTGCCATGAACCTGGCTGCTGCCACCTTCCCCTGGTGAGCCATCTCCCCCAACAGTTTCCAAAACGGTAAATCTGTTTTGGAGGGAGATGACCGCAGGGGATCCCTGCACTGCCTTCCTACTCTTCCTCTGTCTGTTGGTCACCCTTTCCCTATCTGCCTCAGTAATTTTAATCTGCGGTGTGACCAACTCACTGAATGTGCTTTCCACAACTTCCTCAGCATCGCGGATGCTCCAAAGTGAGTCCATCCGCAGCTCCAGAGCCGTCAAGCGGTCTAACAGGAGCTGCAGTTGGACACACTTCTTGCAGATGAAGGAGTCAGGGACACCAGAAGGGTCCCTGACTTGCCACATCTCACAAGAGGAGCATGACACGGGTCTGAGCTCTCCTGCCATGACTTAAACCTGAAGTTAAATTTGAACTACACTACACAGCTAGGAGAAAGTCAAAGAGAGAGAAATCACTTACCAGTTACAAGCCAATCACTCACCTGTTGGCTGTGATGCAATTGCTCCAGAGACTCCCTCACAGGTCTGCTTCTCTGCACCTCCTTCAGGTGAGCACCAAATTCCCTTAACTAGTTAATTACTTTACTTAATTAACTTGATTTTTTTTTTTTTTTTGTCACTCCCCTCTTACCCGAACTCAGCCTTACCCAAACTCAGATACACTCTGTTTGCCTTCAGCACTCTGTTTCTAAAGGCACTTCAGCCACACCCTTTGTATCCTTCCTGATTTACAGTCAGCCAATAGGCCTGCTCCCAAAACTGATCTCTCTCCCGAACAGCTGACCTGCAAGGTAAGGAAGTGGTTAAGCAGTACTTACCTCACCCACAGCGCGCCCTTTTAAACTGTCCCCTCTGCCTCGCAGCTCCCGCGCTTTTTGAAACTCCCGCGCTGTTTCCAAGGTCCTGGCTCCCTCTCTCTCCCGAACAGCTGACCTGCAAGGTAAGGAAGTGGTTAAGCAGTACTTACCTCACCCACAGCGCGCCCTTTTAAACTGTCCCCTCTGCCTCGCAGCTCCCGCGCTTTTTGAAACTCCCGCGCTGTTTCCAAGGTCCTGGCTCCCTCTCTCTCCCGAACAGCTGACCTGCAAGGTAAGGAAGTGGTTAAGCAGTACTTACCTCACCCACAGCGCGCCCTTTTAAACTGTCCCCTCTGCCTCGCAGCTCCCGCGCTTTTTGAAACTCCCGCGCTGTTTCCAAGGTCCTGGCTCCCTCTCTCTCCCGAACAGCTGACCTGCAAGGTAAGGAAGTGGTTAAGCATTTCTATATCTTTTTGTTGTAACTCCGCCAATTTTCCTGAACTAAAAATATCCGTCTCATCCTCCACCGGTTCTTGTTCTTTTTCAACCATCTGATCAAAAATTGTTTCTGACAATTGCACTTCCAACGTCATCTTGACTCTTTGATTTCTCCTCTTGTCCTAACCTGTGACTTTGCGACCTTGTTACCACAAAATCCGGAAAATCCCAGGATATTCAACCTTCAACACTTCAGTTGTCTGATTTTCCACTGGCTTATCCACCACAGTAGGCATCAGTCCCACCTGTGATCCAGCTATATCATTACCCCAGATAAACTGTATTCCTGGACAAGATAGTTTATCTATTACTCCTACTACCACTTCACCACTCTTCACTGGACTTTCCAACCTTACCTTATATAATGGAACACTACTCCTCTCACCCTGAATTCCACATATCACCACCTTTTCTGGCAACATTCTTCCCAAACTACGTAACTCCTCATCTCTTACCATTAAAGAATGACTAGTTCCCGTATCTCTTAAAATTCGACTTCTTTACCTGCGCCTCCTGAGATACATGAGTAAACTTTACCCACACAAGTAAATTCTTTAAAGAGATCTGGCACCTTCTTATCAATCACCTCTTGATCAGGCTGTACAATCTTTTGCACTTCCTTCGCTTCACTTGGGCTTTCCTTTTCCACTTTAACAAACCCCACTGTCTTATCCTGTTTTACCACATCAGCCTTCCCAGTGCTTTTCTTCAACCACCAACACTGTGACTTTACATGGCCTAGTTTCTTACAGTGAAAACATTTGAAACTTTTCATTTCTTTTCGACCCTCCTGGATTTCTTTTTTAATTTGAGGTACACTCTCCTTACTATCTCCCATCAGATCACCTTTACCTTTACCACTTGAGTATTTCTCACAGGCTGAAACTGATGTCGGAAACCAAGCTTTGATTTATGAACTAATTCATAATCATCTGCCATTTCCGCTGCTAATCTCGCAGTTTTAACCCTCTTCTTCCACATGAGTTCTCACTACATCAGGAATTGAATCTTTAAACTCCTCCAAAAGTATAATTTCTCTGAGAGCTTCATACGTTTGGTCTATTTTCAAAGCCCTTAACCACCTGTAGGCTTCAGGCACTAGTTCATATGTACTTAAGATGGATTTTGTCACCACCTCATATGTCCCAGATACCTCCTCTGGTAGTGATGCAAACACTTCACTAGCTCTACCTACCAGCTTTGTTTGAATCAGTAATACCCACATGTCCTGTGGCCATTTCATTTGTTTAGCTACCTTCTCAAATGAAATGAAAAAGGCTTCCACCTCCTTCTCATCAAACCTTGGCAATGCTTGGACATATTTAAAATAGATTCCCACCAAGCCTTTGACTTTGACACTCTTTCTCACTATCCTCATCACTATCATCCAACTGTACATTTCCCTTTGCGTCTGCCAACTTTAACTGACTGTCATGTTTCATGGCCATTTTTGAAGTTCAAACTCTCTCTCTTTATCTTTTTCCCTGATCTGTATCTCCCTTTCCCTTTCTTTTTGTTCTGCTAGGGCTATTCTTTCTTTCCTCCTTTCTTTCTCCTTTTCTTTTTCCTCTCTCTTTCTCTTTATTTTTCTGCTCTCGCTTTCGTATTCAAGCTGCTTTAATTCTTTCTCATGTTCCATTTGTTTAATTTGCAACTGAATTTTTGCCATTTCCAATGAGTCAAACTGTATCTCAGGCAACTTTAAATGCTTAGCCACCACCATAATTACCTCATCTTTTCGCATTTTGTCAGGTAATGTTAACTGCAATGTTTTTGTCAAATCTAACAGTCTGCTTTTAGTCTCTGTCCGTAAGGTACTGCGTGTGACAGTTTCCACCCCCAAAAACTTTAGAGCCTCTGAAAGAGCCATTGCCCACAACACACTCCCTACTTAAACTAAAATACCACACCTGAAAAGCACCCACAATATGCTCACCCCTCACTGTCTTTTAAGTTCACAAAGCCAATCCAATAGATAGACTTTTATCCCCCTTGAGCCTCCAATTTGTTATGGGCCAGGGTTTAGAGAACCCCAAAGTGTATCATGGAGTTTCCCCTGACCCACAACTTTTACTAGATTGTGGTATGGGGAGCATATGGCCCACTTTACAGGTGTGGTACAACAGAAATGGAAAAGTAATTTTTAAAGCAAAACAATGTTTATTCTACGAACTCAAGTTAACCTTTTTAAAACATAGTGAACATCTTAGCAACCATCAATTCAAATACAACCCCCAAAGAATACAATACTAAGTAATGATTAAGCTGTCCTTTTAACAAGTCATAAGACTTTAAAAAAAACCTTCAAAACAGAAATACATCAGGTTAAATCACCAGGATTGATTTACAGTCTTTAGATTACAGAGATATTCTGGCTGTGACTGCAGCTATCCATCTCTGAAAACGAAACTAAAACACACCCTGCAGCCTGCTCAAAAATGAAAGTAAAAAGCTGACAGACAGCCCAGCTCCACCCACTCTCTAACATCACTGCAGTGGTAAACACCCATTTCTTAAAGGTACTCTCACCACAGATATTTATACACCCCCATTTATAAACACCCATTTCTTAAAGGTACTCTCACATGACATATGATTATGGTAGTCTATGTTTTATGGTCTCCTTGCCTCAATCATGATAAGTATGAATAGCACCACTGCCGGGAGATGGGTAACTGGTTTAAGTCTTTATGGGTAGGGTCAAAATGCCAGAGGAGCATTTGGCTCCCATTCTCATCCCAGCATATCTTTTTTTTTTTTAAATTTAGAGTACCCAATTCATTTTTTCCAATTAAGGGGCAATTTAGCGTGGCCAATCCACCTACCCTGCACATCTTTCGGTTGTGGGGGCGAAACCTACCAAACACAGGGAGAATGTGCAAACTCCACATGGACAGTGACCCAGGCACAGGATTGAACCCGAGCAATGTTTTTTTAAATGAATGTTCGGCATTTTACCAAATATTACAAAAAATGTAATTTTGAAAAGTTCACCAATACATAGTAGAAAAAACACTAAAAAATAACAAACTAGCACAACCCAACCCCCCCCCCCCCCCCCCCCCCCGAGCAACGACTGTGATTAGTTCCTTAAAATAGATAATAAAAGGCTCCTGCCTCCAGTAGAATCCCTAGACCCATCCCCTCACTTGTGTATTCGAGCGTCTCCAGGTACACAAATTCCATTAGGTCCCCTAACCATGCCGAGGCGCTGGGTGGGGTTGGGGATCTCTACTCTAGCAGAACTTCCCTTCAGGCGATCAGCAAGGCAAATGCAAGAACATCCATCTCCACCCCTTTCTGTAGCCAATGAGTCCGACACCCCAAATATGGCAATCAGAGGACAGGACTCCAATTCGACATTTAGAATCACCTGCATGGTGTTGAAGGAGGAGACCAAAAAGCTCACATTTGGGGCAGGACCATAACATGTGCGTGTGATTGGCCAGGTCCCCAGAACACTGCTCACATCTATCATCAATGTCCGGGAAAAACGCTCAACTTCACTTTGGTCAGGTGTGCCCTAAACACTGCTTTGAGCTGGATCAAGCCCAACCTCGCACACGAGGACATGGAGTTGATCCTGCGAAGGACCTCACTCCACACGGTCATCTACGATTGGCCCCAGCTCCCCCCATCCACCGGGCCCACTTCCATGACAGGATCCGCCCATAGTTGCCAGATGTGCTACCCTCCTCCACCCCCACAAACAAAAGAATCCTTTCCAGAATAGATGTCGGCGGCGCCTCAGGGAATGTTGGGAAGGCCTTTCGTACAAAATTCCGAATCAGGAGGCATGTAAAAGAATTCGACCACACAAGCCCATATTTGATCGTCAATTCCCCCAAGCTGGCAAATTGCCCTTCCAAGAACATGTCTCCTAATCTCTCCAGCTCTTTCCTTCCCCATTCTCCAAACGAGGAGTCTAGCCTCACCGGTTCAAACAGGTGGTTGGTACAATTAGGAGCCAACTTCAACAGAGACCCGAGCTTAAAATGTTCCCTGAAGTGTCTCCATATCCTCAAAGTGGATATGACCACTGGACTCGCAGAATAGTTTGTTACCCAAAACGTGATCAAAGCAGTCACCAGTGCACCCAACCCTGACCCCTTACATGCCTCTATCTGCACCCAAACGGCCCCTGGGTCACCACCAATCCAGCACCTTTTGGCCGTCCCCAAAAAAAGCCAATTAGGCAACGCCGGGCCCCAGGAATGTCCATCCCTCGGTAAAACTGTCCTATGAATTCTCAGAATCTTACCTGCCCATATAAAAGATATCAATTTATTAATGCTCCCAAAGAAGGATTTAGGGTGGAAGACATTGCAAAAGAAACAAAAACCATGGAAGAATAGTCATTCTGACAGGCTTGACCTTGCCTGCCAAGGATCAGGTAAGGTTATCCCACCTTTGCAGATCAGATTTAACCTTACTCACCAATTTATGGAGCTGGGCCCAGTCCCAGTCCACCCAGACACCTGAAGATTGATCTGGCAATGGTGAAAAGGAAGCACCCCCGAGTTGGCTCCCCTCCCCGTGGGCTCCCCTCCCCGTGAGCTCCCCTCCCCGGGGCCCCTCCCCGGGAAATTGATGCCTGCATAGTGTCGCTGGAAGGGCGCCCCGAGTCAGAGAGTCCTTAAACATGTCCACCATCAACAGGACCAACTGTCCGTCAAATTGCTTTTAAAACTCCACTAGAAACTCATCCAGCCTTGAGGCCTTATCGTTTGCAACTGCGCTATAGCTGCTATGACGTCCCAGGACCTCGAGGTGCCTCCAACTCTTCGTGGTTCTCCTCCCCAACCACAGGAAATTCCAGATGCTCCAAAAAATTCAGAAATGTCCAACCCTCCCACTGGCACTTGGTGGGACCGGCCTGTAAAGATTCTTACAAAAGCCTCAAAAGCATAGTTAACTCTGTCCAGGGTGGATACCAGCTTTCCACTCGGGTCCCTGACCTGAATGATCTCCCGAAAGACCGCTTGCCGCCTCACCTGGTGAGCCAAGAGACGGCCGGCCTTCTCCCCATATTTATAAATAACCCTCCTTGAATGCCGCAGCTGACGCACTGCCTTACCCATAGAGAACATCTGCAGCTTCTTCCTATTCGCCAGGAGCTCCGGGGTACTCAAATACATTTGGTAGATGCCCAGAATATTGTCAACTAACTTCTGGTGCTCTTCTCTTGCCTCCCTATTCCTGTGCGCCTTACAGTGACAATAAAAGATTATGATATAATGTCCACTCTGATAACCGTGTTCAAGGCCTCCCACAGAATGGAGGTAGAGACAGATCAGTCCCACTGAACCCTTCACACTCATCTATAGCTTCAGAAATGCGCCCACAGAAGCCCATATTCGCCAGTAGCCACCGTCTATCCTCCATACCAGACATTAAACAGGGCCCACTTCTTTTTTTAAAAAATTTTCTTTATTCTCCTCCTTTTTCACATTTTCTCCCACATTTACATCCATCAACAATAAACAATAATCAGCAACACCGCAGGTCTCCAGCTCCTCCTGTCCACTGCCTCTTGCAAACTCCTCCTCCCAACCTCGGTTCCTTCCTCCCAATCCTCCACCCCGGCTAGACCACTCGGACCCTGGTCTGCCAGGCTCCGATGGCCGCAGCCCCTCCCCCCACCTCACTCCCATTCACTGGCCGGCTTAAACCGGCCAGCGTGGAGGCCCCCGCCCGGGTCCCCCTTCCACTTACCCAGCCCTAGGAGAGCCCAAAGATCCCCTTTTAGCACACAAACCCTGCATATCCACCTACACCCCAAAGAACTCTCATTTCGAGTGAAAGTCCCGTCCCTTCCCTTGTCCAAATATATACCACATTGGCTCCTTTAATCTCTACACCCGCGTGCAGTGATACAAAAAAAAAGAAAATACAGTCATGAGGTTACATCGGCACATGGCCATTCCTCAATTTGTCAGTTCTGCCACAGTCCTTCTGCTTTCGCAAACTCCTCCGCTGCTTCCGCCGTTCCAAAATAAAAGTCCCTGAGCTTGTAAGTCACCCTCAGCTTCGCTGGATATACAATGCCGCACTGCACCTTGCTAATGTACAGTGCCCTCTTCACCCGGTTGAAGGCAGACCGCCTCCTTGCCAGCTCCACCGTAAAGTCCTGGTATACACGTATACCAGCTCCAGCCCACTGCACCACCCGCTTCTGCTTGGCCCAGCTCAGGACCTTCTCCTTCACCCTGTACCTACGGAAGCACAGAGTCACTGCCCTTGGCGGCTCACTCGCCTTTGGTATAGGCCTCCACGACCGATGAGCCCGATCCAGTTCATATCGGGAGGGATCCTCCCCCTCCCCCAATAATTTTGCCAGCATCACGGCAAAGTACTCAGTCAGCTTCGGTCCTTCAACTCCTTCGGGCAGCCCCACAATCCTCAAATTCTGTCGCCTGGATCTGTTTTCCAGGTCTTCCATTTTTCCTCGCAGATCCTTGTTAGTATCCATCACCTTCCGCATCTCTTTCCCCATCGAGGCAAGTTGATCACCGTGCTGCTAATAACGTCTCCTCCACTTCCTTCAGCGCCTCTCCTTGCTCTCGCACCTCCGCCACTGCGCTCGCCACCTCCGTCCTCACCGGGGAAACCGCCTCCTCCACCAGCACACTCAAAACCTCCCTCATCTCCTTCCTCACCGTCTCCATGCATTTCGCAATCTGTGCCAACTGCTTTTCAAATTCCGCAGCCATCACCTTAGTTATTTCTTCAGCCGTAAGCAGTGCGGCCTTCCCTGGTGCTCCAGCCTCCATTTTTCCTGGTGACCCCGCGGTGACCTTTCCACTCCCCGACGGACCTCCAGCTGTTTTTTTTCCGGCCGTTTTCTTGCTCACCCTCGACATTTTTCTTTGTTCCTTTTTTCCTCCCGTATCTTCACTGTGCCTCCTCAGTGCCTTCTCCCTTCTTCTGCCGCCTCCGCGGACCCTGGGCTTAAAGCCCCGAAAATGCCGTTGCCGACCGGGAGCCCTCCATTGTGCGGCCGCCTCCCGCCCGCCGTCAACGGAAGTCAAACAGGGCCCACTTCTAAAACCAAGTTCACCCAAGTGCGGCCATTGTCCTGAAATGCCTCTAACTGAATATTCTGCTTTCTTCACCCCGGGAAGGAGGACCTACCCATCAAAAAGAAATCTATGCTCAAGTATACCTTATGAACTCGGGACCCGCCACAGGTCCACTCCCCACTAAATGCTAACAGTGCCTTTGCTACCCCTGAAGGAGTCAACGACATCGGCTTGGAGCGGTCTAACTTCGGTTCCAGCACACAGTTTAAATCTCCCCCCAAAATCAGCTGGTGCATCTCTGGGTTGAAGGCCAATAACTTCCTTGTAAATGCCACATCATCCCAATTTGGGGCATATACATTGACCAAAACTCCCAACTTACCCACCAATGACCCAGTAACAATTACATACCTGCCACCCCAGTCTGCCATGACCTGGTCCACTAAAAAGTGAAACCGCTTGTGAATTAAAATTGCCACGTCCGGACCCTACTGTCAAAGCATGAATAAAATACCTGGTTCATCCACTTCCTCCGGAGTCTGGTCTGGTCCCTCACCAGCAAATGAAATGAAAATCGCTTATTGTCTCCTGCATCGCTATGAGTCTCCTGCAAAAGCACCATGTCGGCTCTTAAATTGTTCAGGTGAGTGAAAACTCTACTCCTTCACTGGGCCCACTCCAACGCCCATACGTTCCATGTGACCAACCTGATCGGGGGTCTCTCACTCCCCCCACCACCCCACCTCAACCCGGAGTCAGCCATTTACACCACAAAGGATTATCCCACACCAAATACCTAGGCCCAAGGCCCACCCAAGATGGCTGCCAACACCAGCCAAAGGGAGACAAAGAAAAAACCTTGGTCAGATCATTCCCCCTCTTCCCCAAGAACCTGATCGCCTCCCAGAGAACGATACACCCTCCTCACCAACCCTAACCCCCCCACCAAACAAAGCTAGGCTCTTGGATCTGTTTGGACGTGGTTCAAACAGGCCGCAACTCCTCCGCCCACCACACTATGAGCGAGAAAGCCCCCACTCAGGGTGAATATTAAGGAACAAAGAGAAAAGAAGCTTCCTAACCCGTCCCATACGTAGAAAACAAAATCCACCACCCCCACTGTGGTATTATGCATTAGGGGTCATGTGGGACTGTGAAGCCGTGATGTAATTGGCTGACAGATCCCGGGTCCTGGGTGGACGTTGACCTCTAGCTCCGCCCTGAAGGCGGAGTATAAGTACCAGGAGTCCTCCCCCACAGGCAGTCTACTACTGAACTGCGGGGGAACAGTCACGCTTAATAAAGCCTCATTGACTTCACTCTATTCGTCTCTCGGAGTCTTTGTGCGCTACAATTTATTAAGCGTGCCTAAAGGACTATGGAGCTCAGGATCATCCCGGAATGCCTGAGGATCAGCCCCCACGCAGTGAACGCAGCAGCAGCTTTCAAGCACTGGCAGACTTGTTTCGAGGCCTACCTCAGAACGGCCACCGGCCGGGTCACAGAAGACCAAATACTACAGGTCCTGCACTCGAGGTTAAGCACGGAGATTTTCTCTCTCATCGAAGACGCAGAGGATTTCCAGATGGCGTTCGCAGCACTAAAAAGTCTCTATGTTCGCCCAGTAAACCAGATCTACGCACGCTACCAACTCGCAACGAGACGGCAAAGTCCCGGAGAATCGATAGATGAATTCTACGCTGCGCTACTAATTTTGGGACGAGCCTGCAGCTGCCCGCCGGTGAACGCAAATGAACACACGGACATGTTAATGCGCGATGCTTTTGTGGCAGGTATGAACTCCTCCCAAATCCGCCAAAGACTTCTAGAAAAAGAGTCGCTAGGACTCTCAGAGGCTCGGGCCCTAGCAGCCGCCCTAGACGTGGCCGCGCGAAATACCCACGCCTACGGCCCCGACCGCGCGGCAGCCCATTGGGCTCCATACGCACCCGTCGCGACAAACCCACCCACCCCCCCGGACACCCCACAGGCTTGTGCGGTCCAAACGCCAAGTCGCACCGGGGGAGCCCGCTGCTATTTCTGCGGCCAGGCGAAACACCCCCGGCAGCGCTGCCCGGCCCGCGCAGCGATCTGTAAGAGCTGCGGGGAAAAGGGCCATTTCGCGGCTGTGTGCCGGTCCCGCGAGGTCGCCGCTGTCCCGGGAGAACAGGGAGCCTTGCACGCCGCTTACGCTCCCAACCCCCCCCCCCCCAGCGCCCCATGTACGACCCGCAGGCGCAACCACTCTGGGTCCCGACCACCGCTCTCCCCGGAGAACAGGGAGCCCTGCACGCCGTTTACGCTCCCCAACCCCCCCCCCCTCTCCCGCGCCCCATGTATGACCCGCCGGCGCTACCACTTTGGGTCCCGGCCACCGCTGTCCCCAGAGAAGAGGGAGTCCTGCGTGTTCCCAACGCTCCCCAACCCCCCCAGCGCCCCATGTGCGACCCGCAGGCGCCGCCATTTTGGGTCCCGGCCACCACGAGGGGAGGAAGGGCGCCGCCATCTTGGACCACCCCAGACCTGTGCGACGCATGGGGGAGGCCATTTTGTCCACCCCCGCCGCCATCTTGTGACCCCCCAGCCATGTGCGATGCATGGGGGCAGCCATCTTGTTCACCCCCGACGCCATCTTGGACGGCAACAACGGACCCCAGTGTCGACGGCTCCACGGGGTTCGAAGAAGACGCTCAACCATTACAACCACATCTGGCTTCAATGACGCTGGACCAAGCTCGGCCCCGGACGCTCCAGACGACGACGACAACGCTGCTGATAAACGGGCACGAGACACCGTGCCTAGTCGACTCCGGGAGCACGGAGAGCTTTATCCACCCCGACACGGTAAGACGCTGTTCTTTGACCATCCATCCCAGCACACAAAAGATTTCCCTAGCTGCAGGATCCCACTCCGTATCAAAGGCTTCTGCATAGTTACCCTAACGGTGCAAGGGAGGGAGTTCAAAAACTACAGGCTCTACGTCCTTCCCCAACTCTGCGCCCCCACATTACTGGGATTAGACTTCCAGTGCAATCTACAGAGCCTAACCTTCAAATTTGGCGGCCCAATACCCCCACTCACTATCTGCAGCCTCGCAACCCTCAAGGTGCAACCCCCATCCTGGTTTGCAAACCTCACCCCGGATTGCAAACCCGTCGCCACTAGGAGCAGACGGTACAGCGCCCAGGACCAGACCTTCATTCGGTCCGAAGTCCAGTGGCTACTAAAGGAAGGCATAATCCAGGCCAGCAATAGTCCCTGGAGAGCACAGGTGGTAGTAGTAAAGACAGGGGAGAAGCAAAGGATGGTCATTGACTATAGCCAGACCATCAACAGGTACACACAACTAGACGCGTACCCTCTCCCCCGCATATCCGACATGGTCAATCGGATTGCCCAATATAAGGTCTTCTCCACCGTGGACCTCAAGTCCGCCTACCATCAGCTCCCCATCCGCCCAAGTGACCGCAAGTACACAGCCTTCGAGGCAGACGGGCGATTATACCATTTCCTAAGGGTCCCATTTGGCGTCACAAACGGGGTCTCGGTCTTCCAACGAGAGATGGACCGAATGGTTGATCAACACGGGTTACGGGCCACGTTCCTGTATCTCGACAATGTAACCATCTGCGGCCACGATCAGCAGGACCACGACGCCAACCTCCAAAAATTCCTCCAGACCGCTAAAGCCTTGAACCTCACGTACAACGAGGACAAGTGCGTCTTTAGCACAAACTGGCTAGCCATCCTGGGCTACGTAGTGCGCAATGGGATAATAGGCCCCGACCCCGAACGTATGCGCGCCCTCATGGAATTTCCCCTCCCGCACTGCTCAAAAGCCCTGAAACGCTGCCTGGGGTTCTTTTCATACTACGCCCAGTGGGTCCCCCAGTACGCAGACAAGGCCCGGCCCCTAATACAGACCACGACCTTCCCCCTGTCGACTGAGGCTTGCCAGGCCTTCAGCCGCATCAAATCGGATATCGCAAAGGCCACGATGCGTGCCATCGACGAGTCCCTCCCCTTCCAGGTCGAGAGCGACGCCTCCGACGTAGCGCTAGCGGCCACCCTTAACCAAGCGGGCAGACCCGTGGCCTTTTTCTCCCGAACCCTCCACGCTTCAGAAATCCGCCACTCCTCAGTGGAAAAGGAAGTCCAAGCCATAGTGGAAGCTGTGCGACATTGGAGGCATTACCTGGCCGGCAGGAGATTCACTCTCCTCACGGACCAACGGTCGGTAGCCTTCATGTTCGATAATGCGCGGGGCAAAATCAAAAACGACAAGATCTTAAGGTGGAGGATCGAGCTCTCCACCTTCAACTACGAGATCTTGTATCGTCCCGGAAAGCTGAACGAGCCGTCCGATGCCCTATCCCGCGGCACATGTGCCAACGCACAAATTAACCGCCTCCAAACCCTCCACGAGGACCTCTGCCACCCGGGGGTCACTCGGTTCTACCACTTTATTAAGTCCCGCAACCTCCCATACTCTTTAGAGGGATCCGTACAATCACAAGGAACTGCCACATCTGCGCAGAGTGCAAACCGCATTTTTTCAGGCCGGATGGTGCGCACCTGATTAAGGCTTCCCGCCCCTTTGAACGCCTTAGTCTGGATTTCAAAGGACCCCTCCCCTCCACCGACCGCAACATATACTTCCTTAATGTGGTGGACGAGTACTCCCGCTTCCCATTCGCCATCCCCTGCTCTGACATGACCGCGGCCACAGTCATTAAAGCCCTGAACACCATATTCACACTGTTCGGTTGCCCCGCATACGTCCACAGCGACAGGGGGTCCTCCTTCATGAGTGACGAGCTGCGCCAGTTCCTGCTCAGCAACGGTATAGCCTCGAGCAGGATGACCAGCTACAACCCCCGGGGGAACGGGCAAGTAGAGAGGGAGAACGGCACGGTCTGGAAGACCATCCTACTGGCCCTACGGTCCTCCCGGACGCTCTCCACTCCATCCGGTCGCTACTGTGTACTAGCACTAACCAAACGCCCCATGAGCGCCTCCTTGTCTTCCCCAGGAAGTCCTCCTCTGGAACGTCGCTGCCGACCTGGCTGGCGGCCCCAGGACCCATCTTGCTCCGAAAACATGTGCGGGCGCACAAGTCGGACCCGTTGGTCGAAAGGGTTCACCTCCTTCACGCGAACCCGCAGTACGCTTACGTGGAGTACCCCGACGGCCAACAGGACACGGTCTCCCTGCGAGATCTGGCGCCCGCCGGCAACACACACACCCCCCCGACACCAATCACCCAACCCCCCCCCTTCCTGCCACCGCCGCACCCCGCGGCCGCCCCCTTCCCAGGAGGATCGGTCCTCCTCCCAGGCCCGACCAGGAATGAAGCCCAAGCTGAAACCGTAAGGCTCCTGGAGACGGCAACACCGGAACAAGCACCACCACCACCACCAGGGCCGAGGCGATCGACACGGACGACCAGACCGCCCGACCGACTCGTGGCGTCGATCTAACAGTACAATATGTGGACTTTTAACGAGAACATTTTGTCTTTTCCTGACGATTACTGTAAATAGTTCGAAACAAAAAAAAAAACCTTGTACATACTGTAATAACATGCGAAAGTTTTCCTCCCAGGACCAGCCTTGTAAACCCTTACCACCATGCGAAGCATCACCCCGCCGGGTTCATTTTTAACAAGGGGTGAATGTGGTAGTATGCATTAGGGGTCATGTGGGACTGTGAAGCCGTGATGTCATTGGCTGACAGATCCCGGGTCCTGGTTGGCCATTGACCTCTAGCTCCGCCCTGAAGGCGGAGTATAAGTACCAGGAGTCCTCCCCCGCAGGCAGTCTACTACTGAACTGCGGGGGAACTGCGGGGGATAAAGCCTCATCGACTTCACTCTATTCGTCTCTCGGAGTCTTTGTGCGCTACACCCACAATGCTCAAATTCCCTACAGGGATCATGGGGGCGATTCTCCGATATGGAGGCCAAGTGTTCGCGCCGTCACGTTTCACGACGGCGTGAACAGTGCCCGGGCAGGACCTATTGTGGGGACCAGTACAGCGCCGGAGCGGTTCACGTCACTCCAGCCTCCTTACGCAGCGCCAAATGGGCACCGCTCCAACCTGCACATGCACAGTTGGGCTGCGCCACCCTGCGCATGTGCGGGGAACTTCTTACGCGCGCCGGCCCCGACCCAACATCGGGTCTGTGTTCAGGGGCCGGTCGCGCCGGAAGGTAGGCCCGGGTTGGGGGGGGCGGGGGGGGGGGGGGGGGGGGGGGGGGGGAGGCCGGCCCGCCAATTGGTGGGCCCCAATCGCGGGCCAGACCCCATCGGAGCCCCCCCCCCCCCACCCCACCAGGCCGCTCCCTGAGCGTTCCCGTCAGCAGCGACCGGGGTGAACGCCACCGGCGGGGCTCTGTCGTGTCGGGGCGACGGCTCAGCCCATCTGGGCCGGAGAACCGCCGATTCCAGCGGCGCCGCACCAAACGTGCCGGTGTAAATGGCAGCGATTCTCCGCACCTCGGAGAATCGCGCACCGGCGCCGGGGCGCGGTTGCGGCAATTCTCCAGCCCGGCAAGGGGCTCGGAGAATCGTCCCCCATGTATTTCCATTACTATTACATTAACCATTACCCCATAATCACATTGGCCCCCAGCCTGCCCACCATACAACAATTGCAACCCCCCCCCCCCCAAAAAAATACAGTATTCAAGGAATCCCAAACAAATTTAGCCCATCAACAATCATAAAAGTCCCCACAGGACCCTTTGAATTGAGTTCAAGACTATATTCTTTAACAAAGGCCTCAGCCTCCTCCGACATATTGAAATAGTCGGCTTTCGGCCCTTGAGTAACCCGCAGCCTCCTCACTCCGCTTTGGTATCACGCTGCCTTTGCCTTATTAAAGGCCACCCGCCTCTTTGGCAGCTGCGCTCCAATGTCTTGATATCCGTATGGTACTCCCTTCCCATCTCGAGTCTAGATTTTCTTTGGCCCACTGGAGGTCCCGCTCCTCTTTCGGAAACGGTGCAATCTTACAACCTCTGTCCGTAGGTGGCGTGTTTGCCCAGGACCTCTACCAGAGTTTGATGGGGCCTATCCAACTCTTGGAGGGGTTCTCTCCCCACCCTCACCCCACCAGCTTCCTGAACATCTGCGGAAAATACTCAGTGGGATTCGGGCCCACTATACCCTCTGGCAATCCCACGATACTGCGGTTATGTCTCCTTGACCTGTTCTCCAGGACAACCACTTCACCCTCAGGATGTTGTTTCTCGCCTCCGTCAACAAGATCTCAGCCTCCAATGAGATAATTTGATCACTGTACTGTAACAAAGTTGCCTTCAGTCCCTTCAACACGGCCATTGTAATAGACCCCTCCCAAACAACTTTCCCAGAATACAAAAATCTTTCATGTTCTGCCAATATGATAAAGCCAATCTTTCTGTAGATTAAAATCATCCATAATTATCACCATGCGTTTGTCACAAGCTCCCAATATTTCTTCCTGCATAAGCCATCCTCCAGTATGGTTACGGTTAGGTGGCCTACAAACTATTCCATAAGACCATAAGACATAGGAGCGGAAGTAAGGCCATTCGGCCCATCGAGTCCACTCCACCATTCAATCATGGCTGATTTCAACTCCATTTACCCGCTCTCTCTCCATAGCCCTTAATTCCTCGAGAAATCAAGAATTTATCAACTTCTGTCTTAAAGACACTCAACGTCCCGGCCTCCACCCCCCTCTGGCAATGAATTCCACAGACCCACCACTCTCTGGCTGAAGTGACTTGCTATCTTTACTATTTCTTACCACTTCCCAAACAGATTCTAGTGATTATATCAGTGGCATGAAGTCTTCTTTACTGTCAAACAGCCGAACCTATCACTGAAAATTGATTTTTTTAAAAAACAATTATATTTATTGAGGTTTTACATTTTAAACAAATAATGTGACAAAACTACAGGAATGGTCCAGCACTGCAAGAAAAACTAAAGGTTCAACATACATGAATACAGAGGGAACAGGAGAACAGCAGTACAATGGTGGTTAGCACTGCTGCTTCACAGCTCCAGGATCCCAGGTTCGATTCCCGGCTTGGGTCACTGTCTGTGCGGAGTTTGCACGTTCTCCCAGTGTCTGCGTGGGTTTCCTCCGGATGCTCCGGTTTTCTTCCACAGACCAAAGATGTGCAGGTTAGGTGAATTGCTAAACCGCCCCTTAGTGTCCAAGGAGGTTAGGTGGGGTTACTGGGTTGCGGGGATAGGGTGGAGGTTTGGGTTCAAGTAGGGTACTCTTTCCAAGGGCCGGTGCAGACACGATGGGTCGAATGGCCTCCTTCTGCACTGTAAATTCTATAATTCTACTCTATGATAAGAAAAAATAACAAATAATCACAACATAATCATTTTTTTTTTTTTTTAAAGTATATTTTATTGAAATTTTTCGTTCACAATTTTTTCCCCTTACACATCAAACATAAAGAAAATTTAACAGTACATGTAACATGATAACTACAATCTAATAAAGAGTAACTAACTAACATGGTAAACTAACCAATTAACATAAAATGAAACTTTCCCCTCCCCCCTCCCCCCCCCTGGGTTGCTGCTGCTGGTCATCTATCTTCCCTCTAACGTTCCGCTAGGTAGTCGAGGAATGGTTGCCACCTTCTGGTGAACCCTTGAGCCGATCCTCTCAGTGCAAACTTAATCTGCTCCAGTTTTATGAACCCCGCCATATCGTTTATCCAGGCCTCCAGTCCAGGGGGTTTCGCTTCCTTCCACATGAGTAAAATCCTACGCCGGGCTACTAGGGACGCAAAGGCCACAACATCGGCCTCTTTCACCTCCTGCACTCCCAGCACATCCGCAACTCCAAATAAAGCTAACCCCCCAGCCTGGTTTGACCCGGACCTTCACCATCTTCGAAATCACTCCCGTCACTCCCCTCCAATACCCCTCCAGTGCCGGGCACAACCAAAACATGTGTGTGTGGTTTGCCGGGCTTCCGCCGCACCTCCCACACTTGTCCTCCACTCCAAAGAACCTGCTCAACCTTGCTCCCGTTGTGTGTGCTCTATGTAGCACCTTAAATTGAATCAGGCTAAGCCTGGCACACGAGGAAGAGGAATTTACCCTGCTTAGGGCATCAGCCCACAGACCCTCCTCTATCTCCTCCCCGAGCTCTTCTTCCCACTTTCCTTTCAGTTCGCCCACCAGCTCCTCCCCCTCATCTCTCATCTCTCGGTATATCTCTGACACCTTGCCCTCCCCGACCCACACCCCCGAGAGCATTCTATCCTGGATCCCCTGTGTCGGGAGCAATGGAAATTCCCTCACCTGTTGTCTTGTGAACGCCCTCACCTGCATATACCGAAAGAAATTTCCCCGGGGCAGCTTATACTTTTCCTCCAACGCTCCCAAGCTCGCAAACGTCCCGTCTATAAATAAATCTCCCACCCTCCTAATTCCCAACTGGTGCCAGCTCTGGAATCCTCCATCCATCCTCCCTGGGGCAAACCTATGGTTGTTCCAAATTGGGGACCCCACCAGGGCTCCCAGCACACCTCTCTGTCGTCTCCATTGCCCCCAGATATTTAATGTTGCCGCCACCACTGGATTCGTGGTAAATTTTTTTGGTGAGAACGGTAGTGGCGCCGTCACCAGCGCCTCTAGACTCGTCCCTTTACAGGACTTTCTCTCTAGTCTTTTCCACGCCGCTCCCTCTCCCTCTATCATCAATTTACGAATCATCGCCACATTGGCGGCCCAATAGTAGTCGCCCAAATTCGGCAGCGCCAGTCCACCTCTGTCTCTGCTACGTTGTAAGAACCCCCTCCTTACCCTCGGAACTTTCCCTGCCCACACGAAGCTCGTGATGCTCCTGTCTATTTTTTTTAAAGAAAGCCTTAGTGATCAGTATAGGGAGACATTGGAATACAAATAGGAACCTCGGGAGGACCATCATCTTAATTGCCTGCACTCTGCCCGCCAGTGACAGTGGCTGCATGTCCCACCTCTTGAAGTCCTCTTCCATTTGTTCCACCAGTCGTGTCAGATTAAGTCTGTGCAAGGTTCCCCAGCTCCTGGCTATCTGAATCCCCAGGTATCGAAAGTTTCTTTCCACTTTCCTTAAAGGCAGGCCATCTATCCCTCTACTCTGGTCCCCAGGGTGTATCACGAAAAGTTCACTCTTCCCCATGTTAAGCCTATATCCCGAGAAATCTCCGAACTCCCTCAATATCTGCATGACCTCTGTCATCCCCCCCCCACTGGGTCCGTCACATACAACAGTAGGTCATCCGCGTAGAGTGACACTCGGTTTTCTTCTCCCCCTCTAATCACCCCTCTCCATTTTCTGGAGTCTCTCAGCGCCATGGCCAGTGGTTCAATTGCCAACGCGAACAGTAATGGAGATAGCGGGCATCCCTGTCTTGTTCCCCTGTATAGTCGTAAATACTCCGATCTTTGCCGACCCGTGACCACACTTGCCGTTGGGGCCCCATAGAGGAGTTTGACCCAGCTAACAAACCCGTCCCCGAACCCGAACCTCCTCAGCACCTCCCATAGATACTCCCACTCCACCCTGTCAAATGCCTTCTCTGCATCCATTGCCGCCACTATCTCTGCCTCCCCCTCTACTGGGGGCATCATTATCACCCCTAATAGCCGTCGCACGTTGACATTTAGTTGTCTCCCCTTTACGAATCCTGTCTGGTCTTCGTGCACCACCCCCGGGACACAGTCCTCTATCCTCGATGCCAGCACCTTGCTAGCAATTTGGCGTCCACATTTAGTAGTGAAATAGGCCTATAGGACCCGCACTGCAGCGGATCGGTATCCCGCTTCAAAATTAGCGATATCGTCGCCTCCGACATTGTCGGGGGTAGAGTCCCCCCTTCCCTGGCCTCGTTAAAAGTCCTCACCAACAGCGGGGCCAGCAGGTCCACATATTTTCTATAAAATTCCACCGGGAACCCATCTGGTCCCGGGGCCTTCCCTGCCTGCATGTTCCCCAGCCCCTTGATAACCTCGTCCACCCCAATTGGTGCCCCCAAGCCTTCCACCTCCTGCTCCACCACCCTCGGGAACCTTAATTGGTCCAGAAACTGCCACATCTCCTCTTTTCCCTCCGGGGGTTGGGACCTATAAAGTCTTTCGTAAAAGGTCTTAAACACCCCGTTTATCTTCCCTGCTCTCCGCACCGTAGCTCCCTTTTCGTCTCTAATTCCCCCTATCTCCCTCGCCGCTGTCCTCTTTCGCAACTGATGGGCCAACAGGCGACTAGCCTTTTCCCCATATTCATACCTCATCCCCTGTGCCTTCCTCCACAGCACGTCCGCCCTCCTGGTGGTCAGAAGGTCGAACTCCGTCTGGAGTCGTCGTCTCTCCCTGTACAGTCCCTCCTCCGGGGTCTCCGCAAATTCTTTGTCCACCCTTAAGATCTCCCCCAGTAATCTTTCCCTTTCCTTGGCCTCTGTTTTCCCTTTGTGGGCCCTGATGGAAATCAGCTCTCCTCTGACCACCGCCTTTAGTGCTTCCCATACCACTCCCACTCGGACCTCCCCGTCGTCATTGGCCTCCAGGTATCTCTCGATACATCCCCGCACTCTTCCACAGACTCCCTCATCCGCCAACAATCCCACATCTAATCGCCAGAGTGCACGCTGCTCTCTCTCCTCTCCTAGTTCCAGGTCCACCCAATGTGGAGCATGATCCGAGATAGCTACAGCTGAATACTCAGTTTCTTCCACCCTCGAGATCAACGACCTTCCTAAAACAAAAAAATCTATCCGGGAGTACACCTTATGAACATGGGAGAAGAAGGAGAACTCCCTGGCCTTCGGTCTAAGAAATCGCCATGGATCCACTCCCCCCATTTGGTCCATAAACCCCTTAAGCACCTTGGCCGCTGCCGGCCTTCTTCCGGTCTTAGATCTGGATCTATCTAACCCTGGGTCCAGCACGGTGTTGAAGTCTCCCCCCCCCCCATTATCAAGTTTCCTACCTCCAGGTCCGGTATACGTCCCAGCATCCGCTTCATGAATCCCGCATCATCCCAATTCGGGGCATATACGTTAACCAACACGACCTCCATTCCCTCCAGCCTGCCACTCACCATCACATATCTGCCTCCACTATCTGCTACAATGCTCCTTGCTTCGAATGATACCCGTTTCCCCACCAGTATGGCCACCCCTCTATTCTTTGCATCCAGCCCTGAATGGAACACCCGTCCCACCCACCCTTTCCTTAACCTAACTTGGTCTGCCACCTTCAGGTGCGTCTCCTGGAGCATAGCCACGTCTGCCGTCAGTCCTTTCAAGTGCGCGAACACTCGGGCCCTTTTAATCGGTCCATTTAGGCCTCTCACGTTCCACGTGATCAGCCGCACTAGGGGGCTACCTGCCCCCTTCCCGTGACGACTAGCCATCACCCTCTCTAGGCCAGTCCCACGTCCCGATTCCGCGCTCCCACTCGTTCCCCAGGTGGCGCATTCCAGCCCCGACCACCCTTTCTTTAGCCAGTTCCTCTTTGATTTCTGCAGTAGCAACCCAATTATCCTCCCCCTCCCCCGCTAGATCCCCATCTAGCGTGATTGCTCCCCCCATATTACTTCCGCAAGTCAGCTGACTTCAACTGACCCCGGCTTCTCCTGCTCACTCCTTGACCCCCCCGTGTGGGGAACTCCCATCTACCTTGCGCCTATCTTCCCGCCATCATCTTTCTGGCGTGGGAACATCTCTGTAGCTGTCCCGCCCCTAGTGGCGCAGCTCCCTATCCCATCCCACTACCATTCCTCATCCTCCGCCTATGTCCCTTCTTTCCCCCCCCCCCACCGGCGCCCACATTTCTTAGTGTCTCCCCCCTTCCCAATTTACATCTCTATATACATCGACAGTGACATTTCCCTCTAATATCAGTCCCTCAGTTCCGATCCAATTTCTCGTCTTTAATAAAGGTCCATGCTTCCGCCGTTTCAAAGTAGTGATGTCTCTCCTGGTACGTGACCAATAGTCGCGCCGGCTGCTGCATCCCGAACTTCACCTTCTTCTTGTGTAACACCTCCTTGGCTCGATTAAAACTCGCCCTCCTTCTCGCCACCTCCGCACTCCAATCCTGGTACACCCGTACCACCGCATTCTCCCATCTACTACTCCGTACCTTTTTGGCCCATCTCAGAACCACTTCTCTATCATTAAAGCGGTGAAATCACACGATTGTCGCCCTAGGTGGTTCTCCCGCCTTTGGTCTCCTCGCAGGGACCCGATGAGCCCCCTCCACTTCTAAGGGGCCCGAAGGGGCCTCAGCTCCCATCAGCGAGCTTAGCATCGTGCTCACGTAAGCCCCGCAGTCCGCTCCTTCCACTCCCTCAGGGAGACCCAGGATCCGAAGGTTCTTCCTTCGTGCTCTGTTTTCTAGGGCCTCAATCCTTTCAATGCCCTTTTTGTGGAGCGCCTCGTGCGTCTGTGTTTTGACCGCCAGGCCCAGGATCTCGTCCTCATTATCCGTCACCTTCTGCTCCACCACGCGGAGCTCTGTCTCCTGGGTCCTTTGTGCCTCCTTAAGCCCCTCAATTGCCTGTAGCATCGGGGTCAGCACCTCCTTCTTAAGTAGCTCCATACACCGTCTTAAGAATTCATCTTGATCGGGCCCCCATGTTGCCTGGGCTTTCTCAGCCGCCAACTTGCTTCTTTTTCCCTCCTGTCCCTATCGTCGAGGATTCTTCGCGATGTAGCCGCCGCCGCCGCCAATATTTTTCTCTTTCGTTGGGAGGGGGGGGGGGGGGGGGGGACGGGACACACACTCCCTATTAACTCACCCCACACCGGGTTTCGTCGTGAAAAAATTTCCCGTTGGGGCTCTTAAAAGAGCCCGAAGGTCCGTTTGAGCTGGAGCCGCCGAAACGTGCGGCTTAGCTGGGCATCGCCGCAACCGGAAGTCATCACAACATAATCATAAGGGAGCAACGTCCAGGATTATAGAAGAATTTCAGGATACTGACACTATGTTGCTCAAGAAGGCTGATGCCAAGACAGGATCAACGAACATGCCTCAGGATCTCTCAAGGATTCCAAGAACTAAGCACCTCCATTTCCACCATGCCGACACTCAAGCAACCATTAGCCTAGGTCCCGGCAGGGGTGGACGGGGTTGACTCGACCTGCTTAGCCACCTCCAACCCCGCTCAAGGATAGGATAATATAGGGCCAGTGGTAGGGGGGCCCAACTGCGCCCAGGCAAGATTGGATCCTCTCTACTCTGTCGAACCTGATATACCCAGCCTCCAAAACAAGCATGGCAGCCAATTCGCAAACTCAGTCAGAAACGTGCCTCTCACTTCTCGCCGCACTGTTGCTTCGCAACTCCAGGGTCCCAGGTTCGATTCCCGGCTTGGGTCACTGTCTATGCGGAGTTTGCACGTTCTCCCAGTGTCGGAGTGTTTTTTCTCTCGTGCTCCGGTTTCCTCCCACAGTCCAAAGACGTGCAGGTTAGGTGGATTGGCCATGCTAAATTGCCCTTAGTCTCCAAAAAAGGTTAGGAGGGGTTATTGGGTTACGGGGATAGGGTGGAAGTGAGGGCTTAAGTGGGTCGGTGCAGACTAGATGGGCCGAATGGCCTCCTTCTGCACTGTATATGTTCTATGCCTAACCCCTACCTCCCAAACCTATCAGGATAACCGACACGCCAAGCAACAGGATTTCAGCATCTTAAGGCGGGCCCCTACCAGGGCAAGTGCTCTTCCGAATGCAAAAACTCTCTTAAGCGCCTACACCGTTCTCCCAAGGATACCTTGCAAATCTTCATAGTGAGCTCGAAAGTCCTGCATCAGAGTCGAGACCTTCACCCAGAACACCATTCTCAATAGTGGCTATCATCCAGATGCACACAGCACTGCTGAGGTGAAAGACTGCGCACTTGCAATAATGCCACAGCAAGCTGAGCCACTCCAGCTCACTCCGACAAGCATGGTCAAACGAGGATTTTCTACAATTTATCTCAGCCCGTCTCCACAAAACACCAACCGAGATCCTCCAAGGACACAGCGCAAGACATATATCCCAAGAAAAGACAAATATGAAACATGCATCAGAATAAAATACAGGATACATGATGAGCAGAGCCACAACTTACGCCAACACAGCTGGTTCCAAGCTCACATCACATGACTCCCCCACCAAAGAAATTGACTTTTAGATGTTTCCAGTCACGTTGCCTCAGGATTTCAATTGGTGTAGATTTACTTTTCTCTTTAGCTCTTTCTTTCCCTCTATTTTGATTTCAGTTCCTGACTTCACATTGAATTTAATATTTTAACTTGCACCTCCTGGTTTATACCGAGGATCAAATGTGATCGGTTGTAAAAATAAGCTGTGGCTTGCCATGTTCACTGTTCCCACAACCACTGTAGAGGGCACTGCATTGTTTCAGATGTAAGATGGCCCTAGGTTATAGCTCAAATGTTAGCAGCTGTAAGTTCAACAATGCAAGCACCATTGACTGCAAAATCTAGGCCTTTATAAATATATAAATGCTCTAGGTAAGTTTAAAGCTCTTTAGCTGCCCAATTTGGCTATGTTTCTTAGGTTTGAAACTTGTATTGAACCCTAGACATTTCAATTCTTAAATGAAAATTGGCAGATGAAATAGTTGAAAAGAAAAACAATTTTATTGGTTATATTGATTTTTTTTTAATTGGTGCCTTATTCATAATAATAGAATTGAGATTACTGTCAAAACATTTTTTTATTACATTGCTGTGCATTAGATAAATTGTGACTTCAGTTTTTTAAGTTTATTTGGTCTTTTATAAACATTTAACATCAGCAAGATATTTGCATGTTAATAGAGGTATGCTAAGTGTGGACAAGTAATGAACACAGATGTCAGAGTCTTGATGTCAACATGAGCTGATAACAATGCAGCTTATAGCAGGACCTGACCAGGATGGGCTGATAAATGGTAGGTTAACATAAAAGATGGGTGGAATTTCACCAGTTCCATCAACAACAAAACATCAAGTTGCAACAAAACCAGAGGTCAAGATCACTCTACAGCTAACATCAGCTCCTCTAGGGCCAGTCTCCAGTTTCCCCTCTGCCGCATCCACTTGCTGTTGTGCAGGGGGGTTGCAGGCTCTGTCTACTTGGCCACTGCAGACTACCTGACTGTCAAGCTGCTGGAGCTAGTGGGCAACAAGGCCTAAGACAAGAAGCATGCCTGCATCACCCGTGCCAACTGCAACTCACCATCCACAATGATGAAGAGTTCAAAAAGCTACTGGGAGGGACATCAAGGCTGCCCTGCTGCCTAAGAAAACTGGACATCCCTGCAAAGTTTAACACCTGAAGGGGCAACACCAGTGTGAGAAACACCACACACCTGTTAATAATTTACACTTAGTCAAATTCTGAAGAAGTATTTATTTTCGATCTTGCAAGAGCGGGTGCCTCCAGTAAGCAATAGCAGACACAAAGAATTCACACAGCATCACTTTGTTATATACAATCCATGAAAATACAATCCGTGAGAAACACATCCCACAAACTATAGAAAGGGCAGTTCCCTTATCAGTGATCCCTTATTTGGCCTCCCCCTTGCATAGTGATTTCTGTCCGCTCCTGGTATATCCAGAGACCGGCAGTTAAAGATAAGAATGAGGCCCCCTGCTTGCACCTGCTATCTCCCCCTTGCTTAGCAAGCTCTGTTATTGTACATCCCCGAAGGTCATCCTGGTACATAGTTATAATAATTCGCTCACTATAGCTTACTCAGAACTTGACATGTTAATTTTCCCATCATGCTTCATTGTTGACATCTTAATTGTGAACCAGAGTTTATACATGTAAAAACAACACAAAAACAACAGAAAATGTTCATTTCTCACACCAGGAAAAGAAATTACTTGATACAAGTGGCAGATGGTAATCCTCCCTGAAAATATTCAACCATCTTCCTGTCATAAGTCAAAAGCAGTGTTGAAAATTTTGAAATACATTAAACACAAAACTCCTCTTTAAAATTTGTCTGAATTCAAATACAGTGATGGATTCTTGTAGCATTGGATGAGTCAGTGGGTCGCATATCGCAACAACACCCATTGTACAAAGCAAAGTAAGCAAACTTCTGAAATAATATTTGATCTTGCAAATTTTAAGCAAAACCTCAATAATATGATCTTGTGAATATGGTAAATGCTAAAATTAAGTGAACCAAATTTCTCAAGTAATTGGTTATTCTTGCCCCAGTAAAACAATCTCGGCAAATTAGTGCTAGGTCAAGTTGTTAATGGAATTATCAATATGAATATATTTCCTTGTCTGATAAAATAGAGTAATAGCATATCAATAATAATTTAAAATTCTCTTGAATCTAGTGACCAGCATGAACGCCCTTCAGCAAAACAGCTCCTTCAACATCCATTCATTGTAAAGAAACAGAAACCGCCGTTACGGGAAGTCAAAATTAAAATTAATAGCGGAAACAATTTCAAGCAGCAGTAGTCTCAAAAGCCACCCCTGGATATTACAAGAATATTCAATAATGAGGGGGAAAAAAATGATGAGAAATTATGCATTTGTATGGAGAATCATATTTGCTAATTCTAAAAAATGTGAAGTATATACTTTTATAAAAAGCTGTTTCATACAGGTTGCACTAAAGTTTCTAAATTTTGAAATTGTATATTACATTTCACGCAAATTTCATGTTAAATTGCTTCCATTGGAGGATTAGGGAATTATTATTTTGACAATATTACCTTTAAAAACATAAGCACCCATCCATGTTGATGAGAACAATGGTTCTGCCTGCTTTCACTCGAGCAAAATTTACAAGTTATTGCTTGTACTCTTCACCCAATGCCGGAGTCTATGTATTTACATTGTGTATCTTGTGTTGCCCCATTATGTATTTTCTTTTCTTTTCATGTACTAAATGATGGGTTTGAACTGCTCGCAGAAAAATACTTTTCACTGTACCTCGGTACACGTGACAATAAACAAATCCAATCCAATCGAATCATAATCATAGAGGCTGGTTTAGCACACTGGGCTAAATAGCTGGCTTGTAATGCAGAACAAGGCAGCAGCGCAGGTTCAATTCCCGTACCGGCCTCCCCTGAACAGGCGCCGGAATGTGGCGACTAGGGGCTTTTCACAGTAACTTCATTGAAGCCTACTTGTGACAATAAGGGATTATTATTAAAAGCCAGCATGAAAAAACACAGGGGTCTTGGTTATTTTATGATGTGGAGATGCCGGCATTGGACTGGGGTGAGCACAGTATTTCATAGAATTTACAGTGCAGAAGGAGGCCATTCGGCCCATCGCGTCTGCACCGACTCTTGGTAAGAGCACCCTATCCCCATAACCCAGTAACCCCACCCAACACTAAGGGCAATTTTGGACACTAAGGGCAATTTAGCATGGCCAATCCACCTAACCTGCACATCTTTGGACTGTGGGAGGAAACCGGAGCACCCGGAGGAAACCCACGCACACACGGGGAGAATGTGCAGACTCCGCACAGACAGTGACCCAAGCCGGGAATCAAACCTGGGACCCTGGAGCTGTGAAGCAATTGTGCTATCCACAATGCTACCGTGCTGCTGCTTCCTCGGGTGAATGAAGAGGTATTTGTTTCTGGAACATACCTCTTTATTCACCTGAGAAGGAGCAGCGCTCCGAAAGCTAGTGACATCGAAACAAACCTGTTGGACTTTAACCTGGTGTTGTAAGACTTTGTACTTGGTTATTTTAAGTAGAAAATGGCTGGACTAGCCACTACTTTTGTGGTAGTTGATGAATGATCACATTGCAATGGCACAATTAAAGAACGGAGCTCTGCAGCTGTTGTCAGGTATATGGATGAAAATTACAATGTGGAAAATTGACCAGCTATATCCTGTCCAAAAAAGGGCAAGAAAATCCAATCCCGCCAAATTACAGCCCAGTGTATTCACAGTTAAAGTAAAGAAAGGTATTAATAGTGCTATTAAGTCTAACTTACTTAGCAGCGTCCTGTGTACAGTGTCAGTTTGGATTATGCTGCTCCTGACCTCATTTTGGCATTGGTAGAAATGCGGACGAAAAATATGCCAGAGAATGACATTTTTAAACTTGTATTTCTTGGCAAAATCAATTGGTACCCATGCGACAAAACTTGAGGGTTTAGACTGTAGACCTGGGAAGACATGTAAAATGAATATGCATAACAAATCAACACACTTGTCTGACTGTTCAAATGACTTGAGGTTAGACGAGTGACTGCACTCGGCATCAAGGGAGCACTTGACTAAGTGTGGCATCAAGAAGCCATAGAAAAATGGGAATTAGAAGGAAATCACTCCACTGATTGGAGTCATGCTCAGCAGGAAGATGGCTGCGGTTACTAGTTACTGGTCTATAACTTCAGTCTCTGGACTTCACTGCACAAATTCCTCAAGGTGGCGGCCTGGACCCATCTTCAGCTGCTTCATCAGTGACCTTCCCTCCACCAGAAGGTCAGAAGTGGGGGTGTTCGTTTAGCACAGTGGGCTAAACAGCTGGCTTGCAATGCAGAACAAGGCCAGCACCGTGGGTTCAATTCCTGTACCGGCCTCCCCAAAGAGGCGCTGGAATGTGGCGACGAGGGGCTTTTCACAGTAACTTCATTGAAGCCTAGTTGTGATAATAAGCAATAATTAATATGATTGCACATTGTTCAGCATCATTCTCAGCACCTCGGATTCAGAAGCATTTCCATGTCCTAATGCAACAAGACCTGAACAACTTCGGACTTGGGTTGATCAATGGCAAGTAACATTTGCATCAGTCATATGCCACGTAATCACAGTAAGAAGTCTTACACCAGGTTAAAGTCCAACAGGTTTATTTCGAATCACTAGCTTTCGGAGCACTGGTCCTTCCTCAGGTGAATGAAGAGGTAGGTTCCAGAAACATAAATATAGACAAAGTCAAAGATGCAATATGATACTTTGAATGAAAGTCTTTGCAGGTAATTAAGTCTTTACAGGTCCAAACGGAGCAAGAGAGAGGGATGATCACAGGTTAAAGACGTGTGAATTGTCTCAAGCCAGGACAGTTGGTAGGATTTTGCAAGCCCAGGCTAAATGGTGGGGGGTGAATGTAGTGAGACATGAATCCAAGGTCCCGGTTGAGGCCATACTCATGTGTGCGGAACTTGGCTATAAGTTTCTGCTCAGCGATTCTGCATTGTCGCGTGTCTGAAGGCCGCCTTGGAGAACGCTCACCCGAAGATCAGAGGCTGAATGCCCTTGACTGCTGACGTGTTCCCCGACTGGAAGCGTGGTACATTGGTGAGACCATGCAAACGCTGCGACAATGGATGAACAGACATCGCGCGACAATCGCCAGGCTGAATGTTCCCCTCCAGTCGGGGAACACTTCAGCAGTCAAGGGCATTCAGTCTCTGACCTTCGGGTAAGCGTTCTCCAAGGCGGCCTTCAGGACACTCGACAACGCAGAATCGTCGAGCAGAAACTTATAGCCAAGTTCCGCACTCAAGAGTAACGCATCAACCGGGACCTTGGATTCATGTCGTATTACATTCACCCCCCACCATCTGGCCTGGAAAATCCTACCAACTGTCCTGGCTTGAGACATTTCACACCTCTTTAACCTGTGATTATCCCTCTCTCCAGTTGCTCCGTTTGGACCTGTAAAGACTTAATTACCTGCAAAGACTCGCATTCAAAGTATCGTATTGCATCTTTGACTTTGTCTATATATATGTTTCTGGTACCTATTTCTTCATTCATCGGAGGAAGGAGCAGTGCTCTGAAAGCTAGTGATTCGAAACAAACCTGTTGGACTTTAACCTGGTGCTGTAAGACTTCTTATCGTGCTCACTCCAGTCCAACGCCAGCATCTCCACATCATGCCAGGCAATGACCATCTCTAAGAGAATCTAACCATCACCCCATGACAGGGTGGCATGGTAGCAGAGTGGGTGGCACTGTTGCTTCCCAGCTCCGGGGTCCCAGGTTCGATTCCCAGCTTGGGTCACTGTCTGTGCGGAGTCTGCACGTTCTCCGCGTATCTATGTGGGTTTCCTCCGGTTTGCTCCCACAGTCCAAAGATGTGCAGGTTAAGTGAATTGGCCATGCTAAATTGCCCAAAAAGGTTAGGTGGGGTTACTGGGTTACGGGGATAGGGTTGTGTGGGCTTAGGTAGGTTGCTCTTTCCAAGGGCCGGTGCAGACCCGATGGGTGGAATGGCCTCTTTCTGCACTGTAAATTCTATGATTCAATCATAGAACCCCTACAGTGCAGAAGGAAACTATTTGGTCCATCGAGTTTGCACTGACTCTCCGAAAGAACATCCTAACGTAGGCCAACTCCCCCTGCTTATTCTCACCTAACCTTTGACTATAAGAGTCAATTTAGCATGGTCAATCCACCTACCTGGGTCCCTTTGTGGTCCCTTTGTTCAAAAAGGGGAGCAGAGACAACCCCGGCAACTATAGACCGGTGAGCCTCACGTCTGTAGTGGGTAAAGTCTTGGAGGGGATTATAAGAGACAAGATTTATAATCATCTAGATAGGAATAATATGATCAGGGATAGTCAGCATGGCTTTGTGAAGGGTAGGTCATGCCTCACAAACCTTATCGAGTTCTTTGAGAAGGTGACTGAACAGGTAGATGAGGGTAGAGCAGTTGATGTGGTGGATATGGATTTCAGCAAAGCGTTTAATAAGGTTCCCCACGGTAGGCTATTGCAGAAAATACGGAGGCTGGGGATTGAGGGTGATTTAGAGATGTGGATCAGAAATTGGCTAGCTGAAAGAGGACAGAGGGTGGTGGTTGATGGGCTGCAGAAGCATGGAAACAGCACTGCCTGCAAGTCACACACCAGCTTAACTTGGGAACTATATTGCCGTTCATTCACTGTTGCTGCATTTACTTGCACCAGGTGGTCAGCAGTGGTTCAGGAGGCAGCTCCCCATCATTTTCTCATGGCCAATTCAAGATTGGCAATAAATTCTGGCCTTGCCAGCAATGCCCACATCCCATGAAAGAATAAAGATGGAACATTAATAGCATGATAAATTTACAGAATTCTTTTCCCCTCTTTTTCCAACAATCAACTCCTGGGGAAGCACGAGATCATGACCCAAGATTGCAGATTCCAGTCACCAAACGAGTGGACAAATGTTTGACAGGCTATTTGGAACCCTGCTTTTTCCCTCTAAACAAAGAGTGCCAATGTCAATTGTAGCATCTTCTTGCTGCCATTCAGGCAAAACATATCAAGAACTTTAAATGGTTATTAGCACATGGTGTCAGCTACAGTTCTGGTCTGACTCAGAATGCTGTTGGGTTAAGTTCCATTGCAGGGACTTGAGCCAAGGTGGGATTTCAATGCAGCACCGCGCGTGAAGAACTACAAATAGCAATGTGGTACAAATAAGCAGTTCTGTGGAAGGGTCATTTCGGCTCAAAGCATTAACTCGTGTTTCTCTTCACGGATGCTGCCAGACCTGCTGAGTTTATCCAATATTTTCTGTTTTTATTGTTGTTCGTAGAACCTTGCTAGGTGCAAATAAACTGTTGTATTTCCTAATATTACAATAGTGTCTGCACTTCAAAACAATCAACTGTAAAATAATTTTATAATTTACAAAAAGTTAGTATGAAGATTAGTTAAGATTACCGAGCTTGACATTTTGATGTAATAAGAATGTAAATAAATCAAAAACTGTCAATAATCAATGTTCTGTCTATGAATTCTCATGAGAATAAAACCTGAATAACTAAACATTAAAGGAAATGGCAGTCCAATTTCTACTTGGATGTCAAATCTGTTAAAATTCAGAGCTGTGGAGGTAAAATCTCTAGACTTATTCTAGTAGAGGCTGGAATGTACCCACAATCTAACATCTATGCTACTCATTTTCCACGTCACTTATGAATACACCTTTGAGTCTCCGAACATTTCCATTTATTTTTAATTTGAAAAGTTGTAATTATTTGAACACAGTGATAGACTTCCCCTTAAAAATGATCAACCTGTGGTATGAGATTAACTTGGAAATTTAGTATTGACACTGTAGGAATAAGTTTATGAAGTTCTCCCAAATCCATTGAGTGGTTTTCAAATTGGGGGGGGGGGAGAAGGGGGTGTCACAGAGCTGGGTGTCAGGATGTTAAAGAATGGGTCACCCAAATTAATTTTGGCAACATTTCCTGACCTTTTCCCTCAGGGTAAGTGAATTACATATCTTTGCAGTAAACAGTATGACCACAGGTTCGACTCCCGGCTTGGGTCACTGGCTGTGCGAAGTCTGCACGTTGTGCGTGGGTTTCCTCCGGGTGCTCCGGTTTCCTCGCCGGCGGAGACTCAGTGAAAAGAGCGCGAGGTGAGCGGCGGAGACTCAGTGAAAGAGCGCAAGGAGGGTGGCGGGGACACAGGATAAAAGAGCGCGAGGAGAGCGGCGGAGACTCAGGGAAAGAGCGCGAGGAGGGTGGCGGGGACACAGGATAAAAGAGGGCGAGGAGAGCGGCGGAGACTCAGTGAAAGAGCGCGAGGAGAGCAGCGGGGACACAGGATAAAAGAGCACGAGGAGAGCGGCGGGGACACAGGGTAAAAGAACATGAGGAGAATGGCGGGGACACAGTGAAAGAGCGCGAGGAGAGCAGCGGGGACACAGGATAAAAGAGCACGAGGAGAGCGGCGGGGACACAGGGTAAAAGAACATGAGGAGAATGGCGGGGACACAGTGAAAGAGCGCGAGGAGAGCAGCGGGGACACAGGATAAAAGAGCACGAGGAGAGCGGCGGGGACACAGGGTAAAAGAACATGAGGAGAATGGCGGGGACACAGTGAAAGAGCGCGAGAGCAGCGGGGACACAGGATAAAAGAGCACGAGGAGAGCGGCGGGGACACAGGGTAAAAGAACATGAGGAGAATGGCGGGGACACAGTGAAAGAGCGCGAGGAGAGCAGCGGGGACACAGGATAAAAGAGCACGAGGAGAGCGGCGGGGACACAGGGTAAAAGAACATGAGGAGAATGGCGGGGACACAGTGAAAGAGCGCGAGAGCAGCGGGGACACAGGATAAAAGAGCACGAGGAGAGCGGCGGGGACACAGCTGCCGGAGAAGCGGCCTTCAGATTTTCAGCAGTGGCCAGGGGTCTGCCGGGATGGTACGTTTTCCTCTTTAAAAACTTACCTTGAAGAGTGACATCACAGCAAAGCAGTAAGTATTGTGATTGGTAACTAAAATCTTTATTCCTTTCACATTTTCATTATTTGATTTGTAATCAGTTAAGGTAAAGTGTAAAAATGGCAGGAGATCCCAGACCCATGTTATGCTCCTCGTGCTCAATGTGGGAGTTCAGGGACGCGGCCGATGCCCCTGACTCCTTCACGTGCAGGAAGTGTGTCCAGCTGCAGCTCCTGTTAGACCGCATGACGGCTCTGGAGCTGCGGATGGACTCACTTTGGAGCATCCGCGATGCTGAGGAGGTCGTGGATAGCACGTTCAGTGAGTTGGTCACACCGCAGATTAGGATTGGTGAGGGAGACAGGGAATGGGTGACCAAAATTGGGCAGCACGGTAGCATTGTGGCTAGCACCATTGCTTCACAGCTCCAGGGTCCCGGGTTCGATTCCGGCTTGGGTCACTGTGCGGAGTCTGCACATCCTCCCCGTGTGTGTGTGGGTTTCCTCCGGGTGCTCCGGTTTCCTCCCACTGTCCAAAGATGTGCAGGTTAGGTGGATTGGCCATGACAAATTGCCCTTAGTGTCCAAGATTGTCCTTAGTGTAGGGTGGGGTTACTGGGTTATGCGGATAGGGTGGAGGTGTTGACCTTGGGTAGGGTGCTCTTTCCAAGAGCCGGTGCAGACTCGATGGGCTGAATGGCCTCCTTCTACACTGTAAACTCTATGAAAAGGCAGAGAAAGAGCAGGAAGGCAGTGTAGGTGTCCCATGCGGTCATCTCCCTCCAAAACAGATATACCATTTTGGATACTATTGGGGGAGATGACTCACCAGGGGAAGGCAGCAGTAGCCCGGCTCATGGCACTGTGGCTGGCTCTGCTGCACAGAAGGGCGGGAAAAAGACTGGCAGGGCTATAGTCATAGGGGATTCAATCGTAAGGGGAGTAGGCAGGCGTTTGTGTGGGCGAAAACGAGACTCCTGAATGGTATGTTGCCTCCCAAGTGCAGGGGTCAGGGATGTCTCAGATCGGCTGCAGGACATACTGAAGGGGGAGGGTGAACAGCCAGTTGTCGTGGTGCATATAGGCACCACCGATATAGGTAAAAAACGGGATGAGGTCCTACAATCAGAATTTAGGGAGTTAGGAGATAAGTTAAAAAGTAGGACCTCAAATGTAGTAATCTCAGGATTGCTACCAGTACCACGAGACAGTCAGAGTAGAAATTCAAGAATAGTCAGAATGAATACGTGGCTTGAGAGATGGTGCAGGAGGGAGGGGTTCAGATTTTTGGGACATTGGAACCGGTTCTGGGGGCGTTGGGGCCATTACAAATCGGATGGTCTACACCTGGGCAGGACTGGAACCAATGTCCTAGGGGGTGCTTTTGCTAACACTGTTGGGGAGGTTGTAAACTAATGTGGTAGGGGGATGGGAGCCAGATTAGGAAATTAGAGGTCAGCAAAGAGGCAGCAACTAAAGCCAGTAAGGTACTAGATAATAAACTCAATGTGACTAAGGGGAAGAGTAGACAGGGAAGAGATGATGAACGCAAAAGGACAGGTGGTCTGAGGTGCATTTGTTTCACTGCGAGAAGTGTAGCAGGTAAGGCAGATGAATTTAGGGCTTGGATTAGTACCTGGGAATATGATGTTATTGGTATTACTGAGACTTGGTTGAGGGAAGGGCAAGACTGACAACTAAATATCCCAGGCTTTAGATGCTTCAGGAGGGAAAGAGAGGGAGGTAAAAGGGGTGGAGGAGTTGCATTACTGGTCAGAGATGATATCACAGCTGTGATTAAGGAGGGCACGATGGAGGATTCGAGCACTGAGGCAACATGGGTAGAGCTAAGAAATAGGAAGGGTGAAGTAACATTGTTGGGACTTTACTACAGGCCTCCCAAAAGCGAGCGTGAAGTAGAGGTACAAATATGTAGACAGATTATAGAAAATTGTAGGAGCAATAGGGTGGTCGTGATGGGAGATTTTAACTTCCCCAACATTGGATGGGACGCATGTAGTGTTGGAGGCGTAGATGGAGCAGAATTTCGAAGGAGCATCCAGGAGAGTTTTTTTAGAGCAGTATGTAAATAGTCCAACTCGGGAAGGGGCCATACTGGACCTGGTATTGGGGAATGATCCCGGCCAGGTGGTTGAAGTTTCAGTCGGTGATTACTTTGGGAATAGCGCTCACAATTCCGTACGTTTTAGAATACTCATGGACAAAGACGAGAGTGGTCCTAAAGGAAGAGTGCTAAATTGGGGAAAGGCCAAGTATAACAAAATTCGGCAGGAGCTAGGGAATGTGGATTGGGAGCAGCTGTTTAAGGGTAAATCCACATTTGAAACGTGGGAGTCTTTTAAGGAAAGGTTGATTAGAGTGCAGGACAGACATGTCCCTGTGAAAATGAGGGCTAGAAATGGCAAGATGAGGGAACCATGGATGACGGGTGGAATTGTGAGACTAGCTAAGATGGAAAAGGAAGCATACATAAGATCTAGGCGACTTAAATCTGATGAAGTTTTGGAGGAATATCGGGAAAGTCGGACAAATCTGAAACGCGCAATAAAGAGAGCTAAAAGGGGTCATGAAATATCTTTGGTTAACAGGGTTAAGGAAAATCCCAAAGCCTTTTATTCGTATATACGGAGCAAGAGGGTAACTAGAGAAAGGATTGGCCCACTCAAAGACAAAAGAGGGAATTTATGCGTGGAGTCAGAGGAAATGGGTGAGATTCTTAATGAGTACTTTGCATCGGTATTCACCAAGGAGAGGGACATGATGGATGTTGAGGCTAGGGATGGACGTTTAAATACTCTAGGTCAAGTTGGCATAAGGAAGGGGGACGTTTTGGGTATTCTAAAAGGCATTAAGGTGGACAAGTCCCCAGGTCCGGATGGGATCTATCCCAGGTTACTGAGGGAAGTGAGGGACAAAATAGCTGGGGCCTTAACAGATATCTTTGCAGCATCCTTGAGCACGGGTGAGGTCCCGGAGGACTGGAGAATTGCTAATGTTGTCCCTTTGTTTAAGAAGGGTAGCTGGGATAATCTAGGGAATTATAGACCTGTGAGCTTGACGTCAGTGGTAGGCAAACTGTTGGAGAAGATACTGGGGGATAGGATCTATTCACATTTGGAAGAAAATAGACTTATCAGTGATAGGCATGGTTTTGTGCAGGGAAGGTCATGTCTTACAAACCTAATAGAATTCTTTGAGGAAGTGACAAAGTTAATTGATGAGGGAAGGGCTGTAGATGTCATATACATGGACTTCAGTAAGGCGTTTGATAAAGTTTCCCATGGCAGATTGATGGAAAAAGTGAAGTCGTATGGGGTTCAGGGTGTACTAGCTAGATGGATAAAGAACTGGCTGGGCAACAAGGAGACAGAGAGTAGTGGTGGAAGGGAGTGTCTCAAAATGGAGAAACATGTTCCACAGGGATCCGTGCTCGGACCACTGTTGTTTGTGATATACATAAATGATCTGGACAAAGGTATAGGTGGTCTGATCAGCAAGTTTGCAGATGATACTAAGATTGGTGGAGTTGCAGGTAGCGAGGGGGACTGTCAGAGAATACAGCAAAATATAGATAGATTGGAGAGTTGGGCAGAGAAATTACAGATGGAGTTCAATCCAGGCAAATGCGAGGTGATACATTTTGGAAGATCTAATTCAAGAGCGAACTATACGGTCAATGGAAGAGTCTTGGGGAAAATTGATGTACAGAGAGATCTGGGAGTTCAGGTCCATTGTACCCTAAAGATGGCAACGCAGGCCGATAGAGTGGTTAAGAAGGCATACAGCATGCTTGCCTTCATCGGACGAGTATTGAGTACAAGAGTCGGCAGGTCATGTTACAGTTGTATAGTACTTTGGTTAGGCCACATTTGGAATACTGTGTGCAGGTCTGGTCGTCACATTATCAGAAGGATGTGGATGCTTTAGAGAGGGTGCAGAGGAGGTTCACCAGGATGTTGCCTGGTATGGAGGGTGCTAGCTATGAAGAAAGGTTGAGTAGATTAGGATTGTTTTCGTTGGAAAGACGGAGGTTGAGGGGGGGACCTGATTGAGGTCTACAAAATGAGAGGTATGGACAGGGTGATAGCAACAAGCTTTTTCCAAGAGTGGGGGTGTCAATTACAAGGGGTCACGATTTCAAGGTGAGAGGGGGAAAGTTTAAGGGAGATGTGCGTGGAAAGTTTTTTACGCAGAGGGTGGTGGGTGCCTGGAATGCTTTGCCAGCGGAGATGGTAGAGGTGGGCATGATAGCATCATTTAAGATGCATCTAGACAGATATATGAACGGGCACGGAACAGAGGGAAGTAGATCCTTGGAAAATAGGCGACAGGTTTAGATAAAGGATCTGGATCGGCACAGGCTGGGAGGGCCTGTTTCTGTGCTGTAATTTTCTTTGTTCACAGTCCAAAGATGTGTGGGTTAGGTGGATTGGCCATGCTAAATTTCCCTTCGTGTCCAAAAAGGTTAAGTGGGGGTTACTGGGTTACAGGGATAGGGTAGAAATGTGGGCTTGAGTAGGGTGCTCTTTGTAAGGGCCGGTGCAGACTCGATGGCTGAATGGCCTCCTTCTGCACTGTAAATTCTATGATTCTATGAATTGCAGCCTGTTTCTTTCCCTTTTCTCGTAAGTTGATTCACACTCTGTGCTATACATGTAATGACAAACTACATGTAATCCATGGATCATTTTGTCATCTGAAAGGGAAGGTCAAAACACCAATAGCTGACAAACTACTGGCCAGGATCTCACATCTGAACCAGCTGGAGAGAAAGTTATCTGCTCCGCCAGGTGCACAAGACAATGTATTTTATTACAAACATGTATCAAAACAGGTTACAACAAATAAAAACCCCAGGAAACATACTTCCCAGCAATCCACTATACAGTCTGTACACATTTTTCCCCCTTTTCACCCCCCCCCCCCCTTCCCCCCTTCTGTGATGAAGTTCCTCAAACACGGTCACAAACATCCCTCACCTTTTCTCAAATCCTTCTGCAGAGCCCCTTAACTCATACTTTATTTTCTCCAACCGCAGAAAGTCGTACAGGTCACTCAACCAAGCCGCTACCCCCCGGTGGCGATGCTGACTGCCTCTTCAGCATAATTTGCCGCCGTGCAATCAGAGGCGAAAGCCACGACACCGGCCTTCCTCTTCTCCATCAGCTCCAGCTCCTCTGAAACCCCAAATATCACCACCAAAGGATTCGGGTTCACCTACTCCTCCACTATCCTGGCTAAGACCACGAACACTCCTGCCCAAAATCTTCCCAATCTTTCGCAGATCTAAAACATGTGCGCATGATTCGCTGGCCTTCACCCACACCTCTCACACTCATCTGCTGAAAGAACCCACTCATTCTCGCCCGAGTCATATACACCCTGTGCACCACCTTAAACTGTATCAGACTCACCCTTGCACAGGGTTCAGTTTACCGGACGCCGTGCCTCACTCCATACTCCCCAATTGATCTTACCTCCAAACTCAGCTTCCCATTTCTCCTTTTCTACTTGCCTCGCTGCTCCCCCAGCCACTTGTATATATCCCCAATTGTTCCCTCCCCTTCCACACCCGAAACAAGCAGTCGTTCCAGCAGGGTTTATCCCGGCAACTTAGGGAATCCCCTCCAGACCTTTCGCGCAAAGTCCTTTACCTGCAGATACCTGAATTCACTCCCCCTCGGCAGCTCTACCCTCTCCGAGCTCCTCCAGACTGGAGAATCCTTCCTCCAAATACAGATCCCTCCACCTCCTGTATACACTATCCACCCTCCCCCCCCCCCCCCCCCCCCCCCTTTGCTCAAACACATGATTCTCACACAGCGGCATTAACACTGACATCCCTTCCACCCTAAAATGTCTCAACTGATTCCATATCTTCACCAAGGATTGCACACCGAGCTCCCTGAATACCTACTTGGAGCCATTGGCAATGCTGCCATCATCATTTTTCCCCGACTGTTTTGTTCTCTCTCTTTCTTCTGGCCTAATTTTGGGAGCCGTTCGGAGGAGGAGGAGCAGTCTCGGTGTATAAAAAAACCTAACGGTAACTTCCTGTTTTCCAGTTTTGTTTCCCAAAAGTGACGTCAGAGGGAAGCTGTGATCTGATTGGTTGATAGCAAATCTGCCCCAAATTTTAAAAAAAACACAGCTAAACTCGTAAACTTAAATTAAACTAATTAATTAATTAGTGATGGCTGGGCAGGTGATGTGCTTGAGCTGCTTGATGTGGGAGCTGGCAGATCCCATTGCGAGCTGCAGCGACCACATCTGCAGTAAGTGCTGGCTGCTCGAAGAGCTCCGGCTCAGAGTTGATGAGCTGGAGTCTGAGCTTCAAACACTGAGGCACATCCGGGAGGGGGAGACTTACCTGGACACTGTTTCAGGAGGCAGTCACACCTGTCAGAGTAAGTAGTTTAAATCCTGCCAGTGGCCAGGGACAGCAGGGTGTGACTGCAAGTCAGGCAGGTAAAGGGAACCAGCAGTCAGGAACTCAGGAGCCTCAGTCCTTGACCCTGTCCAACAGGTATGAGGCACTTGCTCCCTGTGTGGATGGCGAACAGGGCTGCAGGAAGGATGAGTCAGCTGACCAAGGCACCATGGTTCAGCAGGCCATTCAAGGGGAGGGAGTAAATAGGCAAGTTGTAGTTGTAAGGGATTCTATTATCAGGGGGATAGATAGTATCCTTTGTGAGCAAGATAGAGAGTCCCGCATGGTATGTTGCCTGCCCGGTGCTAGGGTGCGGGACATCTCTGACCGGCTTGAAAGGATACTGGAGAGGGAGGGGGAGTATCCAGTTGTTGTGGTCCATGTCGGTACCAACAACATAGGAAAGTCTAGAAAAGAGGACCCGTTTAGAGATTAGAAAGAGCTAGGATTCAAATTAAAAAACAGGTACGAGGCACTTGCCCCTGTGTGGATGGCGAACAGGGCTGCAGGAAGGATGAGTCAGCTGACCAAGGCATCATGGTTCAGCAGGCCATTCAAGGGGAGGGAGTAAATAGGCAAGTTGTAGTTGTAGGGGATTCTATTATCAGGGGGATAGATAGTATCCTTTGTGAGCAGGAAAAAGAGTCCCGCATGGTATGTTGCCTGCCCGGTGCTAGGGTGCGGGACATCTCTGACCGGCTTGAAACAATACTGGAGAGGGAGGGGGAGGATCCAGTTGTTGTGGTCCATGTCGGTACCAACAACATAGGCAAGTCTAGAAAAGAGCTAGGATTCAAATTAAAAAACAGGTCCTCAAGGGTCATAATCTCTGGATTACTGCCCGAGCCACGTGCAAATTGGCATAGGGAGGCAAGAATAAGGGAAGTTAACACGTGGCTGAAAGAGTGGTGTGGGAAAGAGGGGTTCCTTTTCATGGGACACGGCATCAGTTTTGGGACAGGGGGGACCTATACCGTTTGGATGGTCTCCACCTGAACCGAGCTGGGACCAGTGTTCTGGCGAAAAGAGTAAATAGGGTGGTCAATAGGACTTTAAACTAGAGATTGGGGGGGGGGGGAAGGGAAAGTCAGGGAACCAAGAAGTGAAGTAATCAGTGGGAAGCATAGCTGCTTAGGAATACAAAAAAGCAGGAAAAGACAGAACTCAGGAGAGGTTACGATCGTCCCCATCCCACAAAATATGACACAGTGTATGGAAAGGCTCAGGAAACCAAGGTCCACCACACTAAGAAAACAAAAAGGGACGGTCAATAGAGAATTAAAGGTGCTATATTTAAATGCGCGCAGTGTACGGAACAAGGTAGATGAGCTTGTGGCCCAGATTGAGACTGGCAGGTATGATGTGATCGGCATCACAGAGACGTGGTTGCAGGGGGTTCAGGACTGGCATTTAAACATCCAGGGATTCACAACCTATCGAAAAGACAGAGAGGTGGGCAGAGGGGGCGGGGTTGCCTTGTTAATTAGGAATGAAATTAAATCAATAGCACTAAACGACATAGGGTCAGATGATGTGGAGTCTGTGTGGGTAGAGTTGAGGAACCACAAAGGCAAAAAAACCATATTGGGAGTTATGTACAGGCCTCCTAACAGTGGTCAGGACCAGGGGCACAAAATGCACCACGAAATAGAAAGTGCATGTCAGAAAGGCAAGGTCACAGTGATCATGGGGGACTTCAATATGCAGGTGGACTGGGTAAATAATGTTGCCAGTGGACCCAAGGAAAGGGAATTCATTGAATGTTTACAGGACGGCTTTTTGGAACAGCTTGTGATGGAGCCCATGAGGGGACAGGCCATTCTGGACTTAGTGTTATGTAATGAGCCAGACTTGATTAAAGATCTTAAAGTAAGGGAACACTTAGGAGGCAGTGGTCATAATATGGTAGAATTCAATCTCCAATTTGAAAGAAAGAAGGTAGAATCAGATGTAAAGGTGTTACAGTTAAATAAAGGTAACTACAGGGGCATGAGGGAGGAACTGACGAAAATCGACTGGGAACAGAGCCTAGTGGGAAAGACAGTAGAACAGCAATGGCAGGAGTTTCTGGGAGTAATTGAGGACACAGTACAGAGGTTCATCCCAGAGAAAAGAATAGTTATCAGAGGGGGGATTAGGCAGCCATGGCCGACAAAGGAAGTTAGGCAATGCATCCAAGCAAAAGAGAAAGTCTATAATGTGGTAAAGAGTAGTGGGAAGTCAGAAGATTGGGAAGGCTACAGAAACAAACAGAGGATAACAAAGAGAGAAATAAAGAAAGAGAGGATCAATTATGAAGGTAGGCTAGCCAGTAACATTAGGAATGATAGTAAAAGTTTCTTTAAATACATTAAAAACAAATTGGAGGGACTTCCGGGTGCGGCGATGACCAGCTAAGTCGCATGTTTCGGCAGCTCCCGGTGGAACGGACTTTTGGGCTCTTGATAGGAGCCCCAACGGCAATTTTAACGGCAAAAAACACTGTGCTGTAATCCAGAAGGGAATCCCCCCTGGACACAGATGGAAAAAAAGAGAGGAAGGTGGCCGGATTGCGGTGAATCCTCTAGAGCAGCGGCCAGGAAGGCAGGCACAAAGCAAGATGGCGTCGGAAGGAGGCAGTTTAATATGGGGCCCTGACCAACAAGAGTTCCTGCGGCGTTGCGTGGAAGAACTCAAAAAGAGATGAAGAAGGAGCTGTTGGCCCCGATATTACAAGCGATTGAGGGGCTAAAGGAGGAGCAAAAGACCCAGGAACAGGAGCTTCGGGTCGTGAACGCAAAGGCTGCTGAGAATGAGGACGACATACAAGGCCTGGTGGTGAAAACGGAGATGCACGAGGCACAACACAAAAGGTGTGTGGAAAGGCTGGAGGTGCTGGAGAATAATGCGAGGAGGAAGAATTTAAGGATTCTTGGTCTTCCCGAAGGTGTAGAAGGGGCGGACGTCGGGGCATATGTGAGCACGATGCTGCACTCGTTAATGGGATCGGAGGCCCCGACGGGTCAGCTGGAGGTGGAGGGAGCCTATCGAGTTATGGCGCGAAGACCGAGGGCTGGAGAAATTCCTCGAGCCATAGTGGTGAGATTTCTCCGATATAAGGATAGAGAGATGGTCCTCAGATGGGCAAAGAAAACTCGGAGCAGTAGGTGGGAGAACGCGGTGATCCGTGTATATCAAGATTGGAGTGCGGAGGTGGCGAGAAGGAGGGCAAGCTTTAATCGGGCCAAGGCGGTGCTGCACAAACGGAAGATTAAATTTGGAATGCTGCAACCGGCAAGACTGTGGGTCACACATCAAGGGAAATACCACTACTTCGAAACGGCAGATGAAGCATGGACATTTATTGTCGAGGAGAAATTGGAGTGAGCGGGCCATAAAAAGAACGTTTGGGACAAAGTGGGGGGGTGAATATGTGGGATGAAGGGGAGGAAAAGAGGGAAGAGATGACTTCCCAAGTTGTTAATCCTGCGACCCTGTAACTTTTCTCTCTTCCCCATGTCGTGGGGGAGGGAGGATGAGGAGCTGAGGGCGCCGGTCATTGGGGCGGGGCCAAAAGGGAAGCGCGGGCTTTGTTCCCGCGCTATGGTAATCACGGCGGGAACAGGGAAGCAGGAAGGAGGGGGCCTTGCACAGTGTGAGCCGAGGTCACGGGGGGGAAGCAGAGGTCGGCCAGAGTTTGCTGACTTCTGGGAGCAACATGGGGGGTGCAATTACACTAGTTTGGGATCTAGCATGGGGGGTGGGTTAACTGGGTTGCTGCTGCTGGGGAGAAGGGGGAGCTGGTATGGGGGGGGGTGGTCGGGGCAGCGCTTGGGGGAGATACGGCTACGTGGGAACCGGGTGAGGAGCTGGATTGGAAAAGGAGATGGCTAGTCGTCAAGGGGGGGGGGGGGGGGGGGGGGGGGGGTAGAGCCCCCCAACCCGGTTGATCACGTGGAATGTGAGAGGGCTGAATGGGCCGATTAAGAGGGCACGGGTACTCGCACACCTAAAGAAACTTAAGGCAGATGTGGTTATGCTTCAGGAGACGCATCTGAAGCTGATAGACCAGGTCAGACTACGCAAAGGATGGGTGGGGCAGGTGTTTCATTCGGGGCTAGACGCAAAAAACAGGGGGGTGGCCATACTAGTGGGGAAGCGGGTAAAGTTTGAGGCAAAGACTATAGTGGCGGATAGTGGGGGCAGATACGTGATGGTGAGTGGTAAATTGCAAGGGGAGGCGGTGGTATTAGTGAACGTGTATGCCCCGAACTGGGATGATGCCAACTTTATGAGGCGTATGTTAGGACAAATCCCGGACCTAGAAGTGGGGAAGTTGATAATGGGTGGAGATTTTAATACGGTGCTGGACCCAGGGTTGGACAGATCGAGGTCCAGGACCAGAAGGAGGCCGGCTGCAGCTAGGGTGCTTAAGGACTTTATGGAGCAGATGGGAGGAGTAGACCCCTGGAGATTTAGTAGACCTAGGAGTAAGGAGTTTTCGTTTTTCTCCTATGTCCACAAAGTTTATTCACGGATAGACTTTTTTGTTCTGGGAAGGGCACTGATCCCAAAGGTGACGGGGACAGAGTACATGGCTAAAGCCATTTCGGATCATGCTCCACATTGGGTGGACCTGGAGATAGGGGAAGAAAAACAACAGCGTCCACCCTGGAGAATGGACATGGGATTATTGGCAGATGAGGGTGTGTGTTTAAGGGTGAGGGGGTGTATTGAAAGGTACTTGGAACTCAATGATAATGGGGAGGTACAGGTGGGAGTGGTCTGGGAGGCGCTGAAGGCAGTGGTTAGAGGGGAGCTGCTATCTATTAGGGCACATAAAGGAAAGCAGGAGGGTAGGGAAAGGGAGCGGTTGTTGAAAGAACTTCTGAGGGTGGACAGACAATATGCGGAGGCACCGGAGGAGGGACTGTACAGGGAAAGGCAAAGGCTACATGTAGAATTTGACTTGTTGACTACGGGTAATGCAGAGGCACAATGGAGGAAGGCACAGGGTGTACAGAACGAATACGGGGAGAAGGCGAGCAGGTTGCTGGCCCACCAACTGAGGAAAAGGGGAGCAGCGAGGGAGGTAGGGGGGGTGAGAGATGAGGAGGGAGAGATGGAGCGGGGAGTGGAGAGAGTGAATGGAGTGTTCAAGGCATTTTACGAAAGATTATATGAAGCTCAGCCCCCGGATGGGAAGGAGAGAATGATGTGTTTTCTGGACCAGCTGGAATTTCCTAAGGTGGAGGAGCAGGAGAGGGTGGGACAGGGAGCACAGATTGAGACGGAGGAAGTGGTGAAAGGGATTGGGAGTATGCAGGCGGGGAAGGCCGCAGGACCAGACGGATTCCCAGTTGAATTCTATAGGAAATATATGGACTTGCTGGCCCCGCTACTGATGAGAACCTTTAATGAGGCGAGGGAAAGGGGGTAGTTGCCCCCGACTATGTCAGAGGCAACAATATCGCTCCTCCTCAAGAAGGAAAAAGACCCGCTGCAATGCGGGTCCTACAGGCTCATTTCCCTCCTGAATATGGACGCTAAGATTCTGGCCAAGGTAATGGCAATGAGGATAGAGGATTGTGTCCCAGGGGTGGTTCATGAGGACCAAACTGGGTTTGTGAAGGGGAGACAGCTGAATACAAATATACGGAGGCTGCTAGGGGTAATGATGATGCCCCCACCAGAGGGGGAAGCGGAGATATTGGTGGCGATGGATGCCGAGAAAGCATTCGATAGAGTGGAGTGGGATTATTTGTGGGAGGTGCTGAGATTTGGTTTTGGGGATGGGTATATCAGGTGGGTACAGTTGCTGTATAGGGCCCCGATGGCGAGCGTGGTCACGAATGGACGGGGGTCTATTTTCGGCTCCATAGAGGGACGAGGCAGGGATGTCCTCTGTCCCCGTTATTGTTTGCACTGGTGATTGAACCCCTGGCCATAGCATTGAGGGGTTCCAGGAAGTGGAGGGGAGTACTCAGGGGGGGAGAAGAACACCGGGTATCTCTGTATGCGGATGATTTGTTGCTATATGTGGCGGACCCAGCGGAGGGGATGCCAGAGATAATGCGGATACTTGGGGAGTTTGGGGATTTTTCAGGGTACAAACTGAACATGGGGAAAAGTGAGTTGTTTGTGGTGCATCCAGGGGAGCAGAGCAGAGAGATAGAGGATTTACCGTTGAGGAAGGTAACAAGGGACTTCCGGTACTTGGGGATCCAGATAGCCAAGAATTGGGGTACATTACACAGGCTTAACGTAACGCGGTTGGTGGAACAGATGGAGGAGGACTTTAAGAGATGGGACACGGTGTCCCTGTCATTGGCAGGTAGGGTGCAGGCGGTTAAAATGGTGGTCCTCCCGAGATTCCTTTTTGTGTTTCAGTGCCTCCCGGTGGTGATCACGAAGGCTTTTTTCAAAAGAATCGAGAAGAGTATTATGAGTTGTGTGGGCTGGGAAGACCCAGAGAGTGAGGAGGGGATTCTTGCAGCGTAGTAGGGACGGGGGAGGGGCTGGCATTACCGAGCCTAAGTGAGTACTACTGGGCCGCCAATGTTTCAATGGTGTGTAAGTGGATGGGAGAAGGGGAGGGAGCGGCGTGGAAGAGATTGGAGAGGGCGTCCTGCAGGGGGACTAGCCTACAAGCAATGGTGACGGCGCCGTTGCCGTTCTCACCAAAGAAATACACCACAAGCCCGGTGGTGGTGGCTACATTGAAAATTTGGGGGCAGTGGAGACGGCATAGGGGAAGGACGGGAGCTTCGGTGCGGTCCCCGATAAGAAACAATCATTGGTTCGTTCTGGGGAGAATGGATGGGGGATTTGGAGCATGGCAAAGAGCTGGGGTAGTACAACTGAGAGATCTGTTCGTAGATGGGACGTTTGAGAGTCTGGGAGCGCTGACGGAAAAATATGGGTTGCCCCAAGGGAATGCATTTCGGTACATGCAATTGAGGACTTTCGCAAGGCAACAGGTGAGGGAATTCCCGCAGGTCCCGACGCAGGAGGTGCAGGATAGAGTGATCTCAGAGACATGGGTGGGGGATGGTAAGGTGTCGGACATATACAGGGAAATGAGGGACGAGGGGGAGATCATGGTGGATGAGCTGAACGGGAAGTGGGAAGGGGAGCTGGGGGAGGAGATTGAGGAGGGGCTGTGGGCTGATGCCCTACGTAGGGTAAACTCATCGTCCTCGTGTGCCAGTCTAAGCCTGATACAATTTAAGGTGTTACACAGGGCGCATATGACTGGAGCATGGCTCAGTAAATTTTTTGGGGTAGAGGATTGGTGTGCGAGATGCTCAAGAGGCCCAGCGCATCACACCCACATGTTCTGGTCATGCCCGGCACTACAGGGGTTCTGGGTGGGGGTGGCAAAGGTGCTTTCGAAGGTGGTGGGGGTCCGGGTCGAACCAAGCTGGGGGTTGGCTATATTTGGGGTTGCAGAAGAGCCGGGAGTGCAGGTGGCGAGAGAGGCTGACGTGTTGGCCTTTGCGTCCCTAGTAGCCCGGCGCAGGATATTGTTAATGTGGAAGGAAGCCACCCCCCCGGGTGTGGCGACCTGGATAAAAGACATGGCAGGGTTTATAAAGTTAGAACGGATTAAGTTCGTGTTAAGGGATTCGGCTCAGGGGTTCACCAGGCGGTGGCAACCGTCTGTCGATTACCTCACAGAAAGATAGAGGGAATGGAAAAGAAGTAGACAACAGCAGCAACCCAGGGGGGAGAAAGGGGGCGGGGGGGGAGGAATTGAACGGACTCTCAGAGATGTTATTGTATATGTATAATATGTATAGGTAGTTGTTATAGGTAATTGTATATTGGATTGTTGGATTGTATTTTTGGAGAGTATTTATTTTGGACAAGGCAGTTGCCATTCAGTTCTGTTTTTGTTTATATATTACTTATTTATTTGTTTAAAACTGGCCACTGTTATTTATATTGCTTTATTGTTGTGTAAAAGAAACACTACATACTGTTATGTTTGGCCAAAAATCTTGAATAAAATATATTTTAAAAAAACAAAAACAAATGGGAGGCAAAAGTAGACATTGGGCCGCTCCAAAGTGACGCTGGTAATCTAGTGATGGGAGACAAGGAAATAGCTGAGGAACTGAATAAGTACTTTGCGTCAGTCTTCACAGTAGAAGACATGAGTAATACCCCAACAATTCAGGGGGCAGAGTTGAATATGGTAGCCATCACAAAGGAGAAAGTGCGAGAGAAACTAAGAGGTCTAAAAATTGATAAATCTCCGGGCCCAGATGGGCTACATCCTAGAGTTCTAAAGGAGATAGCTGAGGAAATAGTGGAGGCATTAGTTATGATCTTTCAAAAGTCACTGGAGTCAGGGAAAGTCCCAGGGGATTGGAAAATCGCTGTTGTAACCCCCTGTTCAAGAAGGGAACAAGGAAAAAGATGGAAAATTATAGGCCAATTAGCCTAACCTCGGTTGTTGGCAAGATTCTAGAATCCATTGTTAAGGATGAGATTTCTAAATTCTTGGAAGTGCAGGGTCGGATTAGGGCAAGTCAGCATGGATTTAGTAAGGGGAGGTCGTGCCTGACAAACCTGTTAGAGTTCTTTGAAGAGATAACAAATAGGTTAGACCAAGAAGAGCCAATGGATGTTATCGATCTTGACTTCCAAAAGGCCTTTGATAAGGTGCCTCATGGGAGACTGCTGAGTAAAATAAGGGCCCATGGTATTCGAGGCAAGGTACTAACATGGATTGACGATTGGCTGTCAGGCAGAAGGCAGAGAGTTGGGATAAAAGGTTCTTTTTCGGAATGGCAAACGGTGACGAATGGTGTCCCGCAGGGTTCAGTGTTGGGGCCACAGCTGTTCTCTTTATATATTAACGATCTAGATGATGGGACTGGGGGCATTCTGGCTAAGTTTGCCCATGAGTGGGCAAAGATAGGTGGAGGGGCAGGTAGTATGGAGGAGGTGGGGAGACTGCAGAAAGATTTAGACAGTTGAGGAGAGTGGTCCAAGAAATGGCTGATGAAATTCAACGTGGGCAAGTGAGAGGTCTTGCACTTTGGAAAAAAGAATAGAGGCATGGACTATTTTCTAAACGGTGACAAAATTCATAATGCTGAAGTGCAAAGGGACTTGGGAGTCCTAGTCCAGGATTCTCTAAAGGTAAACTTGCAGGTTGAGTCCGTAATTAAGAAAGCAAATGCAATGTTGTCATTTATCTCAAGAGGCTTGGAATATAAAAGCAGGGATGTACTTCTGAAGCTTTATAAAGCATTAGTTAGGCCCCATTTAGAATACTGTGAGCAATTTTGGGCCCCACACCTCAGGAAGGACATACTGGCACTGGAGCGGGTCCAGCGGAGATTCACACGGATGATCCCAGGAATGGTAGGCCTAACATACGATGAACGTCTGAGGATCCTGGGATTAGATAGGGTGGACGTAGGGAAGTTGTTTCCATTAGCAGGGGAGACTAGGACCCGGGGGCACAGCCTTAGAATAAAAGGGAGTCACTTTAGAACCGAGATTAGGAGAAATTTCTTCAGCCAGAGAGTGGTGGGTCTGTGGAATTCATTGCCAGAGGGCGGTGGAGGCCGGGACGTTGAGTGTCTTTAAGACAGAAGTTGATAAATTCTTGATTTCTCGAGGAATTAAGGGCTATGGAGAGAGAGCGGGTAAATGGAGTTGAAATCAGCCATGATTGAATGGAGGAGTGAACTCGATGGGCCGAATGGCCTTACTTCCGCTCCTATGTCTTATGGTCTTATCATAGCCCTCAAACTGGACCCATTACAAGATTCCTCCTCCATCCAAACCCATTCTACCCCTTCTCCTTCTCACCATCGCCGCACTTTATCCACATATGCCGCCCAATAATAATGAAGCAGATTCGGCAATGCCCCCCCCCCCCAACAACTGCCTCTGCAGGGTCCTCCCCACCCTCAGCACCTTCCCCGCCCATATAATTTCCGCAATGATCGTGTCCAATTTCCGAAAAAAGGCCTTCGGTATAAAGATCGGGAGAGCCTGAAAAATAAACAAGAACCTCATCAGAATATTCATTTTCACCACTTGGACCCTCCCCACCAACGTCAAATGCAGTGTATCTCACCTCCCAAGATCCTCTCTGCCCTCCACCAGCTTCGTTAAGTTCCACTTATGGAGCCCCGTCCATTCCCTCGCTACCTGAATCCCCAAATACCTAAACCTATCCCTCGCTACCGTAAATGGCATTCCCCCCTAAATTAGCCCGCTCTCCCAGCTCAATCACCAGGAAAACCTCACACCCTGAGAACCCTCCAAACCTCCCCAGCATGCCCATAATCCTTCCCATACCCCCAGCAGATCCGAACCATATAGCACCAGGTCATCGGCACAGAGCGACACCCGATGTTCCCTCTGTCCCCTCATAATACCATGCCACTCCGTCGACCCCCCCCCCCCCCCCCCCCCCACCCCCCAGAGCATCGCCAACGGCTCGATGTTTAGTGCAAACAGCGACAGCGGGCACCCCTGCCTCGAACCCGTGTAAGTCAAAGCTTCGCAAACTCATGTTATTCGTCATCACACTCGCCCTTGGTACCACATACAGCAACTACACTCATGCCACAAATCTCAGCCCAATCCTTTACAAAACCTCGAACAAGTACCGCCACTCCACCTGACCAAATGCCTTCTCCGCATCCATGGACACCACCGGTACCAGAGACCCCCGACGGATTCATCACTACATTCAACAGCTGTCTTATATTACTCGTGAGCTGCCTGCCCTTCACAAAGCCTGTCTGACGTTCTGCAACCACCCCCGGGACACAATCCTTCCACCCCGCCAACAACTTAGCCAATATTTTCACATCCGTGTTCAATAGTGATATGGGTCTATACGATCCACATTCCACTGGATCCTTCCCTTTTTTGGGGATTAGTGTGATTACTGCCTGCTTCATCGTCTCCGGCAACTCCCCCTTCTCCAGTGCATCATTAAACGTTCCCAACAGGTGTGGTGCCAGGATTGTCGCAAATTCCTTATAAAATTCCACCGGGTACGTATCCGGCCCAAGGGTCTTCCCCGACTTCATATCCCTGATACCATCCAGCACCTCCCTCAGCCCCAGGGGCTCCTCCAACGTCTGCCTCTTTGCTTCCTCCACCTGGAGAAATTCCAGTTCGTCCAGAAACCACCCCATGTTCCCCTCCTCTCTCCCTGGGTTTGCCTCGTACAGACCCTGGTACTTCCTAAACGCCTCGTTTATCTTCCCCGGCTCTGACACCACATCTCCAGCCCCAGTCCGTATCTTCAATATTTCTCTGGACGCGGCCGGTGTCCGCAGCTGGTGCAAATGCATGCGGCTCGACTTCTCCCCATGCTCATATTGCACCCCTCTTACCCTACCGCCCTCCCCGTCGTCAACCTGTCAAACTGCCCCTGCAACTTTTTCCTCCTCGCCAATCACTCCACGGTGGGCACCCTCGAATGCCCTGCTCACTAGATGGTCATGTTCCTCCCCCCTTTCCCCATCCGCACTCCTTTCCCTATCCGCACAAGCTTTAAATGAAATCATTTCCCCCGCTTGACCACTGGACCTTCAGTGCCTCCCAAAAAAATGGCCACCAACACCTCCCCATTCTGATTCAACTCCAGATACTCCCTAATCGTCACCACACCTCATCATAAAAACCTCCATCCACCACAACCCAGAATCAAACCTCCACCTCGGCCTCTGCTCTAGTCCCAATCTAAACCGAATCTCCAGCCAATGGGGTGCATGGTCCGAGATAACTATCCCCGCATACTCTGCCCCATCCACCTCAACCAAAATCTCCCGACTCACTACAAAGTGATCAATCCTCAAATACACCTTATAGACGTGTGAAAAGGAATAACCCGTTCCCACTGGGTTCTGAAAGCGCCATGGATCCACCATACCCGCCCTCTCCATAAACCCACTCAGCTCTCTTGCCATTTGTACCCTACCTATCGACCTATCCACACTCGGCTCTGGAACACAATCAAAATCTCCTCCCATGATCAACTGGTAGGTGGCCAAATCCAGGATCGCTGCCAGCAACTCCTCCATAAAACCCACATCATCCCAATTTGGGGCATACATTTACCAACACCACCAGCGCCCTTTCCAATACCTCACTCACAATCACATATCGACCACCCGGATCCCTCACCTCCTTCGCACTCACAAATCCCATTTTTTTGCTCATTAAAATCGCCACTCCTCTCGATTGCGAATCAAGCCCAGAGTGGAAAACTTGCCCGACCCACCCCTTCCTTAACCTAACCTGGCCCTTCACACAGAGGTGCGTTTCCTGGTGAAAGACCAGCCCACTTTCAAGCTCCTGAGGAGTGTGAACACCCGCAAGCTTTTAACCGGCCCATTCAGTCCCCAGAGTTCCACGTTACCAGCCTTAACGGACGCTTTTGCCTCCAATCCTCTACTGTCCGTCATCTTTCCCACTTAACTCCAGCCCCCTTAATTCCATCCTATACCTAGCCCATCCCAGATGGCCCCCTTCTCCGCCACTGACCAGGTCATCTCTCACCCCCTACCATGTCGTAACAACCTCCCTCCCCGGACACCCCGTTCGGCCTTCTCCTCCACCACCTCACTTCCATTTACCAGCATTACTTATGAGCAGGGGCTGCCACGCTCGCAAGGCACCTCCCAATGACCTCTCCTCCACCCACTCCTCAGCTCAAGGAAGAAGGCTCCCTGCTGCCCTTACCCTCCCCCCACCCAAACAAAGACTCCTCCAGAACCCCAGGTCACCTCTCCCAAAAGCAAACAAACAAATGCTAAACACAAACAGTCCCATAAAACAGGAGGAGGTGGTGGTGGTGGTGGTTGGGGAGGGGGGAAAGAGAAGAGATGGGAAACATCCATCCCACATAAACTTTTCACCCATGCCACCCCTTACAAGGGGCTGGTTTAGCACTGGGGCTGGTTTAGCACAGCGGGCTAAGACAGCTGGCTTGTAATGTAGGACAAGACCAGCAGCGCAGTTCAATTCCCGTTCCAGCCTCCCCGAACAGGCGCCGGAACGTGACGACTGTAGTGTTACCTGCGTGTTCGATAACACGTCTTACTCAATCCTTGGCTGATGGTGAGGTCCTCTGAATCTTGTGGAAGACTCGAACTCGTCCAGTAACAACAAAGGTTTATTGAGTAACTATAACTATTAATGCGCGAGTTCTTTACCTTAACATGAGAACTAGGAATTGGATAACAAGATTTAACAATTGTAACTAAATGCAACTCCACTAACTATGTGATTCTGATGTTTTCCTGTTCACAGCACACCCGAGAGAGAGAGAGACACACCCTATGTGGCTGCCCTTTATACACCTATTGGTCCAGCCCTCTGGTGATCATGTGGTGCTGCTATCTACCCATTAACCCCTTGTGTGCATGCACCGACAGAGATCACCACATCGCAGGGTGCTGCAGCAGTGATCTTTAACTGTAAGTGGAGGCTCGAGCTTCATTCTGTCGCTGGGGAAAATAATTTTTTGTTTTGAGACTTTAAACCCCTTTATGTTCACTTTCGGATATTTTGGATGAGGCGTGGTGATGAAAGGTTCCTCCGCAACCGTGACCGTGGCCACACAGTAGGAGTCATCATAGGCAAGGTCATCGTTTTCGGACAGGTAATCACTGAATATTGGTTGGCGGTCCATAGATGCCACGTTCTGAATGTCGCAGGGTCTTAGTTGGTGTCCCGTGGAAGTCATCTGTAGCACCTCTCGACATTTGAAGGCATAGTGGTTGTACTTTCCACACCTCAGGCACTGTTTGCCATAAGCTGGACATTGCCCTTTTAAGTGGGCATATCCGCAGTTATGACACGTCATGATGCCGCCCTGGCACGTTCGTGCATGCACAGTAGTGTTCTCAGCCGGTTCCAGTCTCCGTGCGAACTGCGCATGTGTGTGGGCCATTTGCAGATTTGCACGCGTGGGTTTGCCGGTGGAGGAGCGCCTTCGAGAAGCCTGGGCCACCATTTTGACTGCTCCAACCTCGTGGTGGAGGCCTTGGTCCCGGTAAGTAAACTGTTGAAATTGTGCTTCAGTGATTTCATAAGCAGAACATAGTTGTGTAGCCATTTCAAGATCAAGATTTTTGTGCATAAGGAGAGATTTTCTGAGTCCCTCATCAGAAATGCCACTGACAATCTGGTCTCTGATGAGGGAGTCATGGAGGGTCTCATAATTACAGGATTGGGCCAGCAGCTTTAAGTCAGTGAGAAAGCTGCTGAATGATTCTCCTGGTCTTTGTATACACCTCGTGAACTTGAAACGTTCAAATGTTTCATTCACCTCCAATTTGCAGTGGGTATCGAATTTTTTTATAATTGAGTCCCACTTATTCTTGTCCTCCCCTACGGCATAGGTAAATGAGTTATATATCTCCATGGCCGGTTTCCCTGCCGCAGCTAAGAGGTATGCAATTTTTTATTTTTTTTATCTGGCGCAGCGGTCATGTCCTTAATTTCCAGAAGCAAATTAAATTGTTGCAGGAAAATCTTCCAATTATACTGGAGATTACCAGAGGTTCTGAGGTGTTCTGGAAGTGATTCCATTTTACCGGATTGTGCCCGAGAGATCAGAGTGTAGCGATGCCTTCCTTGGCCGAATATCTTAGAGTTTTTTTCTTTTCTCTTGTCTGTCGAACCTAAGCTAGCTAGTTTCTATTTTCGTTGTTAAGGTCAACACACTCCGTGGTACCATGCAGTGTTACCTGCATGGTCAATAACACGTGTTACTCAATCCTTGGCTGACGGTGAGGTCCTCTGAATCTTGTTGAAGACTCAAACTTGTCCAGTAACAACAAAGGCTTGCTGAGTAACTATAACTATTAATGCGCAAGTTCTTTACCTTAACATGGGAACTAGGAATTGGATAACAAGATTTAACAATTGTAACTAAATGCAACTCCACTAACTATCTATGTGATTCTGATGTTTCCCTGTTCACAGCACACCCAAGAGAGAGAGAGAGCCCCAATGTGGCTGCCCTTTATACACCTGTTGGCCCAGCCCTCTGGTGATCATGTGGTGCTGCTATCTACCCATTAACCCCTTGTGTGCATGCACCTACAGAGATCACCACAGCGACTAGGGGCTTTTCACAGTAACTTCATTGAAACCTCCTTGTGACAATAAGCAATTATTATTATTATTAACAGTGAACAGCAACCCCAGAAAAGGATCCCTCCAACGGAGGGGACGGAAATTCCCCAATCCCTACCTCCACTTCAAACCTGTTCCCAACCAATACGAAGTACCAGCACTCCCGTTCCCAAGCATTGTCCACTCAGTTCTCCACCAGTTTATGCTACTTAATGATGTTTTCAGCTGCTTCTGTGGTCTCAAAATAACACTCCCGGCCTCTGAAAGTCACCCATAATTTCACCGGGTAAAGCACCCTGAACCTAATCTGCCACCGGTACAGCACCACCTTGGCCTTGTTGAACCCTGCCCACCGCTTCGCCAATGTGGCTCCAATGTCCTGATAAATTCGGACCTTGTTCCCCTTCCATTCGCAGATACGCTTCTCCCTGGCACAACCCAAAATCTTCTTTCTCCACAAATTTTGGAGTCTCATGATCACCGCCCCCGGCGGCTCCCCAGCTCTAGGCTTCTGCCTCAGGGACCTATGCGTTCGGTCCACTTCAGGGACCTTATCTAGCAGCCCTTCCGCCACCAGCATCTTCAAGATGTACCTCGTGGCACTCACACCTTCCACTCATTCAGGCATGTCCACTATTCTCAGGTTCTGCCTTCTCGAGGTATTCTCCTGATCCTCCATCTTTGCCCTCAATGTTTTACAAAGGTCTCCTAGGAACCCCACCTCTGCCTCCAGAGCCACCATATGATCGCTGTGATCCGAGATCACTCGTTCCATCTCCAGAATGTGCGACCCCTGCACCTCCAAAAACTTCTCCACCCATTCCATCAAACCCTTCAGCTTTCGATGGCCTTCGAGCGATCCTCCCGCATTTCCTTCCTCTGTTGGCTGAATTCCTCCTTAATAAAAGCCATCAACTGCTCGATTTGGGGTGTTCTACCTTGCACCAGCCCTTCCCCCTCAGCCATCCTTACACTGGCTGCTGCACCACAGGTTTCCTCCAATTGTTTGGCCAGGTCTCTCACCATCTCCTGCCGGGTTTGGTAACTAGCGGACATACCATCCCCGGGGGAAACTACTCCTCCGACCTTCACCTCCACTTTCTCATCAAAATTCCACCAATAGTGGATAAAAAGAGGTCTTTTCTGTGCCTTCAAGCAGGAGTTGCTCGGTGTGTGATCACTCACACCATGGTCACCACCAGATGTCCTCCTTTGAATTTTCACAGTAAGCAAGTGTCTGAACTACACAAGCAACTTAGTGGCTACATTGCACCCAAACTTCTGCTTGCTTAGATCACTTCCAATGCAACGTTACAAGCATTGAGTATTTCAAGAAATAATTTATTTGCAGTCATGCAAGGAAACTAGTTTAAAATGTGGTGAAACCCAAGATTCTGATGTTTAAGTTGCAAATAAAGTGAACATAACTATCGAAAGTGTGCACCGCTTTTTTCGGTGCATATAGGATATAAATTTTTTTTTTTTTTTTTTTTTAAGTCATAATATTCATACAGCCGGCTCCATCCCCATTTTTCTTTTGCAATTCCTATCTTTTGACTTAATCCTCCTCCGCAAATTGCTTTTACCTTTTGTTGAGCGTCAGCAGAGTAGATGAAGGCAGCAATTACATCTGTCTTAATAGCTTAAAATACACATCAGGAGTCTAAAGAAACAAAAAGAAAACCAAAGATTATTTCTGGGATGGCAAGTGGTGAAGATAGAAACATAGAAAATACGAGCAGAAGGCCATTCGACCCTTCTATCCTGCTCTGCCATTCATTATGATCATGGCTGATCATCCAATTTATTCACCTGATCACACCTTCCCCTCATATCCTTTTATTCCTCCCCCACCCCCAAGTGTTATCATAACTGTTTCTTGAAAACATAATGTTTTTTGACCTCTACAGCTTTTGTGGTAGCAAATTCACCAGCCTACCACTCTCTGGGTGAAGAGATTTCTCATCTATTCCTCAATGGTCTACCCCTTATCCTCAGACTGTGAACCCTAGTTCTGGTCACTCCTACCATTGGGACCATCCTTTTTGAGTCTACCCAGTCTCGTCCGGTTAGAATTTTATAGGTTTCTATGAGATCCCCCATTCATCTGAACTCCAGCGAATACAATCCTAACCGACTCATCAGTCCTGGCATCTCAAGAATCAGTCTGGTAAAACGCGAAAAAAAAAAAATGAAAATCGCTTATTGTCACAAGTAGGCTTCAAATGAAGTTACTGTGAAAAGCCCCTAGTCGCCACATTCCGGCGCCTGTTCGGGGAGGCTGTTACGGGAATCGAACCGTGCTGCTGGCCTGCCTTGGTCTGCTTTCAAAGCCAGCGACTTAGCCCTGTGCTAAACAGCCCCTTCTTTGCATTCCTTCTGTAACAACAGTATCCTTCCTCAGATAAGAAACCAAAACTGCAGACAATATTCCAGGTGTGGCCTCACCAAGGCCCTGTATAATTGCAGCAAGGCATCCCTACTTCACTACATGTATCCTCTCATATCATTTTCGTCCTTTACCCCATGCTGCACCTGGATGCTTACGTTCAACGGCTGATGTACAAGGACACCCAGGTCTCATTGTACATTCCCATCTCTCAATTTAAAGCCATTTGGATAATAATCTGCTGTTTCTGCTACCAAAGTCGATAACCTCACATTTATCCAAATTATACTGCATCTGCCATGCATTTGCCCACTCACTCAACTTGTCCAAATCCCACTGAAGGGTCTCTGCATCCTCCTCACAGCTCACCCTCCCACCCAGCTTTATGTTTTCTACAAATCTGGAGATATTACATTTTGTTCACTTATCTAAATCATCAATATATATCGTGAATAACTGGGGTTCCAACGCCAATCCCTGCAGTACTCCATAGTCGCTGCCTGTCATTTGGAAAAAGATCTGCTTATTCCTACTGTTTCATGTCTGTAAACCAGTTTTCTATCCATCTCAAAACACTACCCCTAATCCCATGCACTTTAATTTTACATGCTAATCTCTTATGTGGAACATAGTCGAAAATCTTCTGACAGTCCAAATAAATCACATTAACTGGCTCCCCTTCATCAACTCTACTCGGTATATCCTTGAAGAATTCCAATAGATTTATCAAGCATGATTTCCCTTCATAAATCCATGCTGACTCTGTCTGATCCTGCCACTGTTGTCCAAGTACTCTGCTATCAAATCTTTGATATGATAACGGATTCTAGAATTTTCCCCACTCACGATGTCAGGCTTACTGGTCTATAATTCCCAGTTTCCTTTCCACCTCACTTTTTAAATAGTGGGGTTACATTAGCTACCCTCCAATCTGTAATAACTATTCCAGAATCTTGGAAGATGACTTGCAATGCATCCATTATTTCTAGGGCCACTTGCTTAAGTACTGGGATTTGGATTACCAGACCCTTTGGATTTATCAGCCTTCCATAAATTTGCCCAATACCATTTCTCTACTAATACTGATCTCCTTCAGTTCCTCCCTCTCACTAAACCGTGTGTTCCCCAAGATTTCTGGTAGGTCATTTGTGTGCTCCTTTGTGAAGACAGAACTGAAGCATGCATGGAGTTGGTCAACCATTTTTTTGTTCCCCATTATAAATTCCCCTGCTTCTGACTGTAAGGGACCTACATTTGTCTTGGCTAATATTTTTCCCTTCACATACCTACAGAAACTTTGTCAGTTTTTTTGTTCCCCGCACTCTCGTACTCTATTTCCGCCATCTTAATCAAATGTTCCTTTATCGCATGCGGCTCTAATTTCCTGTTTAAAGCCATATCCAAAATCACCACTGCAGTTTGGGCTCCTTTACAACACCCAGTAATGCTTTTTGCCCCTTGGTGCTTCTCAGCTCTACCAATAGATTCCACATTGTCGCAGCCAATATCCTTCTGCACTATTGCGTTAATTTCCTCATTATAAGTGTGGCACGGTGGCAGTGTTAGCACTGCAGCCTCACGGCGCAGAGGACCCTGTTCGATCCCGGCCCCAGGTAACCGTCCGTGTGGAGTTTGCACATTCTCCCCATGTCTCACCCCCACAACCCAAAGGTGTGCAGGGTATGTGGATTGGCCACGCTAAATTGCCCCTCAATTTAAAAAAAATTCTTATAGATCAGCACTGCCACTCCTGACTTTTTTGTATTGTCTGTCCTTCCTAATTACTCCTGAATGTTCAATTCCCATCCCTGGTGACGCTGCAGCCTCGTCTCTGGAATTCACTCCATCATACCCGATTACATCTATTTGTGCGATTAATTCATCCACTTTATTGCGAATATTCCGCATGTTAAGTCACAGTCTTAAGGCTTGTCTTTTTAACATCCCTTGTCCCATTCCCTTTTTCACTGTGGCCATTTAATCTGACCCTTGGTTTCGCTGCTTATAGCTTTTCATTTCATTTCATAGAATTTACAGTGAAGGAGGCCATTCGGCCCATTGTGTTTGCACCGGCCCTTGGAAAGAGCACCCCACTTAAACCCACCCTATCCTCGTAACCCCGCCCAACCTTTTTGGATACTAAGGGCAATTTATCATGGCCAACCCACGTAACCTGCACATCTTTGGACTGTGGGAGGAAACCTACGCACACACGGGGAAAAGTGCAGACTCCACAGATTGTGACCCAAGCCAGGAATCGAACCTGGGAGCCTGGAGCTGTGAAGCAACTGTGCTAACCACCCAACTTTTGTTTTTGTCCTTTACCCCTCCTTTGACTCCTTGCATAGGTTTCCATCTCCTGCCATTTTAGTTTAAACCCTCCCCAACCACTAGCAAACGCTACCCCGTGGACATCAGTCCCACTCCTGCCCAGGTGTAACCGGTCACGTTTGTACTGGTCCTACCTCTGCTTCCAATGTGCCACCTCCTCACACCATCTATTCAGCCACGTATTCGTTGTGTCCTGCTACTTCTACTCTGACTAGCACGTGGCACTGGTAGTAATCCGGAGATCACTACCTTAGGCCCTGCTTCTGAACTTTCTTCTATTTCCCTATATACTGCTTTTAGGACCTCGTCCCTTCTTTTATCTACGTTGTTTGTACCAATGTGAACCACTGGCTGTTCACCCTTCCCCTCCAGGATGTCCTGTAACCAGTTGGAGACATCTTGACCCTAGCACCAGGGAGGCAACATACCATCCTGGAGTCCCGTTTGCAGCCACAGAAACACCGGTCTATTCCCCTTACATTTATATCCTCTATAACTATTGCATTCACACTTTTTACTCCTGCCCGGTGCAGCAGAGCTGACCATGGTGCAATGAATTTGTTGTTGCTGCTTTCCTGAGGGGCTATTCTCCCCTCTGCGGAACCAACCATGGTGCAACTTATTTGGCTGCTACTGCTTCCCCCACCCCCCACCCAAGGTCATTCTCAACAGTATCCAAAGCGGTACATGTGCTTTGCAGAGGAATGGCCACAGGAGATTCCTTCACTCCCTGGTCACCCATTCCCTTCCTACCCATGGTGCCGGAGACTGCAGTGTGACCACCTCTCTAATTATACTATCCACAATACACTCCACCTCACAGATGCTCCAGTGTCACCAACTGCCGCTCCAGCTCCGAAACCTGGACACCCAGGGACGGTAGCTGGAGACACTTCCTGCACACATGCTGGCTCTAGGCATTGGAAATGTTCCCAGCTTCCCAGAGCACACCACAGCTTTGAGCTCTCCAGTCATGACTTCACTCTTTAAATTAAACCTTTGAAAGATGTTAGATATCAGATTATCTGATTCCCCAGAGTCCTTTTTTCCTGGTCCTCGTAACTACCAAATATAGCCCTTACAAACTATAAACAACAAAAAGACCTTTCAAACTGTGATAAAAGTAGTACTTACCCGAGCTTACCCATACCAATCAGCTCTCCCATGTAGCCTCTATTACTGCAGCAGGGAAAGAACACTCTTTGAAGATTTAAGTTGCAATTCAAGGGCAGCACGGTAGAAGTGGTTAGAACTGTTGCTTCACAGTTCCAGGGTCCCAGGTTAGATCACGGTCTGTGCGGAGTCTGCGTGCGTACCCATGGGTTTCCTCCGGGTGCTCCGGTTTCCTACAAGTTCCGAAAGACGTGCTGCTAGGTAATTTGCACATTCTGAATTCTCCCTCTGCGTACCCAATGTGGCGACTAGTGGCTTTTCACAGTAACTTCATTGCAGTGTTAATGTAAGCCTATTCGTGACAATAAAGATTATAAAAAATAAAAAAAAAGTACCTCTTTCCACTTATCTCCAAATTGCTGATACCCACTCTGGCTGTGTCTCACTCCGAATGTGCACTCTCCCACTGCTCATGCGCAAAGCCAGTAACTTCTTCAGAATGGTAATCGCCAGTGGATTGCCACTCTCACCACTTACCTGTGCTGGGATTCCGAAACCCCCGTCTCACCCAACCTTCCTCACTCAGGCTGAAATAGAAGCAGCGAACCCTGCCCCTCTCCCCGGCAGGATCATCATGGAGTAACCGGGGCAGAGAAGTCACTCCCACTTTTCCTGCAGTTGCTGCTGTTAGAGGAGGTTTAAAGAGACAATTTACAGGGAGCAGGGAACTTTTAAGCTTAGGGAATTGGGGGGACCTGTAGCTTGGGAGTGGGTTCGGACCGGATCCCAACAGGAGGGGATGGTGTGATGGGTCGTGTTTGTGCAGGTCTGGGTCCTTAAATAGTTATTCTGGAGTTGGAAGTGTTTTTTTCCTTCTAACTTTTTCAGAGTAATTATCAGGCAGAAAACTGGCAGAACCATCCAAAGTTTTTTTTTCAAAAAATATTTTTATTGAAGCATTTATATGTATACATAAAGCACAACCATATCAAAAAGCAAGCAAACAGGAACACAGGTAACCAAAGAAAACAAATATCTAACACCCCACCATCCCGCTTCCTATTTTAACCCCCAACACCTTAATTGTTTGCCCCCAACAGGCGCCGGAATGTGGCGACTCGGGGCTTTTCACAGTAACTTCATTTGAAGCAGACTTGTGACAATAAGTGATTTTCATTTCATTTTCATTTAAGTAGTCGATGAACGGCTGCCATCTCTGGGAATCCGCTCCACAGACCCACTCAAGGCGAACTTAATCCTTTCCAGCCTGAGGAATTCTGCGAGTTCACTCACCCAAACCCCCAGTTTCGTCAGCCCCGAGTCCTTCATTCCAATAAGATCCATCTCCGGGCTACCAGGGAGGCAAAGGCCAAGCAAGACATCACCCTCTTTAGCCCCCTGGATTCCCGGGTCTTCTGACACTCCAAAGATTGCCACTTCTGGACTCAGGACCATCTTCATCCTCAACACCTCAGACATAAAGATTCGGCACATCATGGGCAACAAATCCGCAACAGAATCCCTCCAGCTTCGGACAGACCCAAAACATGTGGACATGATTTGCGGGCCCACCCGTACACACCTAACCTCCACCCCTACAAAAAACCTACTCATCCTGGCCAGTCGTGCCCGGTGGATCATCTTGAACCGAATAAACCTTGCACATGAAGAGGACACATTCACCCTCCTCAGAGCCTCCTCTCACAGCCAAGCCTCCAACTCCCTTCCACTCACACTTCATTGCCCTTATCGGGGCTCCCTCCCAATCCATTAGCTTTTTATCGATTTCCGATACTCTGCCCTCACCTACCCCGGTTTTTGTCACCACCTTGTCCTGCAGCCCCGGGGGTGGCAGGTCGGCACCTCCTTCCTAACAAAATCCCACACCTGCAAAACCATCCAAAGTTAGCAATTTAAAATTGCTTCTGACAAATGATTCCAATCCCAGCACAATTGTCCAGAGGAAGTTAGCACTTCTGTGAAATTTGCCAGGCAGACGCTTATTTGGGAACCTTCTAGAGGGATCCCCCAGTGCATCACTGAGGTACCCCCTAAATGTGACGCTGGGGAACCCAGAAGTTATGGGCCTAGTGGACAGAAATTAGCAGATGGAATATAATGTTGGAAAATGTGCACTTTAGTAGAATAAAGGAACTGAAATCTCATTTAAATGGAGCAAGACTGCAGAAAGTTGCAGCATAGGTGGATTTAGGAGTCATTGCGCATAAATCACAAAAAGCTAACATTCAAGTTCAGCAGGTAATTGGGAAGGCAAGTAGCATGTTGGCCTTTATTCAAAGGGAATGGTGTATAAAAATAGAAAAGACTTGCTAAAGCTATACAAGGCACTAATCAGAACACCTGGAATACGGAATAGTTTTGGTCCCGTTATCTAAAGGAAAGATACAGTGGCATTGGCGGCACTCCAGGTAAGGTTCACTAGGTTGGTCCCAGGTATGGGGATTTTCTTATATAGACTTTACAGTGCAGAAGGAGGCTGTTCAGCCCATCGAGTCTGCACCGGCTCTTGGAAAGAGCACCCTACTTAAGCCCACACCTCAACCCTAACCCCTTAACCCCACCTCACCTTTTTGGACACGAAGATAAATTTTATCATGGCCAATCCACCTACCTGCACATCTTTGGACTGTGGGAGAAAACTAGAGCACCCGGAGGAAACGCACGCAGACACAGGGAGAACATGACCCAAAACGGGAATCGAACCTGGCACCCTTGAGCTGTGAAGCAACTGTGCTAACCACTATGCTACCATGCTGCCCTAGAGTAGTTGGACCTGTATTTATTGGAGTTTGTAAGAATGAGGCGCAACCTTACTGAGACATATAGGAATCTCAGGGGGGTCAACAGGGTAGATGTTGAAAGGCTGCTCCCCCCGTGTGTTTAGGACCAGAGGGCATAATCTGACTAAGGGGTTGCTTGTTTGAGAGAGGAGAATTTCCTGAGGGTAACACATCTGTGGAATTCTTTACTGCAGACAGTTGGGTCATTAAGTATGTTCAAGGTTCAGATAGACAGACTTTTAAATCAGTAAGGGAATCAAGGTTTATGGGAATAAGGCAGGAAAATGGAGTTGAAGACCATAGTAAAACCTGGTCTGGGATTTATTGTTAAGTGGTGGGATCTGTAATTTGTTAAAGAGTACGTTGGGTACTGAACAAAGAAACTGGAGTTACCGTGAGGTATATTGCACAGAATTCAAAATAGCACCAGAAATTGCTAAGACTTTCCTAAAAATGGAAGGCGTAACTTTGACTGGTTCGCAAAGTAACCAAGAGTCAGTTAACTGAATTGGCAGATAAATTGGAATTCAGATTACCTGCAGGGGTAAGAAAAACTGAGATTATTGAAAACATAGTGAAACATTTAAAATTACAAGGGTTGTCAGATGGACCAAGTATTTCAAAAAGTGAGGAAATGGAATGACCTACAATTCAATTACAAATGAAACAATTAGAAATGAAGGAAAATGATAAATAGAAATGAAGAAAGTTGAATTGGAGGCAAAGAGAATAGAAAAAGAACCTAAGAAATTTGAGACGTAGAAAAAGCAAAAAGGGAAAAAAGAGACAGAGGTTTTCAATGGGAATTAGAATGGAGAAGTTAGCAATGCAGAAAGGGTAGAGAAAAGTTCAGCTTAAAATGCTCAAGTTAAAAAAAGACAACTGAGCAGATTGAGAAATAAGTAGTTTTAGACATGAACCTAGTGGGGAAATGTTTAAATGTATACAAGCTCGTCCAAAATGAGGAAAATAATGTGGAAGCATTTTAAGAAGTAGCTAAACAAATGAAATGGCCAAAAGTAGCTAATGGGGTGCATGCATCATTGTCAGGAGAGATATGTAGATTACATGTCGTAAAGAAAGTTATCCTTAGTGTGTACGAGCTGGTTCCAGAGGCATACAGGCAGAAATTTCGGAATGCAAAAAGAAAAACCTGGACAAACATGTATTGAATTGGGAAGGTAAAGCAAAACAATTTTGACTGTTGGATACTAGTATTGAAGGTAGAGGTAACAAGCCCGTAGAGGTGATTCTTTTGGAAGAATTTAAAGATTCACTTCCTTTGGTTATTAAGATGCATGTTGAGCTACAAAAGGTTAAAACTACTATACAAGCCAGAGTTCACTGATGATTACAAACTGGCCCAGAGAACCAAACATTTTTTCATCCTTTTAAACAGACGGATAGAAAGTGGGAAGGAGAAAAGAAAACAAATAGTCAAGAAAGAGATGGAACAGTTGGGAAGGGTGATGACATTTCCACCTCATATCAAAAGGGAAGCTAATGAAAGTGCAAGTGGTATTCGGAAAGTGTTTACATTGTAACAAAGTGGAACTCATTAGGGCAGATTGTTGGAAATTAAGTGGAAGATCAGTTGTATTAGGAAAGGAAGCATCTGGAGAGGAAATGGCTGTTAAAACTGTAGCTGTAGTAGTTGCAACATGCTCCTTCAGAATCAGTGAGAAAGGGGGTTTTGGAGTTTCTGGATGTTTTGTTTCAAAGGGATAAGTTTTCCCTTCCCAGTCTAACAAAATAAGTAAACAAATTAAAATTGAGAGTTACAGGTGCAGATCGATCATTTATGATGGTTGATGATACAATTGTGATACAAAGTAAAAATCACACTTCGAAATCCTTCAAAATGAGATCCCGGATAAGAAAAATATTAAATTTCTACCAGCAAATGAGTAATTATTGCCAAACCTTACCTGAATCTTATTTGGAATTTATAGAATAACCATTAAGCCATGTGGTGCACTAGCCTTCATGCACTAAGCAATAGCGAATAAGATTGGTCACAAGTGTGTACACTTGTTCAAGGACACATGGGGCGGGATTCTCCAATAATGGAGCTATGTCCCCACACTGGCATGAAAAGCAGCCCCAACCACTCCGGCGCCAATGGTCCCCGATAATGGGAAATGCTCCCCTTCCTAGGGGGCTACGTTGGTGTCGGAGTGGTCCCCACAGCTCCAGCCGGCGTGATTCCGCGGGGGTTCCCTTCTCCGCGCCGGTCCCCGGACAATATGGTGGAGCCCTACAGGGGCCCGGCGCGGAGTAAAATAGGCCCACGGAACCAGCCCGCCCGATTGGTAGGCCTCGATTGCGGGCCAGGTCACCGTGGCCCTCCAGGACAGTCCCTGCACACTCACCTAGCGGGGCCCCGAGTAACCCACGCCGGCGGGACTCGGTCAAACTCGTCGGCCACTCGGGGCCCGAGAATCGTCAGGGGGTCCGGTGTCAACGGCCCCCGACCGGCGCGGCAGAAATCCAGCGGGCGCCGAAGAAGGGGCACAATTCTCACGTTTCCTTGGGGATTCTCCGGTGCCGGGTCGGTGAATCCCAGCCATGGAGCTAGCTTTGTTAGTGTTTTACTTTCACCGAAGACAATGATGTGCCAAGCCAGGCTAATTAGAACAAAAACGATTGTATTTGAAGCATATTCTCTCCAGAGGCAAAAATAAGCATCTCAAACCAAAACTATTAGATTTCACTTTGGTTGTCAGAATTGAAATCAGGGTAGCATGAAAAAAGCTAACTGAAACATGCATCAGTAGAATTACGACAGCAGTGGCTAACACTGCTACCTATGGTGCTGAGGACCCGGGGTTCGATCCCAGCCCACTGTGTGGAGTTTGCACATTCACCCCGTGTCTGCGTGGGTCTCACCCCCACAACTCAAAGATTAGGGCTGGTTTGGCACAGGGCTAAATCACTGGCTTTTAAAGCAGACCAAGCAGGCCAGCAGCACGGTTTAAATCCTGTACCAGCCCCCCCGAACAGGCGCCGGAATGTGGCGACTAGGGGCTTTTCACAGTAACTTCATTGAAGCCTATTTGTGACAATAAGTGATTTTCATTTCATTTTTCATGTGCAAATTAAGTGGATTGGCCACGCTAAATTGCCCCTCAATTGAAAAAAAACTGGGTACTCCAAATTAAATGTAAATATTTTTTAAATGATTAGATGGAGAAACATTTAAGTGTGGCACTGCACAAAACTATTTATTGGCATTATCATGAAGTAAAATTCTCAACGTGTTTGCTACTTTGCAGATATTTTAAGCTCATGCAAACATCTACACAGAAAAGCACCATATAATGGATTCCAGTTTCTACCTGCAAGGTCAAATCAATAAATCTGCAAGGACAAATCAAGGCACATAAATTTTAGGAAGATAGGTCACTGGTTTTGTGTTTGCAGAATGTATTAAATTATGGGTATGGTATTCCAAATGTTTTGAGGGACTTTAGTTAGAACTCTGTTATAAAATAGATGTTACAAGATACTTGAAACTGCCAAATTTACCGCTTGCAAGTTACAAATAGTCTATTGTTTCTCTGCTGGAACAATTTAATGATTTGTATAACCAGATCTTGAAACTAGTGAACTGCCTCCTCCATGGCTCAATTATGGTTGTCCCTGGGACAAAATGGCGTGGATAAATTATGGTAACAGAAACCTGTTAAAAATGCTCATCAGACGAGTTTCTACACATCAAAATCTATGCAACAAATTCATAAGAAAGCTATTCTAAGACTCACACATTCTGATATCATTTAAATTAAGATAAAATAGGACTGCATGCCACATCAGATCACCAACTGCATTGAGAACTAGTCATTTCTTTAACCATTAAGACATCTAGCTAAATTTTCCCATGTTGAGGCCAGAAATAAATCACTAATTATATTAAAACACCCATGCTACCTGAAAACATTTTTCTCTCCACTATAATCACAAAAAGTTCAATTCTCAGCTTCAACGTTTTTGACATTTAATGATACAATGATGGATTACTTTTTTTTTTAAAGAAAGGCTAAATTCAAAATGAATTACCAAATACTTCAACATAGTGCAGATCCAATGTGACCATGCAGTCACTTCCATTTGGCAACGGCAGCACTTCATATATTCTCAATTCCAACAGCACTGGTAGGTAAAGACCACCTCCAGTTGCTAGGGATGCAGTAAGTCTCAAACACAAAATTCTGATGTAGTTTATTTTTGACCCAAAATGTGAGTTTGTTTGGTCGTGGAGTACAGTACATTTTTGTGTTTTAAACCTAGGGGGAAAATATCTAACTAAAAAGCCATACATAAAAGATACAATCTTAAAATAAAAAGCATGCTAGCTCAGCAAATATTCTAAGAGTGACAAGCCATACTTGTATTGCTGCATGGCAGCCCATTTGGCTGTATAAGATTTACCTGCATTTTGTGCATCCAGAAAAGAATCAAGAATTGCGAAGTAATAATACACTGGACCATGTATTTTCTGGGACCCAAGTAATCACTATAGGAAGAGCTTTAGACTACTAGATGTGCAGGTTAGGTGGATTGGCTATGCTAAATTGCCCCTTAAGTGTCCAAAGATTAGGTGGAGTTATGGGGATAGGGCACAGGAGTGGGCTTAGGTAGGGTGCTTTTTCGGAGTCGGTGCAGATTCGATGAGCCAAATGGCCCCCTTCTGCACGGTAGGGATTCAAAACCAGGAGGAAATAAACTTGCAATCTCAGATACCGATCACATCATTATTAATAGCCTAAGTAACCACTAATCCTCTGATATTACAATAGGTCATTCAGGACATTATTCATGAAGGCCCTGCCTTCTCAACCTTGCCCCTCACCCGAGGTGTGGTTAAATCACCAGTCAGCTCTCCCCCCAAAAGGGGAAAGCAGCCTGTGATCATCTGGGACTATAGCGACTTTACTGTTACAATAGGTCACAAAAGGCCACCATTGGAAGGTACTTTTGAACAAACCCTTCCACCAGCACAACCTACATCATCAGTATGAACCCAGATTCATTAGCATTTATTTTATTACTGGCTTATACAATGATCACAAACCAGATGGAGCATAACAGCAAATTTAGTAGTCTGTGTTGTATCTACTGTCTGCATCACAACTAGTGAGGAGTTAACTTTGGATATTAGAGAAACTAAATTGGGTGCCGCAAAAAAACAAAATTAAAATAGAACTTAAAGCAGCAAATAACTGAAAGCAGACTGCTGTAAATGTAAGATTTTATCCAATTGAATCACAAATAAATTGACATCATGTGACAGCGGTCTTCTTGTTACAACATTCTTGGTACATAAGTGCAGAAGATGGCGCCGGAGCGAGGCGGCTCTCTGCGAGCTCTCCCCAACAGATCCACTTTTTACTTAACTTATACTCATTCTATTCCCCTTTCTTCCCATGTACTTAATGATCTGTTGAGCTGCTCGCAGAAAAATACTTTTCACTGTACCTCGGTACACGTGACAATAAACAAATCCAATCCAATGAATGGGTATTTGTACAAGCGAAGGATTAATGTTTGAAATATTCCATGGGATGTTGTAGATATGCAACAATATTCTTGATTCGGCAGTAAACCTATAATATTCAGAGATAGCTTTCACACACTAATGTTCACCTTCCTTTGTTGAAAGAGATTTTCTTTCAAGGATCTGAAACTGGCATGGTCAAGTTTGAATATTGGAAGCATCAGTTGCAACCAATACCAGGAAGAAACAGTCTATTTTAAGTGAATACCTGAATGCAAGTGTAAGTTTATTTGACTATAAATAGGGCAAAACCAGTAAGATTTAATATGAAACAATTTAAAAAGTAATATTCAGATATAATTCTAGTTTGAAGACAGTAACAGCCTTTGCATGTTTGTCCAGGTTTTTGAAGTCCATACATAACTATCTGAAAATATAATACATCAACACAGGCTAAAGAATACACACCAGCGTCCATAGAAGGAAAATAAAATTAAAGTGACGATAAATTTTTGTTGTAACATGGTATGTGAAGGCAGAACAAATTATAACGACTAATTTTCTGAATACACATTTTTCCCTAAAAATGCACCGAGATGTTACGGCACATATTACACAGAAACAATTCTAAATGCAACCAGTTAAGAATATATTTTCTAAATGCATACATCGCGACTGATACGGTTCTCAGCAACTTCTAGTCCCTTTAAATTTAAAGGCTGCTGTGTAGGGCTTGCTCTTTTCTCCACCACGTTAATGTTAAAATTTTAAACTAATTATCACTACCAAAAATTCTGCCTTATACTAGGTGGCTCATGATCGTGAAGTTCTATTAAAGTAATCAATTAGCACGCAATGTCAGCCAAGCTGATTGATTGGTAGGTGCTGTGCTTTAATGCGTTTGTTCCAAAGAAAAAAAATGGTTCCAATTCCAAGAGTACTCCCATGGGAGGCATTTGAGCAAACCATAGACGACCGTCAGATGATTCATTGCTGCCCTGAGAAACTCATCAGCACATCACATGCTACGTTCGATAGATCAATACTGATGGCTCATTCGATTGACCAGAGTATCGCAAACTTTGCATGGGCTTGGGATCCCCCTTGCTCAGCAAACTAGGGCACAAATGGACCCTTTCTCTTAATAAAATTTCCTCACTTTGATCAAAGTATTGCAAAAGTATAGATGCATATTAAACATGGCAAGAAGGCAAATTTGACTCAAAAATTGCAGCAGGTATTATATTTGGAAAATTACACACAAGATCCTTTATTAGTTACTACTGGAATATTCAGTTCATAGCTAATATTCCATTAGCAAAAATATACAGCAGAGCAATTGAAATTGAAAGGGGGTACAGGTTTCAGTATCAAAAAAATAGAATGTGATAAAAGTTGAAAGCTCTGAAACACAAGGAATGTTCCAGCCAAACCACTTATGCTTCTACTAGCAAGTATCTGAAGAGCAGGATTAGCAGATACCTCCCTGAATTATTGATTTAGAAATAATCAAAGCAGTATGGGTGATTAAGAGGAAATAAAATGTTTCAATTGTATAAATTATTAGAAAATCTAGCTAAACAACAGTCTTTTAATAGCTAATATTTCATTAACCGCTGCATTAGGTTCAAAATGCTTTTCAAGCTTAAGACACAGCTTTATTATTTGAAAGACAACATTATTCATGACAAAACAAAAAGACTACAGGAAACAACGTGATTAACTATCACATTTATTGATGAATTCAACTGAGAAATTTTCAGCTGTTAAGAAGGTAATATCTGACCACTGACAGCAATTTGTTTTTACATTGCTATTATGGCTCGAAGAATGCTTCCGTCTCAAATACTTAAGACCAAAAGCATACAACTCAGTTCTTCAGACTATCTCGCAGATTATTCTTGCCTTGTCCCCACACACAAAATAGTAGTGTCTTCTGTAGCTACAATAACTAAGATGCTATAATTTTCAACAGTACTATTTTGGTGCTTCTATCAGCCATAAAGGTCAGATAATACCTTTTTAAGATGTCCTTACTTGTATAGTTGACTGCAAACCTATATATATATATATATATATATATATATATGCCTGGGGGAAAAAAATCACATCATTAACAGTAACTTGTTCCTTTTACTTTATTATCCAAGCATACAGAAGCTGGAAAGTGAAGATGCTGATTGACACTTTGATCCCTGTAGATTAAGATGTATTTAAAGTAATACTTAAAGAGCTAACCTAAAAAAATACAGCTATTATACTTGTGACTTCTCTCCTACATGAGTCTCGACAAATTTTTTAAATGTTACATTAATAACCCAATGTAATCAAGAAACAGCACGGTGCCTGGGTAAATTACTTCAACAAGCCATGAAAATTGTTAAATGCACTTTATAGCAAAGTCAGTCATATGTAAATCTCTCTTTTTTTAAACTTTTTATACTTACAAGCAGCTCCAAACCTGAGTATTCATAGTACATCTAAACATACAAAAATGTATGTACATTTTTTCTCCACGTTCTGGTAAACTAATACAGTTGTCTCTAATGTCCATTTTACATCCCTTTTGTCCTAGAAACATGCAAAATCACCATACAATAAAAGGACAAAAATGAAATTTTGAAAAAAAATTGCACTCTTTTGAAACATGTGGCAATGTGAACATGGGCTTTGACAGATTGCAAAACCAACACAAACTGCCACATTATCAGTGTGCACAACACATTAGACATTAAACCTTCACAATCAGCAGTCTGCCATCTTTAATTTTCAATAGCTGAAATATCGGCAAAATTAAATATGCACATTTCATGCTAGAAGTTACAGTATGTAATAATACTACGTAGAGCACAACCCTTTCAACATTCACCTCTGATTATGCTTACGCTAATCTCCTTTTCAAAGTGGAGAATGGGGAAGCAGCGCTCAATCTGATGGAAGCAGTGGCAGCAATGACTTTTGTCACAGCTGGATTAAGAGGGAGTAGAATTCCAACTTCAAACACAGGCTACGAATTACGGCTACATGTTCACTCCTTGAGCACTTAAGAGTGACTCCAGCATATCGTAAGTATCTTTGTAGTCCATGTGCTGGCTGTTTGCATTGTATTCTGGATTGGCGTTGTGACCGTTGGTCTCTGTAGGTTTCCTATCCAGTTTCATGAGGGTGCTGAGTTGTCCATAGCCCACCTGGTATGTGACAGTGGGAGGAGGGGAGGAGGGAAGGTTAAGAATTAAGTTGTAAGGGTATATATACTGCTTCACAGAGGAGGAAGAAGAAGAGGAAGAGGAAGAAGAGCTAGATGAAGTACCTGCAGTCTTGGAGGTTTTGCTCATTTTGGGATGGTGGTTGTGGGAGGTATCACTGGTGTGCGCCCTCTTGCGTGAAGAGCTGGAGCCAGTGGAACTGCCATCACCGCTCAGACCTACGGGACTCCGCAAAGTTCCTCCTTTCGATCCATCAATACCGTGTCTACTACTCCCACCACTGCTGCTGCTATGCGAATACTTGTGGCTGCTACTATGGTGATGATGGTGAGACGAATGGTCCTTGCGTTTCTCCTTATGTTCCTTGCCTGCATGTGGACTTGTGTGCTTGCTCTTACCACTGCCCTCATCAGAGGAGCTATGTCTTTCAGAGGAGGGAACTTTAATTTTCATTTTCAGGTCATCTTTAGAAGCCTTTTCTGTGGGTGGGATAGGTATCCTTAATTTAAGCAAACCCTTTTCCTTTTTATCTGCTGCATGCCTCTCTGATTTTTCTGATGAAATTGGGATTTTCATTTTAATTGGGGAAGTCACAGCATTACTATTATGCTGAATTTGTTGCGGTGCTGGCACACGCTTCTTTTGTTGTTCGACCAGAGCTTGAGCAGCAGAGGCATATTGTTCTTTCACGTCAGACTCCAGTGTTTCTAGTTTGCGTTTCTGTACTGCAAGTTCTGCAGCAAATTTCTCTCTATATCTGTCCAAAGCTAATTTTTGAGGAGCTGGTACAGATGGAAGGGGGAATCCATGATGTTTGCCATTACCAGATTTAAGATGTTCATGCTTACTAGATGAATGCCCTGAACCTTTTTCAGATCGATGATGGCTTTGAGTTAACTGTCCAGAAGTTGACTGCTGAATGCAAATCATATCATTTTTGTTGACAGATACGGAGAGATCTTGTTTGTGAGAATGAGCTTGCTCCATGTTCTGGTGTGGATGCTGAGGCCAATCTTGTTGGGAGGTAGAACTGAATGATGTAGTAGCCATCATTTCAGGGACATGCGCTGGAATTGAAATACTACCAGAGTTCAATGATGCAGGTAGGGCAGTTGTGGAATTTGATTTAGGAAAATTTGCACTTGAAGCAGGATCACCACCAACAGAACACGTAGATTCATGGGGTCCAGATGAACCAGGAAGAACATTATCAGCTATCTGGCCATCCATTTTTGGTTTCTTTGCAGCCTGATTAGCCTATAAAAAGAAGAACACCATAATGAAGCTAATATTTAAAACAATAGTGAAAAATTAGACAAAAACAATCAACATTGAAAACTGAAAGCTTTACCCGCCAGTTTCGTATCCTCTTCAATCTGCTTGGAGTTTTCTCTAGTATTTGCAGAAATTCATGTGTTAACTCTGCAAATAAAATTCAAAATAAAGGTCAAGTTATGGAAAAAGAGAGTTCTTGCTCTGACTAATGTTTACAATTTTAAAGTTTCCAGCTATATTGATGCTGCACAACAGGAACTCAGACATGCCATTACATCTTTTAGCGATGTTTTAAATGGGGATGTAATATTATATCAGGAACATAATCCAATGCTTTTTTTTGGGAGATTAATTTTGAAAAGAACTTCAATTTGTCCCATTTTATAAGCTTGCCATTAATCAGCAAATCCTCATGGAATATCTAGGAGACAGGGCAGCACGGTGGCGCAGTGAGTAACACTGCAGCCTCACGGCGCCGAGGTCCCAGGTTCGATCCCGGCTCTGGGTCACTGCCCGTGTGGAGTTTGCACATTCTCCTCGTGTTTGCGTGGGTTTCGCCCCCACAACTCAAAGATGTGCAGGGTGGGTGGATTGGCAATGCTAAATTGGAAAAATGAATTGGGTACTCCAAATTTATATATTTTTTTAAAATGAATATCTAGGAGACAATTACAATGGTACATACTATTCTCAGACAATGTGATTAGTGCAATTCTGGGAAATATTCCACAAGGTTTCCCCCCCCCCCCCCCCCCCAATTTCACCCATTTGAAAGTGTTAGAAAAGTAAAATGTCTAATTTTACTGCTCCAATCCAATCCAATTTAGAGAAATGTAAATTTTCAGGATGGGGTTTTCCGCACAAGATACTCTACATTCTCGAAAAGAAAACAAACTTCCAAGCAGTTTCAATGCTTTACTGCCTTAGGTTTTCTTCCTAAGCCACTCTGGTAACACAAATTACAGATTTCCATGATCACTGTTAAGAACAATTGCGATGGGAAAGAGAAGCATACACCGTGCATTATCAAGGACTAATAACTCTGCAAACTCGCTACAGTACTGCATAAAATTGGTTTACTGCACTGCTCTAGAGCAAAAATGTTACAGCGTTTCTCTACACAGCCATAACATAACTACAAATCTAGTTTTATATTCAAATTTACAACTAACCATCAAGTAATTCCAGAGTTACAGATGGATCCACATACTCCCACCAATGTTTGCCATCTGTGGATACAGGTATCTCCCAGTTGGACCACTTGCAAGCCAGATGAATACACACGCATGCTATCACAGTAGGTTTGTATTGCAAGCAAAATGTTGTCAGGTGCAAACTGCCGTGTAGAATAGTGATGATCGATGGTTCATGAAAAAAATACAAGAGACAAAAACAGGAAGCTTTTTAGTTGTTGAGTGAAAAGATAGACATCAGTATCTGCAGAAGGTGGGTCACACTTCCAGCACAAAGCTGAAAATGGGTTCACTCCAGAGTATGGATGAACATGTTTCAAATACACGCCCAATAGAGGTAGTATATACACATTGTACATTGGCTTAATGAAAAATTCACGTCATGCTATTGTCCACCATGTTCCTTAATAGGTAGTTCAAGTTTTAAGAAGCCACTTTCAAAGTTATCGCAAGACAAAAAAAAGATCTGGTCATGAACTCAACATTTAATAGTTTGATAAGTTATGTCGTTCATGATCTTTAGCCAATTTGCCTCGGCAAAGAACATGCCAATTCCTTGCACTCAACCTGCATCACCATTGACGTTTAGAACAGCTATCTAGTAAGGAAAATTGTAAGTTATATATTTTTGAAAGTTGGGATATTAATTCAACTGAGATCTAATTTTAATTAAATCAATGTGCATTGGTATTTACACGTTTCTTTGCATGTGGGTATGCATAAAACCTAGACCCTACAGCCCGCAAAATACAGAATCGGTTCTAGTTTCTACAGCACCTCCCCTTTCTAAATGATATTTTATGCAACTTCAATTTGTTAAGAGTTGTTACTATCAATGAGCAGCTATCTAGCGATATTTGTGTATTTGATAATAATCTCAATCTGTTCAAATTGGTAATTAAATTAACTAAAACGTTTTGATTGCCACTCCTTGTAACCTAATTAGAATGATACTTGAATAAATTTGTTGAACAACAGAACCTCCGATATCAACATTTCTATCACCCACATTTGCTACCTCCAGTTAGTTATAGGAGGCCACTGAATAATTCCTATTGAAACTGGAAGTACAACCCAACAACTTGCAGTTTTTAAAATGTGCTGGAATGTTTAAAATCTGAAAATATCAAAATGTTAGCAAAAAAAAAAAAATCAAATTAATTTTGGAAAAATTAAATTTTGCAATTCAACGAGAAGTGTAAAAATGTTAAATGCTTTCATACTTACCATGATGCTTGTGAATTCTAGGTTAAGTTTATCTCTTTGTAATCTTTAGTTGCTATTCAGGCTACCAATTTTTAGAGTTATGCACTCAGAATCGAGTTAATGTAACCAGAGAGCACCACTACACTTCTCATTGTGCATTTAACCCCTTAGTGCCCAAAACACCCTTGTACAGTACACCGCACTGCAAACAGAGAGATACCATCATTGCGGATGAAAGGACATTTCTCTGTTGCAACAAGGGCTTGAGACACTTGTTAGGGGGCCCTGCAGTAAGGGAAGCAATAGTGTGCCTGAAACTGCAACAAAGAGGGTCAGGATAACAACCTGTTGGTAGCCATGAAATAGGATGTCTGTGCCAAATCCTTGCTTGCTGTAACAAAAATAAAACAAAATTAGCTGAAGTAAAAACTAAGGGCAAAAGTTTAATATCTTTGGAAATGATTCATTAAATTTAATGGGCAAAATAATTATTCATTGTACTTCATTGAATAATTATAGAGAACTTCAGTCTCCAATGTACTATTAAACATAGAAAACTCACCTCTCACTAACTGGGTACATTTCACGACATCAGTATGAGGGTGTTCTATAGTAATCTCAAAACCTGCAAAATGTAAACCAGTTCAATTAATCCCAATTCATTTACAAGGACAATATCACAATAGGAATTTATATACTCAAGAGGTATGGGGCAAAGATCACTAGCCTTCAGATACAGCAGACAATTGAAAAGTAGATAGCCTGATTAAATTCAAACATTTACAGTTAAAGGATATTAAAATAAAGCTAATTAGAAAAAAGCTGACCAAGTTGGGATCTGGGTAAGAATGAACTACATACATGAAAGTAGCATGATTTTGCAAATCGGCAATGTTATATATAGTCCCGCTCGTGCACTAAGACGTGTAACAAGGCAGCAGTTCACTGTCAATCAGAGCTACTGAACACTGGCTTTTCTCCCCAACTATAGCCAGACAGGTAATACAGTTAAATAACAACATTGTGGGACCATCTTCACCACTGCAGAAGTTCAAGGCAGCCCACCACTAGCTACTCAAGGGCAACTAAAGATGGACAATAGAATACCAATCTCGCAAGAGATGCACATATCCCAGTTGCACACAATGCAAAAACATAATACGATTTAGCATTTAAAAAAAATAATAATTGAAACAAAGACATTCAATCCAAGGTTTGGAACTTGTTTTCATTCGTGCTACCCTGGGGGTTACCACTGACCAGAAACTGAACTGGACTAGCCATACACTGTGGCTACAAGAGTAGGTCAGAGGCTAAGAATCCTGCGGTGAGTAACTCACCCCCACCGACTCCCCAAAGCCTGTCCATCATCCATGGATGCGTGCAACTCCAATAAGACTCAGGAAGCTCGACAACATAGTCCACTTGATTGGAACCCAATCCAAACATTCACTCCTTCCACCACCGACTAATAGTGGCAGCAGTGCGTACCATCTACAAGATGCACTGCAAAAACTCACCAAGGCTCTTTAGGCAGCACTTCCAAACCCACGACACAGACGGCAGACACATGGGAACACCACCAGGAAGTTTTCCTCAAAGCCCCACTCACACTATTTGGACTTGGAAATACATTGACGATCCTTCACTGCCACCGGGTAAGAATCTTGGAACTCACTCTCTAACAGCACTACACATGTATCTACACCACAGGGATTGCAGTGGTTCAAGACGACAGCTCACCACCACCTTCTCAAGGGCAATTAGGAATGGGAAATAAATGCTGGTCTAGCCAGCAATGCCCGTATCCCATAAATGAGTTTAAAATGCATAGAAACTAAAGTTGTGTTGAGATAAAGATTTATGGACCACAACACATTTGCTGTTGGAAGAGTAGCAAGATGTAGTCAGGTGTATTAATACTCTGGTCAGATGTCGATGCAGAGAAGTACAGAAGTGGCAGGAACAACTCTTTCAACCAAGAACAGATTATTCCTCACATACATTTCAGGTGACCAAACAGGTGGTTGAGGGTAAAGCAGTTGATGTAGTGTATATGGATTTCAGTAAAGCGTTTGAGAAGGTTCCCCACGGTAGGCTACTGCAGAAAATACGGAGGCATGGGATTCAGGGTGATTTAGCAGTTTGATCAGAAATTGGCTAGCTGGAAGAAGACAAAGGGTGGAAGTTGATGGGAAATGTTCAGACTGGAGACCAGTTACTAGTGGTGTAGCACAAGGATCTGTTTTGGGGCCACTGCTGTTTGTCATTTTTATAAATGACCTGGAGGAGGGCGTAGAAGGATGGGTGTGTAAATTTGCAGATGACACTAAAGTCGGTGGAGTTGTGGACAGTGCGGAAGGATGTTACAAGTTACAGAGGGACATAGATAAGCTGCAGCGCTGGGCTGAGAGGTGGCAAATGGAGTTTAATGCAGAAAAGTGTGAGGTGATTCATTTTGGAAGGAATAACAGGAAGACAGAGTACTGGGCTAATGGTAAGATTCTTGGCAGTGTGGATGAGCAGAGAGATCTCGGTGTCCAGGTACATAGATCCCTGAAAGTTGCCACCCAGGTTGAGAGGGTTGTGAAGAAGGCGTACGGCGTGTTCGTTTTTATTGGTAGAGGAATTGAGTTTCGGAGCCATGAGGTCATGTTGCAGCTGTACAAAACTCTGGTGCGGCCGCATTTGGAGTATTGCGTGCAATTCTGGTTGCCACATTATAGGAAGGATGTGGAAGCATTGGAAAGGGTGCAGAGGAGATTTACCAGAATGTTGCCTGGTATGGAGGGAAGATCTTATGAGGAAAGGCTGAGGGACTTGAGGCTGTTTTCATTAGAGAAGAAGATTAAGAGGTGACATAATTGAGGCATACAAGATGATTGGATAGGGTGGACAGTGAGAGCCTTTTTCCTCAGATGGTGATGTCTAGCACGAGGGGACATAGCTTTAAATTGAGGGGAGATCGATATAAGACAGATGTCAGAGGTAGGTTCTTTACTCAGAGAGTAGTATGGGTGAGGAATGCCCTGCCTGCAACAGTAGTGGACTCGCCAACACGAAGGGCATTCAAATGGTCATTGGATAGACATATGGACGATAAGGGAATAGTGTAGATGGGCTTTAGAGTGGTTTCACAGGTCGGCGCAACATCGAGGGCCGAAGGGCCTGCACTGCGCTGTAATGTTCTATGTTCTATTTCAGGCCGCTGGTGCTTAGTTTGCAATTACTTTGCTGCCAGGGAAGCCCAAGTCCTCCAAGGGGCAGCACAGTTGCTTTACAGCTCCAGGGCCCAGGTTGGGTAACTATCTGTGTGGAGTCTGCATATTCTCCCCATGTCTGTGCGGGTTTCCTCCGGTTTCCTCCCACAAGTCCCGAAAGACGTGCTGTTAGGTCATTTGGACATTCTGAATTCTCCCTCTGTGTACTCGAACAGGTGCCGGATTGTGTCGACTAGGGGCTTTTCAGTAACTTCATTGCAGTGTTAATGTAAGCCTACTTGTGACAATAAAGATTATTATTACGATGAGGCCTCTTTTCAGGCAAAGTTGCACTACCTGTAGCCATACTCAGCAAGACACAAGCTAGGACAATGTAGGACACCCTCAAGACTTCTTCAAACACTAGCAACACACTGGTATTGTGTTCAATTATTCGTCTGATGAGAGGTTTACTTCTAGTGCGTTTTCAGATAAACCAGGATATCAGTCATTGCAAAGATTGGCTTTCATCTTTCTGAAAGTTCTGTTATCTTGCTATTCTGGGTTACAGTGCTGACAGTATTACTGCCTTATAATAAAGATCTCGAGAAGCAGATACTCATCTACATAACATTATGCAGTTACCTGCTAACCTGCAAAATGCTTTCTTGTCAGCCCAAGTAGAGACAATGAGATTTATAAGATGACATTGACACCTGCACCTATGTACCAGTGACAACAGATACATATTTCAACTCCAGATGAACCAATAATGTTTCCAATAGAATGGCTTATGGTGCCTTCCTATTATACAACTGACCTTAATGCTCACTTGATTATATAGGTTCCTGGCCACTAGCTGACTACTGGTAATTAAAATTAACTTTGGATGAGCAATGGACAAGAGACTTGACTCATGCCCCAGGCAATTAAATAGAATAGCCAGAAACTTGGAATAATGGCAATTTGGGAAATTACTAATTGGTGATCAATGTCAGTACAGGAGTCAATGCTTTTGACAAAATAGTAGAGAAAGATAAAAGAAAGCTATGCCCTGTGCAGAGTTCAGAATAAACTTTGCAAGTCTAAAAGTTGTGTAATGAAGACGGGCAGCACAGTAGCATAGTGGTTAGCACAGTTGCTTCACAGCTCCAGGGTCCCAGGCTAGACTCCCGGATTAGTTCACTGTCTGTGCGGAGTCTGCACGTTCTCCCCGTGCCTGCATGGGTTTCCTCCGGGTGCTCCGGTTTTCTCCCACAGTCCAAAGATGTGCAGGTTAGGTGGATTGGCCATGATAAATTGCCCTTGTGTCCAAAAAAGGTGAGGTGGGGTTACTGGGTTACAGGGATAGGGTGGAGGCATGGGCTTAAGTGGGGTGCTCTTTCCAAGAGCCGGTGCAGACTCAATGGGCCAAATGGCCTCATTCAGCACTGTAAATGCCACTCAGGAGGATCCTTAAATATTTGAAGTCAGAAGCTGGTCTAATAGAATCATTCTACTGGAAATAGGGCAGTACATGCAAATTTCAAAACTGAATGATCCAAAAAATAACATATGAACAGCAATTATGGCAGTGTAGAAAATTAATACAATTAAGTAAGTTGTTGGCCTCCGTGTGTCAATACTGCGTTTACTGAGGAAAAAAAGACTTGCATCGCTAACAGCACTGTTATCACTAAATAAACATTAAGTACAACAAATAGTTTTTTTTACAAATACACTGACTTCGGTAGAGAAATGCAGCAACCATTTTACACAATGATCCCATAAATAACAACGGATGTAATCAATCCCTAGAAAAACTGGAAGCAACAAAGCAAAAATCATTGAAGGTCGCCAAAGTATTAAAAGGAGACTAGCAAGGAAAATACAAACTATAAAGAGAGAAAATGTAATTTTTGTTCAATGTGAAAATTCTCTTGAAGGATCTCAAAACATCTTCACCAGCATTCACTGTATTGATAAGTCATCAATTCCATGCAAATGGTGCAGGTGAATGAGTTATGTGGTCTAAACTAACAGGATCCAGAATAATAAACAGCAGTCAAAATGAAAAATGGCAAACAGGGGGATTGCAGCAGTTTTTAAAAAAAATCATTAAAGCTAATAGAAATAGAAAATAACTTCCTTGCGAAAATAGATGTATAATATTTCTACCCAAGTATCCCTGGTCAATTTCAGATAGCAGTAAGTGTTGTTCAGTTATAAGCTGCTACACGCCAATGACCAATTAATATGTCAAGCTTTGTTCAACAGGCTTCAATGTTTGTTTTGAATATAACAGCTTTTTTTCCCCGAAACACATTATGGATAAAATCTTGCAAATTAATCTTTAAAAAAATTTTTGTTGGGACTCAAATCAGAATAGCAATGGATGAGGGAATTACAGGGGTGAATTGGAGCCAACTATGAAGCAGTGGGCTCAGGATAATGGGAGGAGGCACCCCAAAAGTGTTGGAAATCTAGGAACGAAGGATACAGAAATGAAGAGTATGCAGAATGAGTAGGGTGAAAGAAGAAAGTGAACACAGGCATAGGGATTTCACAGTAATAGTGACAGTCAAGTACCTTTCATATTTTGCCTTCCACCCTCAGCAAAAATTGGGATGGTAGGCAGGGTCCAGCATACATGGATTTGAACTATTGGTTCAATAGGAAGCCCATAAAGTCATCATAATCCCAGAGGACCACTGAGTGCTTTCCCCTTTGAGAGAGCTGACTGGCGGTGATTTAAGGGTCACCACACCTCAGCCTTCATGGATAACCTAAAGGTGTAGTTTCCAACTAAGAATCGCCTCCCCAAATACAGGACCAAAAGCAAAGTGGAAATGAAGAAAAAAAAGGAGGTAGAAATTAGGACACTCTCAAGTGGCAGAAATATTAAAAGGGAAAAGGACATTTTCTAATTCAAGCTGGCATCTTCCAACTTGCAACAAAAGTACAAGCATCTGTAAATTTTCAAATTTAATTTGTCAAATAACCGCTAGTTGGTTTATGAGTCACTAATTAAACTGGATGGTCTTAATGAGATAATAGTGCAATAAACAACTATGCATTACCAGAATGTTGTGCACTGCATGGTGTGACACTCCTATTGTAGAACAGTACATACTCCTGTTAAGTGAACACCACAAAAACTTGCTACCAATAGAACAATAAATTTCCTTCCTGTAATAAAAGCAAAATGCCAAATATTCTGGAAAAACTCAGGGTCTGACAGCATCTGTGGAGACAAACTGCATTAAACATGACTTCTTCAGAACTGTCCACAGATGCTGCCAGACCTGCTGAGTTTTCCAGCAATTGTTTCCCTTCATTCTATGTTATTGACTACTAATCCGAGATAGCAGAAAGTTTCAGTTTCTAGGACACTCCCTGTAAGTAAGCAATATTCATAAAGGAGTTCCATGGCCATTCATTATGTTCTGGAAAGTTAACCAAGGACAAATAAATATGTTGGGAATAAGAGCAATCATTTGCAGGGCCACAGGAAAGAAAATACCAAAATTCCTGTGTTGATACCGTATATGCCCTACAATTCAAACTTAATATGACAACACCAAGCTCTTTGACCTTCTTTTAACAAGCACAACATCTGTAGGATCAGGGCATCAAGTCACACACCATCTTGATTTGATGACATACCATTGTTCTCCAAGCCAAGTTCCCTGAATTCCAACACCACAATGGAAGCAATACAGTCACACAGACTGTAGTGCTTCAAGAAAACAGCTGACCACCACTCTGGGCAAGGATGGGCAAAGTAACACTCAAGTCACCCATAAAGCAAGAACTAAAGAAAAGTCTCACGTAGAAACTTTTACTGAATGAAGACTACTTGCACTGACATAATTCACCAGCAAACAGGAAATAACATGCAGAGTTTGTAGGGCGCATGTGTGTGTGTGTGTGTATATATACAGTGTAAAGCATTGACAGACGAGTCTACACTGTCCTAGCACCAGCGAAGTCAATGCTTTCCCTTCTAGCCCTTATTCCAACTTACCCAAGGTTTGCAGTATTATACTTTCAAGTATGACCAGGTCTTGGGCCTGTTGAAGATATGCCTGCAGTTTAAAAAACATTTATTAGAAAGTAATTTAGAGAGGAATCTAAAGCAAACCAATTCCCGCCCATTATAAACATTATCCCTCAGGTGTTAGTTTTTCACTATCTACTTATGCAACAGTTAGTGTTAGACTTCATTTAGCCATGGCAATGAAAATTTGAACTCAAATAACTTTTTTTTCCAGGGCAAAATTACTTTCACCTTCAAGATCCAATTTGCAGATCAAATGTGCTTTTAATTAACAATCCAATGTTTTAAGTGTTACATTTTTATCCAAAATGTCACTTTGCCATATTATTTACAACTTACATCACTCTTAACATCTAGTGGCTGTTCTTGAGGGTTCAAGCAGGCATGTACCACCTTTATGACATGCTCGAGTTTACGTGGCTGTTCCTCTACTTTTGCAGCCAAAAACAAAGCAGCAGGGGAAATTACCTGTTAAGAATTTTCAAATGTTAAATGTCTGAATAAAAATGAGCATCTAGCAAAACTCATAAGCAAAGTTTTGATTTGGTGTCATTACATGTTAACTATTAAACAGGACTCTACATCTTAAAATCAAACATATTTAAAAGGTTACTGCTCACAACTCAAATAACATTGCTCCCAAATAACACATGGTAGTTTGTTTCCCCTGAGAGCAGTTTTTCAGCTCATTATCTTTTGTTATGTAGCCCTTAATAATATTTAAAAGAAATGCCATGTTGTCTTGGAGCATGAATTTTAAACTTCAATTACAGGCAAGTGAGGGTGCAAAGGTATTTCAATCCCCACTTTTGTAGGTGTCATTATAATTTAGTCTCAATATTCAAACTGATATAACTTCTATACTAGATCACCTGATACTGCCATATTACATAAAATCTTCAAATGAAAAGCAATTCAAATGAATTTAATTTTCCTTTATCAATTGGCAGCCGTGTGGATAGGCAAGACTATTTTTGAAAGTTCAGTAATTTGTAGCAAAAACAAATTATTTACTACATAAAACAAATTCACTTCTCCAAACCATTGTTTAGAAAGGCAAGGATTCATATTAGTAAGTGCATGAAGTTCAGAACACTTACCTATGTACGCAAGTAAATTTAAAAATCGTCATTCCAGCGGCAAAGAAACACTTTTTTTTATCCTCATGCCAGTTCAGACAATGCAAAGGAGAGGAAGTTTTACATATGGAGGCTGACCTTCTTCAAAAAGGAGTAAGAATACATCTATGATAACCAACTTAATATTTTCATTAATTCCACCTCTACAGACCAACAATATACCATAGTAGTTCATGAACTAGCTGAGGCGGGGCTGAAGACCTAAATCTGCAAGCTGTGAAAAGTAAACAGATTAATATGCATGCCACACATCTGCCGTCATTGGAGGGGTCATTGGACGAAACCTCAATTAAATTTAAGTGGTTGCCAAGGACAACGGTGGTTAGCACTGCTGCCTCACGGCACCGAGGACCTGGGTTCGATCCCGGCCCCGAGTCACTGTCCGGGTGGAGTTTGCACATTCTCTCCACATCTGCACGGGTCTCACTTCCACAAACCCAAAGATATGCAGGGTAGGTGGATTGGCCATGCTAAATTGCCCCTTAATTGAGAAGTGGGCACTCAATTTTTAAAGAAGTGGTTGCCTTGATCTACCCTGGAAACAGACAACAGACCCATCCTACAATTACATTTCTTTACAATAGGATTTATCTGTATTCTTTTCCCCATAGAAGTCAACTAGTCATCTAAAATCATACTTGCAGAAGGCCGGCAGCGGCCAAGGTACTTAAGGGGTTTATGGACCAAATGGGGGGAGTGGATCCATGGCGATTTCTTAGACCTAGGGCTAGGGAGTTTTCCTTCTTCTCCCATGTCCATAAAGTGTACTCCCTGATAGATTTTTTTTGTTTTGGGAAGGTCGTTGATCTCGAGGGTGGAAGAAGCTGAGTACTCAGCCATAGCGGTTTCGGATCATGCCCCACATTGGGTGGACCTGGAATTAGGAGAGGAAAGGGAGCAGAGAACACTCTGGCGATTAGATGTGGGACTGATGGCGGATGAGGGAGTGTGCGCAAGAGTGCGGGGGTGTATTGAGAGATACCTGGAGGTCAATGACGACGGCGAGGTCCCTGTGGGAGTGGTATGGGAAGCACTAAAAGCGGTGGTCAGAGGAGAGCTGATCTCCATTGGGGCCCACAAAAGGAAAACAGAGGCCAAGGAAAGGGAAAGATTACTGGGGGAGATTTTAAGGGTGGATAGGGAATTTGCAGAGACCCCGGAGGAGGAATTGTACAGGGAGAGGAGACGACTCCAGACGGAATTTGACCTTCGGACCACCAGAAAGGCGGAGGTACTGTGGAGGAAGGCACAGGGGAGGAGGTATGAATATGGGGAAAAGGCTAGTCGCCTGTTGGCTCATCAATTGCGAAAGAGGGCAGCAGCGAGGGAGATAGGAGGAATTAGAGACGAAAGGGGAGATACGGTGCGAAGGGCAGGAAAGATAAATATGAGGTGTTCAAGACCTTCTATGAGGAACTGTATAGGTCTCAACCCCCAGAGGGAGAGGGGGGGATGCGGCAGTTCCTGGACCAATTGAGGTTCCCGAAAGTGGAGGAGCGGGGGGTGGTAGGCCTGGGGGCACCGATTGGGGTGGACGAGGTTATTAAGGGACTGGGAAGCATGCAAGCAGGGAAGGCCCCAGGACCAGACGGGTTCCCGGTGGAGTATTACAGAAAATATGTGGACTTGTTGGCCCCGTTGATGGTGAGGACGTTCAATGAGGCCAGGAAAGGGGGGACTCTACCCCCGACGATGTCGGAGGCAACGACATCGTTAATTTTGAAGAGGGATAAAGATCCGTTGCAGTGCGGGTCCTATAGACCCATTTCATTATTAAACGTGGACGCCAAATTGTTGGCAAAGGTACTGGCATCGAGGATAGAGGACTGTGTCCCGGGGGTGGTGCACGAAGACCAGACAGGGTTCGTAAAAGGGAGACAACTGAATGTTAACGTGCGACGACTATTAGGGGTGATAATGATGCCCCCAGTGGAGGGGGAGGCAGAGATAGTGGCGGCAATGGACGCAGAGAAGGCATTTGATAGGGTGGAGTGGGAGTATTTATGGGAAGTGTTAAGGAGGTTTGGGTTTGGGAACGGGTTTATTAGCTGGGTTAGACTTCTTTATGGGGCTCCAACGGCAAGTGTAGTTACAGGTCGACATAGTTCGGAGTATTTCCGACTATATAGGGGAACAAGACAGGGATGCCCGCTGTCTCCATTGTTGTTCGCGTTGGCAATTGAACCTCTGGCCATGGCGCTGAGAGACTCCAGGAAATGGAGAGGGGTGATTAGAGGGGGAGAAGAACACCGAGTCTCGTTATACGCGGATGACCTATTGTTATACGTGTCGGACCCAGCGGGGGGGATGATAGAGGTTATGCGAATTTTGAGGGGGTTCGGGGATTTCTCGGGGTATAGGCTAAACATGGGGAAGAGTGAATTATTTGTGATACATCCAGGGGACCAGAGTAGAGGCTTGCCTCTAAGGAAAGTGGAAAGAAACTTCCGATACCTGGGGATTCAGATCGCTAGGAGCTGGGGAACCTTGCACAGACTTAATCTGACACGGCTGGTAGAACAAATGGAGGAGGACTTCAAGAGGTGGGACATGCAGCCTCTATCGCTGGCGGGCAGGGTGCAAGCAATTAAGATGATGGTCCTCCCGAGGTTCTTATTTGTATTTCAATGTCTCCCTATACTAATCACCAAGACCTTTTTTAATAAAATAGACAGGAGCATCACGAGCTTCGTGTGGGCAGGGAAAGTTCCGAGAGTAAGGAGGGGGTTCCTTCAGCGTAGTAGGGACAGAGGAGGATTGGCACTACCGAACTTGGGCGATTACTATTGGGCCGCCAATGTGGCCATGATACGTAAATGGATGATGGAGGGTGAGGGAGCGGCGTGGAAAAGACTGGAGAGAAAGTCCTGTAAAGGGACGGGTTTAGAGGCGCTGGTGACGGCGCCGCTACCGATCTCACCTAAAAAAGTTTACCACGAACCCGGTGGTGGCAGCAACATTGAATATCTGGGGACAGTGGAGGCGACAGAGAGGGGTGCGGGGAGCCCTGGTGGGGTCCCCAATCAGGAACAACCATAGGTTCGCCCCAGGAAGAATGGATGGAGGATTTCAGAGCTGGTATCAGTTGGGAATTAGGAGGATGGGAGATTTATTTATAGATGGGACTTTTGCGAGCTTGGGAGCATTGGAGGAAAAGTATAAGTTGCCCCGGGGAAATTTCTTGAGATATATGCAGGTGAGGGAATTTCCGTTGCTCCCGACACAGGGGATACAGGACAGGGTGCTTTCAGGGGTGTGGGTCGGAGAGGGCAAGGTGTCAGAGATTTACCGAGAGATGAGGGAAGAGGGGGAGGAGTCGGTGGGCGAACTAAAAGGAAAGTGGGAAGAAGAACTAGGGGAGGAGATAGAGGAGGGTATGTGGGCTGATGCCCCAAGCAGGGTAAATTCCTCTTCCTCATGCGCCAGGCTTAGCCTGATTCAATTTAAGGTGCTACATAGAGCACACATAATGGGAGCAAGATTGAGCAGGTTCTTTGGAGTGGAGGACAAATGTGGGAGGTGTGGCGGGAGCCCGGCAAACCACGCACATATGTTTTGGGCGTGCCCGGCACTGGAAGGGTATTGGAAGGGAGTGACGGGAATGATTTCGCGGGGTGAAGGCCCGGGTCGAATCAGGCTGGGGGTTAGCTCTATTTGGAGTTGCGGAAGAGCCGAGAGTGCAGGAGGCGAAAGAGGCCGACGTTGTGGCCTTTGCGTCCCTAGTAGCCCGGCGCAGGATCCTACTCATGTGAAAGGAGGCGAAACCCCCCGGACTGGAGGCCTGGGTAAATGATATGGCGGGGTTCATTAAACTGGAGCAGATAAAGTTTGCCCTGAGAGGATCGGCTCAAGGGTTCACCAGGCGGTGGCAGCCATTTCTCGACTACCTAGGGGAACGTTAGAGGGAAGACAGATGACCAGCAGCAGCAACCCAGGGGGAAGGGGGGGAGAGGGGGGGTTTGGTTTAGTTTGGGTCAGAGATAAAGGGGTTTTGTTGCTTGTGTATTGTTGGAAATTTCTGTATTGTTGTTGTTGTGTTTGCTTTGTAGAAGGGGAAAAATTGTTGTTTGGGAAAAAAATTTCAATAAAACATATTTTTTTAAAATAAAATCATACTTGCAATAGTGCCCATAATCTAGAGTTCACTCTTAAGCAATCATTAATTTCAGTCAAAATTACCGTGGGTATACGGATTAAAATTAGTGTAACAGATTCTGGAGAAGTCCCTTCTTAAGTTTGCAGCTAATTCATGAACCAAGCTTTATATGTAAACAAGTGCATATTTCAGCCAAAACATTTGCAAATTAGGTTCTTCTTTCAAATCAATTTCTGACGTTTTTCTTACAGCTTCAGGAATAACATCTAACTCCTCATTCCAATTTGGAAAGTTTTAATAAAGGGAGAGTTAATATAAACGGGACAGCAGATGGTGTAAAAGAAATCACCCAAGCAGAAACTTATTTTTAGTGTTGTGCTATCTTGCATTCGTAATATAGATGCAGTGGCGTTTTGTTCACTGAAGAGGAAAAACATTTTTCTTGTGGCTATAGCTTCCATTCATGTTGGTTTTATTTATATTATGCTTCAATTGTTAACTGCTATATCTAATAAATTTGTTAGCTTCTATTTAAACAGAATCGTTGTATGTTGAATTCTCATAATTATGTTCAGATGAAAATAAAATCTCCACAAGTGCAACAATCTTGCAAAACATGCAAAAGTAGAACTTTGAACATTAATTAATGCACAACGGCTTTTTCCAAGAAATCCCAATATTTTCCTAGGTACAAAGTAACGTTTTCAGATGGGGCGTTACACTGAGGTCTCAGATACTTATTCTGGCAGGTGGAGCTTCAATTTCAATTCACAAATACTGGCCAGACCACCAATGATCCTGCTATTCAAAAAGAAGAGCTCTCCTGATGTCTTGGCCAACATTGCTCACTCAAACATTCAAAAAATTAACCAGTCATTCATTTATCTCATTTGCTGTTTGTAGGGCCATGCACACAATGGCTGTTACACTTGCTTGCATGACAACTGAAGCACTGAGACATCCCAAGGAAATGACAACAAACTATTAAATTCAAATTATTCGGCTCAGTATTTAGCACTAAGCAAGCGTAATTTTAATAAGGTCACTCACATCCCAACCACCGTACATAAATGCCACATTCTGAACCACCTGGCATTTGCCAATTGCACACCAAGTTGAAAAAGTAAACTTCAACGTAGGAACACAGGAGGAATAGGCCATTCGGCCCGTTGAGCCTGCTCCGTCATTCAAACAGATCATGACTGAACATCTGCCTCTACATCATTTACCCCACTACTCCCATATTCCTTAATATCGTTAGTACCTAGAAATCTAATTTGTTTTGAACATGCTCAATGATTGAGCTTCCACAAGCGGCACGGTAGCACAGTGGGTAGCACTGTTGCTTCACAGCTCCAGGATCCCAGGTTCGATTCCCAGCTTGGGTCACTGTCTGTGCTGAGTCTGCACGTTCTCCGTGTCTGCATGGGTTTCCTCCGGGTGCTCCGGTTTCCTCCCACACGTCCCGAAAAATGTGCTGTTAGGTGAATTGGATATTCTGAATTCTCCCCGTGTACCCAAACAGGCACCAGAATGTGGCGACTAGCTTTTCACAGTAACTTCATTGCAGTATTAACGTAAGCCTACTTGTGACAATAAAGATTATTATAACACAGCCCCTGGGGTAGAGAATTCCAAAGATTCACCACTCTCTGGGTGAAGAAATTCCTCCATGTGTCAATCTTAAATGGTCTGCCTCTTATCCAGTGTCCCCTGGTTCTAGGATTTACCAGCCATCCTATTCACATGGACTATGTCACACCCTGTAAGAATTTAAGTTTCAATGAGACCACTTATCATTCTGTGAAATTTCAGAGAATACAGGCCCAACTTCCTCAATCTCTCCCGATAAAAACAATCCTGCCATCCCAGGAATTAATCTGTTGAACCCCCGCTGCACTCGCTCTATGACAAATATATCCGGTTTACATAAGGGGACCAAAACTGTACACAATACTCGTGCAGTTTCTCCATGGCAAGTCCATTTTAAACACAACTGAGAAGGGAATGGAAAGTTTGAGGTTGAACATCTGCCGCATGCGTTGATTAATGCAAATATTCTAATGATCTAGGTGCTAGATGGTCAGTAAACTTTAACTGCAGCTAAAATCCAAACATCTCATTCGCAATTCCAAAATCAAAACTATTTTGATTTGGTAGATTTTTGAAACAGGTGTTTCCAAAGGTTAAATGGTATCCATCACTCAGAACATCTGGCCTTCGAGACCAAGGTCTCGATTGGCACATTAAGAACAATGCCAAATTTGACTTTGTCTGTTATGTGAGCTGTTAAAAAAGCCACGCAATCAGCCACATCCAAGACTTCTTGGCTAGTATGGGACTTTAAGATGATTTCTTTTTACTCTTCATACATGATAGATCTGCAGTGTTAGAAGCAAATGAGGTGTGCCAAATTCTAAACCTGGGCTGCCCATGCCTGCAACAAAATAGTCAACTTCTAGTCTGAAATATAGTAATTAATATCCCTTGCTGGAAAACCCCACCTGTCAAAGAGCTGAGCTGTCTCCTGTTAGTGTGTCTGTTGGTGCAGCCGAACTGTCCCTCCTCAGAGCATCCACAGCGATATTCTGCACGCCTGCAAGCTGTTGAGCAGAAAGGACTGAAGTTGTGACACAAATGCCATATCTGCATGGTATCGAGACAAAAGTCAGGAATAAATCACATCCTGCTTGTTTGCATACCTCATTAGGTGGTATCACCTATACAGACTATCCCTAATATGTTGCCGACTTGATCACTGGAGAATAGAGCTAATGAAGATTGGAGCTCAAGTCTAGTTTTGTGCCAAGAAGAATGTGGTTGATCAGATTTGTGTTCTTGCTCCTTGTACATGGAGCAGTTCATCTTTTGAGGTCATTCAGGTTGATAAAGGGCATGTACAGCCAGTCTGTTCAATATATTTGTCGCAAGACCACCCTCTTCAAAGGGATTAGCTACCTCCATGATCTCTGCATCACGGAAGGAATAATTGCATCACTGTGTAAAATAGTTCCAGTAATATTAAAACAGCTTTTCAGCAACAGTGGAAAACGTTTGCTCATCAACACCATGACCAAAGGTCTCATGGCAAGACTGTCCTGAGAAAGTTACTGCTTCAAACCTTGAGGGAGGTTCTGAAGTTTAAGATATCAATCTCATTTAGGATGTTCCTTGAGCATAAACTTATACTGCAATTGTGCAGTTCTTCCAACTCTCACTGGGAAAGTATAAAGTTGCCGTGCAAGGATGATTTATAATACTTAACCAGAAGATGGGTTGCAGACAAAATCCAGCACAGTTGAATAAAGAAACTTCTTCACTTGATAATGGGATTTTGGACTGTTTATCGCTCAGATTTTCACAAACCATTATGGTCGACGTCCACAAAAATATTGGAATTAAAACATGTGCAATGCAGCAAGATCCACAAAAGCCACGACAGAATCTCTACTTTGGCAGACTTCTCTGGGACTTGAATCAAATGAAAGCATTACAGGTAAACCAATTGTGATGAGGAACCAGCATATAAAATGAAGCATCTCATTTCTTGCCACTTTAAAGTACATTTCCAGAGGGGTATATCCTAATTTCCACCAATCGAGTCAGTGAAGAATGAGACTTGAGTGGTTAACATTGAGAAGTGTATTTGAACATAAATTCCCTTTCCCGCTGATGGCAAATTTCTTCAGTGAACTGAAATTCAATGTCGCCTCTTCATAAAGAATCATTCTGATCCGATGGATTTCCTACCAACAGGTCTCGTACCAGATCTATATCCTGCTGCCAAATTTACAACAGGTTACACCACCCTGGAAATTGCATTGCATTGATTGAAATGCAGACAAATGTTATGACAATCCCAGGATAGATCCACAAAGATCTTGCGTCAAAACTGGAGTGAAATTTAACCCACCTTGATCAATCAAATCTGAACATGAAAACAAAGAATGGCAATTCAGCTGGACATATTTTGTACACATCAAAACTCTAAAACAACTTGTACTCTACAGGTACAAACGAGATCAACTTCACCCTGTGCATAAAACAAAAGAGTTGTCATTGACAACTGGTGAAAAATCAGCATGCTGTAGTTCAGACAGAATTCTTTATGTACAATTTGGAGGGACGGTCATCTGATCAACAAAGTCCCAATCTACAAGGGACTTCAAGTCTGATGGCAGAGTACTTGTATGTTTACGGAGGTGACATAAAATGGGACGAATACTTGCACTTGCATAACACTATCACATTGAAATGTCTCGGTGCTTCAAAGATCAAATTACTTATGAATTAGTGACTTGTGCGCAAATGTAAAGTTATTGTCATTAACTTCTTCTAAGTAACTAAAGCAAAATATCTAAAATACAAGTACATTTTGAAAAATTGAAAACAAATTTGTACCCCCTTGCATGATCCTCATTCCTTGTATTTTAATTGTTTTGGGCTATTCCTTTAAAAATAACTATTTTTACCTTTCTTCTGGTTGACTGTCTATTTGAAAGATGAGCTTTTCAGCTAGTCAGATGCCCAGAATAGTCAGAAACCCAGAATACATTGGAAATACACAAAATTACACCAAGCATAGGAGTAACTCCACTGAGCATGTATACTTGGCAACAACCAGGACGCACAGCACTATGATTAATCCACAGGACGAATATACATTACATGACCATAAACTAAAAGAACAAATTGATGTTACTAAAAATACAAAAACATAACTGGTAGCTTGGCTGTTTTGCAAAAAGCTTGTATAAAGTAGCCTTTGCTTGTGTATGCACTGTGCAGTTGGCATATTTGAAAGCATGCATTCATCCACAAACCAGTCTTAATTCTGTAAACTATGATCCAAGAAAGGACTTAAAACTAATAATTACCTCAATTTTGTTGACTTATAACCTTCTATCCTCATTACTTGCAGAAACATGTGGAAAATTATAACTTTTTAAAAATAAGTACTTCGGTATTGCCAAAACCACATACCTTGCCTCAATATTGTACACTATATTAACTATGCAGCATGTTATGTACACTAAAGATTCCCAAGCTATGGGTTAGGGGGTCACAAACTCCAAGGCAGCAATGGTAACCGTCAAACTGAGAATCCAGCAGGACCGTCCTGGGGGTCATTGCTGAGGCTCCTTTACACATGGATGAATGATTATTAGTCCTGAGCCCCCAGAGTCTTTAAAATGGTTGTGGACAAAACCACGGAATCACCCCTCCTTACTCTGGGGGTTGCACTTATTTTAAAGCATTAAAATGGGGTCACAGCAGAAAAAGCTTGAGAAACACTGGCATACACTATAATTCATGTCAAAATAATTTCTGCATAAAATCTCTCAAGAACATACCAGAACGACATATTAATTATTTTGCTCGGTAACTCTAGACTCTTAACATTTTAAATGAAAAATTATAAGATCAAAAGTATTAATTGCAAAACTAAAGCTGTAATTAATCTCAAATTACTGAAATTTCTGACCTTCTAATAGTAGGCCAATAATCAGTTAACCAATAGTGCTACCAAATGCTGCTCGGCAGTAAAAAAATAAAATAAAAACACTTACATTTCTATGAAACCTTGTGAAAGAATGTTGCATATAAAATCTGTGCATATAAACAATTGCAGTGTTGATGGTCAATTGAGAGCTAAAATGTATGTCAAGGAAAGTGTACCCTAGAGACATTAAAAAAGCATGTTAAAACCCATTGCTTAAAAAGTAACCAAAATGAGGCTTTGACAAAATATAATTCAATGGAAATTGAAAAAAAATCAACTTCATCATGGGTACAGAGAACAGAAATGATGCCTGTTTTTAAACTCCCAAACTGAATTCACACCACTCTGAACTGTACTGCTTCCAATCCTTATGGAAATATCCCAATATGGTTGTGGGTACCCTCAGAAATATTTGCAGTCGACAAACTTTTCTGGAAGGCTTTGGTTTCCAATCCACACTAGTATTATATATTTCCTTTTTAGATCATTTATGCATATCAACTCAATCACCATTCCCCCAACCCCAGTGTGATTCGAACATATATAATTGATTAGGTCAGTAGCAGTAAAATAAACCTGTCGAAATTGACCACTGCATGAACATGACAATTTAATCTTAGCTGTGGAGTGTTCAGCAATACACAGGTATTAAGAATCTTCATGTGAAACAATCTAGGTCTTTGTATTGGACAGATTTCTTTTACAGGAACAGGAAGCAATTAACAAGGAGCTGGCCTATACAATACTGCTCAATAGCCTTAGTCACCATGGAATCCAAATACAGCAAGTTTAAAAAATAACATGCGTTTGTATAGCAATAAGGACGTACTAGGGTAAAGGAGACCCTCACAATCTGCACCCCTTCAATTACTCCGGTAGAACTGAGTTGAGGCAGGAATGAAAAGCTAATTTAAATGTTCAATCATGGGAAGTAGGCAAATTAGCTCAAAGATTCAAAACCAATGTAAAAGTTATGTAGAGATGCAAATTTTAGCCCTGTCATGAAACTAAAGGGCCATCTGAACACATAACAGGCTTGTCCTCATCAAAATTTGGCAGAACCCACGTTAAATTCCAATCCCTGCAGATTTGATCATATTGAATGAAAATCGCTTGTCACAAATAGGCTTCAACTGAAGTTACTGTGAAAAGCCCCTAGTCGCCACATTCAGACACCTGTTTGGGGAGGCTGGTACGGGAATTCAACCCGCGCTGCTGGCCTGCTTTAAAAGCCAGCTATTCAGCCTTGTGCTAAACCAGCCCATCATGACTGTTCATCCCTTGTCATATTTAAATTTACTATGATGTGCTGTTGTAAAAAAAACCAGAACCAGCCAGTAACCTCTATTTACCCAGATTGCTTCACACAATATTATGAAACATTACCCAGATTAACATAGGAATCTAATTTGTCATAGGCTACATCATGGTTCATTCCTTTCCCAAGAATGGGGAAAGCGGTAAAGGAACAGGATTAACTGGATAGGTCTATCAAAGAGCTGGTACGAGCTGTATTATTCTAAGATTCCAAATCATCTCAAACAGTTTCATTTTTAAAAAGAAAAGGTAAAGAGCTAGGGATAGATGATTCACATGATTAGAACATGTTTTTCTATTCTGGCAAATGTCCTTTGAAGTAATTTAAACAGACCCGAAACCTGCTTTACGTTATATCACTAAAACCTTCTTGCAACCCCACAGTATTCCTTCATGGCCCATGGTACACAGAAAATTACAACAAAAATATTAAACCGTTAGGCAGATTCCAGTTGGCAACTCAAATAGCCAAACATAAATTGTATTGAACTCGACTTGTGAGCCAAAGACACGGAGTGTCTTTACAATAGATAGGTTCTTTGGAATCTGGAGAGAAGGCAGGAGAATGGGGATGAGAAAAGTATCAGCCATAATTGAATGATGAAGCAGTTTCGATTAGCCGAGTGGCCTAATATGAACTGATTGACAAGTTTCATTTTCCATCTAAACACAAAATTACCTCCCACCCCCAGATAGGACTATAATCCTAACGGAATAGTTCTACGTCGATGCCCCACTTTAAATTTTGCATCATTAACGTATCACAGATGAAACAGTGTGGATTTTGTCTTCTCATCTATTAGGTTGTGACTTTAAAGTGTGGCGCCATGGCCATGATTGCCGGTCTGCTGCCGGCAGCCATGTTGTCTTTTGTGCCCTGTTGCACCACCTGTTCCAAATCCATCCTGCGGGCCTCTCCGCGCGTTTTCTTTTCTCCCTCCCAATAACCGAGCTGAAAACGGACCTTTGTACATTGGAGGGGAATCCATCCACCCTTAAAAATCAGTTCCCCCGGCCCCGGGATGCAGAATCTCCCCCATTGCTCAGCGGGAAACGCGGTGCCGCCAAAACGCTGACTGCAAAAGAAAGGCCGGCTTAGCGGCCGGGCCGGTGGGCCCCGACACCGCTCTCAGCTCATCGCCAACATTTTAAATGCGCATCAATTCCCCAGCGAAGGGCCCCGGGGCAGCTCCACTTCCTCCTCTCCCCTCCCCAACTCCGTGCCGCCTCAGGCCGGTCAGGCGCCGTCATGTCACACAGGCCGAGTAGGCCGCACGCTCCCTGCCCCCACTCCCCCGGACATTTCTAGAAACTGTTTAATCTCCCGGGCGGGAAGGATACACGTTAAGCCGCTGGCCCATATCCTGGACTAGATTGGCGGCTTGCTGCCGATAGGACAGCTCCTTGTCGGTGTCGATCCCGCACCGCCGGGATGGCGTATTCTCCAGTTGTTCCCGGGTGAAATACCATTTCGACGATGCGGCTGAAGCTGCCATTGAGCCGACACCGCGACCAACTCCCAGCGTCGCCCAGGGCGCATGCGCACAGCTACCGGCCAGCGTGTGCGCACACAATCGTCGGAAATGACGGTACCGGCCCGTCTCCCGTCACCGGAAGGATATATTACGGTGCATGCCGTGACCTGTAGTCCGAAAGGCAAACCCATGACTCCGTGTAAAATGGAGCTATCCGCTGGTTCAATATTATTTCCTTTTCACGATTTGCTTCAATTGTTTGGTTTTTCTGGCACGGGGACACTCGGCTCCTGACCTCTTGGTACAAACGTGAACTCTTGCGGTGAGATTAACTGCCTTCGACATCAAGGTCCCATTTAACCGAATGTGGAATCGAGTTGTGGGGGTGGAATCTTGGTTTGGATTGGATTGGTTTATTGTCACGTGTACCAAGGTACATTGAAAAGTATTATTCTGCATGCAGCTCAGACAGATCATTTCAGACATGAAAAGAAAACTCTGTGTCTCTGTCTCCTCTCCGGCAGCATGGTGGTCTTAAGTGGGTGCTCTTTCCGAGGGCCGGTGCAGACTCGATGGCTGAATGACCTCTTTCTACACTAAATTCTATGGATGCCCTTCCAGCTTTTCGCATCCCGCAGTGGTTCGATTGCTAGCGCAAACTAGAGTGGGGACAGGGGGCAGCCCTTTAGAACATAGAAAATACAGCACAGAACAGGCCCTTCGGCCCACGATGTTGTGCCGAAACTTTGTCCTAGATTAATCATAGATTATCATTGAATTTACAGTGCAGAAGGAGGCCATTCGGCCCTTTGAGTCTGCACCGGCTCTTGGAAAGAGCACCCTACCCAAACTCAACACCTCCACCCAACACTAAGGGCAATTTATCATGGCCAATCCACCTAACCTGCACATCTTTGAACTGTGGGAGGAAACCGGAGCACCCGGAGAAAACCCACGCAGACACGGGGAGGATGTGCAGACTCCGCACAGACAGTGACCCAAGCCGGAATCGAACCTGGGACCCTGGAGCTATGAAGCAATTGTGCTATCCACAATGCTACCCTGCTGCCCTTAAGAACAAAAAAATCTACACTATATCATTTTACCGTAATCCATGTACCTATCCAATAGCTTCTTGAAGGTCCCTAATGTTTCCGACTCAACTACTTCCACAGGCAGTGCATTCCATGCCCCCACTACTCTCTGGGTAAAGAACCTACCTCTGATATCCCTCCTATATCTTCCACCTTTCACCTTAAATTTATGTCCCCTTGTAATGGTTTGTTCCACCTGGGGAAAAAGTCTCTGACTGTCTATCTATTCCCCTGATAATCTTATAAAGCTCTATCAAGTTGCCCCTCATCCTTCTCCGTTCTAATGAGAAAAGGCCTAGCACCCTCAACCTTTCCTCGTAAGACCTACTCTCCATACCAGGCAACATCCTGGTAAATCTTCTTCGCACCTTTTCCAAAGCTTCCACATCCTTCCTAAAATGAGGCGACCAGAACTGTACACAGTACTCCAAATGTGGCCTTACCAAAGTTTTGGACAGCTGCATCATCACTTCACGGCTCTTAAATTCAATCCCTCTGTTAATGAACGCAAGCACACCATAGGCCTTCTTCACAGCTCTATCCACTTGAGTGGCAACTTTCAAAGATATATGAACATAGACCCCAAGATCTCTCTGCTCCTCCACATTGCCAAGAACTCTACCGTTAACCCTGTATTCCGCATTCATATTTGTCCTTCCAAAATGGACAACCTCACACTTTTCAGGGTTAAACTCCATCTGCCACTTCTCAGCCCAGCTCTGCATCCTATCTATGTCTCTTTGCAGCTGACAACAGCCCTCCTTACTATCCACAACTCCACCAATCTTCGTATCGTCTGCAAATTTACTGACCCACCCTTCAACTCCCTCATCCAAGTCATTAATGAAAATCACAAACACCAGAGGACCCAGAACTGATCCCTGCGGTACGCCACTGGTAACTGGGATCCAGGCTGAATATTTGCCATCCACCACCACTCTCAGACTTCTATCGGTTAGCCAGTTCGTTATCCAACTGGCCAAATTTCCCACTATCCCATGCCTCCTTACTTTCTGCAGAAGCCTACCATGGGGAACCTTATCAAATGCCTTACTAAAATCCATGTACACTACATCCACTGCTTTACCTTCATCCACATGCTTGGTCACCTCCTCAAAGAATTCAATAAGACTTGTAAGGCAAGACCTACCCCTCACAAATCCGTGCTGACTATCCCTAATCAAGCAGTGTCTTTCCAGATGCTCAGAAATCCTATCCTTCAGTACCCTTTCCATTACTTTGCCTACCACCGAAGTAAGACTAACTGGCCTATAATTCCCAGGGTTATCCCTAGACCCTTTTTTGAACAGGGCCACGACATTTGCCACTCTCCAATCCCCTGGTACCACCCCTGTTGACAGTGAGGACGAAAAAATCATTGCCAACGGCTCTGCAATTACATCTCTTGCTTCCCATCGAATCCTTGGATATATCCCGTCAGGCCCGGTGGACTTGTCTATCCTCAAGTTTTTCAAAATGTCCAACACATCTTCCTTCCTAACAAGTATTTCCTCGAGCTTACCAATCTGTTTCACACTGTCCTCTCCAACAATATCGTCCCTCTCATTTGTAAATACAGAAGAAAAGTACTCGTTCAAGACCACTCCTATCTCTTCAGACTCGATACACAATCTCCCGCTACTGTCCTTGATCGGACCTACCCTCGTTCTAGTCATTCTCATATTTCTCACATATGTGTAAAAGGCCTTGGGGTTTTCCTTGATCCTACCCGCCAAAGATTGTTCATGCCCTCTCTTAGCTCTCCTAATCCCTTTCTTCAGTTCCCTCCTGGCTATCTTGTATCCTTCCAATGCCCTGTCTGAACCTTGTTTCCTCAGCCTTACATAAGTCTCCTTTTCCTCTTAAAAAGACATTCAACCTCTCTTGTCAACCATGGTTCCCTCAACTCGGCCATGTCTTCCCTGCCTGACAGGGACATACATATCAAGGACACGTAATACCTGTTCCTTGAACAAGTTCCACATTTCACTTGTGTCCTTCCCTGACAGCCTATGTTCCCGACTTATGCACTTCAATTCTTGTCTGACAACATCGTATTTACCCTTCCCCTAATTGTAAACCTTGCCCTGTTGCACGCACCTATCCCTCTCCATCACTAAAGTGAAAGTGTGGTGTCCAGAATTGTACCATTTTATTTATATTGCTTCTTCTACGTATCAGCCTCCCCGAACAGGTGCTGTAATGTAGCAAGTAGGGGCTTTTCACAGTAACTTCATTTGAACCTACTTGTGACAATAAGCAATTTTCATTTTCATTTTTCATTACATGTACCTTTTAATATTATATCATCCTATTAATAAAACTAACTGCTTTCCCAACACATTTTTGCCATTCAATGATTACAGGATTTCAGCCATTTGTAGGATTTGGGATGATATCAGAATCTGAAAAATATCAGCAATTTTGATATTGAACCCCAAAGTGAAATCCGGCATTAAAATTATGGTGATGCACCCTACTTCTCAATATGATACCGCTCTTCTCATGGAGCACTTTTATTGAGTTTAAAAAAAACGTTCTTTGGCCATGATGGTTATGATGTACACCTTACAATGTGCTGAAATTTAGGCTTTATCCCAGCATAAATGCCAGGATTGGCCCACGGGAACAATCACCGCTATTCAGTTTTGGGTCAAGGGGAAGTTTCCAATTTAAATCGGCGTTGCAGCTGGCTGCACTACTATGGGTGGACCTCAGATGAGACTTGTGGAGGCCACAAAATGAGATGGAGGTTGCTGTCCACCGGAAGCACACCAATGCCCGTGGGTTTCCCGACGGCGTGAAGTGGCCTCAAAAGGGAACCCAATTGACTGGCTGCGGAAACGGAGAATCCTGCTGCTGCGGGGGCGCACCTCAATGGAAATCGCAGGTGGGGGACTGCAGAATCCCGCCTCATATGTCTCACATTGATAACATATTTGGCTTCAGTGCAACAGAATCCTTCCAGCCATTGTAGGAGTCATCTGCCAATAAGGGTGGCACAGTAGCTAAGGGTGGCACAGTAGCACAGTGGTTAGCAGAGTTACTTCACAGCGCCAGGGTCCCAGGTTCGATTCCCGGCTTTGGTCACTGTCTGGAGTCTGCACATTCTCCCCATGTCTGCGTGGGTTTCCTCTGGATGCTCCCAGTTTCCTCCCACAAATCCCAAAGATTGGATTGGATTAGTTTGTCACGTGTACTGAGGTACAGTGAAAAGTATTTTTCTGCGAGCAAACAGATCATTTAGTACATGAAAACACATAATAAGGCAACACAAGGTACACAATGTAAATACATAGACATCAGCATCGGGTGAGGCATGCTGGAGTGTAGTATTAATCAGGTCAGTCCATAAGAGGGCTGTTGGGTGAATTGGACATTCTGACTTCTCCCTCAGTGTACCTGGACAGGTGCTGGAGTGTGGCGACTAGGGGATTTTCACATAACTTCATTGCAGTGTTAATCGGGCAGGAGATACAGAAGTCTGAGAACACGCACGATCAGACTCAAAAACAGCTTCTGCCCCACTGTTACCAGACTCCTAAACGACCCTCTTATGGACTGACCTCCTTAACACTACACCCCTGTATGCTTCACCCAATGCCGGTGTTTATGTTGTTACATTGTGTACCTTGTGTTGCCCTATTATGTATTTTCTTTTATTTCCTTTACATTTCATGTACTTACTGATCTGTTGAGTTGCTCGCTGAAAAATACTTTTCACTGTACCTCGGTACATAACAATAAACAAATCCAATCCAATCCAATGTAAGCCTACATGTGGCAATAATAAGGATTATTATAATAAAATAAGCTAGTTTATACTTTGTATAAAGCAAGTGACTAATACAGCAATATGTACTAGCTTTATCAAATTGAGAGGTAAATAGAAATTTGTAACCTGTCAGACTTACCAAGAGTCCACAATTTTATAGATGGAATCGAGCTAACCAATGGACCTACACATGTCAACCCCAATGCATACCACTTTGTAAATACGCAAATGGTTCACGTTGGTAGATGCTTTTAAAGTCTTTTATGCAAAAATCAACAATGATGGTTTTCTTATGTCTTTGTGAAACACCTTGTGATGGTTTTCCATATTAAACATCTGTTATAAAAGTTGCTCTTATTGTCCAGGGAGTGGATGGTTGATGCCCTTTGCAACCGTGCATCTCAGCTGATTAGAAATCCCAAACGCAACAACTGACACAAAACACAATGAAGCGCATACCATCATGTGAGTTACTGTTGAACACACCATGGGAATGCTAAAGCAAAGGTCAGCTGTTGTGAAATGCCAAGGCCTGTGTTGCTGCTTGCCCTGACCTTATCTTGGGAAGAATGTATTGGAAAAGGAGAGGCTGAAATATATTGCTGGAAAAGGACTTGCTGTCAAAACTTTTCATCTTACACTCATCATGACAGATGCAAGACTACCAATTGTAAGGGTGCAGTGTTTAGCACTGGGACTGCAGCGCTGAGGACCCGAGTTTGAATCCTGGCCCTGGGTCACTGTCCGTGTGGAGTTTGCACATTTTCCCCATGTCTGCGTGGGTTTCATCCCTGCAACCCAAGAATGTGCAGGTTAGGTGGATTGGCCACGCTAAATTGCCTCTTAATTTACAAAGAAACAAAAAGAATACCAATTGTAAAGGGAACAACAATTTATACTGCATGAAAAGAGTGCTGATTGGTTGTTGAGTGGATTCTAATTGGTAGAGGCATTGCCATAGCGAATGCACCAGGAAATCATTAACTGCCAAACTTTTGTTTAAATCTGTGACATTGTCATGGGGAGTGAACCAGGGAATAATAATAGCTTATTGTCACAAGTAGGCTTCAATGAAGTTACTGTGAAAATCCCCTAGTCGCCACATTCTGGTGCCTGTTTGGGGAGGCTGGTATAGGAATTGAACCCATGCTGCTGGCCTTGTCCTGCATTACAAGCCAGCTGTTTAGCCCACTGTGCTAAACCAGCCCCTATACTGTGTGGTGAATGTATAATTACTGATAATTCACCAGTGCACTGTTATGTTATTAACCCTGTGGGCTCTACCAATGGGCCATTGTGTGGCTTCACCCACAGAGGATATGTTGGAGCATGTACGGGCTCCGCCCATGGCTCCACCCCCTTTATAGGAAGTATAAGAGCTGCTGACCTGCGGTGCCGCCTTCAGTGTTGTACCGGTCACAGGCAGGCTCAGTTCTAAGCTGATTAAAACCACGGTTTACTTCTCCACGTGTCTTCGAGTGAATTGATGGTCGCATCATACTGGCTATCCCCCAAGCCATTGCTTGGTTGAAAAAGGCGCATTGCGTAGACATCCCTTTAGTGATCTTGGCTGAGGTTTACGTTTGTAGGCTTGATCCACAGTAAAATGTGAATATGGATTGAAACCGTGACCCTTAAATTTGAGGTTGTGAAAAAACATGCCTTGGACAAATAACTGAACTTTGAACCCACCAAAACATCACTGGGAAATTTCCCCTATATATCGCCAGCTAACACTGTTTAATCTACCCCATTTTGTGCTGCAGATCTTTACTTGCTGAGGCCAATAATGAGAGCCTTAATTTCATTTAGACCCTTACAACCAATAAAAAGACAATACTTCACCTGCACTAGTTTGAAACTTCAGCTGAGAAAACCCAGGATTTAACTGTGAACATTGATTGTCTCTGTTGCTCAACTACTCAGCAATTGAACTCACTGAGGCAGCAGGAGAAACCGCAGACCAAATGTTAGTATCATTTCTTTGAGGTTGTTTCGTTGCAGTAGGCCTTTAATCTGCATTGTGCACTTTTCTAACTCGCCCTCCGACAAATTGCCTCAATTTCAAAAAGGTTTCTGCTCGATTGCGCACTGGTTTCTTTGGTGCAAATCGTCGGATGTCGGCGTAACTGGCACAAAGGGTCATGGAATTCTGAGTGCAAATTACGAATTGAGATTCTGCGATCGTTTACAGTGGTTTTAGTGACATTGGGCGAGAAGGAGAACATACCCACAAAATTGAGCACATCTTTAAGATGAATAATCATAATTGGGAGTTTCCTGCTCGTTGTGTTTGTTCGCAGGCCATTGCGGGGGCTCCAAAATAAGCCGGATCTTTTGGATACAAGGACAGTAACAGATATATTTTGCAAGATTTTAAAAAATATACTAAGGAATTTGACTCTTGTACCCAGACCGAGCTAGAAAATAGTTTTGTACATTTCCCTATTTTCAGCTGTGTTAACCAAACGTTACCAATTTACTACTCTGCAATGTAGCAATGGATTTTTAAAATCACTTTAAAAAAAAAGTATGTATTGAAAAGTTGCCTGATTGTGCCAGTTCATGGCAGATTTTGTGTTCGGCAATATGTAAATAAACTTAAGCAGAAACTCAAGGAAAACAAAAACACTTTTAATGCATTTTGGGGCACATTTTGTACTCAAATCACCATTTACTTTGTAAGTAGAAATTCTACTGCCCCCTTTCATTATCCGTTCTTGCCATGTTGTTTACTCTGCCAAGGACACATTTACTGCCTATTCCTAAATGTCCCAAGTGATGATGGTGGACCTCCTTCTTGAATTGTTAGCAGTCCTGGTGAAGGTGCTCTCTCTCAATTTGTCAGGCAGGGTTAGTGTTGCGGATGAATTAGATGGCAGTCCTGAATAGAAAAATAAAACTTGCGCACAAAATCACATAGCTTCAAATGAAAAATTGTTCTTATCCAGTTTGCTGTTTTAGCATTGGCATCTGTTGCAATGTTAAATCATGCCATCGCTCGAGGGGAACTGTGTCATGTGATCCAGTCTCAGTTTTGCTTTGGCCCGTGAAATGACAACAGCACACACAGCTCTGCTGCTGATGTCTTCAAGCTTTCTATCCATGTATATATGTTTTCATGTGCCAAGTCTAACTAAATGGATCCACAATGTGTTTATCCAATCCCTTATGAGTGATTGGTGCTTTTATATCATTATAAAAACACAATATCATCTATCCGCAATTATACTGTGCACAGTCATAGCAATTTAAATAGAATACAAATAATTCAAATGTAGATCTTCTATACACTTTACTATTGAAATAACACAAGCATGGAAAGGTTTCAACTGATCTGTCCCATTGCATTTGAAATGTGGGCAGCACGGTAGCATTGTGGATAGCACAATTGCTTCACAGCTCCACGGTCCCAGGTTCGATTCCGGCTTGGGTCACTGTCTGTGCGGATTCTGCACATCCTCCCCGTGTGTGCGTGGGTTTCCTCCGGGTGCTCCGGTTTCCTCCCACAGTCCAAAGATGTGCAGGTTAGATGGATTGGCCATTATAAATTGCCCTTAAGTGTCCAAATTGCCCTTCGTGTTGGGTGGGGTTACTGGGTTATGGGGATAGGGTGGAGGTGTTGACCTTGGGTAGGGTGCTCTTCCCAAGAGCCGGTGCAGACTTGATGGGCCGAATGGCCTCCTTCTGCACTGTAATTTCTATTCTATTCTATTCTATTCTATGAAAGCGCAAACAAACTGCACCATTTACTGCTGAGCCATTCACAAAAAAAAAGTATATGAAGAAAAATATTACAATGTTCTAATTTGAGTTAATTACTAAATACAATTTATTGAAGCTAGACATTACAGGAATGGAATGAGAATTGATGTGAATTGATGTGAAAAACACCTGAAAAATAGAGGTTGTCACTAATTTTAGCAAAAGAGTTGGTTTTGAATACAAATGTGGCAATCCTTTACCTAATGGGATAACCCTGGGTGTGAAATTCCTCCTGTTGATAATTCTAACAGGAAAAGTTGGCAGAAATATATAGGGTGCAATTTTAACCATCGTGTTGCACCCAGCGCAGATCTGGATGCACCAGTTAAATAGCGGGAAAGGCCAAAATCAAGATTTTCCCGGATGCAAAGCAGTTTGCCATCTAACAAATGGTGAGTTCTGGATCTCACCCAAATATGGCGAGCATATCATTATTGGCGGTGGGGGACCCCTCAGTGGGATTTGGCTTGATGGGGTGGTGAAGCATTCCAGGTCGGGGGTTGGCCCGGGACGGGGTGGGGAGGAGGTGAGGGGCTTTTCATCTGTGAAGTCTTTAATCCATCTTTAAATATTGTGGATACCCATCACAGTGGCAACTACAGCTGCTGCCTGTCTGTCCTAAAACACTTCCAGGACAGAGCCATGTTCTTGGTTCTATGCTGAAGGTCACTTTAACTCCTACTGACTGTGAGCAGCCTCCAGCTTCACAGCTGAAGGCTATTGCTAATGGGGAATTGGCCAAGTTAGTTGTGAGAGCACTTCACAGCTGCAGGTTGTGTTTGCTGCTTGTTGCTGCTTGTGGCTGAAAATGCCTGGAGGCTGCTGTTTCATTGCTTTTCTGAAGCCGGAAAGAAGGACAATTTTTTCTAAGATACCTGGGTCCTGGAATACCGGGCTTAGAGAGACATATGAGTTCGGAAGGCAATCGGTTTGAAGCAAGAAGACGCTGCAGGATCTGGTGCACAACATTAATCCAAGTTGGCCAACTAACGATGTCATTGAAGAAATGCTTTCGCAGATTGCTGATGCTTTGTTGCTGGTGTGGTGAGTGCTGCATTTAACTGGCACGTCACCGCGGGTTAAACAAGCTGGAAGACAAGGATACTCAACTGCACCTTGAGCATCAGTGGAATATTCTCCGGGTCGGAGAATCCCCAGGGGGAGGCGCGAATCCCGCCCTGACGCCGGCTGCCCTATTCTCCGGTGCCGTTTTTCGGGGACTGGCGGGATTCCCGCCTCACCGGTCATGGGCCATTGACAGCGGCCCTCCCGGCGATTCTTCGGACCCCGATGGGCCATGTGGCCGTCCAGTTTTGGCCAGTCCCGCCAGCGTAAATTACTCACCTCACGCATGGCGTGACCCGGCAGATAAGTTTGCGGGGGGCGGTCCTGGGGGGGGGGGGATCTGACCCCCGTGGTGGCCCCCACGGTGGCCTGGCCCGTGATTGGGGCCTGCCGATCCTGCGGGCGGGCTGTTTCTGTGGGGTCCTTCTTTCCTCCACACCGGGCCCTGTAGGGCTCCGCATATTGCCCGGGGATCAGCGCAGAGAAGAGAACCCCCGTGCATGCGCGGAAATACACCGGCCGGTCCGCCCATGCGCGAGATCACGCCGGCCGTTCCGCGCATGCGCGAACTCTTGCCGGTCCTTTGGCGCCGGCTGGAGCAGTGCCAACCACTCCGTCGTTAACCTAGCCCCCGAAAATTTGGAGAATTCCTCACTTTCGGGGGCTGTTGACGCCGGGGTGGTTGACGCCGGGGCTGTTGACACCGGGGTGGTTGGCGCCGGTTTTCCCGCCGGCGTGGGGACATATCTCCAGAAGGGAGAATCCCGCCCATCATTTTTATGACAAGCATCTGGACATGATAATACATTCTCAGGCTTATCCTGTTTTCTGTTGAGGAACCTGCGAGGGGTGATACCGTGAGCTTGTTTTTGTGAGAATGAGCTGATGTAGCTTTATATTGGTACCAATTTGGAACAATGACATTTCCTTGTTGTTTAATAGTTAGTGTAATTATGTGGAATGTTATGTAGTTGATTTTCAAATTTTTGTTACTGTTGACCATTTACTATACAAAATATTCTCAAGTAGATCCTCATAGGTACACATGCAATGTCTCAGATGAGGATTATTGCATCGCATTCCAATCAAACTTTGAAGCCTGAACAGTTTGCCTGACCGCTATAAGCGTCAGCACGATAAAGGCAGCATCCACCAATCAAACACTCAAGAGCTGGGCTTCAGCACTGGGAATATCTTCGCGATCAAAGGGTGAGTGTGTGGATCAGGGAAGATGACCTGAGCACAGTCTCCCTATGTTCCCAGTAGGGGCCTGGGGTCTGGGGTCTAGGGGTTCCTGATGTGGCTGGAGGTGTGTGTGCAGAACGACTGGCTCGGTGGATCGCATTCTGAGAGAATGCGGGACACGTAAGGGTAAGGCTTGAGGGATGTGAGGGTCCTGAGGTGGAAGCCCTAACTGATTGTTCATCTCCATCTCCAATTCCTTACAGATACAGGAGAGGCACAGTGGTTAGCACTGTTGCCATACAGCGCCAGGGACCCGGGTTCAATTCCGGCCTCGGGTGACTGCCTGTATGGAGTTTGCACTTTCTCCCCCTGGATTGGCCATGCCAAATTGCCCCTTAGTGGGTTATGCTGTTACGGGGATAGAGCAAGAGAGTGGGCCTAGGTAGGGTGTTCTTTCAGAGGGTCGGTGCAGACTTGATGAGCCAAATGGCTTCTTCTGTACTGTAGGAGTTCTATGGTTCTAGATACCAAAATGGATGGTGATTTTGGTCCCACAGAGGATGCCTGCACAGTGCTGGTGGCAGCCCAGGTGGCCAGACGCCAGAGAAGGCAGCAGCGTCAATGCAAGCTGGAGGCGGCACCTCATGTCAGGGGCTGCTGCACACCTTGAAGACCCGGTCACCCATCAGGCTAAGGAGGCCCTCAGAGGGGGGCGTCAGCGATGGACCAAGGTGTACAGGTGTTGTTGGTCGTTAGAGGAGATGACAGACAGTATGTGCCACAGAGCCTCCGTCTCAACAAAGAGACAGTGTGGCACCTTTGCCATGTCATCGTGGACTTGGTACTCTGTGGAGGAGAACACCCGCAATGGTGACCATGAAGGTCACCGCAGCCCTGAACGTCTATGCCACCGGTTCATTCCAGGGCTCAAGCGGGGACTTGTGTAGGTATGAAGGGTGGGGGGGTGAAGGGCGGATTTGAAGGGGCCTCCTAAAGGTTGGGGGCGTGAAGGCTGGGGGTTCTGAAAGGCGGCAATAGGCCCGAAAGGGGGGATTGGAGGCCTGAAAAGGTAGACCCTCAGCGACCCCATAGCGGAGTGTTCGCATTTGGGGGGGATGTGGGGTAACGTGCAAGTGTGTGGGGGGTGTCATTACCCATGGGTAGGGGTGAGGGTGGGAGAACCCTCAAACTCACTGAGAGTTCGGGGCACCCTTTCAAAATGTCGGCCCGATCTCTGAGGAGCCAGTCACGCCAGCGAGTTCAGCGCCCCAGTGATGAAAACATTTCTAAATGTGGGCTAGACCTGGGAGAAACTCCCCATGGCCCCAAAAAATGATGACGTGTGGGTACATACCGTTGTAGATCTCAACGGAAAAGCCGCGAGAAATACCCCACTAAACCCACCCAAAATTACATTTGTTAAATTGCGCTTGTTGCCTTTGGGAAGGTGTTTATCAATCAAGTTCCAAACCCAGCTGTGTGTCATGTAGTGCAGATATTTGTTAACTGAAGGGGGGTGGGAGAGGGAGGAAGGGTGGGGGGAAACACTTTAAGGAGCTATTGGATCAACAAACTGTTTCATTCCAAGGCCAAGGAACTCCAATGCATTTTTGGCGAGGAGCTTATCCTGTAAAACAAAGGAAATCATTTAATGATAAATTTGAAAGAATTCTGGTAAATTGATGGATTGTTTTTCTCTTTGTTTTAAAATAAGGGAAAATGTTATAATTATACAACACAGTGGTTCACCTACAGTGATAATTGCAGACAAAAATAAAAACAATTCCTTCAATTTCCCTTTCTCTTATTTGTCTTCAACACACTTTCTCCATAACCCCCTGTTTGGCTACAGTCTTTTCACTTTCTGTCATACCATTTCTGTAAACTTGGGCGTGATTCTCTGCCTCGTTACGCTCTCGCTCAAGCAAAACGAATAGCGGGAGAGGCCAAAAACGAGAACCGCACCACGTGCCAAACAGTTTGCGATGCAACTGTTTCGCTCCCATAGACAAAATCGGGATCTTGCCATAGCATGGCAAATCAATTATGAGAAATCAATTATCACCACTTAAGCCCCATTTCCATACAATTAACCAGGGGGTCAACCACTCACAGCAGCACCATGCCAACCCCGGGATTGTGTTTATTCATTCCGGGACAACCCTTGTCCCTGCCCGTATGCTCCATCGACCATCCATCACCCCCACAGACTGTCGAGACCTCTGGCCGTGTGGCTGAAGGCTATCGCGAATATGGAATTGGCTATCGTGGTTAAGTGAGTACTTCACACAACCCATGTGGATTCCTGTCGGTGAGTGGGACATGTAGCATGTGGGAGTCATTGCCTAGCATCCCAATCACGCCTTTATGTTTGGATACTGTGCTTGAACACTGCGGGAGGCAACACCATACAGGCAGCAACGAACATCCGAACACCCAGGTGATGGGACACAGCTCCTGAAATGTCCACGACTGGAGTGGTTGAGTGTCACGGGGAGAGGGAGATGCCTGGACAGATGGGCCAAGGGTTCGGAGGCCTGCCCACATTGTGGAAGAAAGTGACAGGCATCATACTGGTTGTGCACAAAAATATTTATTGTGCTTGACAATTCCCCATCCTCCCGATGGTTCAGTCCCCTTCCCGACTCACCCCTGACCCTCTACCGAGCCCCGCCCCACTCTCTGAGGCCGGAGGCAACACATGCACAGCCGTTCTGCCCTGTCCCATGTGCTGGCTGTGAGATGCAGCCTCATCAGTGGCATGGAACCCGGGGAAGCTGGTGGCCACCGTCCCCACTCCATGTGTTTTGTTCTGTGTTGTGGCCGTAGTACAGATGCACACAGAACATCTAGTTCTTTGACCAGTACATACATACATAGAACAGTACAGCGCAGTACAGGCCCTTCGGCCCTCGATGTTGCGCCGACCTGTGAAACCACTCTAAAGCCCAACAAACTGAACACGTGGAAAGATAACTGACAAACTATGATACAAACGATAACAAATAAATTAATTCAGTGAATTCTCCCGGAACTACATCTGGTGCGACTAGCCTCCAGTCCGACTTATTACCAACTCCCGGATATTTCGAGTCACATGGTAGATCTCTTTCGCCACCTGCGGTTGGAGGTCATATCGATAACTATATACATTAATAGATTACTATATACAAAACTGTGTACAGGCATATCTCCACACATGGGACTGGTCTGGGTTGGCACTCAGCACCCCCACCTTCCGCTCGGTGCCCATATGCCTCTGGCCATCCGCCCAAGACATCAGGAACCAGGCCTGGAGGTGGCCTCCTGGTGAGCCAGTGGTGAACGGGGGCAACATTTGAGGCAGGTTTTGTGGCTCTACCCACCTGTTTTGGCTTCACCTGCAGGTGGAGACCACGAAGGACATTTTTATTTTAAAGATTTTTTTAAATTGGAGATAGCACCTCCATCTTGAAGTGACCTATCTCTTTCTTACCTGGAAAAGCAAGTTTCTACTTCTCCAGAGCTGGAAGTTATTGTTGCGTTCCAAAAATCAAAGGCGGGATTCTCCCTTTCTGAGACCAGGGGCGTCATTCTCCGACCCCCCGCCGGGTCGGAGAATGGCCGTTGGCCGCCGTGAATCCCGCCCCCGCCCCCGCCGAAGTCTCCGGTACCGGAGATTGGGCGAGGGCGGGAATCGGGCCGCGCCGGTTGGCGGGACCCCCTGTTCAATTCTCCGGCCCGAATGGGCCGAAGTCCCGCCCAGAAATTGCCTGTCCCGCCGGCGTAAATCAAAGCTGGTATTTACCGGCGGGACCAGGCGGCGTGGGGGGGCTCCGGGGTCCTGGGGGGGGCGCGGGGCGATCTGACCCTGAGGGGTTGCCCCCACGATGGCCTGGCCCGCGATCGGGGCCCACCGATCCGCGGGCGGGCCTGTGCCTTGGGGGCACTCCTTCCTTTCCGCCTCCGCCACGGTCTCCACCATGGCGGAGGCGGAAGAGACTCTCCCCACTGCGCATGCGCGGGAAACTGTCGGTGGCCGCTGACGCTCCCGCGCATGCGCCGCATTTCCGTGCCAGCTGGCGGGGCACCAAACGCCATTTCCGCCAGCTGGCGGGGCAACAAACGCCATTTCCGCCAGCTGGCGGGGCGGAAATCCCTCCGGCGCCGGCCTAGCCCCTCAATGTTGGGGCTCGGCCCCCAAAGATGCGGAGCATTCCGCACCTTTGGGCCGGCGCGATGCCCGTCTGATTGGGGCCTTTTTTGGCGCCAGTCGGCGGACATCGCGCCGTTGGGGGAGAATTTCGCCCCAGGGGCGGGATTCTCCGACCCCCTGCCGGGTCGGAGAATCGCCGGGGGCTGGCGTGAATCCCACCCCCGCCGGTTGCCGAATTCTCTGGCACCGGAGATTCGGCGGGGGCGGGAATCGCGTCTCTCCGGCCCGGATGGGCCAAAGTCCCGCTGCTGGAATGCCTGTCCCGCCGGCATGGATTAAACCACCTCTCTTACCGGCGGGACAAGGTGGCGCAGGCGGGCTCCGGGGTCCTGGGGGGGGGCGCGGGGCGATCTGGCCCTGGGGGGTGCCCACATGGTGGCCTGGCCCACGATCGGGGCCCACCGATCTGCGGGCGGGCCTGTGCCGTGGGGGCACTCTTTTCCTTCCACCTTCGCCACGGACTCCACCATGGCGGAGGCGGAAGAGACCCCCTCCACTGCGCATGCGCGGGGACGCCGCGAGCGGCCGCTGACGCTCCCGCACATGTGCTGCCCGGCAAAGTCATTTCCGCGCCAGCTGGCGGGGCACCAAAGGCCTTTCCCGCAGCTGGCGGGGCGGAAATCTGTCCAGTGCAGGCCTAGCCCCTCAAGGTTAGGGCTCGGCCGCTCAACATACGGCGGATTCCGCACCTTTGGGGCGGCGCAATGCCGGACCGATTTACGCTGTTTTTGGCACCGGTCCGCAGACATCGCGCCGATTGCGGAGAATTCCGTCTAGGTGTTGACACCAACTCAGAATCCGTGGACTTCTACGACAGAAAAACCAGCACCACACCTGGACCGATTCCGCTACTGTTGAGGGCCTTGCATCGGTGCCGCGTGGAACACAACCGATTCCAATGATAAACGGTACGGGATGCGTCGGGTCCGTGATTGACACTCGGGAGGCGGACAAGCTGCAGCCACACATATTCATTACAATCCCCACACTCACTCATCCCAGCTAACAAGACGGCACTGGTTGCGCTGGAGCATGCCCTGGGGGGGGGACCTATATGACCCGTGGTACTAAGTTCAAAGTGGGCTGTTAGCAGTCACAGCTGCGTGGCCGCCTTGCCGGCTGCGGAAATGGTGTTCAATGCCCGTCCACCCCGGCCACACAGCCACCACCTGGCCACCCCTGGTACTCCCCCCGGCCCTGGCAGAAGCCCCCCGGCCAGCGGCATAAATGTCAGCAAACTATGGCTAAGTTGGCCACTTTCGGTTCCCCCCCTCACTACCTCAGCAGCCACCACCGCCGGTTACACGATTTTTAGAAGCACAAGTGAACCGCGCCGTCGGGACTCGGCCCATCGGAGGCGGAGAATCGCAGAAGACCCGGAGAATACCAGGTCAGGCCCGCTAATGATATGCAAACGGTGTCTACTTACGTGTGTTCCGGAACGCATTGACGCCACTGTCGAGGTGCTGGATCATTGCGATTTGGCGTCAAATCGGCACCTGCCGCAATTTCGAAATCTGAAACGATTCTTTGCCCAATCGCCTTGTCAGCTAACGGAGAATCCCACCCCAATTATTTTCACACTATCCACCCTCCCCCAACCCACCCATTCTGCAGGGTGAAAATTTCTCCCTTTATATTTGAGAACTATAGGAGCAACACGTGGATTACGTAGTTCTTAATATTAATCTTACTTTAAGTTCATTGCTGAATTCTTCCATAGATTCAATAAGATTTCCTGGTTTCAATTCTCCCAGTGGGAATGGATAATCTGACCCCAGCATCACCTTGTCCTAAACATAAGTGAAGCAATTGAAATAATTTGACATTACTAGCTTTGAAGCAGGCAAATGTAGTAATGCACATTAACAGCTTTTAAAGAATACTTATTCGAGCCCTTTCTCAGCATGCTGGGTGTGGGAAAGTAACAATCATGAACTTAACGATTTTCACAGAATGGGTAAGCAAAAGTGTGATTAGAAGCACAGACTTCAGCCTTCAGTTAGTTAACTTACAGCTGCAGCTAGCATAACGCTGCTTAAGGGATTTATGGTGTAAGGGTCATAACCAAAAGATATAAATATGTTAGACAGCCTTGGCACCAGTCAGACATTTTGTAGGAGTACGGCTATGTCTCTCAAAAGAATAATATAGCACAGGAACAGACCCTTCAGCTCTCCAAGTCTGTTCCGGTCATGATACCAACCTTTGCCAACTTACACAAGTGTGGTTGAGTGGTTTCAATCTTTTACCACAGCAACAACTAACATTTATTATGATTCATTATAAAAGTTTTTTTTTTACAGGTAAATCATTTTAGCACATTGTTGAAGCAAAAAATGTTGTAGATGCTAGAAGTCTGAGTAAAAAACAAAAAATGCTGGAAAATACACAGCGGGGAGACCAAATGCATTTTGGGTGCCTGCTTTGCAGAACACCTGCTATTATTCTGCTAGCATCGCCCTAGGATTTCAATTGCCTGTCATTTTAATTCATCATCTTGATCCGGCTCTGACCTTTCTGTCCTCAACCCCCCCCCCCCAGTGTTCCAATGAATCTCAAGGTAAGCTCAAGGAACAGTACCTGATCTTACAATTATGCATTTTACAGCCTTTTGGATTCAACATTGAGTTCAACAATTTTAGATTGTAACCTTGACCCCCATTTTGTTTTCATTTTCTTTGGGTTTTTTTCTTTTTTTGTTTTCGGATGGGAGCGGTTTGTGATTCTGCCATTCATACCTTCTCTAGACACACCATTTGTTTCTTGTCATTTTGCTATTTTATCTCTCCCCCCTTCCACCCTATTGCAGAGCTTCCAATTTGTTTCCGCCACACACCCGCATTCACTGGCTCACTCCTTGCTTAACACCTGTTACATCGTAGGTGCGATTTGTGGTGATGTGCATCACTGTAAATACATGTAAGCTAGCCAGACACTAGAGGGAGCACCAGAAATATCACACACACACACTCAACCAATAGATAAGTTAGATAGGAGGCAACCAATGGACATTCACGATACACAAGGAGGTGACACGACCACAGGGGGGCATTACACCAACCCATATATAAAGGACACCACACACATGATCTCCCCTTTGGCCAGTGGAGACAGTCAGTGAGTAGAGGCACAGGGTTGATTCAATATTACACTCACCACGTGGAAGACAGCAGCTGGTTAGTCAGTTTAGGTAGCTATAATAGGATTAGCAGTAGTGTTGAACTCAAGTTCTAAAAGTGTACATAGTGTAAATAAATGAGTTGAAGTTATCTACACGTCTGGACCTTCCTTTGACAAATGCAACACAAGGAAGCCGCTTATGTTACAAAGGAAACATAACAAAACACGATTTAATGGCTTTGTCGCGCCTGGCAAGAATCCATGCGAGCAGTTTAATCACAAGAGCGGCCTCCTGCGAGGACCTCGCTGGGCGCCAAGCAGTTTGCGATCGAACCGGCTCGTTCCCGTTGGCGGATTCCGGAACTTGCCTAGGCATGGCAAGAAAACAATAATCACCAATGAAGACAAACATCATCTCATTAACGAGATGGTCGTCCAATCTAACAGCCTCCTGTGAGCGAGGATTAGTACTGGTCCACACAAACAAGGACCAGGAGTAACACCCAGGCTGTTGGAGGTTCCTGGGTGGTCAGGGCAGGGTGGTACTCTGGCTCACCCCCTGGCACCCTGGAACCTTGGCACTGCCCGACTTGCACCTTGTCACCAACACCCTGGCACTGCCAAGCTGCCAGGTTGGCACTGCCAGGCTGGCAGGAGCACTAACAGGGTACATTGCCAGGGTGGCACTGCCAGGCTGGCAGGAGCACTGACAGGGTACATTGCCAGGGTGTCACTGCCAGGCTGTCAGGAGCACTGACAGGGTACATTGCCAGGGTGGCTGGGTGCCAGGGTGGCACTGTCAAAAGTCCGGACCTGAGGGGAGCAATGCACGCGCGAGGAGGGATGCGGGAGAGTATGGAGGATGGGGCTCCTGGAAAGGTGAAGGCCGGAAAAAGGTACGGCTCAGTGGCCCCATGGTGGGGTGCCCTCACTGGGGGGCGGGGGGTAATGTCCATTGTGGGGAATGTGGGAGATGCTCAAGCTCACTCAGAGATCAGGGGGTACCATCCAACATAGCAGCCCGATCTCTGAGGAGCTGGTCTGGCCAGCGAGCTCAGCTCCCCAGTGCTGAAAATAATTCTAAGTGTGGGCTGCCTGGAGAGGAACTCGCTAGGGCCCAAATGAATGCCTGAATGCCGTTCGATAATAATAATAATAAAAAACTTTATCATTGTCACAAGTAGGCTTACATTAAGACTGCAATGAAGTTACTGTGAAAATCTGCTAGTCACCACATTCCAGCGCCTGTTCGGGTACATTGAGGGAGAATTTCAGAATATCCAATTCACCTAACAAGCACATCTTTGGACTGTGGGAGGAAACCGGAGCACCCAAAGGAAATCCACGCACACACAGGGAGAACGTGCAGAGTCCACACACTCAGTGACCCAAAGCCGGAATCGAGGAGCTCGCGGGAAACCTTGATCGCCACAGCACTTCGAACTAGTCCCGTTCAATCGCACCTCATATATTTTCACAGTTCTGAAATGTCAACTCTGTTACTCTCTCCACAGATGCTGTCAGAAATGTCGAATATTTCCAGCATTTTCTGCTTTTATTAACACATTGTGAATTGTTGCTCAGTGTACAGATCAACATTCAGCTAGGTAGAACTATGGTCTGTGAACAAAATGTGATAAAGGGTCCAACTCACTTTCCCTATCACCTCCACCAACAGCTTTAGTGCAATTGGATCGTGCACTAGCGAATCTGTGTAGAAATGGCCTAGATATTTTCGAGGACTTGTCTTGTTGTCCATGGCACACAAATCGGGACGGACGTTAAATCCATGCTCAATCCTACCAATGGTGTAAGGGAAAGCACCACCTAAAGAGAAACAATATTAAGACAACTTTCTTTTTTCTCCCAAGTAAAAATGTAACTACTTTAATATTGAAGTGCATTTGCTGCTTTGAAAATATCTACAATATGGTTCTTTAAATTTTTTGTTATAAATGTTATATAACTGATCCAGAGGTATGCATAAACAAAAAAAATTGTAATTCATCGCAATTTATTCTGTTTTAGTTTTGACTTTCTTGCCAAGATGCTACCAAAGGATTAATTGATACTGTTGATAAGATCTTCTGGGTTCCAATGTACAACTGACATTTTTTTTTTTGATAAGGATGGTTGAAAAATCTATTCTTTGTATAAGTTTTGTCACAATCCCTACCATTTGATATGGTGATGTATCTGCAAGTAGCTCCCAACTGCTTATACAAATGTAATGTTTTCACATTGAAGAGATTAGGCTCAAAAAGAAAACCAGAAAATGCAATAAATGTATTGAAAAATATCGATTTTATAAAGCTCAGTCAATTTTAATTTTTTGTAGCTGTCCTGCTTGGATATTTTATATATCTCAATGGCCTGAAACAATTTTAATTTTTTTTTAAGAGTACCCAATTATTTTTTTCCAATTAAGGAGCAATTTAATGTGGCTAATCCACCTACCCTACACATCTTTGGCTTGTGGGGGTGAGACCCACGCAGACAATGGGAGAATGTGCAAACTCGACACGGACAGTGACCCGGGGCTGGGATCGAACCCCGGTCTTCGACCGGTGGGGCCCATGGGAAGGCGGGGGGGGGGGGCAGCCAGGGGGCAACCACCACTTTGCCAACCCCTGGATCGTGTGTACCATTCTGGAGGTAACCCTTGCCCCTGCCCGTCTTCCCCCAGAGCACCCATAAACCCCACCGACTGCCAAGGCCTCTAACAGGCACATCTTTCGGAACTTGTGGGAGGAAAGAAGGGCCTGTTCCTGTGCTGTATTGTTCTTTGTTCTTTAGGGTTTTGGCAAAGATTGGTATCTTGACCGGTACAGGCTTGGAGGGTGGAAGGGCCTGTTCCTGTGCTGTATTGTTCTTTGTTCTTTTAGGGTTTTGGCAAAGGTTGGTATCATGACCGGTACAGGCTTGGAGGGCTGAAGGGCCTGTTCCTATGCTGTGTTGTTTTTTAATGTTAGGGCAGCACGGTAGCATAGTGGTTAGCACAATTGCTTCACAGCTCCAGGGTCCCAGGTTCGATTCCCGGCTTGGGTCACTGCCTGTGCGGAGTCTGCACGTTCTCCCCGTGTCTGCGTGGGTTTCCTCCGGGTGCTCCGGTTTCCTCCCACAGTCCAAAGATGTGCAGGTTAGGTGGATTGGCCACGCTAAATTGCCCTTAGTGTCCAAAATTACCCTTAGTGTTCGGTGGTGTTACTGGGTTATGGGGATAGGGTGTTGTTGTGGGCTTGGGTAGGGTGCAGACTCGATGGGCCGAATGGCCTCCTTCTGCACTGTAATTTCTATGAAACCGGAACACACGGAGGAAACACATGGCTGAAGGCTATTGCTAATAGGGAATTTGCAATCGTGGTTAAGTGAGCACTTTACACATCCCACATGGATTCCCGTTGGTGGATGGGCGATGTAGAATGTGGGAGTCAATGCATAGCATCCCAATCAGACTGAGATGCCTGGACACTGTGCTTGAACACCACACACGCTGCAGCCAATATCCGAACACCCGGGGGATGGGACACAGCTCTAATCATAGACCATACAGTGCAGAAGGAAGCCATTCAGCCCATCGAATCTGCACCGACCCACATAAGCCCTCACTTCCACCCTATCCCCGTAACCGCCTAACCTTTTTGGTCACTAAGGGCAATTTATCATGGCCAATCCACCTAACTTGCACGTCTTTGAACTGTGGGAGGAAACCGGAGCACCCGGAGGAAACCCACACAGATACGTGAACGTGCAGACTCTGCACAGACAGTGACCCAGCGGGAAATCGAACCTGGGACCCTGGCGCTGTGAAGCCACAGTGCTATCCACTTGTGCTACCGTGCTGCCCCTGGGGACATGTCCACAGCAAGAGGGTGGGTGAGTGCCACAGGGAGGGGACCAACGGTCCAGGTGATGTTATAAGTGGGTGTCCGGGGTACAGGGTCTGGGGCCCCGTGAGGGGAGCCCACTTCAGCCAGGTGTGCGTGGGCAGGGCTTTCCGGGTTGGGGGGGGGGGGTCCAGTGGGGGAATAGAGGGCCCTGGGATGGGAACTGTTGTGATCTTTACATATGTAGTGATATGTACATAAGGGGTTAATGGGAAATTGAAAGATCACTAGGGGGCAGCACTGGCGGGTATAAAAGCAGACGCAAGTGGCTCTCTGCCTCTCTTGGTGATTAGACTGTGACGAGAGAAGGAGCATAGATCTAGCTCAGGGCTACTAGTGTGGTCAGACATAGCTACTGTATATAAAAGTTGTCACCTTTCTACTGGTATTGATCTTAAAGTAAGAACTCACGCAGTTGTTAAATTCTATTACTCAATAAACCTTTCAATACCTCTGGATGACTTCGAGCTGCAAAAAGCCTCTGGAGCAACTGGGTTGAGTAACGCATGTTACATACAATAGTGCTACCAAACACACTACAGTAAGGTAACAAAAGATGGGACCAGGCTAGCTTTAAACGAACATTACTAGCTAGATTAGGTTAGAGAAAAGAAAGAAAAAGAACAGAAATTAAAGTACCGACCGCTCAACAGATGCAGCTCGACGATCCCAGCAGACTGTTGCGTACGTTCAACACGCCGTTTGGACAATACTGCTATAATCGCATGCCTTTCGGGATCATCTCCGCATCCAAAATCTTTCACAGAGTCATGGAGCAGATGACGGAGGGCATTGAAGGTGTCAGAGTATGTGTCGATGACATCATCGTATGGTCAACAACAGAAGAAGACCACATTGCTCGATTAAGACAAGTCTTCAAAAGAATTCACCAATTTGGGTTGAAACTCAACCATTCCAAGTGCACCTTTGCATGCTCATCTCTGACCTTCCTGAGTGACACTATATCAGCGCAAGGGTTGAGGCCGGATAATGAAAAAAATTGCGGCAATCCAGAACATGCAGCAGCCAAGAGACAAGAAAGCTGTGCTCAGGTTTCTTGGATTCATTAACTTCCTAGGCAAGTTTATACCGAACTTATCAACAAGGACGTCAGCATTACGAAACATGATAAGGAAGGACACAGAGTTTGACTGGACTCCATGACACCAAGAAGAGTGGGTGGATCTTAAGCATCAATTGATGGCAGCTCCAACTCTGACATTCTTCGACCCAATGAAACCCTCAAAGATCTCCACCGACGCCAGTCAACATGGAATTCGTGTGGTACTCCTCCAACAGGGTGACCAATCGGACTGGGTCCCAGTTGTATACACGTCTAGAGCGATGACCGCCACAGAGTGCAAGTATGCACAGATAGAGAAGGAGTGCCTGGGGCTGATCACAGGTATAACAACATTTCACCACTATGTGTACGGCCTTCCCACGTTCCTAGTTGAGACTGATCATAGACCGCTGGTCAACATAATTGAAAAAAATCTCAATGATATGACGCCGCGCCTACCACGCATGATGATGAAGCTGAGGAGGTATAACTTCACACTGGTCCATGCTCCTGGGAAGGACCTCATCATAGCTGACACACTGTCCCGAGCCATTGACACTGACAGCTTACCTCCTGCGTCCATTGACGGTGTAGAAGCTCAAGCACAGTTGTGCAGAGAGACTCTCCCGGCATCTGACGAGAAGCTGCAGCAAATTCATTTGACGACACGAGAAGATGCGACCTTGCTCCAGGTCATGCACAACCTTCAGCATGGCTGGCCAAAAGGACGGTGCCCGCAGTTCCAAAACATCAAAACTGAACTGTCAGTAGTGGACGGATTAATATTGAGAAATGACAGAACCGTCATTCCACTAACGCTCAAGTCAGACATACTCCGCAGGATTCACGAGGGACATCTCGGAATCGAAAAATGCAAAAGAATGGCAAGGCAATCCGTGTACTGGCCTGGAATAAATGAGGACATTACAAACATGATACTCACATGTGACACGTGTCAAAAACATCAACCGGCACAATACAAGAAGCCACTCCAGCAGCATGAGATGGCTACGTCACCGTGGAACAAAGTTGGCATAAATTTGTTTCACTCCATGAGTCAAAACTATATTCTTATCATTGACTATTACTCCAACTTTCCTGAAGTGATGAAACTCCCGGATCTCACGTCCGCATCAGTTATCAAAGCTTGTAAGGAAACCATTCTCGAGGCATGGTATGGACAAACAGTCATGTCCGATAATGGTCCTTGCTTTGCGAGCTGGGAGTGGACGGAATTCTCCAAGAAATACAACTTTAAACACGTGACATTGAGTCCACACTTTCCCCAATCAAATGGCAAAGTTGAGAAAGGTGTACACATTATCAAACAACTCATAAACAAGGCATCTGACTCAAATTCCGACATACACTTTGCTCTATTATCATACAGATCATCACCGTTAAGCTCAGGGCTATCACCAGCTCAAATGCTCTTCAATCAAGATGTGAGAACAAGGCTACCAGCATTACACTTCAGCAATCCGGATCACTCACAAGTGCTTGACAAGATACGACACCAACGTCACAAACAAAAGCAGCACTATGACCGCCATGCAAAATCGCTGCAACCATTAGCGGTCAATGACATGGTTCGACTGCGACACCCAGGTGGAGGATGGTCCAACGCGGCAACAGTGCTCTGACCAGCAGCGCCACGATCATACATTGTAAAGTCCGAAGAAGGTGTGCTGTTCACACGCAATCGATGAGACCTGCTAAAGGTTCCACTTCCTGAACCTGTCTTTCCGACGTTAAATCTACAGGACTCACTCACTCGACAACACTTGACACCATCAGCCGGTGAATAGACGGACATTAAAACCTCAGTGTCTCCAACTCGAATCAGACGCACACCCAACCATCTGAACCGGTGAACATTGGACTGATGCAATCATTGATTTCTGTAGTGCATTTGCCCACGATACCAACTATGTTTGTTCCATTCTAGTAACAACACTGAAACTATGTAAAAGAAAAAAGGGGGGATGTAGTGATCTTTACATGGGTATGTACATAAGGGGTTAATGGGAAATTGAAAGTCGCTAGGGGGCAGCACTGGCGAGTATAAAAGCAGACGCAAGCGGCTCTCTGCCTCTCTTGGTTATTAGACTGTGATGAGAGCAGGAGCATAGATCTAGCTCAGGATTACTAGTGTGGTCAGACATAGCTACTGTATATAAACGTTGTAACCTTTCTACTGGTATTAATCTTAAAGTGAGAACTCACGCAGTTGTTAAATTCTGTTACTTAATAAACCTTTCAATACCTCTGGATGACTTCGAGCCTTCTTCATCAAGCTGCAGAAAGCCTCTGTAGCAACTGGGTTGAGTAACGCATGTTACATACAGTAGTGCTACCAAACACACTACAGTAAGGTAACAAAAGAGGAACCACTGCTGTTTGTCAGTCTAACACCCTCCTCCAATTCCTTATGGATGTTGAACACTATGGCAGGGAAATTGGACCCAGATCCTGCCCTCGTGGTCCTTTTATAAGGTCGCACCATTGCCCTGCCCTCGTGGTGCTGCTGGTAGTCCAGGCAGCCAGAGGCTGGAGATGGTGGCAGCAGCAGAATCTGCAGATGCTCGAGGCGGCGGCCCAAGTGCCAGACCCCACCCCACACCTTGAGGATCCGGCCGTCCATCAGCAGGTTTCTTCTCCTCCATCGCCGGGATGACCCAGGTCCAGGAGGTAATAGATGCCATGCATATTGCCCTGCGCTCACCGGGCCATTTGGGTGTGCCCTACATTAACAGAAAGGGGTTCCACTCCCTGAACATAAAGCTTGTGTGCGACCACATGAAGATAATGCACTTGTGTGCCTACTTCCCGGGGAGTTTCCATGACAGCTACATCCTGGGGCAGTCTGTCATCCCCAACCTCTTCGAGGAACACCCCAGGATGGAAGGCTGACTCTTGGGGGAAAAGGGGTACCCGCTGAGGACCTGGCTAATGACGCAGTCACACAACCTGGTTGTATGGATGGCGGTTCATTCTGAGGTGATTCTGGCATATATATGTACTGGTACATAGATATGTGTAGATAACAAATGGCCTGCATGTCATCTGCACACAAGCTCATCTTCCGTTTGTACTGTATAGGAGTTAGGGCCAATTTGGGCCAATACAGTTGCAGGAACCCACTTCTTGCTGGTGGCACAGCTGTGTGCCGACACTCATTCAGCTTGTTGAAACAAACATCTTTTAAAAGTACCATCTCTTCTCAAGATTTGCGACTTCTGACTGTGTTTCACTACCTCGGATGAGTCCTGCGATAAGAGTCGATCAAATGTAGTTCACAGCTTCCTCTTCATAAGTAGTGAAACTGGGGAAATCTGAGTGGTTACATGTGTGGTGTTGCGATATGTCGGCAAGAAACTGTTCAAATGGTGATGTAGTGAACCTTGTCCTTGGGGGCTTGCAGTGCATGTTTCAAGGGCAAAGCTTTCGGCTAAACCACTCGTAGATGGGTGGTAAGCTGCTGATTTTATATGTTGGATATCACTCATCTTTAAATAGGCCTCGAACTCCTGAGCTGTGGACAGTTTCATTCATGATTTGTTCTGGTTTCCCAAATCTGGTGAAAATCTCATAAAGTTTTTCGGTGGTTACTCGGAGGTTGTTGACTTAATTAGGACCACCTCAGGCTACTTTTGAGTGTGTGTCTACTATGACCATGAACATGTGCCCCTCGTATGGACCGTAAAAGTCAATTGTAGACGTTGCCAAGACATTTTAGGCCACTCCCTTGGATGCAATGGGGACAACAGTGGTGCGTTCCTTACACACGTACATGATTGACACAGTCCTGCTTTTTCCTCTATCTGAGCATTGATTCCTGGCCACCAAACATAGCTCTATGTTTGTTCCTTCATTCAAACTATACCTGGGCGTTCTTCATGTAATTGTTCCGATACTCTTTGTCGCAAGTTTTGAGGTATTATTATCCTCATCCCCCACAAGAGACATCTGTCCTGTACTGTCAACTTGAATTTCCTCGAAATACATGGCTTTAATTCAGGATGCGTTCCCGCTATCCTCCCTTTTAATACCCATTTGCAGTACCTTTCCCAACACGGAATAATTTTTAGTCTGTCGTTGGACCTGAGCTGCAGTCACTGGAACGTGTTCTCTCTGCACACTATAGAAGATTTCTTTCCCTATTGAGATGTATCGGACCAGCAGGCAAACGCAAATGTGACAATGCATCAGCATTGGCATGGCTCTCTGACTGATAGTATTTGATCTCGTAGGAATGTGCAGATAATTGTTGGAGTCTATTTGCTGCCAACGAAGGAACCCTTATGTGGCCCAAATATTACTGATCTGTGATGTGACGCCATAGAGGATTTGGTGAAATTTTCTCACACCAAAAATAATACTCAGTGCATTGTTCTCCAATTGAGCGTAATTTGATTCAGCACTTTTTAAGGTACGTGATGCAAAAGCTATTGGTCTTTCTTCCCCAGAAGGCAGTAAGTGTGACATCACCACCCCAACTCCGTACGGTGACACATCACAGGTAAGTTGTGATGGTAACTGTGGGTTGCAATGTCCCAACATTTCTGACTTCTTCAGCTGACAGACCTGGGGCTGAATTCTCCATTCTGGAGGCTAAATGTCGACGGCGTCGAGAAAACGGTGGAGTTTCACGACGGCGTGATCGGGTTCATAGCTGCAGTGATTCAACCGCTCCCAAGGGGCTAGCACGGGCGTATCGGGAAACTCAACACACTGATGGGCAGCAGAGTAGCATAGTGGTTAGCACAGTTGCTTCACAGCTCCAGGGTCCCAGGTTCGATTCCCGGCTTGGGTCACTGTCTGTGTGGAGTCTGCACGTTCTCCCCGTGTCTGCGTGGGTTTCCTCCGGGTGCTCCGGTTTCCTCCCACAGTCCAAAGATGTGCAGGTTAGGTGGATTGGCCACTATAAATTCCCCTTAGTGTCCAAAATGGTTAGATGGGGATTACTGGATTACCAGGATAAAGGGGATAGGGTGGAGGCGTGGGGCTGAAGTAGGGTGCTCTTTCCAAGGGCCGGTGCAGACTCGATGGGCTGAATGGCCTCCTTCTGTATACATGCCGTCTTGTGTCTTACAGGACCAGACGAGGATGGGCCCGGTCCATCGGGGGCACCCAGCCTCCAGCCAGTGCCAGAGACGGTGCCCCCCAGACAGCCGAGGACCAACGGGGCGAGCAGCCGGAACACCAGCCCTCTGCCCGAGACGACCCAGGACACCACTGAGTTTGGGTCAGAGGAGGACACACATTTTCCGTCACTGCTATCTCCAACACCGTCCACCATCTCAGAGACTGTCACCTCGGCTGGTAAAATTAGTCTCCCGGGAGACTCGCTAGTGCGCATCACACAGCTGCTCCAGTACAGCAGGCGGAGGTAGGAGCAGCCGAGGGGCCGGATGGTCGGAGGGCAACCCGGCCCCAGGAACCAGCTGCCGCCCAGACGTGTCCCGTGTTCCTGGAAGATCCAGGTCCCACCCATAGTGCAGGTGCAGGCAGAAACCCAGGGGCTAGAGGAAGGACAGCATGGTAGCACAGTGGTTCGCACAGTTGCTTCACAGCTCCAGGGTCCCAGGTTCGATTCCCGGCAGAGCCTGCACGTTCTCCCCGTGTCTGCGTGGGTTTCCTCCGGGTGCGCCGGTTTACTCCCACAATCCAAAGATGTGCAGGTTAGGTGGATTGGCCATGATAAATTACCCTTAGTGTCCAAAAAGATTGGGTGGGGTTAAGAGTTACGGGGATAGGGTGGAGGTGTGGGCTTGGGTGGGGTGCTCTTTCCAAGGGCCGGTGCAGACTTGATGGGCCAAATGGCCTCCTTCTGCACTGTAAATTCTATGATTATGACTGGATGACGGCCGGCCTCCACACCTGCAGGGGCAAGTGGAGGAATCCATCCGCGTACAGGAGCAAGGGGTGGTGCCGGTCATGTGTGCCACCCAGGCCGAAACCACATTGCGTCCGCAGTGGAGGCAATGGGGGTGACATGGGTCAACGGTTGCAAGGTCTGGGGCATTCTGTGCGGGCGGGGGCCGAGGCCCAGGACAGAGCTGCGCTTTCACAGGCAACCGTGTGCCGGTGCTAGCTGGGCCCGTGCTGGTGACTCCTGCAGGGGAGGTCCCGGAATACCGCAGCACCTCAGACTCCCCCCCACCCCACCGTTCCTGTCCCTGGTGCATCTGGTGGGCAGTGGGCAGAACAGCGCGGCACCACGCCACCCAGGATGTCCGAAGAGCAGCTGAGCCCATCCAGGCCAGGCCGCCCCAGGAGACATGCCCCAACGGGTCCCTCATCGCAGGGCACAGCAGGCCACCTCCACTGCTGCTGTACCGTCTGGGGTACCACAGAGGCATAGTGGTCAGGCCCGTAAAGCCAGAAAGTTAGACGGCAGTTAAGTTGGCATGGGTGCAGGGCACAGCTTAGACATAGGGCTAGGGCACAGATTATATTTGTTCACAATAAACACATGCCCACACTGTTAAAACCAGTCTTAGTGCTCTGTCTGATGGGTGTGGGGCTGGGGCGGTCAGTGATGGCCACTGGGGGTAAGGGGTGGTGGACGAGTGAGACCCAGTGGGTGGACCATCACGTGAAATTGCCTCCCATCCATTGACTCTGTCTACTCCTCCCGCTGCCTTTGGAAAGTGGGCAGCATAATCAAAGACCCTTCCCTTTGATTCTCTCTTCCAACCTCATCCATTGGGCAGGAGATAAATAAAGTCTGAGAACACACACTAACCGATTCAAAACAGCCTCTTCCCCGCTGTTACCAGACTCCTGAATGACCCTTTTATGGACTGAACTGATCTCTTCACACATCTTCTCTGCTGAGTAGTACTACACTCCATATGCTTCACCCAATGCCTGTGTCTATGTATTTACAGTGTGTATTTATGTATGTCTAATTTTTTTTTCATGTATGGAACGATTTGACTGTACAGTACGCAGAACAATACTTTTCACTGTACCTCGGTACATGTGACAATAAATCAAATCCAAGCTCTTGCTGTGTGGCCAGTTCTGCCACAACCTTTGCATTGGCTGTCCTTGCTCCAGCAATCTGTCTGTGAATGGTTATTTTTGCACAGTGATGACAAGCCTGTTGCTGGGTAACCTTTCTCTGGGAAGCTGCCAGTTTCTGCATCCTCATGCATACTCCGAGCTGAGAAGCCCCCTTAAAGTCAAACTTTCTTTGAGGCAGTACGGTAGCATAGTGGTTAGCACAGTTGCTTCACATCTACAGGGTCCCAGGTTCGATTCCTGGCTTGGATCACTGTCTGCGTGGAGTCTGCACGTGCTCCCCGTGTGTGCGTGGGTTACCTCCGGGTGCTCCGGTTTCCTCCCACAGTCCAAAGATGTGCAGGTTAGGGGCATTGGCTATTCTAAATTGCCATTAGTGTCCAAAAAGGTTAGGTTGGGTTACTGGGAAAAAGGGGATAGGGTGGAGGCATGGGGCTCGGGTAGGGTGCTCTTTCCAAGGGCCGGTGCAGACTCCATGGGCTGAATGGCCTCCTTCTGCACTGTAAATTCTATGATTTTATGAAACAGCTATATCTAATGCTGTTTTCAGATATAGATTCCGTTCCCTTAATAATCTCCTTTGAATGGCCTCATTCCTCAATACACAAACCAAAGGGTCTCTAATTGTATCATATCGCTTTAGGGTCACAACAAACTACTATATTTTCCCCTTCCAGCTGACTCCTTCAGTGAAATTGAAATGTCTCTGTGATAAATAATGGCTTTGGTACAAAATGATCTTCTAATATTTTTACCAATTCTTGATAAGTTTTATTACTGGGTTTTTCAGGCTGGACCAGTCTTTTGAGTAAAAGGTTTGCTTTCAGTAGTACTTAGAAATGCAGGGACCTTGGGTAGCATGGTAGCACATGGTTAGCACTGCTGCCTCACGGCACCGAGGACCCAGATTCGATCACTGTCCGTGTGGAGTATGCAAATTCTCCACGTGTCTGCGTGGGTCTCACCTCCACAACCCAAAAAGATGTGCAATGTAGGCGAATTGGCCATGCTAAATTGCCCATTAATTGGAGAAAAAACAGAATTGGGTACTCTAAATTTTAAAAAAAGAAACACATGGACCATGATATCTTTTAAAATCTTATTGGCTTGGATATAATAATGGAACCTTTCTGCATATGATTTCCAGTTTTCAGAACCTTCCTCAAATTAGCCCACCACGCCAGATTTTCCTGTCATTTTGTCAGCGGTATCGGAATGCACTCGCAATTTCCCTTACATTAATGGTCTATTCAGTAAGGACGAATAAGCCAATTGTCGCAGATTGTGATGCCAGAATTCTTTTCGTTCTATGCTCCCGCTCTACCTCCATGTCTTACTCTACTGTACATGGCAGGCTCTGCACCCTGAACACCTTGGGGTGCTGGGTTAACTTTAAGGTATAGACCTTTCCTTTATAATTTCACCCTGTTATAACCTGCCTACTTACGATTGGCTGGGGACTAATGACTATCCCACAATCCTATGGGAGTATGAACTTCCCCAATGAGGGGGGCGGAGAAACTCCTATTATAAATAAGCTGGCCAGTTCAGGAACCAGCAGGAAGGAGAAGGTAGCAAGGGAAGTTACCACTACTGTTGTGTATATATTATTATAGTAAATAAACGGTATTACTTTGTATCCTTAAAACTCGTGCTAGATTCTTCGTGGCCCTTACAAAACTGGCGACGAAGGTAAAAGTGAATAGCTGTCTACACTGCTGAAGCCACCTCCCTGGATTTTTGTTGGATACAGGTTGGAAGTTGTTTTCTATTATACCGTGCCTCTGTACGGACGTTTGGATGTTTTTGATGCTGCGCTGGAAAGCTGGAACCAGTACACACAACGGATGCGTTACTATTTCCGGGCAAACAATATCACTGAAAACGAGCGGCAGGTGGTCATATTGCTCACCGCCTGCGGGCCGCATACGTTTGGGGTGATTAGGAGCCTTACGTACCCAGCTGCGCCGGACACCAAAACGTTTGACGAACTTGTGAATATAGTGGGGCAACACTTTAACCCAACCCCGTCCACGATAGTCCAGCGTTACCGGTTTAATACCGCTGAGAGGACCCCTGAAGAATCCCTTGCCGATTTTTTTTATCCAGGCTACGCGGGATTGCGGAATACTGTGACTATGGTGAGACCTTGTCAGAAATGTTACGCGACCGTTTGGTTTGCGGTATTAACAATGCAGCAACCCAGAGAAAGTTGTTAGCGGAGCCAACATTGACTTTTCAACAGGCAATACAAATAGTCTTGTCCCGAGAGAGCGCAGAGCGAGGAGTACAGGAGCTACAGGGAATGGAAGTGCATGCCTTGGGGCGCAACCCTTTCCGCCCAAAAACGTCCCCCCGCACTCCTGCGGTACCTTGGGCGAGGCAACGACCGGACCGACGCCAGTGGCCATCGGACATTCCTCCCCGAAGGGAGCCTTGTCCAGAGCCAATGGATGAGGAGCCATGTCCGTGTCAGACTTGTAGGCGCCGACCCCGTCGCGGACGGCGGTCCTGGGGACGCCAGAGGCGCCGTCGTTCCGACCGAAACTGGGACCAGCCCAGGGGCCGTACCTTCCATGTGGATGAACCTGCGGCAACCACTCCTGAGGACGTGGAGACGGAGGACGACTGCCTGCAGCTGCATTGTGTGGCAGCTCCCCGTGTGGCCCCCATTAAGGTGACAGTACGGGTCAATGGCCACCCGCTGGAGATGGAGTTGGATACTGGCGCAGCGGTCTCCTTGATCGCCCAGAGGACATTCGACCGCATCAAGCAGGGTATACAGACCCTTATATTAATTGACTCACAGGCCAGGTTGGCCACCTACACGGGGGAACCACTGGACATTGCAGGAACTACAATGACCCCTGTTGTCTATGGACGCCAGGAGGGGCGTTTCCCACTTATCGTAGTGCGTGGCCATGGGCCCAGCCTGTTGGGTCGGGACTGGTTGCGCCATTTGCGGTTGCAATGGCAGCACATCCTCCAAACAGTTTCTGGAGGGTTGACTGAGGTGCTAGGACGATACCCAGAGGTATTCCAGCCTGGTTTGGGGAAAATAAAAGGGGCCGTAGCCCGTATCCAAGTTGAACCAGGAGCCACGCCACGCTATTTCCGGGCGCGCCCAGTGCCTTACGCTTTGCTCGAGAAGGTAGAAAGGGAGCTCACTCGTTTGGAGAGTTTGGGTATTATCAGGCCCATCCGTTTTGCTGACTGGGCAGCACCAATTGTACCAGTAATGAAGCCAGATGCCACAGTTCGCTTGCGTGGCGACTATAAACTTACAGTGAATACAGTTTCCCGACTCGACCGATACCCAATGCCTCGCATAGAGGATCTCTACGCGAAACTTGCAGGTGGACTCTCATTCACAAAATTAGATATGAGTCACGCCTACCTGCAGTTGGAGCTGGACCCTGCCTCCCGACCATATGTAACAATTAACACACACCGGGGCCTGTATGAATATACACGGTTGCCCTTTGGAGTATCCTCTGCCTGCGCAATTTTTCAACGTGTTATGGAGGGCATTTTGAGAGGTTTACCACGTGTGGCTGTCTACCTAGATGACGTGTTGATTACAGGGACGTCGGAGCAAGAGCATTTGGAAAATCTGGAGGCTGTCCTTAGACGCCTTTCGGAGGCTGGAGTCCGTTTACGTCACACAAAGTGCATATTTCAGGCAAAAGAAGTAGTCTACCTAGGTTATCGGGTGGACCGCGAGGGTCTGCACCCCGTCGCAGAGAAGGTGCGTGCAATTCAACATGCCCCCACCCCGACTGACACTTCGCATCTTTGTTCTTTTCTCGGTCTCGTAAACTATTACGGGAAGTTCCTCCCCAATCTGGCAACTACGCTGGCCCCCTTGCACCTGCTGCTAAAGAAAAATCACACCTGGGTTTGGGGTCAGCCGCAAGAAACCGCTTTCCGGCGGGTAAAGCAACAATTGTCGTTGTCTGGGTTACTAACCCACTATGATCCGGGAAAGTCTTTGCTCGTCACATGTGATGCATCCCCGTATGGTATTGGGGCCGTCCTGTCCCACAAGATGGAGAACGGGGCCGAGCGACCGATAGCTTTCGCCTCCCGCACATTGAGTGCAGCGGAGAAAAAGTACGCGCAGATCGAGAAGGAGGGCCTGGCAGTGGTTTTCGCGGTGAAACGCTTCCACCAGTATGTGTACGGCCGCCATTTCACTATCGTGACTGATCATAAGCCCCTGCTGGGACTCTTCAGAGAGGATAAGCCAATACCGCCCATTGCTTCTGCACGGATCCAGCGCTGGGCTTTGTTGCTTGCTGCATACGAGTATTCTCTGGATGAAAACCAGGTACGCAGATAGCAAATGCCGACGCACTGAGCCGATTGCCTTTATCGACCGGCCCCATGTCAAACCCCCACGACCGGTGAGGTGGATGCAACCCTAAATTTTATGGACACCTTGCCTGTCACGGCATCACAGATCCGTGAGTGGACCCAGACGGAGCCAGTCTTGTCAAAGGTTCGGTACATAGTCCTGTATGGTGGGCAGCATAGACAGCTCCCAGGCGAGTTGCGGGCATTTTCCTCCAAGCTGTCAGAGTTCAGCGTGGAAGACGGCATCCTCTTGTGGGGGACCCGTGTGATTGTCCCGGAAAAAGGCCAGGAGCTGATATTATCAGACTTGCACAATGGGCATCCGGGCGTGACCAAGATGAAAATGTTGGCCCGGAGTTATGTCTGGTGGCCAGGCCTCGACACCGACATTGAGAAGGTGTCCCAAAACTGCTCCATTTGCCAGGAGCATCAGAAGCTTCCGCCGGCCGCGCCCCGACATCACTGGGAATGGCCAGGGCGGCCTTGGGCACGCTTACATGCAGATTTCGCAGGCCCTTTTCAGGGATCCATGTTCCTTCTACTAATTGACGCCCAGTCCAAGTGGCTGGAGGTGCATAAGATGCAGGGGACAACGTCCTGCGCAACAATTGAAAAGATGCGTTTATCATTTAGTACGCATGGCCTCCCCGAGGTGCTGGTCACGGATAATGGCACTCCATTCACGAGTGAGGAGTTTGCTAGGTTTACAAAGATGAACGGCATCCGCCATATCCGCACTGCCCCTTACCACCCGGCTTCAAATGGGTTGGCAGAACGTGCAGTGCAAACATTCAAAAGAGGCCTAAAGAAGCAGTCTTCCGGATCAATGGACACGAGACTGGCTCGCTTTTTGTTTACGTACAGGACCACCCCCCATGCAGTGACCTGGGGTAGCTCCCGCAGAACTCCTAATGGGCCGAAGACTTCGCACCCGCATTAGTATGGTCTTCCCGGACATTGGCGCAAAAGTACGCCGCACACAAGAACGGCAGGGACAGGGATTGTCTCGGCATCGTCCGATTCGGCAGTTTGCGCCCGGTGACCCAGTATTCGTGCGGAATTTTGCTGGTGGTGCCCAATGGGTTCCTGATGTAATCTTTCGCCAAACGGGCCCTATATCTTACCAAGTGCAAGCCTCGGGTCGTCTCCAGTGAAAACACGTAGACCACGTCTGGTCCAGAAGATCATCCCGTCAAAAGATTCCCCGTCCCCGGAGCTCATTTCAACAGCCGCAAAGACCAGAGACAAGGGAAGGTAGTCCTCAAAATCTTCCACTGGTGCCTCACTCGAAGCCTGCGCAGGTCGTTACGGGACCGAATGGAGATAGAGACGCTGACGTGACGGAGGCAGCAGACTCTGACTCCGAGATGGAGACACAGGATGCATCAGAGGGGGAATCCTCGGGTCCACAGGCCGTGGATGTACAACCACGCCGTTCATCACGGAAGCGCCGGTCTCCGTCTCGTTACACGCCGCCTGATCCAGCGCCGCGTGCAAATGGCGTCCGGCCTGCGGCCAAACGAGTTCGACACCTTCCTTCGCCAGGGTCTTCGGTGGATTCCTTGGACTTTGGGGGGGGAGGGATGTTATAACCTGCCTACTTACGATTGGCTGGGGACTAATGACTATCCCACAATCCTATGGGAGTATGAACTTCCCCAATGAGGGGGGCGGAGAAACTCCTATTATAAATAAGCTGGCCAGTTCAGGAACCAGCAGGAAGAAGGTAGCAAGGGAAGTTACTGCTACTGTTGTGTATATATTATTATAGTAAATAAACGTTATTACTTTGTATCCTTAAAACTCGTGCTGGATTCTTCGTGGCCCTTACAAAACACCCCAACAACCTTACCAGTCCAATGTCAGCTGGGGTGTGATCACTGACCTACTGTTGAACTGCCTCAATGTTGACTGTCGAAAGCTTTGATTTTCTTTTCCTCTCGGGGAATTTTTTTTTTTTTCTGATCTGTTCCTCGTTGCCAATTTTCTTTTTATCCTGCTGCGTATTATACTTGCAGGATAAAAGAATGGAAATGCTGAAGGACGTGGGTTGAATGCAATAATCAGCAGAGGTTTATTAGGTGGTTGTGAACTGCACAAAGGTTTGATCCAGACTAAGGCAAAAACTCACGAAGCAGCTGATGAAATCATGGACAATCAGGTGACTTAACTCTTAAAGGCATCATGCAACAACACACAACAACCCACTTTCCCAACAACCCCCATGTACAACAGTAGGTTATAGCAACTGAAAGTCATTGAGGGTGAAATTAGTCAACACCATGGTGCAAAATGGGTTCATAACAGATTTTAAATAAAATTAATTTATGGGATGTGGGTGTTGCTGGCTGGGCCAGCATTTATTTCCCATCCCTAATTGCCCTTCAAAAGGTGATAGTGAACAGCCTTCTTGAACCGCTGCAGTTCATGTGGTGTAGGAACACCCACAGTGCTGTTAGGAAGTGGCACTGATGAAACAACAATATATTTTCAATACACAAACCAAAGGATGGTGTGTGGCTTGGAGGGGAATGTCCAGGTGATGGTGTTTCCACGAGTCTGCTGCCCATGTCCTTCTATATAGTATTGGTCAGGGGTTTGGAAGGTGCTACCTAAAAAGCCTTGGTGAGTTCCTGCAGGGCATCTTGTAGATGGTACACACTGCTGCTACTGTGCAATGGGAGTGGAAAGAGTGAATGTGTGTGGATTGGGTGCCAATCAAGTGGGCTGCTTTGTCCTGGATGGTGTCAAGCTTGCTGAATGTTGTTGGAACTGTATTCATCCAGGCAAGTGGCAGATTGGCAGTCCAATGACTTAAATGGGCTTGCTGTAAAATGAGCTGCTGATTTGCTATCTGCTTGTTTTGCACAATGACATTGTCAGATTTCACACCCAGTGGCTCCTTCTTTGATATACTAAAATGTAATTCTTACCTCCATGGGCAAAACAGACTTTCAATTTGGGAAATTTCTCAAAGATTCCACCAAACAGCATGCAACAGATTGCTGAGGTTGTTTCAGCAGGCATACCTAAAGAAGAACTAAATGAGTAAGTAGCTTCACATTGCGGGTCACTCAATCTTTAAATGGGTGCTGCAATTTCTGGCCCTTTCCCAACTTTCCTTTCAAGATTCATGGTATTTACGTGTTCCCGGGAGGCTGACTTATTGTATTTAATTTTGGGGGAATGTAAAATACATGTTTTATTCCGATTTCAGTTATCCATATCCATATCCTGAAAATTGAATTCAATCTTTACTCAACAGATAGCGGTAATTGTAGTGAACAATATGTATCACCTAAAATGAAAAGTGTACATGACATTTGCTTGGCAATCATTTTATGTGATAACCTGAGTGCTTCAGTTTTGTCCTTTCATCTGACACTTTTCGCTGCTCCTTCAGGTGCGGAGCTCAGCAGAGCGAGCCGAGAGCAGTCTCGGTAAGGAAGGTTTTAACACTCCGGGACCCTCAGAAGGCATGGGGGAGCAGGGGAGGGACATTAAACAGTGATGACACACGGAGGCTGTGATCTGATTGGCTAAGAAGGAATCTGCTACATTTGAATCTGTGTCTGTGTTAAATTTGAATCTGTGTTAAATTACTGGTTATAAATTACTGGTTTGTCAGTAATTAATTAGAATTAGAAATGGGGTTTAGTGGGGTGCAGTGCTTCAATTGCCAGATGTGGCAGGTCCACGTGGTTCGGTTGGAGCAGCAGTTGGATGCACTTAGAAGCATGCAAGTGGAGGAGAGTGTCATAGATAGGAGTTAGTGACTTGGTCACACCCAAGGTGCAGGCAGATAAATGGGTGACCACTAGAAAGGGCAGTCAGTGAAGGAATCCCCTGTGGCTGTCCCCCTCCCTAATAGGTGTATCGTTTTGGATACTCCTGTGGGGGAGGGCATAGGAGGGCAAAGTGCAGGAGAGCGATAGTTATAGGGGCACAGATAGGCGCTTCTGTGGACGTGACAGAGACTCCAGGATGGTATGTTGCTCTCTAATGCCAGGGTCAAGGATGTCTCTGAACGAACACAGGACATCCTGAAGGGGGATGGTGAACAGCCAGAGGCCATAGTACACATAGGAACTAATGACAGAGGCAGGAAGAGTGATGAGGTCCTACAGAAGGAGTTCAGGGAATTTGGCAGTAAGTTAAAATGCAGGACTTTTAGGGATGTCATCTCAGGATTACTCCCTGCGCCACGTGCCAGTGAGGCTAGAAATAGGAGGATAGTGAGGCTAGACATAGGAAGATAGTGCAGCTAAACACGTGGCTAAACTGGTGGTGTAGGAGGAAGGGTTTCAGATTTCTGGACCATTGGAATCTCTTCCGGAGCAGGTGGGACAAGAAGGATGGGTTGCATCTAAACTGGAGGGGCACCAATATCCTGGCTGGGAGGTTTGCTGGAGTCACTCGGGTTTTTTACACAGAGGGTGGTGCGTGCCCGAACGTGTTGCCAGAGGAGGTTGTGGAACCAGATATATTAATGGCATTCAAAAGGCATCTTGACAAATACATTGGTAGGATGGGTATAGAGGGATACGGCATGAGGAAGTGCTGAGGGTTTTGGCTAAGGGTGGTACTATGACTGTACAGGCTTGGAGGGCTGAAGGGCCTGTTCCTGTGCTGTATTGTTCTTTGTTCACTCTTAAAGGGGTTCTTGACATAATTCTATTGTCTGGTAATTTTTATTCATGAATCCAGATGCTGTTAGTTAAAACTCTGACAGATCTTTATCTGCCTCCTGAATCAAGGGCACGGTAATCCCTCGAGCTGATCTGGCTAAGGGCAATGACTTCAGCACAATTTTAACATCAGAAGTGCAGCCTTCTAATTTTATCGAGGAGCATTTTTCCAACATTTTCTGTTTAAAAAAAATATTTTTATTGGTGTTTTCCAGTTTTTACAGAGTAACAGCTCAAGTGTGTCAGGTGTTTACAAACAAGTTCATGTCTTATTTACAACAGTTTTTACATGAGGTCGCCCCCCCCCTGCTGCCCTCCCCCAACCCCCCCTCCCTTATTGGTAGTTTAGTTCCCCTTTTACTGTTGCCGTTTGCCCTGGGCGCCCAGTATTGTGCTCCGCTTCTTTCTGCTGGGGTTTTAAAGTTTTTATTGTTGGGAGGAGGGGTGTCTGCATGGCCCTTCCCCTCCTTCCCATGTCCCCGTGCTTCGTTTTGTGCCTCCCTTAGGTTCCTTTCCCTCCCCTCCTTCCCTCTGTCGCTTTCCCTTGTGTGTGCCTTCCCTTGTCTTCATCCCTCTTTTTTGCCCCCCCTCTCTCCTTGTCGCATTGGGCATTGAACAGGTCTTGGAACAGGCTGCTGAATGGCCCCCACATTTTGTGGAAGCCCTTGCCCGACCTCGGATGGTGTACTTAATCTTCTCCATGTGGCGAAATTCGACCAGGTCTGCCAGCCAGTCTGCAGCTGTGGATGCTGCTGCTGATTGCCAGCCGAGCAGGAATCTCCGGTGTGCGATTAGGGATGAAAAAACCAGGGTGTCGGCCCTCTTCCCTATATGAAGATCTGGCTGGTCCGATACCCCGAAGATTCCCACTCTCAAGCCTGGTTCCACCCTCATCCCCTCAACCTTGGCCATCGCCTCGAAGAAGGCTGTTCAGAACCCGACAAGTCTGGGGCAGGCCCAGAACATGTGGGCGTGGTTGGCTGGGACTCCCTGGCACCATTCACATTTGTCCGCCACCTCTGGCAAGAGTCTGCTCATTCGGGTTCTAGTCAGGAATGCTCTGTGCACCACTTTACAGGAGGACCTATTCTCCTGGCTCTCGACTTTCACCCTTAGGTTCCCCTGGACCTCCATCAACCTTTCTGCTTCTGCCTCAAGGGTACTCTGTTCTGTAGAGGTCTTTTCCGGGTCAAGGATCGTCCTCTCCGGAGTTGCCACTTTCTTCACCAGCCCATCGATTGCCTTCTGCTTGGTGGCCATTGCCTCTGCCACCGCCACATTGACCGCCACCTGGATTTCTATGCTGATGGCCTGCTTCATGGTGGTCCGCTCCTTCATGAGGCAGCTCTTCCATCTGTCTCCGGGTGGTGAGGGGGAGGTTGATGCTCAGGTCGTTGGCTGCCCTCTCTCCTGGGTGGCCGGGGCCTCTTCACCTCGTGGGTCCGCCATCTCATCTGCCTGCTGGTCGTGGCTCTTTCCGCTCCGTCTGCCATCTCTTCGCCCCCTCGAGCTCCCGTTTTCTGGCGTCCTTTCTTAGTTGCCCTCCTTTGCCGTTGAGGGTTTTTTTTCCTTTGAAATTTGGACAAAATTCGACTAAAAGTGCCTTTTCTTGTCCTGGTTTGGAGGAGAGCCACCTGATGTGCATCCGCTCAGCACATCACCATCCCCCGAAGTCCAACATTTTCTGTTCTTATTCAATTTTGTTTTCCAGCTATTATCATAGATTATCATAGAATTTACAGTGCAGGAGAAGACCATTCGCCCATCGAGTCTGCACCGGCTCTTGGAAAGAGCACCCTACCCAAGGTCAACACCTCCACCCTATCCCCATAACCCAGTAACCGCACCCAACACTAAGGGCAATTTTAGACACTAAGAGCAATTTATCATGGCCAATCCACCTAACCTGCACATCTTTGGACTGTGGGAGGAAACCGGAGCTCCCGGAGGAAACCCACGCACACACGGGGAGGATGTGCAGACTCCGCACAGACAGTGACCCAAGCCGGAATCGAACCTGGGACCCTGGAGCTGTGAAGCAATTGTGCTATCCACAATGCTACCGTGCTGCCCAATTACTGTATTGTAAAATCCTGACTCTTGCTGCTTCACTCAGGAAAATGCGATAGCACTGGCCATCAATTTAAAAATAACCATTGAAAAAACTTGTTTACAACAATATCTATTTTCCCATTCGGTAATTCCTCAATATTAGAAAATTAAGTTAGAAGTTGTAACACAATTTTCAGTTATTTTGGCAGTCTGACGACAGTGTTGTAATTACATTATCTGATCAGCAGGTTGAGTATTACTTTGCAGTAAAGCAGTGCTGCCTTCTACATGCAATGACAGTGATCATGGTTTAAAAACACGAGAGGTGAGCAAGACGGCAGCGGTCAGCATATAATAGGACAGAATTCTCCGTTTGAGAGACTATGGGCGCAATTTAACTAAATGGGAGCAAAATCTCCCATAGCGAGTGTTGAGAAACACAACGATATCAAACACCCCTTGAGTTTGATAGGGGGCTTTAGAGGGAAACGCACGGCTGAGGTTGCACATTGCCCTGTTTTCTGCAGGGAGGAGCTACGTTTGCCGGAACTCCTCGGTGTAGCGAGAGATCGGGATGCCATTTTCAAATGCTGTCCCGATCTCTGGAGCCCCTGAAGTGATCCCCAAGCCCTAACTCACTATGAAAGGGACCTGGGCCCTCCTGTACCCCACCCCCCAACACCCGCACAGGGCACCCCCTGCCCAAGTGTCACCATGCAAAAATGCCAGCATGGCACCACCAACGTGGTACCCTGGCAGTTCCCTGCCAGCTGGCATTGACACCTGGACACCTTGACAGTGCCAAGCTGGCACCCAGGTGGCACTGCCAGGATGGAATTGCCAGGGTGCCAGGATGGCAGTGCAAGGATACCGCACTGCCCAAAGTGCATGCACCTGGGGGCTTCTGGTCCCCTGGGAGATCCCGCAAGTGCCATTCCGTCTGGTCCCTATTTTTGGAGACCAGTACTGAATGGCGCTCACCTGAGGTCTCCGAGGTGAAGGGGATAGAAACGAACACCTCGGATGCCTCGAGAAACTGCATATTAGAGTGGGAGTAGCTGCCTCGCTCTAATATGCAGATTTGCCAAAGAGTGATCCCGTCCACAATGGGTGGGATTCACATTGCAACATCTCGCAAAATCGCGTTAGATCTCACGAGGCGCTGTGAGCCGGGGAGTTCCCGGGAGCAGGGTCTCCTGGCTTCTACCGGCCATGTTGCACCATAGCGCGCTGCCTTTCGGGCAGAGCATGTCCATTCAACCGTGCCCTAAGTGTTGACGCTGGGACTGACTTGTGGGTGTTTCGCATTCCCATTGGGGGTGCCAATTCCAGAACAATTCAGGACAGCACTCTACCCTCGTGAAACTACTGCAATTCTCATCAGCACCGGCGTTCAATTCTGTGTGGCTGGAATTGGCACTGAGAGCTTGGCAAGCTGGAGCTCCTTACAAGCATGCCATTACCCACACTCTCTCATTCCAGCCAAGAAGATGGGCCCGTGATGAACCGCCCCTCGGGGTCACTGAAGCAGAGCTGGCTCGATAGAATCTTGGATGTGGAGGAGGAGAGGCTGGACACCCTCTTCCTCAGGACGGGCAGGAGGCCACCGCCTTCTGACGCCAAACGAGCCTGGATGGAGGTGACAAAGGTAGCAGAGGCGGCGAGAGCTGTGAGCCTCAACAGGCGGATTGGCACGCAGTGCCGCAAAAAGATGAATAGCCTCCTTAGGTCAGCATGAGTGAGTCACCACCTCTGTTGCCTGGCATCACTCCCATCCCTCACTCGTCCCCCTAGAGGTCAATCAAAACCCATCTGCCAGCATCCCCCTTACACCCCACCCCACCCTGCACCAAACCTCAACACCTGTATTGTCCTCTTTGGCCAAGTGCCGTGCACACACATGCCACCAGCTACAGACCCCCCCCCCCCCCCACCCCCCAAGAGGGTCTCATTATCTGTCCCCCAGGAGAAGATTGCCCATAACTGGTGGGAGCAGGAGACGACTGGAGGGGGACCGGCAGACAGACGGATCTTGACCGCAGCTGAGCAGAGGGTGTTGGAGTTAACTGGGGAGGCGGGAGAGAGGGCCATCTCCCAGGCGGTGGTCGGCATGGGCCAACAAAGTGAGCCCCCAATGCACAGTTATGTCCTTTAGCAGGTGACTCACCCCTCTCTCCAAACCACTCCTTCCCACGATTTCACTATGTGTCTTGACTTTTGTCCTGCAGGATTGCCTTCAGGTGAGGCTGGCCCATCTGGGTTACCCGCCCCCAGCCACAACCCCAGCATACCCTGGAGGACCCGACTTTTCACATCACTGCTGTCACTGGCACTCTCCACCATCCCAGAGACTATCACCTCGGTGGGTCATTTTAGTGAAGAGGCTCCCGGGACACTTCCTAGTGTGCACGTCACACATGCTCCAGCACAGCAGATGGAGGTAGGAACTCCCGAGGAAGCGGGCAGTCGGAGGGCTGCCCGATCACAGAAATTAGTTGCAGTCTGGACCAGTGTCGAGCTTCTGGAAATGCTCCTGGACCAGTACCCGCGGGTGCACTCGGATGAATCCAACCACCTTCGGGTGCAGAAGATTGTGCCGACAATGCATGGTACCCAGGCCAACACCGAATAGATGGCTTCCATGGTGGAAGCCTTGAGTGAGAAGGTCACAGCCTTGAGTTAAGATGTCCATGTCTTGGGGCACACGGTGCGGTCAATGGCTGAGGCTCAGGACAGGGGGGCCCAGTCACAGGCAGCCAAGTATCAGGCCCACAGGGACATTGCTGTGGCTCACCGGAGCTTGGCCCAGACACACAGGGTCATAGCTGAGGTTGTCCAGAGCATTGGCCAGGCGTTGGTTGACCTGGGCCAGTCACAGAGGGACATGTTGCACTCACTGAGGGATGTGCCCCAATCTCTGTGATCCATGGCAGAGGGCTTCGACACCCTGGTCCTCAAGGACTGGCAGCACCAGCTGACGGTGGAGTTTCTGGAGTTCATTCCAGGCCCACCTCTGTCTCATGGAGTAGTCCGGGGGCCATTGAGCACCCCGAGGGAGGAGGCGGTGATGGGGCCTGTGCTGGTGTACCCACATGGCAGGTGCTGGAACAACCCAGGGCTTCTGAATCTGCCCCACCTGACACTGGCGCATCTGATGGGCAATAGGCTGAACAGGGTGGCACGTAGTCACTTGTGACATCAGAAAGTCGACCGGGCCCATTCAGGTACAGGCCCTCCAGAGGACGGCCACCAAAGGCACCCCAGATCACTGGGCAAGAAACACAGCAGGCCGCCTCCCCATTTGATGTGCTGCTTGGGGAAACACGTAGAAACAGCAGTAGAGCGCGTAAGTTTAAGAGGTTAGACGCCAGGGCAGTTGACAGGGGTGCAGAACATAGTTTAGTGTGAGGGATCAGGGCATAGTAATATACATTGACACAGTAAAACACGTTTACACCAAAAGTATGACCTGCCTCAATCATGATGGCATGAGGAATGGGCTGGTCTGGGTGTAGAGTGTGTGCCGGGTCGGGGCTGTCGGAGGCTGAGGGTGTGGATTTTGGAGGATGGTACGGGACAGGGCCCCAGGACAATCTGATGTTCCACCTGGGGTCACCCTCCGAGATGGCAGGGGATGGGACCAGGAGTTTGAGGGCACCTTGTAGGATAGCTTATGCAGTGAGTGACTCATCACTGCTCACCATCCCCATGACTGCAACTTCCTCCCCCCGAACCCCACCTCGACCCCTCCAGAGGTTACATGGGCCTTTGAGATGGAATGGCCAAAACACATGCAGGGATAATCGGGCGGACATTAGAATATGATTCCGAAGGCAGGAGTCAGACTTTGTCAAATGATGAGGAGCACCAGAGCTCATCTCACAGCACAACATCATCGTCCTCTGCCCCATGGACAAGACCCGCTGTGACTGCCAACCAGGGGCCCACACCCTATAGTGATGCTAGTCGGACCCTTGGAGGGGGTGGGGGAGCTGGGGTGAGGGCCTAGAGTGAAGGGAGGAGGGACATAAGAGGATATGAGCAGCTATGGGGGGAGTATGGAGTGGTGCAACAGGGTGGCTTAGCTGCTGGTGGACAGACCCCTTAGTTGGCGAACCTGGAGGTGATGAGGTTGTCCTGTGTGCGGCGGCCCTGGCGCACACATCGGAGGCCCTCCTGTCCCTGCTTGGGTCCCATGTACAGGTCCTCCTGGCCATCATCCCCAACCAACTTGTTAGATGAGGCCTGGCATTCTTCCTCCTCCTCCTCTTCCATCATGTCCCCGTTCTGCTGCACGATGTTGTGAAGGGTGTAGCAGGCCACCACAATGTGCTAGACCCTCCTAGGGCTATATTGGACAGCCCCACATGAGCGGTCCAGGCATCTGAACTGCATCTTCAGGACGCTGATGCACTGCTCCTGGTTGCTGTATGGGTGTTGTTATAGCGATTCTTCACCTCATTCTGGGGTCTCCGGACAGGCGTCATTAGTCAAGACCTGAGCAGATACGCCTTGTTGCCCAAAAGCCAACCCCTCACCCGAGGGAGCGCCTCGAGAGTTTCAGGAACCAAACATTGTGCCAGGATGTAGGGATCATGCGCACTGCCTGGGTATCAGGTGCAGCTATCCATGATTTTACAGCAGGTAATCACACACCAACTACACATTCAGGAAGTGGAAGCCCTTCTGATTTATGGAGGGCACTCCCCCACGAGCTGGTGCCCGTAGGAGGACATGTGTCCCATCTATCACCTCCTAGACTTGGGGCATGTCAGCGATGGTAGTGAATCCCACTTCCTGGGCATTCTGGTGGGCTTGGTCGCGACTGAAGATTATGTAGTCCGCTGCCCGGGCATATAGGGGTCCATAATGGAGCAGATGCACCTGTGTGCCGATGTCGGAGATATCCCAGTGAGGTCACTGCTTGGCATCTGGAAAGACCCCGATGCAAAAGCGTTTAGGGTAACCGTCACCTTGATGCCCACTGCTCTTCTGGGGCAGGTTCCTGTTGTGCAGGGTCCACCTTGAGCAGGCTCTGTGCCTGCAGCCTCAATGCATCCGCAAGGGCAGCCGTGACCAGTAGGATAGCGAGTATTCCCAGCTGTACTCTGAAATTTATTCACTGCAGGGGTAAAAAGAAATATTAACAAGATGAATATTCCCTTGCTCATCAGTTCCAACAGGCTAAATGCCCCCCTAATCTGCAACCTAATCTCATCGCTGAGTGTTATCTATTCTCACCCCCTCTCCCTGTTGACAGGGGTACCGGTGGCTACTGCAACCCGTGTCAGGACCCCTGTCCTATCTCCCCAGAGGGGTCGACTGTGGGTGTTCTCATTGGGTGGACTGAGTGTTATCTTGACATCAGGGTGGCACCTGATTATGCGGTGGAGAAGGTCATGGTGTACCACCAACTTCCTCCAAGCTTAGAAGCTTCTGTGCAGGCAGATGGGGTTAAATGAAGGGATGGGCGTCTACTGGAGACTTAGCCGCAGTGTGATGTGCCTGGATGTAGGCATCATGCACACTGCCTGGGTATCAGGCGCAGACATGGTGTGACACAGAGGTTGTGACAGCCTAACTGGGGCAGGGTGGATGGGAATAGGGACACAGTGGGCAGGCAAGGCTTGGTGAAAGCTGGTCGTCCTGCGGAGTGCGGAGCTAGCTGATAGTGTAACTGTTGATGCCTCTGCCCTGAGGGGGGCAGTGTGCCAGGGAAGGTGCCAAAGGCCATGGTGCATGTGTCCTTTGTTTGGGGTGAGCTCGTCCCCTGCTTCCCCTGCAGTGGGGCTGAGCTTCTGATGAGTGAACTGAAGAGTGGCAACACCTGGTGTGCCACTGATTGAGCTTGGCCACGCCCATCCCGCTGATGGGTCAGCTGGTGTCTAAGGGTTTCCAGAGGGGTGGCCTGAGTGGGCTCCCAAATTTCCAGAGTCTATGTGAACATTTTCAGGACACAGTGAGCAGTCAGCAGAGTGAGCAGAGAGGGGACTGTATATCTTGAATCGAATGGGGGATTTTAAAACAAATACTGCAGCAATGGCGGCCTGAGCAAGGCCAACATTGATCCCGAGGGGGACACCTGAAATCCACGGACCTGTAACCAAGCTCCCCGCTAATTTCCCGGCCCTATCAGCCACCCCCCAACAAGCGCTACGGTTTTTAACAACTTTAGAAACTTTGCTTACGTTCTCTCTCCTTCAGCAGCCATGGTGCTAGTCCCTGTTTTTAAATACCTGTAGTGAATCGCGCCCGCGTGACTTCTTATCTGAGAGGGGCGGAGAATCGTGGAGGCCCCACGATTACTGGGTGATAATTACCGGATTAAACCCGGTAATTGTGGTAGTCACCACTAGCTGTATTATATGTATTACGGTAAGACACATATACTACAGGTACATGGGTGCCTGGTACTACAGGTACCCTGCCTGCTGGCTCCGCCCAGTAGGTGGTGTATAAATGTGTGTGCTCGCCAGTGCTGCAGCCATTCTGGTTCCAGCTACAGGAGGCACAACATCTTTGCTCAATAAAGCCTCGATTATTCCACTACTCTCGTCTCTGTGGTAATTGATAGTGCATCAGTAATGATATGTAAATACATATGTAAACGCATGCATGTGCAGGTTTTGCATGCCGTCGGCAGACACCCGATTCTCCGCCCGATCGCAATTCGCGTTCGGGCATCGCAGGACGGAGAATCCAGGCCATTGTTTCAGTTTAGGTAATACAGACATTAATCTAGGAAGCCCAGGTCAGAAGAAGGTTCTGTGTGGCTCCATGAGTCCGATTTAACATAAATAAATACGTTTCTAAGCCTTCTAGTTTGGATATTTGGTTCAAAGAAATGCTTTGAATAGTTGTCTGTTTTACAAGATGTGCTTGCGAAGTTGGTTCACCTTTAATGCTATTTTTAGAAAACCATTCGTTCTGTATGCACACAGGCAACTGCTTTCAAAGTAGTGTTCATCACCTCTGCACTCAATCTGCTGATTACAATGTAACATTATTGATTTTTAAAGATGAAAGTAACCTTGTGCTGAATGTAACGCAACAAATATAACCACCTCGATACACTCATCAAACTGCACTATGGAACCAAGTAGAGTACTTTGCATCTGTTATGAAAACGAGTTCCATCTCTGAGACTTAATTTGTAACAGTGTTAACATCTTTCAGCACTAACTTTCCACGCCGTGACCACAGACATACTTCTTTCATATAGTTGTAGGACCAAAGCAAAGAAAATATCAGCACTGCGATTTTGTGTGGACAACTCAATTCATAAAACATTGCATCACGTCATTAACCACAGGATATCCTTTGTCTGAAATATTTCCATAGCAAATGAGAACGGTCTGTGCATTGTGTGGAAAAACGTTTCCTCGAGTTTCCTGTCCGAAGACAGGTGCTTGCCGATTATTCGCCAAAACACAGCAAATGTTGGGGCGTTTTACTACCGGTCAGGTCTGCCTCAGCCAGAATGTGATCAAACCTTGTGCTCTTAGGGGCTGGTTTAGCACAGTGGGCTAGACAGCTGGCTTGTAATGCAGAACAAGGCCAACAGCGCGGGTTCAATAGAGGCAGTGTGACAAGTGAAATGGAGTGAGGAGGCCCTCTGCACCTAAAAATGTCTGCCACAATTTCTCTCTTGTGATCCACATCCAGTGGCAGAAAGCACGTGACCAAGATGTTTGTGTGTTTTCACCCATTTACCACCTTATAAATTACCCACAACTTAACGTTGTTGGTATTGAGCCTGTGTGGCGCCAGAGAGGTGGGAATACATTGAGAAGGTGAAAATACACATAAGAATTTAAGCCTGAAACACTGATTTGGCTATGAGTTATTTCCACTACTTTGAAGCTACAGTTTCTGAGCATTATCAGGTAACGGTTTACGTTGAGAACAGCAAAATACTGCAGATGCTGGAAATCTGAAACAACAACAAAAAATGCTGAAAAACCCAGCAGGTCAGGCAGCATGTGTGGAGAGAAAACAAATTAATATTTCACATCAAGCACATCAGAACAGGTTTTCTGAAATTTGCTAAGACTTTAAGGGAGCTGTGTGTCAGTGGTATCAAACCGCTAGAAAATCTATAAGGAATTAAACCAGACAGCCCACCCAGCAGCCACTCAGCCCGGTTGACCCTGGATGGTCCTGCTTACTAACATCTTGGGACTTGTACCAAAATTGGGAGAGTTGTCACAAGAAACAGAACATGTCCATCCTGGCCAATTACCACCCCATGAGTCTACTCCCGATCATCAGTAAAGTAACAGAAGAGGTCACCAACAGTGCTATCAAATGGCACTTACTCAGCAATAACCTGCTCACCAATGTTCAGTTTGGGTCAGTCAGCTCCTGACCTCATTACATGGACAAAAGAGCAAAATTTCAGAGGTGAGGTGAGAGTGACTGAGCATTTGACCGAGTATTGCATCGAGGAACCCTTGCAAAACTGAAGTCAATGGGATCCAGGGGAAAACTCGCCGCTGGTTGGAGTCATACCAAGCACAAATGAAAATGGTTGTCATTGTTGGAGGTCAGCTCCAAGGCATCACTGAAGGAGTTCCTCAGGGTAGCATCCTAGGCCCAACCAGCTTCAGCTGCTTCATCAATTACCTTTCTTCCATCATAAGTTCATGTTCAACATCGTTCATGACTCAATAGATACTGAAGCAGTCCACGTCCAAATCAGTAAGACATGGACAATATCCAGGCTTGGGCTGACAAGTGGCAAGTAACTTTCACACCAGACAAAAGCCAGGCAATGACCATCTTCAACAAGAGAAAATCTAACCTTGCCCCTTGACATTCAATGATATTACCATCACTAAAGTTTCCACTATCAACATCCTGGGGGTTGCCCCTTACCAGAAACATAGAAAATAGGGCAGGAGGAGGTAATTTGACCCTTTGACTCTGTTCTGCCATTCATTATGATCATGTCTAATTACCCAACTCAATAGTCTGTTCCTGCCTTCCCCCATATCCTTTAATCCCCTTTGTTGCAAGAGCTTTATCTAACACCTTCTTGAAAACATACAGGGCGGGATTCTCCATCCCGCCGCACCCGTTTTCTGGTGCGTCACGCCACTGCCAGCAGCGGGATTCTCCGGCCTATGGAATTTCCCATTATGGGCATCCCCATGCCACCGGGAAATCCGCGGGCGTGAGCGCGCTTTTGGCGAAATGGAGGATTCCGCCGATGGAGAATCCAGCCCACAATGTTTTGGCCTCAAATACTTTCTTTGGGAGTGAATTCCACAGACTGACCACTTTCTGCGTGAAGACTTTCTCCTCATTTCAATCCTAAATGTTTTACCCTGTATCCTCAGACTGACCCCTGGTTCTGGACATCCCCACCATTGGGAACATTCTTCCTGCATCTACTTTGTCTTGTCCTGTTAGAATTTTATAGGTTTCTATGAGATCCCCCCTCAATTTTCTGAACTCCAACGAATACAATCCCAACCGACTCAATCGCTCCTCATATGTCAGTCCTACCTTCCCAGGAATCAGTCTGGTAAACCTTTGCTGCAATCCAGCAATAGCAAGAATTTTCCAGACTTTCCCAAATGAGGAGACCAAAACTGCACACAAACTCCACCAACACATCTCCTGTCCCACCAGGGGTGTCAACATTCTTGACCACTGCTACACAAAAATCAAGGGTGCCTACCAATCCATCCCCCGACCACACTCCTGAAAATCGGACCATAAGATGGTGCTCCTCCCAGCATACAAGCAGAAACTTAAGCAGGAGAATCCGGTTAAGAAGGTCGTGCAGTGTTGGTCCAACGCAACAGAAGAGATCCTATGAAAATGAAATGAAATGAAAATCGCTTGTCACAAGTAGGCTTCAAATTAAGTTACCGTGAAAAGCCCCTAGTCGCCACATTCCGGCACCTGTTCGGGGAGGCTGGTACGGGAATTGAACCGTGCTGCTGGCCTGCTTTGGTCTGCTTTCAAAGCCAGCGATTTAGCCCTGTGCTAAACCAGCCCCTAGTGTGGACTGCTGGATGTCAGTGGACTAGACCTTATTCAAGAACCCAGCAACCAACCTAAACGAGTATGCCACTAACGTCCCAGACTTCATCAGCAAGCGTGTAGAAGACTGCGTGCCGAAGAAGGTAGTATGTACTTTCCCCAACCGGAAACCGTGGTTTAATCGGGAGATTCAATCCCTACTGAAGGCTAGGTTCTCAGGCGTTCAAGACAGGCGACCCTGACCTATATAAGAACTCCAGGTACGACCTCCGCAAAGGCATCAGGGATATCAAGAGACAATAACAGAATGCCTTGATCCATTGCCACAGCAATCGCCATCTCCCTGTAAAAATCTCCTACACTCATCCCCGGAGCATCTCGACAACAAGGACTCCTATGTCAGATTCCTTTTTTTTTAAACAAACAATTTTATTGAGGTATTTTAGGCATATAGAAAAAGTGACATTGTACAGTACAAAAATAAGAAGTCAAGACACAAATTAAACATAGTGCAAACCACGGCTCTGTTCACGCAAGGACCTGCCTCAGGGTTGCCATGATACCGTCCATCCCCACCATTGGGTCCGATACATATAACAGCAGATCATCTGCGTACAATGAGACTCTATGTTCCACCCCCCCCCCCCACCACCCCCCCCCCCCCCCCCCCACCCCCCGGACCAGCCCTTTCCAGCCCCTAGAAGCTCTCAGTGCAATTGCCAGCGGCTCTATGGCCAGCGCAAACAGCAGTGGGGAGAGAGGGCAGCCCTGTCTTGTCCCACGGTGCAGTCTAAAGTAGTCCGATGTCGTCCTGTTCATCCTTACACTCGCCTCCGGGGCCTGATATAATCGCCTAACCCAGTCGATGAACCCCGCCCCGAACCCGAACCGTCCTAGTACCTCCCACAGATAATCCCACTCGACCAGCTCAAAAGCCTTTTCGGCATCCATGGCTACCACTATCTCTACCTCCCGACTCTCCGGGGGCATCATAATCACGTTGAGCAGCCTTCTTAGGTTGGCCACCAGCTGCCTCCCCTTTACAAACCCGGTTTGGTCCTCCACAATTACATCCGGTACACAGTCCTCAATTCTAGTCGCCAAGATCTTGGCCAGTAACTTGGCGTCTACGTTGATCAAAGAGATCGGCCTGTATGACCCACAAGCCTCCGGGTCCTTATCCCATTTCAGAATCAGCGAGATGGTGGCCTGCGACATCGTCGGGGTGAACTCCCTCTGTCTCTTTCCTCGTTAAAGACCCTGACCAGCACCGGCCCCAATATCACGGCAAATGTTTTGTAAAACTCCACCGGATACCCGTCCCGCCCCGGGGCTTTACCCGACTGCATGACCTTCAGGCCCCCCAATACGTCTTCAATCCTGACCAGGGCCCCCAGTCCGTCCACCAACCCCCTCCCCACTCTCGGGAAGGTCAGTCCGTCCAGGAATCCCCTCATCCCGCCCCCGGTCTCCCGGGGGGTTCCGAAGTGTACAGCTTCCTATAAAAGTCCCTAAAGACCTTGTTCAGCCCTGCCGTGTCACCCACTAGATTACCCTCCCATCCACTACCCTCCCTATTTCCCTAGCCGCTTTCCTCTTCCTTAGTTCTTGCGCAAGCATTCTACTGGCCTTCTCCCCATTCTCATAAATCGCGCCTTTTACCTTTCTTAACTGCTCTACAGCCTTGCCTGTAGTCAGCACCCCAAATTCGGCCTGCAGCCTCTGTCGTTTCCTGAGTACCTCTGACCTCGGGGATTCAGCGTAACTCCTGTCCGTCCGTAGAATTTCCTCAATCAGTCGGTCCGTCTCTGCCCTGTCTAGTCCCTGTACACCCGGATTGAAATCAGCTCCCCTCTCACCACTGCCTTCAGTGCCTCCCAGAGCACCGCTGCCGAGACTTCTCCAGTATCGTTCACCTGTAGGTAATTCTGCATGCATTTCCTCAGCCTCTCGCACACCGCCTCGTCCGCAAGTAATCCAACTTCCAGCCTCCATGGTGGGCGCTGAAAGCTGTCCTTACAAAACTGCAGGTCTACCCAATGCGGAGCATGGTCCGATATGGCAATTGCAGAATATTCTGCCCCCACCCTCCACGGATCTGCTCCCTCCGTTTGCTCCATGAACCCTCTCAGTTCCTTTGCCATCGCTGGCAACCTGCCCGTTCTTGAACATGACCCGTCCAGGCTCGGGTCCAGGACTGTATTAAAGTCCCCGCCCATGATCAGCTTACGCGATTCCAAGTCGGGGATCTTCCCTAGCATCCTCCTAATAAAATCCACATCGTCCGAATTAGGGTCATACACACTAACCAGGACTACTCTCACCTCTTCGAGCTTACCCCTCACCATAACGAACTTGCCACCCCCATCCACGACTGTGCCCTCCGCCTCAAATTGTACCCTTTTATTAATTAGGATCGCAGCCTCCCTCGTCTTAGAAACAAGCTCCGAATCAAAGACCTGACTGACCTAGCTCTTCCTCAACCTAACCTGGTCTGCCACTTTCAGGTGCGTCTCCTGCAGCATGACTATGTCCGCCTTCAGAACCTGCAGATGCACAAACACACGCGCCCTCTTCACTGCCCCGTTTAACCCTCTAACATTCCAGGTAATCAGCCTGGTCAGGGAGCACTTCGCACCCCCCCTTTGCCGATCAGCCATCTCCTTTCCTTGGCCAGTCCCCCAGCCATGTGTCGCGCTTCATCTGGCCCGCCTCCTGACCGGCTCCACCGATGACTTCCTCACTGTTGCCATGCCCAGTTTCCATCCCCGTCAGCAGAACGACTCCCCCCCACCCCCCCCCCCTCCCCCTCACTAGCAACACCATCCTATCACCTAACCCCTGCTCTAATCTAACTATATGCACACACCCCCACCTCGGCTTCTGTTGACTAGCCTCACTCAGCTAGCCTGGGGCTCCCAGCCTCGGTGCCAGCGTGTCTCCCACCTATTGTTCCCAGTCATCCCTCCCCCGATCCATCCATACCACTTCCCCAGATCATCCCTACTTCAGCAAACACGCTATACAAGTCATAAACAACCCCCACAATAGCAGAATTCAAGATAAACAAGAAAAAAAAGAGATAAGAACTACCAGGCACTCTCAGTCCCTCCCATACAGACACAAAAAAAGATTGCAAAGTTCCCCTGAAGCATCCATTTTAACCCAACCCTTTTAACTGTTTTCTTGATTATTTCCCCCCCAGCCAAACTCCAACTAATCAAAGAGCCCAAAAAGGAAACATTCAGGTAAACCACACAAAAAGCACACCAAAAAAACACATCTCTACCACCTTCCAACACACTAAAAAGGTCGAAAAAAGACTGACAAAAACGGACCCGAACATGCCGGCACTTTTCAAAACGGGAGAGACACCACATATACTTAAAAGTTCTAACATGAGTCCAAACACCCTCAGCTCAGGGCCAGCCCTTGCTTCTTAACGAAGTCCATCGCCTCTTCGGGTTCCTCAAAATAGTGGTGCTGACCCTCATACGTAACCCACAGTCGCGCCGGAAAAAGCAGCCCGAATTTCACCTTGTTTTTATACAGTATCTCCTTCACCTGCCTGTAGCCTCCCCTCCTCCTGGCCACCTTAGCGCTGAAATCTTGGTAAATACGCAGGGTGGTATTGTCCCAGCTTCGTGTGCTCTTTGCCCATTGCAGCACCCGTTCCTTGTCCAGGTACCTGTGAAAGCGTACCACCATCGCACGTGGGGGACCCCCTCGCCGCAGCTGCCTCACCTGCACTCTGTGCCCTGTCCACCACCGGCGGGCGCAGGAACACCTCGTTCCCCAGCAACTTCTGATACATACCCTCCACATACGCGGCAGTGTCCAACCCCTCTCCCCCCTCCAAGAGACCCACGATTCTCACGTTCTGCCGACGAGATCTGTTGTCCAGGTCCTTCAGCCTTTCCAGAAGCACTTTTTGCTGGTCCGTCAACCTCCGAATCTCCACATCCGCCACCATTTGAAAGTCAGCCTGCTCCTCCACTGACTTCTCCAACTGCTGGAGCTTCTCAGCCTGATCATCCAGCCTTTTTTCCATCCGGTCAATCGACTTCTGTAGCGGCTCCAGGTTGTCGCGTTTCAGAGCCATAAAGCCCTCCTGCATAGTCTGCAGCAGCTGCTCCATTGTGGGCTGGGCTGTCGGTGCCTTGCTCTGAACACCAGCCATGCTGGTCCCTCTCACAGCCTCCGCTATGTCCTTACTCGACCACTTCTTCTACTGTTCACGGTCCCTCTGGCTTCTTAGGTCCATACAATTCTGTATGGGTCCTGTGCCTGAATACTATTGCTTTCCAGTTCCACGCTCAAAAGTGCAAAAAAGTTCCAAAAGCCCAACCGAAATGGGAGCCACCAAATGTGCGACCTACTCCCTCATAGTCACCACCGGAAGTGAGATTCCTATTTATTGACTACAGTTCCACCTTCAACGCCATAATCCCAGCCAATTTCATATCTAAGATCCAAAACCTAGGAATTGGCTCCTCCCTCTGCAACTGGATCTTCGACTTCCTGACCCATAGACAACAATCAGTAAGAATAAATAGCAACACCTCCAATATAGTCCTCCATACCAGGGTCCCACAAGGCTGCGTACATAGCCCCCTGTTATACTCCCCATGACTGCGTCACAAAATGTGGCTCCAACTCCATCTACAAGTTTGCTAATGACACAACCGTAGTGGGTTGGATCTTGAACAACGATGAGTCAAAGTACAGGAGGGAGATAGAGAATTTAGTGATGTGGTGTAACGACAGCAGTCTCTCTCTCAATGTCAACAAAACTAAAGAGCCGATCAATGACTTCAGGAAGCAAAATATCGTATACACCCCTGTCTGCATCAATGGTGCCGAGATGGAGATGGTTGACAGTTTCAAATTCCTAGGTGTGCACATCACCAACAATCTGTTCTGGTCCACCCATGTCGATCCTACAACCAAGAAAGCACAACAGCACCTGTCCTTTACTCACAAAACTACACCTCCTGCTGCCTTGGAAAAGTGGGCAGTATGATCCAAGACCCTTCCCACCTGGGGTATTCACACTTCCAACCTCTTCCATCGGGCAGGAGGTACAAAAGTCTGAGATCACGTACTAACAGATTCAAAAACAGCTTCTTCCCTGCTGTTACCAGACTCCTGAATGACCCTCGTATGCCTGATCTAATCCCTTCAAACATCTTCTCTACTGCACTTCTGTATGCTTCACCCAATGCCCGTGTCTATGTATTTACATTGTGTATTTATGTTTGCCGAATGTTTTTTTCATGTATGGAACTATCTGCCTGGACTGTACGCAGAACAATACTTTACACTGTACCTCGGTACACATGACAATAAAACAAATCCAATCCAATGTTCCAGGTGAGGTCTCACTAAGGCCATGTATAATTGCAGCAAGACATCCCTGCTCCTGTATTCAAATCCTCTCGCTATGAAGACCGACATACCATTTGGCTTCTCTCCCACCTGCTGCACCTGCAAGTTTACCTTCAGCGACTGGTGGAGGAGGACACACAAGTCTCATTGCACATTCCTTTCTCTCAATCTATAGCCATTCAGATAATAATCTGTCTTCCTGTTTTTGCTATCAAAGTGGATAAACTCACATTTATACACACTATACTGCATCTGCCGTACATTTGCCCATCGCTGCGGTGAGTAACTCACCCCCTGATTCCCCAAAGCCTGTCCACCATCTGCAACACACAAGTCAGGTGTGTAATGGAATACTCCCCACTTGCTTGGATGGGTGCAACTCCAACAACACTCAAGAAGTTCAACATCATCCAGGGCAAATCAATCTGCTTGATTAGCCCCATCCACTAAGATTCACTCCCACCACTGACGCACATTCACAGCAGTGTTTACCATCTACAAGATGGACTACAGGAACTCACCAAGGCTCCTCCAACAGCACCTTCCAAACTCGTGACTACTACCATCCAGAATGACAAGGGCAGCAGACACATGGGAATACCGCCACCAGGAAGTTCCCCTCCAGGTCATTCATTTGGAAATATATGACCGTTCCTTCACTGTCGTTCTGTGAAATCTTGAAATGAAAAATGAAAACTGCTTATTGTCACAAGTAGGCTTCAAATGAAGTTACTGTGAAAAGCCCCTAGTCGCCACATTCCGGCGCCTGTTTGGGGAGGCTGGTACGGGAATTGAACCGTGCTGCTGGCCTGCCTTGGTCTGCTTTCAAAGCCAGCGATTTAGTCCTGTGCTAAACAGGCCCTACTCCAGCATCATCTGGTCTGATTGTATCCACGCCAATATGAGAACATATCAGTATTTTCCTATGGGCAGTATTTGAGAGAAAGAAATAACGTACATTGGTCTAGTATCCTTCACAACCCCAGTGCCTCGCAACGCCTTAACAGTTAATGGAATACGTATTTTGAACTGTATCGCTATTTACAATGCTGTTATAATGTAAGGAAATGTGGAAGCCAATTTATGAAAAAGATCCCACTAACTAAATATTAAAAAACAAGTTTTTTTGTAACACTGGTAGCGATAAGTATTATCCAGAACACCAAGTGAGCTTACTTTTTCTTCTTCGAAAAGCACTCTGGAATATTTCATGTCTACTCAAGAGGGCAAACAGATAGCTCTTATAAACAAGGTGTGGAGATGCCGGCGTTGGACTGGGGTGAGCACAGTAAGAAGTCTTACAACACCAGGTTAAAGTCCAACAGGTTTGTTTCAAATCACTAGCTTTCGGTGCACTGCTCCTTTCTCAGGTGAAAGGAAATGTACTCAAAGCTCTAGAATTGGGTTTGAACCTATACATAGAACATAGAACAAAGAACATAGAACATGCAGTGCAGAAGGAGGCCATTCAGCCCATCGAGTCTGCACCGACCCACTTAATCCCTCACTCCAACCCTATCCCCATAACCCAATAACCCCTCTTAACCTTTTTGGACACTAAGGGCAATTTAGCATTGCCAATCCACCTAACCGGCACGTCTTTGGACTTTTTGACTCTGAAGCAAGAGTATAGTGTTTTGGAAATTGCATTATGCATTTTGTCCATTTAGGGCTACCACTTCCATGTAACATTAGAGAGAGTCTAGAAGAAGTGGAGTGAGGAGGTCTCATGTCACATTGCCCCAGCCTCTGAGTTAGAAGCTCTGGGTTCAAGTCCCACTCCAGGACTTGATTGAAAAGGAAGGTGCATTTGTAACACTGAGAAAAAAGTTGAATATCAATCTGTAAATCTTCCCAACATATGTCAATGGCAGGTGGTAAGAGCAAGAGAGATTCCTGGTCAGACATTTAATGGAAAGTAAATTGGAGCCTCTGTCGTCAGTATTCATAGCTCTGGACTAGAATGTATGCGCAAAAGTGCTCGGACTCCTTGGAGGTCAGACCAGTGTCAACAGCACGGGGTTCACTCCCTGTTCTGGCTATGGTCGATTCAGGATCTGCCTCCTTTCCCTACCCATGGTGGAGATTACAGGGTTGGACCTGCCATTGAGCAGTGAAGTGAAGTCAAAGAGGTTTTAATAGCATGTGCAGTTTTGATTCTGAATGCTCCCTTCTTCCCAAGTACTTCACAATGGCAACAGAATAGAGAAAACATTGCTTTCAGGTGTGAAACCTTTGAAAGGTGTTTGTCTACTTTCTGCAGATAGTATTTTAAGCTGGAGATTTAGGGAACACATTGACAATGTAGGCTGTTGTTACAAACATACATGAGGCACTCCAGCTCAGGATTAGCAACACAGGCATGCACAGTGTATAAACCATCCAGAGAAACAAACACAAATCTCATATCATGACAGGGGTGGCACGGTCACACAGTGGTCAGCACTGCTCCCTCACAGCACCAGGGACCCAGATTCAATTCCAGTCTTGCATAACTATCTGTGTGGAGTCTGCACATCCTCCCCAGGTCTGCGTGGGTTTTGCCTGGGTGCTCCGGTTTCATCTCACAGCCCAAAGATGTGCAGTTTAGCTGGGGTTGCGCGACTAAGGGGGGGGGGCGGGGGGAGTGCATCTAGGTGGTGTGCTCTTTCAGAGGGCCGGTGCAGACCAGATGGACTGAATGGCTTCCTTCTGCACTGTAGTGATACTATAAGGCAGTGAAGTTTTCCTTTGAAAGGAATGCTATCCATTTCTGCTATACTGCAGAGCAAGATGGCATTGCCTATGTCCAATCTAGTATATTTTGATGTGCAATCCCACATTGGCTGTGACATTTGGAAGGCACAATGGTAGGTTTTGCCATCACAGATGACAATAGAAAAAAGACCTTACCTTTTCACAATGGAGGTGAAAAAAAGGAAGATATTTTTGCGACACATACATCTAAGCAAAGCAACTATGAATCAGCCAAAATGCACCGACAACCTATTTCACGCCTAAGAAAGATGCAATGCACAAAACAATGCCTTCCGATGCACTAATTAAGAAGCAAACAAAACAATTGACCAATGTTTTTTAAAATTTAAAGTACCCAATTCTTTTTTTCCCATTTAAGGGGCAATTTAGTCTAGCCAATCCACCTACCCTACACATCTTTGGCTTGTGGGGGGGAGACCCACTCAGACATGGAGAGAATGTGCAAACTCGACACGGACAGTGACCCGGGGCCAGGTTTGATCACGGGTCCTCAGCGCCGAGAGGTAGCAGTGCTAACCACTGCGAACAATTGACCAATGTTGCATGAGATTGAAGCGACAAACAACCAAATCTGACTTAGGTGATGTTCAACATGACAAATGCAAAATTAAAACACAAATAATCAAAGGTTATCTCTCTAGGCAACCGTTCCAAAAGGCACTTGGAAAAAGGCAGGAAGCTGTCAGAGCAAGCCCACTATCATTTTCAGAGTCCAAGGCTACTGAAGTCGAGGCTGCCAACAGTAACCACTATACTCCACATTCAACTCCTGTGAACATTGTTCATTGCTCATGCGCCAGAAATTCAGCTGCAAAACAACAACAGCAGTATCACAGAGTTGCAACTTGTCCAAATGATGTTTCCACATGTGCTTATCCACATGGAACAGATTGTCCAGCTACTGGCAAATAATGTAAAAGTAGTGGAAACCTAAACAAGTTTTATTGCATTTGTCACTCATGAGCAAAAAGACATATACCTTGTATCCATACCACAGCATAAGGCTCAGAGAATGCAGCCAATGTAGAGGCAGAAGATGCTGAATATACTTTTGTGCTCTCTTTTGGATATGGCAGCCTGCTATGTGTGAGAGTAACCACTGTTTACTTGGATATAGATGCTCTCAAAGACAGAAGCATCTGGCCATGTCATGGGAGACAAAACATTCAACAACTTCAGGATTGCCCCATTCTTTGCAAACAAGGGAACGCAAAGCTGTTCTATTACAACTGTGGCAGACCATTGAAAATTCCTGGGACTTTTGAAACACCAGATAGAACGTTGTGTCATATCTTGAGAACGTGACAAGCTTATCAGTTTTCAACAGTAACAGCCCTGCACATGATTGCGGTCACATACGTGAGCCCTACGTGTACCAACGACATGCTCAAATTGCAAGCCAACTTTTTCACTCGTATCAAGAAACCAAAAGATGTTACGTGCAAGCTGCATATAGACCCTAATGTGTCCTTAGTCTTGCATCAACAATGACAAATACCATTTCCTGTCAGAAAGCAGCAGAGATGTAGCTTCAGCATTTACTTGACTGGACAGTAGCACAGTTAACGAGTCAATGCGCGGATTTAGAAGCAGCTTTGCGAGTGCTCCACAGCTCCACAAAAGAACAGAGACAAGAGTACAGAAGACCAAATGCAGACAACAAATAGAGAAATTACAGTCACTTCTTTCAGTGCAGAATGGATTTAGGTATACCTCTGGACAAAATTTAGATGAGGAAGGTGCCCCCGATTGGCAAGAATGAAATGAAAGTGCCCAAAGATATGTAGAGGATTAAGGAAATCAGAATCAAGCCCCCCATGCCCCAAAAAGGAAAGCACCCGCACCACCGACTGCACAGGCAGCACACACCCTCATGAATCCGGGCACCACACAGCGCAAGTCATCAGATCAGGATGAGCCTGATTTCGTTTACATCGCCCCACTATCCATAACCCAGTTGAGAGATGCTTGCACCAAAATTGTTCCATTCCAGCCCACTGCAGACCCGCACAACTTCTTTGAGGAGGTGCGCCAACAAAAAGTTATGTACAGCCTAGACGAGAGAGAGGAAGTCAAGTTGATTGTTATGAGCCTTAGCCAGTCCGTGAGATCAGCTTTGCCAGAACCCCAGAATGTAGCAGGAGGAACCCTACAGGAGATGAAAATGGCTATTTTAGACACAATCAGGTACAACGAGGGAGATCCGGTAGAAGGTTTAAACCATTGTAGGCAAAAGAAGGGAGAGCATCCAACCGCATTTGCATGTCGCCTTTGGATCCATTTTAAGCAGTATTTGGGAATTTGCACCGCGCACACTTAAATGAGGACGACACCACTAAATGGTCCCGCACTTTAGTCTTGCAGGCCACAGAAGCAGGCCAAAAGGCTTGTGTGAATTACGACCCCGCAGACCACACACACAATGAAGTTTGGGTTTTAAAGAGACTCTCCAGAGCATGGGAACAATTCGAAAACGTTGGGGATGAGCCGACCTACACCTTTGAGTCTCACTCATACAAGCTGTCAAGAAAGCCAAGAGTGAGAACTGGACTAGAATCTGTCTTGATATGCAAACACCAAACCAATCAATAAAACGAGAAAGACACTTGACACATGACAATCGATGAGATCCAGAGAAAGTAAACGGTAAACACTTCACTAAACTTGATCTCAATTCAGGCTACCATCAAATTGAGCTGGTAGAAGAATCATGATGTCTTATAGTATTTTACACGCTCATCGGACTTTGTCAATACAAAATTCTCAACTTTGGAGTCAACACAATAGCTGATGTATTTCATCACATGATGCACTTCAAGGACTTGAAGACACGCTGAACATCAGTGATGAATGACATTGTCATCTACAGTTGCACTGAAAGTAAAATGTGACATGCCTACAATGTCTTAAAGAATGTAACTTCACCTTGGAAAAAGACAACTAAATGCTTATTCAGTTAAAACAGAATTCAATTCTTCGGTCATGTCTTTAGCGGTGAAGCAGTTTCAGCTGATTTACCTCCCCTTCCCAGAAGCCCCACATAAAGATTGTATGGCAATTTCCCAGGAAGTTTAAACTTCCACTTTGCAATTGCCCTGTAATGGGGACCATCTGCGAGTACGATATAAATCGCAAACTTTGGATGGGGTTCCAACTGTCTTACAGAAATAGTTACCAGAAACATTTTGAGCAATCAAGACTGATGTGTTGGGTGTTCTGGATCCATGGAACACATACAGGTCACCAACACTTGAAATAGTGCAACACTATTTTATTGAAACATTATCTGTTTAACATACTCTGACTGTGGGTTAACACGATACTAGCTTTAACTAAAGACCTTTGCCTTGTCCTAACCAGTCGATGCATTCAGCACATGGTGAATGTCTGTGTTAAAGGCTATGAGCTCTGTCCTCCTAGCTAGCTGCAACTCGAATGAGCGGGAACTTTGATGCCCCCTGTCTTTATAGTATGTGTGCTCTAACTGGTGATTGGCTGCGGTGTTGCGTGTGTTGATTGGTCTCACTGTGTGTTCATCAGTGTGTGTCTGCACCATGATATACTGGTGTATATTATGACATCCCCCCTTTTATAAAAAATGTACCTGCATGGCAATAAATAGTGTATGGTTAATGTCCCTGACTACGTGTGTGCAAAATATTTACAGGACTATGTACATGAGAACTAAGCTATTTACATGGGAAGGTGCCTGGTGCAAAAAAACAGTATGTCACAAGAATAACGAGATGAACACTATATACAAACCACGTAAACGATTAAACGGAAGAACAGAACAAATCAGAAAGTCCACAAAGTTCACAAATTAAGTCTCTGAGGTGGGCGCCGAATTCTGGTTAACCGCCTCAAGGGTGGGCCGGGAGCCACCGGCTGAGGAGCGGCTGGACTGCGTCAGAGTGAGGAGGATGCAGAGTGACCGGGATCTCTACATAGTCCAGGGCAGGGTCAGCCGGAGGGCGAGGCGACAGTGGAGGATCACGTAGCGAGTGCGGAACGAGACGAAGGGCACGTTGGTTGCAGCGCAGAATGGAGCCATCCGGTAGACGAACCAGGAACGAGCGGGGGGCCACCTGCCAAAGGACCACAGCGGTTGCAGACGAGCCACCATCCGGAAGATGGATGCGGACATTGTCACCTGGAGCCAGAGCAGGGAGATCAGCTGCACGGGAGTCATGAGCCGCCTTGTGATGTGCACGAGACAGCTGCATCCGTCGAAGGACCGGAACGTGGTCGAGGTCTGGGACATGAATGGACGGCACCGTCGTCCTCAGGGTGCGACCCATGAGCAGCTGGGCTGGCGACAGGCCAGTGGACAGTGGGGCAGAGCGATAGGCCAGCAAGGCGAGGTAGAAATCGGACCCAGCATCGGCAGCCTTGCCGAGGAGCCGTTTGACTATATGTACTCCCTTCTCCGCTTTGCCTTTGGATTGGGGGTACAGGGGACTGGATGTCAAATGTGCAAAATTGTACTGCCTGGCAAAGTTGGACCATTCCTGGCTTGCGAAGCAGGGGCCATTGTCCGACATCACCATGAGTGGGATGCCGTGTCGAGCAAAGGTGTCCTTACATGCACGGATGACTGCAGACGATGTGATGTCGTGCAACCGTCTCACCTCCGGATAATTTGAAAAGTAGTCCACAATCAGGACATAGTCCCTGCCCAGCGCGTGGAACAGGTCGATGCCCACTTTGGTCCAAGATGACGTGACCAACTCATGGGGCTGCAGGGTCTCACCTGGGTGGGCCGGCTGGATGTGCTGACAAGTGGGGCAGTTGAGCACTCTGTTGGCTATGTTGTCATTAATGCCGGGCCAGTACACTGCCTCTCGGGCCCGTCGGCGGCACTTTTCCATGCCAGGATGACCCTCGTGTAGCTGTTCCAGGACGAGCTGGCGCATGCTAGGCGGGATGACAATGCGGTCCAGTTTCAGGAGAACCCCATCTACTACCGCCAGATCATCTCTGACGTTATAGAACTGAGGGCATTGGCCCTTGAGCCATCAGTCTGTTAGATGGCGCATGACACGCTGTAGCAAAGGATCAGCCGCCGTCTCGCGCCAAATTTGGACGAGGCGTTCATCCGTGGCAGGTAGATTGGAGGCCACGAAGGCCACATGGGCGTCAACCTGGCAGACGAATCCCGCTGGGTCACACGGAGTGTTGACTGCCCTGGAGAGAGCGTCGGCAATGATGAGGTCTTTGCCTGGGGTGTATGCCAGCTGGAAGTTGTATCGCCGGAGCTTGAGAAGAATACGCTGGAGGCGAGGCGTTATGTCGTTCAAGTCTTTCTGCATTATATTGACCAGCGGGTGATGGTCGGTCTCGACGGTGAATTGAGGAAGTCCGTACACATAATTGTGAAACTGAACCACACCGGTCAGAAGGCCCAGGAACCTCTTTTCTATCTGCGCATAGCGCTGTTCCGTGGGGGTCATGGCGCGTGATGCATATGCAACGGGGCCCATGATGAGGCCTCATCGCATTGCAGGAGCACTGCCCCAATGCCGGATTGACTGGCATCGGTCAAAGTTTTGGTCTCTTTTGCTGAATCAAAGAAAGCTAAGACCGGACCCGTGGTGAGTTTGGTTTTGAGTTCTCTCCATTCGTGCCCGTGGGCAGGGAGCCATTGGAAGTCTGTCGTCTTCCTGACCAGGTTCCTGAGAGCCGTGGTATGAGAGGCGAGGTTAGGGATGAACTTCCCTAAAAAGTTGACCATGCCCAGAAATCGGAGGACCGCCTTCTTGTCTTCTGGCGTTTTCATGGCTGTGACAGCAGCCACCTTGTCTGCATCCAGCTGCACAGCCAACTGGGAGATGTGGTCCCCGAGGAACTTGAGTTCCGTCTGACCAAAAGAGCATTTGGCCCTGTTGAGGCGTAGGCCCTGCTCACGTATGCGCTTGAACATGCGCTCGAGGCGACTGACATGCTCCTGCGGGGTGTTGGACCAAATGATTATGTCGTCGACATAGGCGTTCACTTCTGAAGCAGATATGATCCCAAACGGCATCCTGTTGTCACAATATCTGCCAAAAGGGGTATTGAATGAACACAGTTTCCTGCTGGATTTTTCGAGCTGGATTTGCCAAACTTTCGAGGCGATGTGTTTGGTGAAGAGCTTGGCGCGAGCCATCTCGCATGTGATCTCTTCGCGCTTGGGAATTGGATAATACTCCCTCATGATATTGCGATTCAGAACCTTGGGATCAATGCAAATTCTCAGCTCGCCGGAAGGCATTTTTACACATACCATGGAACTGACCCAGTCGGTTGGTTCCGTAACTCTGGAGATCACTCCTTGGTCCTGGAGGTCCTGCAGCTGCTGCTTGATGTGGTCCTTAAGGGGTGTTGGGACCCTGCAAGGTGCGTGCACCACAGTCGTAGCGTTCTGTTTCAGTAAGATCTCGTAGGTTTATGGTGACCTGTATGTGTTCCACGGATCATGGAGCAGGAGTGCCCATGCCTTCGAAGATGTTGTGGTGCTGGTCGATGATGGCGTCGAGTTGCGCCCTGAAGTCAGTGTCCTGAAAGGCAGAAGTGTCATCAGGAGAGAGAGAGTGAACTCTCTGAACTAGGTTCAACAGCTTGCATGCCTGCATGCCAAGCAGGGAGTCTTTTGAGGAGCCCACGATCTCAAAAGGAAGGATGGCTTTGCGTGACCTGTGCGTCACTTCAGGTTGGCACAAGCCGCTAGCAGCAATGACATTGCCATTATAATCCAATAGCTGGCAGGCTGATGGAAGGATGGCTGGTTTGACACAAAGGCTTTGGAAGTCAGACCGTGCCATGAGATTGGCGGAGGCACCAGTGTCCAGGCAGAATCGTATTTGGGACCGGTTGACCATCAGGGTGGCACACCACTCATCGTCTGGATCGATGCTGTATACCGACAGCGGCTGGTGTCTTTCCTTCAGGGACAGCCTGTTTTTTTGATACAACACCGACTCGAAAAGGCGCCTTCGGGTCCTCGGTGTCACTGCTGTGTGGGAGGTCCGCATCGGACTCGGTGACCGTGGGTTGAATTGCCCGGACATTCCTGCGAGGCTGGCTGAAACAATATGAATTGGCAGGCTGAGCTGCTCGGCAGAAGGCAGCATAGTGTCCAAGTCTGCCACGTCGTAGGCATTGTCAAGATTTGTCAGGGCATTGCCGTTTTAAATGGGCGGAGCCACAGTTGCCGCACGTCGTAGCTTCAGCACGTTCGCCGCGCCACCGCGCATGCGCGGTGCGGTCGTGCGTGGTGCGTGCCTGCGCATTGTGCTCTTCGATGTCGCCGTCCCCTCGTTTGGTGCGCACAAGCGCGGGAGTCCACGAAAAGCGCGCGAAATGGCCGCCCTCATTCAGGCTGAGGCCCTGGAGTTGCTCAATCACTTGGACCCGTTCCGCCTCGTGGGGACCTTGCCGCGCCGTTTCAGTCGCTTGTATATGGGAATACAGACTTGTGCCGTTTTCATGTAAGACACAGGTCTCAATGGCGGTTGCTAGGGTGAGCTGCTTTACTTTGAGGAGTTGCTGTCGTAGGGGGTCTGACTGAACACCGAAAACGATCTGGTCGCGTATCATTGAGTCGGAGGTGGGCCCGTGGCTTCAAGACCGCGCAAGGATGCGGAGGTGAGTGAGAAAGGGTTGGAAAGGTTCATCCTTACCCTGAAAACGCTGTTGGAACACGTAGCGCTCAAAACTTTCATTCACCTCTATGCTGCAGTGAGTGTCAAACTTGAGGAGGACCGTCTTGAACTTTGTTTTATCTTCATTATCCGCAAAGGTGAGAGACTTGAAAATGTGGATGACATGGTCCCTGGCCGTGGATAGGAGGAGAGCAATCTTCCTGGTATCCGAGGCATCCTCCCTGTCTGTGGCTTCAAGGAAGAGCTGGAAGCGCTGTTTGAATATCTTCCAGTTGGCCCCTAGGTTACTGGTGATGCGGAGCGGCGGCGGTGGGCTGATGTTGTCCATGTTGCAGGATGACGGAATGCTGGCGGAAGGCAGATCACTTGCAGATAGGTCTAAGAAGTACTAATATCCCTCAACTCCTGGTATCATGATGTGTTGGGTGTTCTGGATCCGTGGAACACATACAGGTCACCAACACTTGAAATAGTGCAACACTATTTTATTGAATCATTAACTGTTTAACATACTCTGACTGTGGGTTAACACGATACTAGCTTTAACTAAAGACCTTTGCCTTGTCCTAACCAGTCGATGCACTCAGCACATGGTGAATGTCTGTGTTACAGGCTGTGAGCTCTGTGCTCCTAGCTAGCTGCAACTCGAATGAGCGGGAACTCTGATGCCCCCTGAATTTATAGTGCATGTGCTCTAACTGGTGATTGGCTGCGGTGTTGTGTGTGTTGATTGGTCCCACTGTGTGTCCATCAGTGTGTGTCTGCACCATGATATACTGGTGTATATTATGACAAAGACCACTTCTAACTTCTGGATAACTATAGTACTGTCCCCTTCCCTAAACTTCCCCCACCCCCTGACTACAGCACCCCGCTGCCCCACTGCACTTCCCTTTGCTTTTGCTTGAGAAGATAAAGTAATTGACTCTGGGCTTAACTCTTCAGAACATTATCCCTTTTACAGCCTTTTTGGATAGTAATTTGTCTAAAGCAAGGAGTGGAATGTGATTTCCAGTCTTGCTGAAAGTTAATGAACTTAAAATACAGCTTGGAGTTTCTAAACATGCTCAGTTGGACGAGCTCACAGGATGAGAAAATAATAGTTGTTTATAGTTCGATATTTTTTTCTCTTCTATTGTAAATTCCCATTCAATGTAATCCAAGTGTCAAGATGGCCCTGCATATGAATTTGAGGGAGAAATATAAAGAAGCTAGGAGCCAGCAACTAGTTTGTTTGTAATGCTGCCTCTTCCAGAAATGGAGCAGGAGAGCTCATGGCCTGGGATTATCAGGTGGAGTGTGAAACAGACGGCAGGGGTTAGATTTTACCACTTGCGAGTGGGGTCCCGTAAAATGGTGAGATAAGGCAGAAAGTTGAGATTGGCTTTCCTGCTCAGAGGCCAATAGAGTCATGTAAGTGTGTAATTAAAGTCCTCTTCCTGCAGCTGCGGCCATTTTACCAAATGGAGAGAGTTCCTGGTAAAACCTGGAAGGAAGGAGTCCTCCTAATCAAGCACTCTGGGGCCCACAGAGAGCCCTGGCACCAAGGGCTGCCCCAATGGCAACCACAACCCTTCCCCCGACTTACCCACCTTTTCCTCTTCTCAGGTCCTACCTGACTAGCCTGGCAACCACAAGTTGGATGAACTGTTTGTGATAGCAACCTGCTCCCGGGACGTTCTTTCAGCTGGGTCCACTCCCAGCGGTGGCCACTGGTCCAATTGGTGCGGCTGAGACTGAAGCCTTTGGGGCGGTATCTTGTCTTTTAAAGGGATGGGATTACTGATAGAAATTAATTAGTTACTGGATAGCAAAAACATTCGGCAAAGTGTCGATCTTGATGAGAAAACCGGTGCAAATCCCACCAGCAGAGTGGGATATCTCACGGGATATTGAGTCTCTTTAACAGATTTTGGTAAGGTTCCACCCAATGTGTGTAACACAGAGTTACTCAAGAAATTTAAGATTACCTTCCAAACCCACAGCCTCTACCACCAGAAGCCTGCACCTAGATTCTCCGTGGGAGCCCTGACTGAACTACTGGATGGTGTGCAGCAGAGGTGGGACCTCATATATACCCGTGTTCCTGCAGAAGTCCTTCCAGCAAGGTCACCACCGTTGCTTGGGAAGCTGTGGCAGCCTTAGTCAGTGAATGACCTTCCTCACGTTGCCAGGGTAAGTCTGCCTCCTCCAGTCTCCCGGTGCACCCTCTCACACACCCTCTTCCCTCCAAGGTGATCTCTCGCCGAGCCACCTCACGGATTGCCAACACCTATAAAATGGTCCTCTCCCCTCACCCCCCGAGCCAATCCACATGGTCCACCCAGTAGCTACTTTGCTTCGCATTCCTGCTCCCATTCAAGTCACACGCAGGCCACACCTCATCACGATCTGAACAGGACTCCTTCCTACACACTCCCCATCTGTCTCTCACAGTTAAAATTAATCATAACAGGCGTGAATGGGCACAGCCAGCCAAAGTAATGCTCAAGCTCTGATGCCTCAATCCCTTTGAGGAAAGAGCCTTTGAGCAGGCTGGAGAAGAGCAGGACTGCACCTCCGCAGAGGGAGAAGTGGGGGCATCAGATAAAGTGAGAACCCTCAAGACACACAGTCATAGTTCACGCCTCACGTGAGTAATGTTTCCCCCTTCATTTATCTCACATGATGCACTAATGCCACCTCCCTTCCCTTGCTGGGCTATCAGTCGACCAGCCTGGACCATCCTAACACCCTCTGGACACCACAGACATGAGCAGCTTCGAGGGAGACAACTCGAAGACAAGCATAGAGGAGGCATCACCTGTCACCTGCACCCTCCACCAGTACAGAAACTCACACCTCGGTGGGATTGACTAGTATCAGGCAGGATTCTGGGTCACTCACTGGTGAGCACCTCACAGCTGAAGATCCACAGCAGGTTGAGGCTGGATCAGCCCAGGGATCTGGTAGTTGGAGGAATGCCAGAGCCCAGGACTCAGCCGAGCCCGAGGCCTATGATGTCATTCCGGCATCTGATGAATATTCAGCGAGGGGAGAAGTCCTGGACTGAATATTTGCTAATGACATGCTAATGTATTTAAATGAGGTTCCCGGGCTCCCACGGGATGGTTTGCATTACTCCACCAGCGAGGCGGCTTGAAATTCGGAAATTGCGATCTTGCCACAGAGAATTGCGTTTTCCGATTCTCTCCGGATTTTGCTCCTGCGTCGCCGTTCTCTGATGGCTAATGCCGGCTCAAAAATACCCCCATGTGAAAGTGGCCTGCTAATTTTTCCTCCCTCTCCAAAGTGACATGCTGAGAATAGAAGATGAGTTTATGGAGGTTGCAGAATTACAGGATTAGTGTGACCTATGGTGCAAATGCTAGAGATTGTATGTAGATCCCTGTATTAATACTAACCTACAAGCCATGGAAGCCAGTACTTGGACATTCTCCCATCTGTCTTCATATCCCATGGGTGTACAAATATGGCACATTTTAGTTTTTCTGCAGCCTTAAAAGAAAAGCAATGAGATGTGCTGACTGCTGAGTGTTCCAATTAATGCTGAAATGTCAAACGATGATACATAATTTTCTCATTTATCAGTTCTACGCACAGGGTAAAATTGTTCACTTGACAATCTAATACTATTTGCCCAGCAATTATGCCTACAGATATTTTGGGTTACAGCGTAATAGGATCAGAAGATTTGTTTCCAACATGTCTCCTCAGTAGTGCCAATGATACAGAGCTTTACATGGGACACATAAGAAGATTGGACAAAAGGAGAAAAAGATAGTCAAGACAGAAATACATCAGTTTAGTGGAGCGGCCAAGTTGGAAAAATTGAGCTAACAAGGCAGTCCTGTTTGTGGATCTTGGGGAGGAGGTGGAATTGGGCTGTTGGGGGTCGGGGTCTGTGAGGTTAGAAGCCACTGAGGGGGGCTATGGGCTGACGCCCTAAGTAGGGTTAATTCCTCTTCCTCGTGTGCCAGGCTTAGCCTGATACAATTTAAGGTGGTTCATAGAGCGCATACGACGGGGGCGAGGCTGAGCAGGTTCTTTGGGGTGGAGGACAGATGTGGGAGGTGCTCAGGGAGCCCGGCGAACCATGTCCATATGTTTTGGTCATGCCTGGCATTGGAGGGGTTCTGGAGGGGAGTGGCGGGAACAGTATCTAAGGTGGTGAAAGTCCGGGTCAAGCCAAGCTGGGGGTTAGCACTATTTGGAGTAGTGGACGAGCCGGGAGTGCAGGAGGCGAAAGAGGCCGGCATTCTGGCCTTTGCGTCCCTAGTAGCCCGGCGAAGGATCTTGTTAATGTGGAAAGAGGCGAAGCCCCCCAGCGTGGAAGCCTGGATAAATGATATGGCAGGGTTTATCAAGTTGGAGAGGATAAAGTTTGCCTTGAGAGGGTCTGCGCAGGGGTTCTACAGGCGGTGGCAACCGTTCCTCGACCATCTCGCGGAGCGTTAGATGAAGGTTGGACAGCAGCAGCAACCCGGGGGGGGGGGGGGGGGGGGGTCGACGACGACGACATCATTCGTGGGGGGGTGGGGGGGGGGGAAGGGGGGGGAGGGGGGTTTCTCTGGGGGGCATTTGAGCAAGAAAACACATGAATGATCCGGAAACTGACATGTACCTGAAGAATCCAATGTACAAAGTTCTGTATCTTATTGACTTGCCATGTTCATGTCTTGCCACGCGAGTTCTTTTTCTTTTCTTTGTTACGGGGGGGGGGGTTTGTTTGTAAGGTGGAAAATATTGTTATTGAAAAATTCTTAATCAAAACATTTTTAAAAAAAGAAGCCACTGAGGTAAGAAGTCCAGAAGAGAAGTCTTGGAAATGATTGCTTGATGTTAAGTGGTCGGGTCACAGTCCAGGGGGCTGTAGAGAAAGTATCAGAGAGTTGGCATTTGGCCTCCACTTAGTAGAGGTCAATTCCCCAAACAACTGCAATGCACCATCCCTGTCAGCAGGTTTGATGACATTGTTAGTTTTGGACCAGCAGGGAGGTCTGAGGGAAATAGGTTGGAGTGTGTGAGAGGAGCAAAGAAATTGGGACGGCTGATGTCACGCCAGTAGTTCTCAATGAAAAGATCTAGATGGTAAGTGTCCAGAGGGAGGGGTCCAAGTGCTTTATTTTACTGTCCAATTCAATTGTAGATTATGTGAAGTGTCCACATCTACCATGTTTACTAAACCAAGGAATAATCTCATAGAAATTTACATTCTGTCAACTACACCATGTCTGTATTGAATTGGTCAATCGGTTTTTGACAGCAGTGTGAGATGACATGTGTTCTGATTTTTCTCCCCCTCAGGAGCCTATCTTGCCTCTGTCCTGAGCTGCAGCTACACGTATAAGATAACTGGACTGAAACTTTGGACTGGACTTTTAAATCCCAATTTGGGCGAGCACAGAGGTTAGTGGGTATTTTGTGCTGCCGGTTGGTTTGCTGGGACCATCCTTCCCCTGAACTATTTTCCTGGAGGTGGAGTTGGTTTGAGGGGGTGGGGTGGGGAGGGGGCGGTGGCAAAATGAACAAATCTCTGCTGATGGGTGAGATCCCTGCCACCTGAAATAAATTCCACCTACATTCTCTTTAAAGGCTTATTAAGACCTATTGGCAGAGGCCAACTGGATTTGTCCCAGTTCCCAGAGGCATCGGGGACTAGGCCAGCTGTCTGGGGGCAGCCTCCTGGTAGCCGACCAGTGGACCACCATTCCATTGAGAGCCCCCTTGCTATTTGACCTCAACTGCAGCTGTCCTATACCCTGTGTAGGGGGTGCCCCAGCACAATGATGGTCAATTAAAAAATGCGAAGGGCATTTTTTATTTGAAAGTTTAAAAACTACGAGAGAGGGCAGCTCAAAATAAGAGTGGCGTCTTCTCCCTTGGTTACTAGAAAAGCGAGCCTGCTGATTCTTCAGTGTCTAAGGGATGCTTATTGTCCTAGCTTTTTACAGCCCACATATTGCCCTTAATTGGGCAGTGAGCATGTCCTCTGGTCATTAATTGTCCAATTTGAGGAAAGTCACAGTAGCTGGGCGACTGTTCCCATTGCAGACCTCTGACCTCCCCATCGAACCTTGTGTCGGGGACCTGCCCTCTGTTAACAAAACAGACATGAATCTAAAAAAGTAGTGCCAATGCCTTTAAGCACAGTTCCCCTCTGTGCATTTGCATATTTCTAAATGAATTCTGCATGAGGCACTTTCAAAATTTGTTTTAGAAACCTGTCAAGGCTGTCAATTTGACAATATATAGTGCTTACAGCATACACTGGAGAAAGCTCTGGGCAATTCAGATCCCAATCGTTGATATGAGAGCCAATTTGAATTCCTGGAAATCCTAACTCTTTCACACAGCGATGCATTTCTTGAACAGCAAGCTCTGGGTCCTGCATGGGCAGAGTACCAAGGCCAATGAATCTTGTTGGGTGTTTACGCACTGTGGCTGCAAGGTCATCATTCAAAATATGGCACAGATCCAAGGTGTCCTTGGGTTTTGCCTACCAAAAAAAACAAAAATAACAGTCTTACATTTAACACATAAGTCTGAGTTTTCTAGGAGAATATGTTGTGATAATTCTGTTAAATTATTCTCCCTGCAAGCAAAATTAAAATGTCACAAGGTTTCTCAAATCCTGAGGACTAATACAAACATTTTTCTATTATTGCAAGAAGGTGTATACAAATACATTGAGCAGCATTTCTGTCCCCGGGGTCCTTAATCCCAGGATGGACCCAATGCGGCCATGTAAATACCTGTTAGGGCACTGATGCGCGATCAATTACAATCAACGACGAAGTGGTATCATAACTGAAGGCTTTAATCGACTAGAACTGTTCCCCAGCAGCTTCGGTACAGAAATGAGGGCTGCTGGGACGGCACCGGTTCTTATGCCCCGCCTGTCAGGGCGGAGCTACGTACCAAACAGCCAATGGTAAACTCCTAGGTTTAACCAATGGTCTGCAGCCTCTCGGACTGTAATACCTGATAATACCACATTCACCCCCTGTTAAAAAAGAGTCCGACGGGGGTGGTGCCAGTGGTAACAATCTCATCTAACATGGTATGATCAGATATGGAGGTACCGTGATACCTCCTTACAGAGTTGTCGAGAATATTTACATGCAGTGTTCGTTTACAGTTAATGTTACAGTGAAGCAATCAGTCGGCCGGGTGGCCTGGTCGTCCTCCTGGATCGTCTAGGCTTCGGTGATGATTCTGGTGGGGGTCTGGGTGTCTGCGACTCCAGGAGCGTGGCTTCGGCCTCCATGGCAGCTTCGTCACCCCTAGGCGGCGCTGGTGGGGCAACCGGTTGACACGAGAGGGGGGTGCCTGTAGGGGGCGTCGGTGGGTGGAAGGGCCTAGGCAGGAGCGGCGGGAGGACTGACCCTCCTGTGAGGTGCTGTGGAGGTGGGGGGCGGGTGGGGGTAATGGTTCGGATGCACGTGGGGTTCCGGCGGGCGCCAGGTCCCAAAGGGAGACTGTATCTTGCCGGCCGTCAGGGAATGCCACGTAGGCGTACTGGGGGTTAGCGTGCAGCAGGTGGACCCTCTCGACCAACAGGTCCAACTTGTGCGCCCGCACGTGCTTCGAAAGCCGGATGGGTCCGGGTGTCGCTAGCCAGTTTGGGAGCGAGGTCCCGGAGGAGGACTTCCTGGGGAAGACAAGGAGACGTTCATGAGGTGTCTGATTGGTAGTTGTACAGAGCAGAGACCGGATGGCGTGGAGGACTTCTTGCCAGCGGGAGACTGGGAGGTTCCTGGATCGTAGGGCCAGTAGAACGGTCTTCCAGACTGTTCCGTTCTCCCTCTCTACCTGACCATTTCCCCGGGGGTTGTAACTGGTCGTCCTGCTTGAGGCAATGCCCCTGTTGAGCAGGAATTGGCGCATTTCGTCGCTCATAAAGGAGGACCCCCTATCGCTGTGTATGTAAGCGGGGAAACCGAACAGTGTAAAGATACCCTGGAGGGCCTTGATGACGGTGGTTGCGGTCATGTCTGGGCAGGGGATGGCGAATGGGAACCGGGAGTACTCATCAATCACGTTCAGGAAATACGTGTTGCGGTCGGTGGAGGGGAGGGGGCCTTTGAAGTCCATGCTGAGGCGTTCAAAGGCACAGGAAGCCTTTATCAGGTGCGTCCTCTCTGGCCGGTAGAAGTGCGGTTTGCACTCCGCGCAGATTTGGCAGTCCCTGGTGACTGTCCTGACCTCCTCGATGGAGTAGGGCAGGTTGCGGGTCTTAATGAAGTCGAAAAAAATGAGTGACCCCGGGTGGCAGAGGTCCTCGTGGAGGGCTCGGAGGCGGTCCACTTGTGCGGTGGCACATGTGCCGCGGGACAGGGCATCAGGAGGCTCGTTTAGCTTCCCAGGACGGTACAAGATCTCGTAGTTGTAGGTGGAGAGTTCTATCCTCCACCGCAAGATCTTGTCGTTTTTTATCTTGCCCCGCTGTGCATTATCAAACATGAATGCCACCGACCGTTGGTCAGTGAGGAGAGTGAATCTCCTGCCGGCCAGGTAATGCCTCCAATGTCGCACAGCTTCTACTATGGTTCGTGCGTCTTTTTCGACCGAGGAATGCCGAATTTCGGAAGCATGGAGGGTACGGGAGAAGAAGGCCACGGGTCTGCCCGCTTGGTTGAGGGTTGCCGCCAGAGCTACGTCGGACGCATCGCTCTCGACCTGGAAGGGGAGGGACTCGTCGATGGCGCGCATCGTGGCCTTTGCAATGTCTGCTTTGATGCAGCTGAAGACCTTGCGGGCCTCCGTCGACAGGGGGAAGGTTGTGGACTGGATTAGGGGTCGGGCTTTGTCTGTGTAGTTAGAGACCCACTGGGCGTAATAACTGAAAAACCCGAGGCAGCGCTTCAGGGCCTTGGGGCAGTGCGGAAGGGGGAACTCCATAAGAGAGCGCATGCGTTCAGGGCCGGGGCCTATAACTCCATTTCGCACTACGTAGCCGAGGATGGCTAGGCGGTCGGTGCTCAACACGCATTTATCCTTATTGTATGTTAGGTTAAGGATTTTAGCGGTCTGGAGAAATTTTTGGAGGTTGGTGTCGTGGTCCTGCTGGTCATGGCCACAGATGGTGACATTATCGAGATACGGGAGCGTTGCGCGTAAGCCGTACCGGTCAACTATTCGGTCCATCTCGCTCTGGAAGACCGAGACCTCATTAGTGACACCAAAGGGAACCCTTAAAAATTGATAAAGGCGCCCATCTGCTTCGAAGGCAGTGTATTTGCGGTCACTAGTACGGAGGGGTAGCTGATGGTAGGCGGACTTGAGATCCACCGTGGAGAAGACCTTGTATTGCGCGATTCTGTTTACCAGGTCGGATATGCGGGGGAGAAGGTACGCGTCCAGCTGCGTAAACCTGTTGATGGTCTGACTGTAGTCAATGACCATCCTATGTTTCTCCCCGGTCTTTACCACCACTACTTGAGCTCTCCAGGGACTGTTGCTAGCTTCAATGACCCCTTCCCTCAGTAGCCTCTGGACCTCTGACCTGATGAAGGTCCGGTCCTGGGCACTGTACCATCTGCTCCTGGTGACGACGGGTTTGCAATCCGGGGTGAGTTTCGCAAACAGGGAAGGCGGGTCGACCTTAAGGGTCGTGAGGCTGCAGACAGTAAGGAGGGGTATAGGGTCGCTGAATTTAAAGGTCAGGCTTTGCAAGTTACATTGGAAGTCCAACCCCAGGAGTGTAGCCGCGCAGAGATGCGGCAGGACATAAAGGCGGAAATTGTTGAATTTCCTGCCTTGGACCGTGAGGTTTGCTAGGTAGAACCCCTTTATCTCCACCGAGTGTGACCCGGAGGCCAGGGAGATTCTCTGGTTTACAGGGTGGGTAACAAGTGAACAGCGCCTTACCGTGTCGGGGTGTATAAAGCTTTCCGTGCTCCCAGAGTCGATCAGGCAGGACGTCTCGTGGCCGTTGGTGAAGACCGTCGTTGTTGCTGTTGCGAGTGTCCGAGGTCGATTTTGGTCCAGAGTCACCGAGGCCAGATGCAGCAGTTGCGGGATTTGATCGGACAGCGTGTAGTCGGACGAGCTGGAGGCTTGAGGCCCCATCCAAGATGGCGTCTCCCATGGGTCGCCCATGATGGTCGGAGATGGACAAAATGGCGGTGAGGATGGACAAAATGGCTGCGCCCATCCATCCAGCGTGGTGTCCGGGAGGCAAGATGGCCGCGCCCGTGGGTCGCACATGGCCCTAGGATAGGGGGGTGCCAGTGAGTGCTGGCCGCCTGGGGCCCAAAGGGAGGGTTGCCGCGGCGGTCCATAGTCGCTGGAGACTGCGGCCACGGCTCGTGCCTGGCAGACCCCCACAAAGTGGCCCTTCTTGCCGCACCCTTTGCAGGTGGCGGTGCGGGCCGGGCAGCGCTGGCGGGGATGCTTCGCCTACCCGCAGAAGAAACAGTGGGGCCCAACGGAGTTAGCAGGCCATCTTATGGCGCAGGCCTGCAGGGACAGGGGGAAGGTCTGTGGGGCTGCCGCTGCGGGATGCCACGCAGCCCAGGGGGCCGCCGCGCAGTCGGGCGCATAGGACTGCGCGTTTCTGGAGGCAACATCCATGGACCCTGCCAGGGCCCGTGACTCTCTAAGTCCCAGGGTGTCCTTTTCCAAGAGTCTTTGGTGGATCTCTGAGGAGCTCATACCTGCTCCGAAGACATCCCGGATTAAAAGTTCCATGTGCTCGCTCCCCAAAACTTGCGGGCAGCCACAGTTTCTGCCCAGCACCAGTAGCACATGGTAGAATTCCTCCAACGATTCCCCTGGGCTTTGCCATCTAGTTGCAAGCAGGTGACGTGCGTAGACCTGCTTTACAGGGCGGATATAATGTCCTTTCAGCAGTTCGATCGCAGCATCGAAATCCTCCGCCTCCTCGATGAGGGTGAAGATCCCAGGGCTTACCCTTGAGTGCAGGAGATGCAGTTTCTGTTCTCCTGAGGGGGTGCCTCCGGCCGTCTCGAGGTAGCCTTTAAAGCACGCCAGCCAGTGCTTAAATTTCACCGCCGAGTTCTCCGCGTGGAGGCTGAGTTGTAGACACTCCGGTTTGATTCGGAGATCCATCCTTTCAGCTTAAGTCTAGTCTATTAAATTGATGCGTGATCAATTACAATCAAAGACGAAGTGGTATCATAACTGAAGGATTTAATCGACTAGAACTGTTCCCCAGCAGCTTCGGTACAGAAATTAGGGCTGCTGGGATGGCACCGGTTCTTATGCCCCGCCTGCCAGGGCGGAGCTACGTACCAAACAGCCAATGGTAAACTCCTAGGTTGAACCAATGGTCTTCAGCCTCTCGGACTGTAATGCCTGATAATACCACAGGCACTTAATGGGGCACTTGTTGGGAATTTCCCAACAAAGGCGATGTGCTACTCTCAGCTGATGGGTGAAATCCCTGCCACCTGAATTAAATTCCACCTAAATTCCACTTACCTTTCCACCTAAGCAGGTGGGGCCAAGTGACCTACCCCTACTCCCAATTCATATGTTCACATCTTCATGTGCTACATCATATTTGCTTGTGTGTTGAAATTACTGAATCAGAGAATCATTATCAAATCCCTAAAGTGCAGAAGCATGCCATTCGGCCCATCAAGTCTGCATCAACCTTTTGAAAAAGCACCCTACCCAGGTCCATTCCCCCGCCCGATCCCCGTAACCCCATAACCCCATCTAACCTTTGGACACGAAGGAGCAATTTAACATGGCCAATCCACTTAGCCCACACAAAACCTTGGACTGTGGGAGGAAACCGGAGCACCTGGAGGAAACCTGCACGGACACAGAGGGAATGTGCAAACTCCACACAGTCACGCGAGGTCAGAATTGAACCCGGGTCCCTGGTGCTGTGAGGCAGCAGTACTAACCATTGTGCCATCTCAAGGAGGTGTGTTGAGCCAAATAGCTTTCTTCAGTTCCTTTATCGAAAGCTAACAGATCTGTCCATTCAAATATTTGATTTTATAAATCTAAAATTATTTCACCAATCCTGGACTTACATTTTGTTGGGTATCACAGGATTATAATCATATTTATTCAAATAGATAGGCTGTTTGATTGAAGTAAGAAGTCTTACAACACCAGGTTAAAGTCCAACAGGTTTGTTTTGAATCACTAGCTTTCGGAGCACAGCTCCGTCCTCAGGTGAATCCTGAGGAAGGAGCTGTGCTCCGAAAGCTGGTGATTCAAATCAAACCTGTTGGTCTTTAACCTGGTGTTGCAAGACTTCTTGCTGTGCTCCCCCCAGTCCAACACCAGCATCTCCACATCATGATTGAAGTAAAATAGATGTTTACAATTTAGATATCGCAGATTGCACCAGTTATCAGGAAAGGCTGAACAAACTGGGGCTCGTTTTTCCACAAAAACAGCACACTGAGAGGTGAACTAATAGAGCTCTTTCAAATTATGACAGGATCCAAAAGGGTAGATAGAGGGAAGATAGTCCCACTTGTGGAACCTAAATATGACACAGGGTGGGATCTACCGGCTGTTGATGCCAGCGGTATCTTCTGGTCCCACCGATGACATATCTCCGCCGTGGGCTTCCTGATGGCATGGGGTGGATTCAATGGGAAATCCCATGAACAGCAGCAGGACCAGAAGATCCTGCCTCTGGCAGAGAATCTCGCCCATAGTCACTAATAAATCCAATAAGGAATTCAGGTGAAACTTCCTTACCAAGAGTGGCTATCACAAGAAGCAGCTGAGATGAATAGCATAACAGCACTTAAGAATCGGCTAGTTAAGCTCATGGGAGAGGAAGGAGTTGAAGAATATTTTTAAAATATAGGATGAAGTACATTGGGAGGATGATTTGTGAAGAATAAATACTGGCATAGACCTTTGCTAAATGACCTGCTTCTCTGTAATTCTATGGCTTGAATTTTGAAGGGTCATCAGTGAACACATCACCGCTGACTCCAGCAACACCGATGCCACTTTATACTCTAATGATCATAGAATCATCACAGAATTTACAGTGCAGAAGGTGGCCATTCGGCCCATCGAGTCTGCACCTTGGAAAGAGCACCCCGCCCAAGCCCACACCTCCACCCTATCCCCGTAACCCCACAACCCACCTATCCTTTTTTGGACACTAAGGGCAATTTAGCAGAGCCAATCAACCTAACCTGCACATCTTTGGATTGTGAGAGGAAACTGGAGCACCCGGAGAAAACCCACGCAGACACGGAGAGAACGTGCAGAGTCCGCACAGACAGTGACCCAAGCTGGGGATCGAACCTGGGACCCTGGAGCTGTGAAGCAACTATGCTAACCCCTGTGCTACCGTGCTGCCCACGGCATAAGGCGAGACTTCGAGCCCTCACTGAGAAGGAAGACGTACCTTGGAGAGATGCCGGCCAATTTATTTGGGGCAGCGGGAGTGTAAAATCCTCGACTATGCATTAAATGATCATTGATTCTAATCGGTAATGATTGTACAGTATACAGAAGCAATCCACAGCCTGAGGTGACTATACAATTGTCTCTGCCTCAGCTTATCTAATGCCAAAATCCTCATTTATGCCTTTCTTATCTCTAGATCTCAAAGCTCTCCTGGCTGGTCTCTCATCTTGTACTCTCTGTAAATTTTAGCTCATCCAAAATTCTGCTGCCTTACTTGAATCAAGTCCCATTCACTTGTCATCTAATGCTTGCTAAGCTGTACTGGTCCCCAGCCCAGAAATATCTCAATTTTAAAGTTTCCACATTTCTTTCTAATCCTTCCATGACCTTATGTCTCACTATCTCTGTAACCTCCTCAAACCCTGCAACCCTTTGATCTCTTTGATCAAGCTTCAGGTCCTCGTATCATAGAATCATTAAATCCCTACAGTGCAGAAGGAGATCATTGCGCCCATCAAGTCTGCAGCGACCCTCTGTAGCAGTACCCTACCTAGGCCCACTCCCCCGCCTTATCCCTGTCACCCCAACTAACCTGCACATCTTTGGACACTAAGGGCCAATTTAGTATGGCCAATCCACCCAACCTGCACATCTTTGAACAGTGGGAGAAAACCGGAGCAGCCGGAGGAAACCCATGCAGACATGGGGAGAACGTGCAAACACCCCACAGAAAAAACAACACCTTCTCCACGATAGTCCTCATACCAGGCCCCGCAAGGCTATGTACTTAGCCCCCAACTATACTCCCTACGCACACACGACTGCATAGCAAAATTTGGCTCCAACTCCATCTACAAGTTTGCTGACGACACGCCCAGTCGGATCTCGAACAACGATGAGTCAGAATACAGGAGGGAGATAAAGAACCTAGTGGAGTGGTGTAACAACAACAATCTCTCCCTCAATGTCAGCAAGAGTTGGTCAATGACATCAGGAAGCAAAGTATTGTACACACCCCTGTCTGTATCAATGGTGTGGACGTGGAGATGGTTGACAGCTTCAAATTCCTAGGTGTGCACACCACCAAAAATCTGTCCTGGTCCACCCACGTCAACGCTACGAGCAAGAAAGTACAACAGCGCCTATATAGAACATAGAACATAGAACGATACAGCGCAGTACAGGCCCTTCGGCCCACGATGTTGCACCGAAACAAAAGCCATCTAATCTACACTGTGTCATTATCATCCATATGCTTATCCAATAAACTTTTAAATGCCCTAATACTTTCTCAGGAAGCTAAGGAAATTCAGCATATCCACACTGACACTTACCAACTTTTACAGGTGCACCATAGAAAGCATCCTATCTGGCTGCATCACAGCCTAGTATGGCAAGTGCTCAGCCCAAGATCGCAACAAACTATAGAGAGTCGTGAACACCACCCAGTCCATCACACAAACCCTCCTCCCATCCATTGACTCTGTCTACACCTTCCGCTGACTTGGGAAAGCAGGCAGTATAATCAAAGACCCCTCCCAGCCAGCTTGCTCACTCTTCCAACCTCTTCCATCGGGGAGGAGATAATAAATCTGAGAACACGCACTAACAGATTCAAAACCAGCTTCTTCCCTGCTGTTACCAGACTCCTAAACGGCCCTCTTATGGACTGATGGACTGATCTGATCTCTTCACACATCTTCTCTTCTGAGTAGTACTACACTCCTGTATACTTCACCCGATACCTGTGTCTATGTGTTTACATTGTATATTTTATGTTTGCCCTATTATGTATTTTTCTTTTCATGTACGGAATGATCTGTCTGAGCTGCACGCAGAACAATACTTTTCAATGTACCTCGGTACACGTGACAATAAACCAATCCAATCCGGACAGTTGGCCAAGGGTGGAATTGAACCCGGGTTCCCGGCGCTGTGAGGCAGCAGTGCTAACCACTATGCCACTGTGCTGACAGGGTCACTGAAATCAGATTCAGAGCATTTGGCAGCAAAAATAGGATATTACCTCCCCATGCAACAAGCTGGCATCTGTGGCCCCCCATCCCCCAAACCTAGCTCCTGCACACTCGAGCACAGTGACTCACCATGTGAAGACACTCACCTAAACTAGCCAGTGAAGATGCAAGGTGCCAATATCTGAAAGAAAAGTGGTCTTTTATTTCTTTCTGTGGCTCAATGTCAAATTTTGTTTGATAATACTTCTGTGAAGTGTCTTGTGTTAACGTGATTTATAAAATTGTTGTAGTCAGGGCAGTTCCTCCCAACCCTCTAAGTCTCTCCATGTTTCTTTCTTGTGGTTCTGTCTGTTTGGAGTCCGTGATGCACGATCAATTACAATTAAAGACGCGGTAGTAACATAACTGAAGGCTTTAATAGACTAGATCTGTTCCCCAGCAGCTTCGGTACAGAATGAGGGCTGCTGGGACGGCACCGGTTCTTATACCCCGCCTGTCAGGGCGGAGCTACATACCAAACAGCCAATGGTAAACTCCTAGGTTTAACCAATGGTCTTCAGCCTCTCGGGTACTGCAATACCTGATAATACCACAGTCCGATGCATTTTTTATTAAATGCCCTTCTTTGGTTTATCGTGCTTTATTGGAACAACCCTGTTCCTTCTCAGCTTCAAAGTCCAGCTTTTTAATCTGATTCAGAGACTATTTTGGCTTCCTCATCTTTGCCATGCTGCAGAGTGAAAGGAAAGTGAAGTGAAATGAAAACTATTGCAGCAACAAAAGGAGAGGCGTGCTGAGAAAGAGAACAGTAAAGGAGAAAGTGAAGTGAGTGATTTGGGAGACTGAAAGGTAATAGATGACAGAGAGGCAGAACAATGTGAGTTAGGAACAGAGAACCAGAGGAAGGATCTAGGGAACAATGTTTCTCTACGTTACAACATGGACCACAATTCATTGGCTGCAAATTGGTTTCTGACACCCTGAGGTCATGGTGCGAAAGCAAGTTATTTCTTAAAGCGGATAAAGGGAGAGACTCCGGAATGAGGGAGGCGAGAAGGAAAATGAGAGAAAAGTGAAGCCCAAAGTTGGAAAGGGAGGTTGAGGGCAAAGGGAAAGGTGGAAGGGAAGGAGAGCAGAGGGACAGAAATTAAAGTAGTGAGTAAAACAAAAGTGAAAATGAGAAAAAGAGGGTGAAGGGTGAAAAGCAGAAGTGAAGGAAAGTGAGAGAAACTGAAATAGATGGAGTTAGTGAGAGAAGCAAAAGTGGAAAAGGAAAGAGATGGAGCAGAGGTGAAAGAGAGCAAAATAATGAATAAGAAAGGGAAACAAAATGGAGAGCATTATTGAAATGTGAGAGAGAGAGAGAGAGATTATTTGCAGAGCCACTATATTATATCACCATGCAGTTTTCAGCACTTTTGCTGACTCATGTTACGATAAGTGTGGCTTCCTTGCTGCGAGTGTAGGACACGTTGACCTATTCGATCCAATACAATGTACTTTATCATTATCCTGATAAAGGTGCTGAAAACTTGATTATAATAAGCATTGTGCCAACATTTTATTCTCTGCATTTAAAAAAAAACTTCATGTTCCTTTATATGACACATTTATGATTGCTACAATTTAGTTTTTATAGCTGCCAGAGGTACAGATTTGAAAAATGATAAACATTCAGAAGGACAACCCCACTGTGAACACTACCAAGCTTGAAGTAAATCTAACTTGTTACAAGACAAAAGATATTAATCAAAACCAGAATGGCAATACTCATATTTTTCCTTCAGGCCCACAAACTTACCCAATAATTGAACATAACAGGAACAGTAGAAAGAGCCTGCACGCTTACGCCTGTAAAATAAAATGATTTTTGTTTACAAACATGTTTGATTATTTCTGTCTCCATTCAATTTTATGATTCCACAGGTTGCACGTTATTTTTGATTCTGAAGTCACCACATGTGGCAACGAATTGTTTGGTGTTTCATAGAACCCCTACAGTGCCGAAGGAGGCTATTTGGCCCATCATGTCTGCACCGACCCTCTGAAAGAGAACCCCACCTAGGCCCATTCCCCCACCCGATCCCCGTAACCCCATCTAACCTGCACATCCCTGGACATGAAGAGGCAATTTTAGCATGGCCAATTGACCTATCCTGTGCATCTCTGGACTGTGGGAAGGAAACCGGAGCACCCGGAGGAAACCCATGCAGACATGGGGAGAACATGCAAACTCCACATGAACAGTAATCCAAGGTTGGAATTGAACCCAGGTCCCTGATGCTGTGAGGCAGCAGCGCTAATCACTTTGCCACCATATAAATGTCACCACAGTCCACTTCTCCCTTTTGATAGATGACTTGTGGTGATTTAATCTGAGGGTCACCTGAGGCAAGAGGCAATGTTGGGAAGGCAGGGCCTTCATGAACAACATCAATCGGTACAGGAATTAAATCTGCAATGTTGGCCTTGCTGTGCATCATAAACCAGCCATCCAGCCAACTGAGCTAACCCCACACAGACCATGTTGAATCATGTTTATCTATGTTCTGTGTGCAATCAGCTAAATCTGGGTGTGGCTACCAACTAAGAGAAGCTAAAGTGAAACAAGAAGCTGTAAGCATGAGATATGAACTCCCGCACAAACAGAACTTGGTGTGTCATTTCTAGATATCTCCAAGGCATAAAACACAACAACTGACGACAAGGTTGGCAACCCAACTTTCCTGTATTTTCAGGGATTGCCTCTTATTTAGACTGTTTGACCCACATCCCTTCAGGGGCACATTTTGTCCCTCATGTCGAGGACAGCTGACAGGGGCTGAGGCTGGGAATACCTTGCCTTCGTTTCTTCATTATGTTGTGTGAGTATGTGTACTGTGATTGTTGAACACCAGGGCGCGGTAGCATCCTTCCCTGCTCTTATGATCATGAGGAACTGTCCCCTCCCTGCACACTTTGTCAGGAGCATTTCCCTCCTCACCCCTGTTCTATTGGTCAACAGCACCACCTTATGGTTACAAGCAACTCTTCCAGACCCCTCATTAGCTCTTATGATCACTGGTAGTGCCCCCTCCAAGTTACCCAAGGCAGGAATGGACCCGGGTCCTTGGCACTGTGAGGAAGCAATGCTAACCACGGTGCCACCTTACCGCCCATCGTAAGATTGTTTTGTAAGATTCCGTCACCCTAAAGATGATGGAGAATGCTTTAAATTTACCAGCTGCAGCCATGTTCCTGAGAGACAGTGGCAGAGTGGTGCTTTAACTGGACCAGTAATCCAAAGGCCCCGGCTGAAGCTCTGGGTGCACAGGTTCAAATCCCACTATGACAGCTGGTGGAACTTAAATGCAATTAATGAATCTGGAATTAAAAGCCAATCTCAGCAGTAATGACCATAAATCAATTGTCATTTCGGAAAAAACATATCTGGTCACCAATGCCCTTCAGGGAAAGAGATCTGCCACTTTTACCTGGTCTGCCCTGCACATGAATCCAGGGCCACAACAATGTGTCTGACTCTGCAATGGCCTAGCAAGCCATTCAGTTGCATAAAACTACCACAAAACGTGAAACTGCATGGACAACCTGGCATCAAGCTAGGCATTGGAAACACAAGGGCACAGCCTGCATTGTTGAGCCTGCAAATTACTCTTCACTAATGTCTGGACACTTGTGCCAAAATTGGGAGAGATGTCCCACAGACTAGTCATAGTCATACTCACACACAATGTCCCAGGCACCACCATTTCTGGGTATGCGCTGTCCCACCGGCAGGACAGACTGATCAGATGTGCAGCACAGTGGGAGACAGTCGGGAGGGAGTTGCCTTAGGAGTCCTCAACATTGACTCTGGAGCCTATGCAGTCTAATAGCATCACGTTAAAGATGGCAAGAAATATCCTGCTGGGTGATACACAAATGTGGTGGTTTTGATGGATTTTGGCTGTGCTCGCTGCAGGATGGGCAGTCCAGATACTCATAGAACATAGAAAAATACAGCACAGAACAGGCCCTTCGGCCCACGATGTTGTGCCGAACCTTTGTCCTAGATTAATCATAGATTATCATTGAATTTACAGTGCAGAAGGAGGCCATTCAGCCCTTTGAGTCTGCACCGGCTCTTGGAAAGAGCACCCTACCCAAAGTCAACACCTCCACCCAACACTAAGGGCAATTTTGGACACTAAGGGCAATTTATCATGGCCAATCCACCTAACCTGCACATCTTTGGACTGTGGGAGGAAACCGGAGCACCCGGAGGAAACCCACGCACACACGGGGAGGATGTGCAGACTCCGCACAGACAGTAACCCAAGCCGGAATCGAACCTGGGACGCTGGAGCTGTGAAGCAATTGTGCTATCCACAATGCTACCGTGCTGCCCTTAAGAACAACTAAATCTACACTATATAATTTTACTGTAACCCATGTACCTATCCAATAGCTGCTTGAAGGTCCCTAATGTTTCCGACACAACTACTTCCACAGGCAGTGCATTCCATGCCCCCACTACTCTCTGGGTAAAGAACGTACCTCTGACATCCCCCCTATATCTTCCACCATTCACCTTAAATTTATGTCCCCTTGTAATGGTTTGTTCCACCCGGGGAAAAAGTCTCTGACTGTCTACTCTATCTATTCCCCTGATCATCTTATAAACCTCTATCAAGTCGCCCCTCATCCTTCTCCGTTCTAATGAGAAAAGGCCTCGCACCCTCAACCTTTCCTTGTAAGACCTACTCTCCATTCCAGGCAACATCCTGGTAAATCTCCTTTGTTATCCAACTGGCCAAATTTCCCACTATCCCATGCCTCTTTACCTTCTGCAGAAGCCTACCATGGGGAAGCTTATCAAATGCCTTACTAAAATCCATGTACACTACATCCACTGCTTTACCTTCATCCACATGCTTGGTCACTTCCTCAAAGAATTCAATAAGACTTGTAAGGCAAGACCTACCCCTCACAAATCCGTGCTGACTATCCCTAATCAAGCAGTGTCTTTCCAGATGCTTAGAAATCCTATCCTTCAGTACCCTTTCCATGAGTTGGCCTACCACCGAAGTAAGACTAACTGGCCTATAATTCCCAGGGTTATCCCTAGTCCCTTGTTTGAACAGGGGCGCGACATTCGCCACTCTCCAATCCCCTGGTACCATCCCTGTTGACAGTTGGGACGAAAAGATCATTGCCAACGGCTCTGCAAATACATCTCTTGCTTCCCATAGAATCCTTGGATATATCCCGTCAGGCCCGGGGGACCTGTCTATCCTCAAGTTTTTCAAAATGCCCAACACATCTTCCTTCCTAACAAGTATTTCCTCGAGCTTACCAGTCTGTTTCACACTGTCCTCTCCAACAATATGGCCCCTCTCATTTGTAAATACAGAAGAAAAGTTCAAGACCTCTCCTATCTCTTCAGACTCAATACACAATCTCCCGCTACTGTCCTTGATTGGACCTACCCTCGCTCTAGTCTTTCTCATATTTCTCACATATGTGTAAAAGGCCTTGGGGTTTTCTTTGTTCCTACCCGCCAAAGATTGTTCATGCCCTCTCTTAGCTCTCCTAATCCCTTTCTTCAGTTCCCTCCTGGCTATCTTGTATCCCTCCAACGCCCTGTCTGAACCTTATTTCCTCAGCCTTACATAAGTCTCCTTTTTCCTCTTAACAAGACATTCAACCTCTCTTGTCAACCATGGTTCCCTCACTCGACCATCTCTTCCCTGCCTGACAGGGACATACATATCAAGGACACGTAGTACCTGTTCCTTGAACAAGTTCCACATTTCACTTGTGTCCTTCCCTGACAGCCTATGTTCCCAACTTATGCACTTCAATTCTTGTCTGACAACATCGTATTTACCCTTCGCCCAATTGTAAACCTTGCCCTGTTGCACGCACCTATTCCTCTCCATTACTAAAGTGAAAGACACAGAATTGTGGTCACTATCTCCAAAATGCTCCCCCACTAACAAATCTATCACTTGCCCTGGTTCATTACCAAGTACCAAATCCAATATTGCCCCTCCTCTGGTCGGACAATCTACATACTGTGTTAGAAAAGCTTCCTGGACACACTGCACAAACACCACCCCATCCAAACTATTTGATCTAAAGAGTTTCCACTCAATGTTTGGGAAGTTAAAGTCACCCATGACTACTACCCTGTGACTTCTGCACCTTTCCAAAATCTGTTTCCCAATCTGTTCCTCCACATCTCTGCTACTATTGGGAGGCCTATAGAAAACTCCTAACAAGGTGACTGCTCCTTTCCTATTTCTGACTTCAACCCATACTACCTCATTAGGCTGATACTCCTCGAACTGCCTTTCTGCAGCTGTTATACTATCTCTCATTAACAATGCCCCCCCCCCCCCCCCCCCACCACCACCTCTTTTACCACCCTCCCTAATCTTATTGAAACATCTATAACCAGGGACCTGGTTATATTTTTTAACTCCACCCAGACAGATTCCACATCATTTGTACGAATATCTTTCCTCAAGATTGTATCAATATCTTCTTTATTCAACAATGATCAGCCTCACTGGGGGGCTACCTGCCCCCCTCCCGTGTCGACTCGCCATTACCTTCTCATGGCCAGTCCCATATCCCGCCTCCGCGCTCCCGCTCGCTCCCCCAGCGTCGCATTCCGCCCCCGACCACCCTCTCTTTAGCCATTTCCTTTTGGATTTCCGCAGCAGCAACCCAGTTGTCCCCTTCCCCCTCCCCCCCCCCCCCCGCTATATCCCTATCTAGCTTGATTGCTCCCCCATATCACTTCCGTAAGTCAGCTGACTTCAACTGACCCCGGCTACTCCTGCTCGCTCCTCGGCCCCCCCGGTGTGAGGGAACTCCCATCCGCCTTGCACCTGTTTTCCCGCCTTATTCTTTCTGGCGCGGGAACATCCCTTTACCTGATCCGCCTCTTATGGCGCAGCTCCCTTTCCCCTCCCCCTCTCCTTCCCCATTCTCTGACTATGTCCCGCCTCTCCCCCCTCACCGGCACCCACATTTCCCCAGTGTCCCCCTCCTTCCCTGTTTACTTCTCGATTAACTTTCATCATCCCATTAACAAAAACAATAATAACAACAATAACAGTTCCCTGCAGCATCAGTCCCTCAGTTCCGGTCCAGTTTCTCTTCATTGATGAAGGACCATGCTTCCTCTGCCGTCTCGAAATAATAGTGTCTCTCCTGATGCGTGACCCATAGTCTTGCCGGCTGCAGCATCCCAAACTTCACCTTCCTTTTGTGCAAAACCTCTTTGGCTCGGTTGAAGCTCGCCCTCCTTCTCGCCACCTCCGCACTCCAATCCTGGTAGATCCTTACCACCGCATTCTCCCATCTGCTACTCCGCACCTTTTTAGCCCATCTCAGGACCTCTTCTCTGTCCTTAAGGCGGTAAAATCGCACGATTATCGCCCTCGGTGGTTCTCCCGCTTTTGGTCTTCTCGCCGGGATCCGATTTGCCCACTCCACCTCCATGAGGCCCGCAGGGGCCTCAGCACCCATCAGTGAGCTCAGCATCTTACTTGCGTACGCTCCACAGTCCACTCCTTCCACACCCTCCGGGAGACCTAGTATCCTGAGGTTCTTCCTTTGCGCTCCATTTTCAAGGGCCTCAATCCTATCAGCACACTTTTTATGAAGTGCCTCGTGCGTCTGAGTCTTGACCGCCAGGCCCAGGACCTCGTCCTCAATACCTGATACCTTCTGCTCCACCACGCGAAGTTCAGTCTCCTGGGTCTTTAAAGTCTCCTTAAGCCCCTCAATTGCCTGGAACAACGGGGTCATTACCTCCTTCTTCAGCAGGTCCATGCACCGTCTCACCACCTCGTCCTGCTCAGGCCCCCATGTCACCTGTGGTTTCTCCGCCGCCATTTTGCTCCACTCCCTCTGACCTTCTGGATGCAGATCCTTCGGGCTGCAGCCGCCGCCGCCGGTTTTTCCCTCCGTCGTTCGGGGGGGACTCCCTTCCCTCGCGCCTCGCACCGGGTTTTACGGCCGTAAGAGTTTGGGGCTCTTAAAAGAGCCCGAAGTTCCGTCGGAGCTGGAGCCGCCGAAACGTGCGGCTAGCTCATCCCTGCTGCAACCTGAAGTCGTTCTATGTTCTATTAACGGGATTAGGCAAATCACGCTTAATAAATCTACTGGAGCATTTTGAGGATGTAACTGGTTGACTAGATAAGGGAGAACTTGTGGATGTGGTGTACTTGGATTTTCAGAAGGGTTTTGAGAAGGTCCCTCATAAGAGGTTAGTGGGCAAAATTAAAGCATATCAGATAGGGGGTAATGTATTGGCATCAATCAAAAATTGGTTGACAGACAGGAAAAGGGAGTGGGAATAAATGGATCTTATTCCGAGTATAGGCAGTGACTAGTGGGGTACTGCAGGGATCAGTGCTTGGGCCCTTGCTGTTCATGATACATATAAATGACCTGGATGAGGGAACCAAATGTAACATTTCCATGATTGCTCATGACATAAAACGAGGCAGAATTGTGAGTTGTGAGGAGGATGCAAGGAGCCTTCAAGATAATTTAAACAAGTTGATTGAGTGGGCAAACACATGGCAGATGCAGTACAATGCAGCTAAATTTGAAGTGTTACACTTTGGTGAGAAAAACAGAAAGAAAGAGTACTACTTAAATAGTAATATTTGAGAAGTGTAGACGTACAAAGGGATTTGGGTGTCCTTGTACACTAGTCAATGAAAGTGGAGAGGAAGGTGCGCAAGCCATTAGGAAGGCAAATGGCCTTCATTGCAAAAGGATTTGAATTCAGAAGTAGGGGTGTCTTATTGCAGTTATACAGGGCCTTGGATGAGAACACACCTGGAGTATTTGTGCAGTTTTGGACTCCCTGCTGGAGAAAGGATATACTTGCCATAGAGGGAGTGCAGCAGTTGTTCACTATGCTGATACTGGGGTTGGTGAGACTTTCCGATAAGGAGAGATTTGTTCAACTGGGCCTGTGTTCACCAGAGTTTAGAAGGATGAGAGGATATTTGATTGCAACATATTAGAATTCCAGCATGGCTGGACAGACAAGATGCAGGAAGGATGCTTCCCCTAGTTGGGGAATATAGAACCAGGGGACACAGCCTCAGGATATGGGGTAGACCATTTATAACTGATTTGAGGAAACATTTCTTCACTCAAAGGGTAGTGAACCATAAGACCTTTAAGATGTAGGAGCAGGATTAGGCTATTTGGCGCATCACGTCCGCTCTGCCAATCAATCATGGCTGATATATTTCTCATCCCCACTCCCCTGCCTTCTCCCCATAACCTCTGAACCCCTTATATAATAGCGCAGAAATTATAGAAAATAGAAACAGGAGAAGGCCATTTGACCTTCGAGCCGGCTCCATCATTCATTATAATCGTGACTGATCATCAAGTTTAATACCCTGATCCTGTGATCCCCCCATATCCTGTGATCCCTTTAGGCCCAAGAGCTATATCTAATTCCTTCTTGAAATTAACAATGTTTTGGCCTCAACTACTTTCTGTGGTAGCGACTTCCACAGATTCACCACTCTCCGGGTGAAGAAATTTCTCCTCACCTCAGTCCTAAAAGGTTTACCCCTTATCCTCAAACTATGACCCCTAGGGCGGCACGGTAACACAGTGGTTAGCACTACTGCTTCACAGTGCCAGGGCCCTGGGTTCAATTCCCAGCTTGTGGCACTGTCTGTGCGGAGTCTGCACGTTCTCCCCGTGTCGGCATGGGTTTCCCTCACGTGCTCCGGTTTCCTCCCACAAGTCCCTAAAGACGTGCTTGTTGGGTAAATTGGGCATTCTGAATTCTCCCTCAGTGTATCTAAACAGGCGCCTCGGGGCTTTTCGCAGTAACTTCATTGCAGTGTTAATGTAAGCCTACTTGTGACACTAATAAAGATTATTATAGTTCTGGACTCCCCCACTATGGGGAACATTTTGTAAGTTTCTGTGAGATCCCCTCTCTCTCTCTTCTAAACTTCAATAAATATAATCCTAACCAATTGAGTCTCTCCACATATGACAGTCCCGCCATCCCAGGAATCAGCCTGGTAAACCTTTGCTGTACTCCCTCCACAGTAAGAACATCCTTCCTCAGATAAGGGCACCAAAACGGTACACAATACTCCAGGTATGACCTCTGTTATGGGCCAGGGTTTCGAAAACCCGAAAACATATCATGGAGTTCACCTGACCGACAACTGTTTATTGAATGTGGCTGGGATGAGCACAAGAGCCTGCCTTTCACATGTTATTCAACAGAGTTGTTAGGCGCTTTTAATCAAAAAAATTATTTATTCTATAAATTAACATTTGTATAAATATACACATGCAAGAATTTTTATCAACTACAAACATAAATACCCCACACAGCTGCAATAATCTATGTATAACCCTGAATGAATCCCCCCTTAACTGTTCCAATTTAATAACAAGATCCAAGTAAAATCGAGAACCCCTTTTCAAAGGTGTGGCCCAGCACATGGCACTCTTACTGGTATAAGACTTGGTATTGATATTCTTGTTTCCTTTCCAAACAGCAGGTTTGAATTCCTTCCAGAAAGCAATTATCTCTTTTAAGTTATCAAGCAGTCTGGAAACAGCTTTTAAAATGAAGATAGAGAAACCCTTCTTTCAACCTGTGCAGTACAAATCAGTCCAAACTCAAAGCGAAAGTAAACTCACACAGCCACAGCCCAGTCCACCCATACAATGACATCATTTCTTTAAGACAAAAACATTTCTTAAAGGGACACTCACATGATACCTCACCAATGTCCTATACAATTTCAGTAAAACATCTTGATTCCTATACTCAAAACCTCATGCAATGAAGGCCAACATACATTTGCCTGCTGTATCTGCCTGCTTATTTTCAGTGACTGATGCACGAGGACACCAATGTCTCACTGAGTATCAACCTCTCTCAGTTTACTCCCATTCAAATAATAATCTGCCGTCCTATTTTTGCTACCGAAGTGGATAACCTCACATTTATCCACATTACATTGCATCTGCCATGCGTGCCCACTCACTCAGCCTGTCCAAATCCCACTGAAGCGTCTCTGCATCCTCCTCACAGCTCACCCTCCCACCCAACTTTGTATCATCTGCAAATTTGGAAATAATACATTTAGTTCCCTCGTCCAAATCATTAATATATAATGTGAACAGTTGGGGTCCTAGCACAGCTCCCTGCGATATCCCACTAGTCACTGCTTGCCAATCAGGAAAAGAAAATGTATTCCAACTTTTTGCTTCCTGTCTGCTAACCAGCTTTCTATCCACCCGCAATCCCATGTGCTTTAACTTTACATATTAATCTGCTATGTAGGATCACTCATTTTTCCTTTCAACCGGTCTGGTTGATAGAGGTGTCCAAAACACCCTTTATTACTAAGAATTTACTTAATACACTTAAGGCAGCATGGTAGCATTTTGGATAGCACAATTGCTTCACAGCTCCAGGGTCCCAGGTTCGATTCCGGCTTGGGTCTCTGTCTGTGCGGAGTCTGCACATCCTCCCCGTGTGTGCGTGGGTTTCCTCCGGGTGCTCCGGTTTCCTCTCACAGTCCAAAGATGTGCAGGTTAGATGGATTGGCCATGATAAATTGCCCTTTGTGTCCAAATTGCCCTTAGTGTTGGGTGGGGTTACTGGGTTATGGGGATAGGGTGGAGGTGTTGACCTTGGGTAGGGTGCTCTTTCCAAGAGCCGGTGCAGACTCGATGGGTCGAATGGCCTCCTTCTGCACTGTAAATTCTATGATAATCTATGATAAGAACTGAATCAAAACTTAGATAAAAAACCCCGCAATGTGCGCACCATGGGTGTCGCCATCTTGTCCCCCACAGGGTCTCCGTACATCCTGACATCGGAACCGCACACACTCGCCACCCGAAGCATCCGATGGCTACCCGCAGCTCGCTTCGATGACGCTGGACCAATCTGGCCCGCACAACCTGGCCACCGCGTCGACGACGGTTAAAATCAACGGCCACGCGACCTCGTGCCTAATGGACTCCGGGAGCACCAAAAGCTTTGTACACCCAGATATGGTAAGGCGCTGCTCCCTCGCGATCCACCCTGCCAATCAAAGGATCTCCCTAGCCTCCGGATCCCACTCCGTCCCGATCCGAGGCTTTTGTACAGTCACCCTCACGGTACAGGGCGTAGAATTTAGTAACTTCCGCCTCTATGTCCTTCCTAATCTCTGTGCTGCACTCCTGTTGGGCCTGGACTTCCAGTGCAACCTCCAGAGCCTCACCCTCAAATTCGGCGGGCCCTTACCCCCCCTTACCGTTTGCGGCCTCGCGACTCTCAAGGTCGATCCCCCCTTCCCTTTTTGCCAATCTAACTTCAGATTGCAAGCTCGTTGCCACTAGGAGCAGATGGTACAGCACCCAGGACAAGACCTTCATCTGTTCCGAAGTCCAGCGGCTGCTTAAGGAGGGCATTATCGAGGCCAGCAACAGCCCCTGGAGAGCCCAAGTGGTAGTGGTTAAAACTGGGGAGAAACACAGGATGGTCGTGGACTACAGTCAGACCATCAATCGGTACACGCAGCTCGACACGTACCCCCTCCCACGCATATCTGATATGGCCAATCAGACTGCGCAGTACCGGGTCTTCTCAACAATTGACCTGAAATCCGCCTACCACCAGCTCCCCATCCGGAAGTCGGACCGGCCATACACTGCCTTCGAGGCGGAAGGTCGCCTCTCCCACTTCCTTAGAGTCCCTTTCGGCGTCACAAATGGGGTCTCGGTCTTCCAAAGAGAGATGGACCGAATGGTCGGCCAGTACGGTTTGCGGGCCACCTTCCCGTACTTAGATAATGTCACCATCTGCGGCCATGACCAGCAGGACCACAATGCCAACCTCGATAAATTCCTCCGCACTGCTACTCTTCTCAACCTGACCTACAACAAAGAGAAGTGTGTGTTCAGCACGACCCGGTTAGCCATTCTCAGCTATATAGTCCAAAACGGACTTCTCGGGCCCGACCCCGACCGCATGCGCCCTCTCATGGAACTTCCCCTCCGACACTGCCCCAAGGCCCTCAAACGCTGCCTGGGGTTCTTTTCCTACTACGCTCAGTGGGTCCCAAACTATGCGGACAAGGCCTGCCCACTCATTCAGTCCACCCAATTCCCTCTTGCGGCCGAGGCACAACATGCTTTTGCCCGCATCAGAGCAGACATCGCCAAGGCCGGGATGCGCGCAGTGGACGAGTCACTGCCTTTCCAAGTAGAAAGCGATGCTTCAGACGTCGCCCTTGCCGCCACTCTAAACCAGGCAGGCAGACCCGTGGCATTCTTTTCCCGCACCCTTCATGCCTCTGAAATTCGACACTCATCCGTCGAAAAGGAGGCCCAAGCTATCGTTGAAGCTGTGCGGCATTGGAGGCATTACCTGGCCGGTAAGAGATTCACTCTCCTTACGGACCGACGGTCGGTAGCCTTCATGTTCAATAACACACAGCGGGGCAAGATCAAAAATGATAAAATCTTGCGGTGGATAATCGAGCTCTCCACCTATAATTACGAGATCTTGTATCGCCCCGGTAAACTCAACGAGTCCCCAGACGCCCTCTCCCGAGGTACATGTGCCAGCGCACAAGTGGACCAACTTCGGGCCCTACACGACAGCCTTTGTCACACGGGGGTCACTCGATTGTACCATCTGGTCAAAGCTCGCAATCTGCCCTACTCCGTCGAGGAAGTAAGGACAGTCACCAGGGACTACCAGGTCTGTGCGGAGTGCAAGCCGCACTTCTACTGGCCGGACCGTGCTCGCCTGGTGAAGGCTTCCCACCCCTTTGAACGCCTCAGCGTGGATTTCAAAGGGCCCCACCCCTCCACCGACTGTAACACGTACATTCTCAGTGTGATCGATGGGTACTCCAGATTCCCCTTCGCCATCCCATGCCCCGATATGACGTCTGCCACCGTCATCAAGGCCCTCAACACCATCTTCGCTCTGTTCGGTTTCCCCGCCTACATCCAGTGACAGGGGATCCTCATTCATGAGCGATGAGCTGCGTCAGTTCCTGCTCAGCAGGGGTATAGCCTCCAGCAGGACGACCAGCTACAGCCCCTGGGGAAACGGGCAAGTAGAACGGTAGAATGGGACGGTTTGGAGGGCCGTCCAGCTGGCCCTACGGTCCAGGAACCTCCCAGCCTCTCGCTGGCAGGATGTCCTCCCTGACGCTCTGCACTCCATCCTGTCACTATTGTGCACCACCACTAATAACACACCCATGAACGTGTTTTTACCTTCCCCAGGAAGTACACATCCGGGGTGTCGCTCCCGACTTGGCTCGCTGCTCCAGGACCGGTCCCTCTCCGTAGGCACGTCCGACTCCACAAGGCGGACCCCTTGGTGGACAGGGTTCACCTGCTCCACGCCAACCCTCAATATGCCTATGTTGAGTTCCCCGACGGCCGCCAATATACTGTCTCACTCAGGGACCTGGCACCGTCAGGTTCCACCCCAACACACACCCCCACCAATGCCCCCCCCACCTCCCACCGCGCCGCCAATATTGACGCCACCAGACCACCCCCCCCTTTTCCGCACAAGAGGACGAAGAGGACTTAAGTTCCCCGATGACTGGCCAGCATCAGCACCGCCACTACCGCCATCGGTGCCACCTCCACCACCGCCAGCACCGACTTCGCCGCCAGCGTTACGCCGCTCCGGACCGGCTGACCCTTTGACGGACTCCGGACCGTCAACATGGACTTTTCTTTTCCTACCACTGTACATAATTGCATTAATTGTATATAGTTTAACGTCTCCCCCGCCGGACTCATTTTTAACAGGGGGTGAATGTGGTGAACCACTGTAATAGGAGATGCAAGGTAGGACCTGCACTACAGGTTCGCCGGTAGCTCCTGCCCATGGAGAACTGTATAAATATGCATGACCTCCAATGCCGTGCCATTTCGCCAGCTGCAGCAGGAGGCTACACATCTGACTGTAATGAAGCCACAGTTGTACCCAACTTTAGTCTTTGTGCAATTGATCGTGCATCACGCAGTACCGCTTGACTGGCCCATTCAGGCCCCTCACGTTCCACGTGAGCAGCCTGGTCGGGGGGTTGACCAACCCCCCCTTCCCGCTGACTAGCCATCTCCCTTTTTCGGCCAGCCGCCTGCCGCACCTCCCTCCTCCAGCTCTCCCCCTGGTGGCCCCCCCGCCCGACTCTCCATCCATAACCCTCACCTGGCTCCCCTTCAGTCAGCAAAGCAGCACCCCTTCCCCCCCCCCCCCAGTCCCCCAACTCCTCCCCCCCCCCGCCCCGCCAAGCATCTGCTTAGCTCTGGTTTCCCCCCCATTGTGCTTCCGTGAGTCAGCTCACCCATGCTGACCCCGGCCACTCCCGCCTCTATATACCAACCCTTAACTTGCTGCCTCCTTCGGGCCAACCTCCCCCCCTCCCCCGCAGGGTAGAGGGGCAAGCGCCATCTGGGACCACCCCGTGCGCCGGACAGCCCGTCCCGGGCGTTTCCCGCCCCTAGCATCGAACACCTGGAAAACAAAACACCTGGAAAACAAACAAAACAAACAACAAAACCACCAACCAAACTAGGGCAGACAGGCCCATAAATCTATGCTTTACCCACCGTCCTCCTCTCGGTCCCTCCCCACCCGCACATTCCACCCCCATACAACAGTCCCTTAGTTCAGGTCCAGCTTCTCCTGCCTGATGAACGATCATGCCGCGTCTGGGGTATCAAAATAGTGGTGCCCTGGTATGTTACCCACAGTCTTGCCGGGTGCAGGAGCCCAAACTTTACCCCTTTACCGTGGAGGACCGCCTTCGCCCGGTTAAAACCTGCACACCTCCTCGACAGCTCAGCTCCCAGGTCCTGGTAAATTCGGATCTCGCCGTTCTCCCACTTACTGCTCCGCTTTTTCTTCACCCACCGCAGGACTCGCTCCCGGTCTGCCAAGCGCTGAAACCGTATCACCATCGCCCTCGGTGGCTCGTTTACCCTCGGCTTTCTGGCGAGAACCCTGTGCACCCCATCCAGCTCCAAGGGCCGCGGGAAGGCCCCCACGCCCATCAACGTCCCAGCATTGTGGCCACGTCCGTGCTCGCGTTCGCCCCCTCCGCTCCTTCAGGAAGGCCCAGGATCCGCAGATTATGGCTCCGAGATCTGCACTCAAGGTCATCCAGCCTCTCCTGCCATCTCTTATGGAGCGCCTCATGCGCCTCCACTTTCACTGCCAGGCCCAGGACCTTGTCCTCGTTCTCCGCCACCTTCCTCCTCACCTCCTTGATCTCCTTCTCCTGCACCTTCTGGGTCACCACAATTCTTTCCATGGAGGCCAGCATCTCCGTTTTCAGCTCCATGAAGCAGTTTTTAAGGAGCTCCTGCTGTTCTCTGGCCCACTGGGCCCACACCTCCCGATCTTCTCCGGCCGCCATTTTGTCCTCCCGGACCTTCTCGACCTTCTTCCCCGGGTTCGCACGTCTGCCGGCTCCGCTCCTGGTTCTCTCCATGCACCACTGGGGGGGGGAGCCTCTCCCACGTCCGTTCCCGCGCCGGTCCCTCCTGTCAATTACCGCTGCCGCTCCTTTTAACGGCCCGAAAAACCGATCCCGGCGGAAGCTGCCGTTCGTGCGACCTAGCAGGTCATGGCTGCTACCGGAAGTCCGTATACAGATTTTTTAAGAATAACACAGGTTACAAAATATATTTTAAGCTGTTAGGTTTTTAGTAAACACACAGTCCCTGTAACCCAACAGGATAACTGTAGTCAAGGATCTTCCTCCAAGTTTACTACTCTCCTTTCTGTATTCCTTTGTCTTGAATAGCCAGGTGTTTTCAAATATTCACGGTCTCTCAGGTATTCAGTCCCCAACAGAATACTAGCGTTTCAAAAACTGGAAATAAGGACTCCAAACCTTACAGTTACTTCAGATATCTGGCTTTTCTCTAGCCCACCTCAACAGCACTTCCCAGTTCTGTCTTTAACTTCACTGAATAGCACCCTGCTCAAATTCTAGTTCCTGTTTTTGTTTTTACTTCAATCTCCATGGAAATTCTCTCATTCCATTACCTGGTTTCTGGAACAGGTTTTCTCGCCTTTTACTCCATCATATAGCTTTCCTGCTTCCAGTGGGACTGTGAGAGCTACTTTCTTTCTCACTCCGAAGCCCAACTGCTATGAATTCAGCTAAAACTAAACTCAAAATGCCTTCCTGCCCTAACGGTGTGCCTGGTTGCTAAGCAACAGTTCATTCTTTCTCCAAGTTTCTCCCGACGCACATACAGACACAGTTTGAACTGAAACCAGGAGCCCCCATACATGCATCCCCCTTTGTTTAAAATGAATCTAACTAGATTTTTACCCTTTCTTACACAAAAATACTAAATTAAACTCACTTAAATCTATTCCATATTTCTAATGTCCAACAATACAACCTTAGATCACTTAAAACTGCCTCTGCTTCCTGACAAGGTGCTTCCTCCTAAATTGTGCCAGGGTCGCCCTTAGTTTTCAATGTGCAGAGATTAAGCAAGCTTCCTTAGTGGCTGGCTGGGGGAATCGTGCCTCGCCATCGCCACAGGAATGGTCAGTTTGGCAGCCCACTCTCCGTACTCTAAGAGGGGCAGAGATTGGGTATGGCCACTCCCACCTTCACTCTCACACCTGTTGTGCGCTAATTTGTTCTGCAGAAGGAAAAAAATGGTTAGTGAGCTCTTGTGTTGTAGGTAACACTCGCATTCATGCTGGCCCAGTGGTTACCACTTCTGCCTCACAGCATGTTTAATCAATTTCGACCTTCGGTGACTGTGTGGAGTTTGTATGTTCTCCGCATGTCTACATGGGTTTTCTCCGGGTGCTCTGTTTTCCGGAGCGGGGGAATGGGCCTAGGTAGGGTGCACTATCAGAGAGTTGTGTAGACTCAATTGGTCCAAACGTCTCCCACTATACTGTAGCGATTCTCATCTTTACCACCAACCCATTGGTAACTGTGTGCTAAATGACAGTTGCACTGCTGCTAGTTGTGGTAGTCACCACTGTTTGTATATATGCCATATATGAGAAGTAATACGGTAAGGCTCCTGTACTACCGGTGCAGGGGTATCTCCCTGCCTGCTGGCTCCGCCCAGTAGGCGGAGTATAAATGTGTGTGCCATTTCGGCAGCAGCTGTATTAGGCAACTCATCTCTGCTTAATAAAGCCTCGATTACTCTCTACTCTCATCTCGTTGTAATTGATAGTGCATCAATTTATTAAGCGGAGATTTTACAGTGATGGACCTACACATCAAGCCAGATCGCCTGCAGCTGCACCCTCAAGCAGACAATGCCACGTCGGCCTTCAACCACTGGCTAGCTTGCTTTGAGGCCTACATCGGAGCAGCGACAGAACAACCCTCAGAAGCACAGAAACTCCAGATCCTGTACACACGGTTGAGCTCCGATATTTTTTTCCCCTTATCCGGGACGCGCCCAACTACACTGAGGCTATGGCGTTTCTGAAAGGGAACTACACCCGGCCGATCAACAAACTCTACGCCAGGCACCTCCTGTCCACGCGGCACCAACTCCCCGGCGAGGAACTATGATTGCCAGGCTGTTTCGGCCGTTGAACATTCCGAACTCCTAATCAGGAACGCTTTCGTTACGGGCATAGGGTTGGCATACATCCGCCAGCGCCTCTTAGAAGGGGGTACGCTCGACCTTGCGACAATCAAGAAACTCGCGACCTCACTAACGGTAGCCTCCCGTTATGCCCCCGACTGCATGGCGCCCCCCTCCTGGACATCGTGGACCCCACCAGCGACCGCCCCCAGCCAACCCCAAGCCTGCGCCGCGCGACAGCCAACCAACCCCGGGGGGCCCCAAGTGCTATTTCTGCGGGCAGACACAGCACCCCCCGCAGCTCTGCCCGGCGCGGAGCGCAATCTGCAAGGCCTGTGGGAAGAAAGGACATTTCGCTGCAGTGTGCCAGGCCCTGTCGATCACCGCTGTAACCAGGCCCATTGTTCCTGCACCCCCCACTTGCCGCCGCCATCTTCCTCGCATCAGAACACGTGCGGCCCCTGGGCGCCGCCATCTTCCCCCCATCAGACCTCGTGCGGCCATCTTTAGCCCCGCCCGCCACATGCACCCCGCGGGCGCTGCCATCTTTGGCGCCATTTTGGACGGCGCCTCAGGACCCCTGCTTGTCGGGCACCTCATCGGGCACCTGCAACCGCCGCCGACCAGCCCGGGGCCCACCAACACCAAACAGCCCCCGCCACACAACCTCGCAACCGCGACAATGACGGTGAAGGTCGATGGCAACAAGACACCTTGCCTTCTCGACTCCGGGAGCACGGAGAGCTTCATCCACCCCGATACAGTAAGGCGCTGCTCCCTCGTGGTGCACCCCATTACCCAACGAATCTCCCTGGTCTCCGGATCTCACTCCGTGGAGATCCGGGGGTACTGCACCGCCACCCTCACCGCCCAGGGCGTGGAGTTCAGCAACTTCCGGCTCTATGTCCTCCCCAACCTCTGCGCTGCCTTGCTCCTTGGCCTGGACTTCCAGTGCAACCTCCAAAGTCTAACTCTGAAATTCGGCGGCCCCCTACCACACCTTACTGTATGTGGCCTCACGACCCTTAAGGTCGACCCACCTTCCCTGTTTGCAAACCTCACCCCGGATTGCAAACCCGTCGCCACCAGGAGCAGACGGTACAGTGCCCAGGACAGGACCTTCATCAGGTCGGATGTCCAGCGGCTTCTGCGGGAAGGCATCATTGAGGCCAGCAACAGCCCCTGGAGAGCCCAGGTGGTAGTTGTAAAGACTGGGGAGAAACACAGGATGGTCATTGACTACAGTCAGAGCATCTATCGGTACATGCAGCTCGACGCGTACCCCCTCCCACACATATCTGATATGGTCCATCAGATTGTACAGTACCGGGTCTTCTCTACAGTGGACCTGATATCTGCCAACCACCAGCTCCCCATCCGCAAGACGGACCACCAATACACTGCGTTCGAAGCAGACGGCGCCTTTACCACTTCCTTAGGGCTCCCTTAGGCGTCACTAATGGGGTCTCGGTCTTCCAACGGGAGATGGGCCGAATGGTTGACCAGTACAGACTATGGGCCACCTTCCCGTACCTCGATAACGTCACCATCTGCGGCCATGACCAGCAGGACCACGACACTAACCTTTTCAAATTTCTCCACACCGCCAAACTCCTGAACCTAACGTATAACAAGGAGAAGTGCATGTTCAGCACCAACCGCTTCGCCATCCTTGGCTCTGTGGTGCAAAATGGAGTTCTAGGGCCCGACCCCGACCGCATGCGCCCCCTGATGGGACTCCCCTCCCCCACTGCCCCAAGGCCCTCAAACGATGCCTGGGGTTCTTCTCATATATGCCCAGTGGGTCCCTAACTATGCGGACAAGGCCCGCCCACTCATTCACTCCACAGTTTTCCCCCTGATGGCCGAGGCTCACCAGGCCGTCAACCGTATCAAGGCCGACATCGCCAAGGCCGCGATGCACGCGGTCGACGAGACCCTCCCCTTTCAAGTCGAGAGTGATGCATCAGACGTCGCTCTGGTCGCCACCCTCAACCAGGCAGGCAGACCCGTAGCATTCTTTTCCCACACCCTCCATGCCTCCGAAATTCGGCACTCCCCCGTCGAAAAGGAAGCGCAAGCCATCGTCGAAGCTGTGCGGCATTGAAGACATTACCTCTCCGGCAGGAGATTCACTCTCCTTACTGACCAATGGTCGGTTGCCTTCATGTTCAACAACACACAGCAGGGCAATATCAAAAATGATAAAATCTTGAGATGGAGGATCGAGCTCTCCACCTACAATTATGAGATTTTGTATCGCCCCGGTAAGCTCAACGACCCCCCCAATGCCCTATCCCGAGGTACATGTGCCAGCGCACAAGTGGGCTGACTCCGGGCCATACACGATGGCCTCTGTCACCCAGGGGTCACCCGGTTCTTTCACTTCATAAAGGCCCGCAACCTACCCTACTCCATTGCGGAAGTCAGGGCGGTCACCAAAGACTGCCAGGTCTGCGCGGAGTGCAAACCGCACTTCTACCGGCCTGACCGGGCACACCTGGTGAAGGCCTCCCATCCCTTTGAACGCCTCAGCATGGATTTCAAAGGGCTCCTCCCCTCCTCCTCCGACCGAACACGTACTCCTGAACGTGGTCGATGAATACTCCAGATTCCCCTTCGGCATTCCATGCACCGATATGACATCTGCCACAGTCATCAAAGCCCTCAATAGCATCTTCACTCTGTTCGGTTTCCCCACCTACATCCACAGCGACCGGGGATCTTCCTTTATGAGTGATGAGCTGCGTCAACTCCTGCTCAGCAAGGGCATTGCCTTGAGCAGGACGACCAGCTACAACCCCTGGGGAAACGGGCAGGTGGAGAGGGAGGATGGGACGGTCTGCAGGCCGTCCTGCTCCTGCTGGCCCTACGGTCTAAAAATCTCCCGGTCTCTCGCTGGCAGGAGGTCCTCCCCGACGCCCTCCACTCCATCCGATCGCTACTTTGCACTGCGACTAATGCAACCCCCCATGAACGCCTCCTTGCCTTCCCTAGGAAGTCCACCTCAGGGGTTTCGCTCCCAACGTGGCTGGCAGCTCCAGGACCCGTTCTCCTCCGCAAGCACGTGCGGCTACACAAGGCGGACCCGTTGGTCGAGAGGGTACAGCTCCTCCATGCAAACCCGCAGTACGCCAACATGGCGTACCCCGACGGCCGCCAAGACACAGTCTCCCTCAGGGACCTGGCACCAGCTGGGTCCCCACCCCCCCCCAACTGCCCCGACGCCACCCATTCTCCCTCCAGCGCACCTCACCACAGCCCCCGCTCCAGGACGATCAGTCCTCCCATTGGTTCCACCCAGGGATGAAGATGAGGACTACACGCTCCCTGAGTCACTGGCGATCAAACCGGCGCCTGCATCGCCACCGGGACTGCGGCGCTCACAACAGAGGATCAAGGCACCCGACCGGCTAAATTTGTGAACTTTGCCCCAAACTGTACACTTTAAAAATGCTCACATACATGTAGTTTTCCACCACACCCGCTGGACTCCTTTTTAACAGGGGGTGAATGTGGTAGTCACCACTGTTTGTATATATGACGTATATGAGAAGTAATACAGTAAGGCTCCTGTACTACAGGTACAGGGGTAGATCCCTGCCTGCTGGCTCCCCCCAGTAGGCGGAGTATAAATGTGTGTGCTCACCGAGCTGCAGCCATTTCGGCAGCAGCTGTAGGAGGCAACACATCTCTGCTTAATAAAGCCTTGATTACTCTCTACTCTCGTCTCGTCGTAATTGATAGTGCATCTCTAGTCCCTAAGGATACTTCAGCAGCATCCTCCAGAGCCATGAGCTCCAGAAGCTAGACTAACAAGGACTACAGAGGCATGGCAGCATCGGTGCATGCAGTTGACCTCTGTCAATTTTCTCCTGCAAAACAATTTGCTCCCTTAGTGTGGCTGGATCAGTGACCCACAGTCATCTCTCTACCAGCGACTCCATGGACTGTAATGGGGCTATGTGGCAACACTCCAGCACCTTATTCCTTTTTCTTTTCATGTACTTAATGATCTGCTGAGCTGCTCGCAGAAAAAATACTTTTCACTGTACCTTGGTACGCGTGACAATAAACAAATCCAATCCAATCCATTCCTTGCAAAAGACATTTATGTATGGGTAGCACAGATGATGGCCTTGCCACTGAGGCCCATGTCCCAGTTCCCATTCAGTGAGGAGACTTTGGGGAAAAGGTGCACTTACCCTGGTGGTGTAGCTATGGTCATTTATCCTTTTCCTGCACTCCTGGGTGGCCCTCCTGTGCGTGGAGTTGACACTCGCCACCCTGATGACAGTCTCCTACGCCGGGGTGGTGAGACAGGTGAGCCACCTCCTCCCATCCCTTGGGTAAAAGACATCCCTCCTGTCCTCCACTGCATTCAAAAGTATGTCCAGTGATGCCTTGCTGAATCTTAGAGCCAGTGGTATTTGGTCGATGCCTGCCATGTCCTGCTCTGAAGTCCAATATGTGATGAATGAATTACTGTCCAGGCGCCTTTTAAATATGATGCCCGAACAGGATGGGAGGGCGTGCGACTTTCTGCTATCCCACCGTGCAACGTGTTGCAAAATCCCAGGCTGTCTAAATTATGAGGCCAGCATCATGTGATTTGGCACACTAGGCTCTGAGGTGGAAAACATTCCTGCTTCCTGCCTCCCTCACAGGATTTGGCCCATGCGGACATTTCTGCTGTCTCAATTGTTCGGTGATCGATTTTGCGTGTCTTGTGACACGTCTCTTTTCTGTATGCTGTCAGTCAGACGTTATAGTCTAGCTAATTTCAGCTAAATTCATTGATACTGCAAAAAGGTGTTACTCCTAAATATATTATTGGCAGGTCTCACAAGAATCCAACAGTGCTATAAATGTAAAAAGTCTCCCTGAAAATTGATTTAGCAAACCTTTGCTTTAGCTTAGGGAAGAGGAACATGAAGGTTGTTGGGCACCGGTGATTTGGAGCTGCATTTTGATTCATGTCATTTTTATTCCAAAATGTTTGTAAAAGGGCTCACCAATTATATTTTTGTGAAGATGAGCTACCTGTCATAAGTTTGTTGGATGAGATTGCCTAGGGTAGATGCAGGGAAGATGTTGCCAATGATGGGAGTGTCCAGAACCAGGGGTCACAGCCTGAGGATTCAAGGTAAACCATTTCGGACAGAGATAAGGAGACATTTCTTCACCCAACGAGGTTGGATTTTATGTTTTCATAAAGTTGAAGATGGCACAAAGGAACTGGCTGAAGTCTGCACCTGATATGCACATTGCCCTCTGCTCCTTTGAACCTGATTCAAGTGAGATGGTGAGGACCAAGCAGGTTCCCCTTTCCCGTTAAAAGGTAAGTGAACATGGCGTATGTCGTGAACGTCAATTGGTGTGTGTCATAAAGTTTGGCCAGCATGGGTCGTGAAGGTCAGCCGGTTGCCAAAAGTGGGTCACGGGAGAAAAAGTTTGAAAAACACTGATCTAACGGAAATGTTTCTAAGAGTGGTAGGGAGCGGAAACTGTTGGGTGTTTCCCGATAGCTGACCAGGCGAGGCTGTCACCGGTATCTAACTTTAATTAGGGCACCTAATGATGCCCCACGGGCTTCTTGCCGGAAATGACTGTCCCTCCAGCTGATTCACTTGGACCGCGCTCAGCAGCTCCTTGCTAGCGAGGGGAAGCAGCTCTTAAACCAATCCCGCAGAGTAATCCTCAGGCAACATGCAGCCTGGAGCACGACATCAGCTGCATGAGTGGTGGTGTCCAAGGCGTTGCTCAGTCAGTGACAGCCATGGCTGAGGGCCTTGACAGCATGTTAAAGTCACTGGGGGACGTGTCCCTTATGCAGATGGACCTTGCCGAGGGGCATTGCCAAGATGCTCCAGAGCATGTCATAGTCGCTGAGTAACATGTCCCAGTCTCAGGTGGACCTTGCAGGCATGCTATGGAGCATGTCCCAGTCTCAGGTGGGCATTGCCGAGGCGCTCCAGAGCATGACCCAGTCACTGAGGAATGTGGCCCAGGTGCAAGTGGAGATTGCTGAGGCACTGCAGAGCATGGCCCAGTTACAGAGGGGCATTGCTAGGGACATCAACACCCTGGTGTAGACAATAGAGAGCCACCAGGTCTGGCAGAGTCAGATGATGCAGGGGCTACTGGAGCTCAATCCAGCTGCCCCTCCCCCCAAGGTGACCCCAGGATGGGCCCGCTCCTCACAAAGACGTGTCTTGCGGTCAACAAGCGGAACAGGGGAACACTGACGAGTTGACAAGGGCCCACCAGCCCCAGGCTCTCCAGAGGACGCCCACCAGGGGCATCAAAGGCGTGGTAAACATCAGGCTGCCTCCAACTCTCATGTGCATCCTGCAGACACACCTAAACATAGTGGCAGAGCATGGAAGGCTAAGAAGATTGAGGATCATTGAGGTGGTACTGGGGGGAGGGTGGGGGATGACACCATCGGTAGCTGGGGATAGTTAGGGTCACGATTGTACACCATTAAAACACGTTACACCGACACATGTGCAGCCTCTGTCATGTTAATCCACACTGCTGGCCAGCTTGCACCCCCCTCCCCAATTTTCCCTCCACCCTCCCCGTACCAAGGTTACCTGGGTCCCCATACAGCTCTCATTCCACTTACACAGGTCGGCAATTTACAAAGCAATTTTCTTCTGTTAGGGACGTTCTTTCAGAACCCTTTTCCAAAGCTTGCCTCAGTGGCAACGTTCAGGACCTCTCTTGGTCGCTTTCCAAAGCCTTCTCTCTCACCTGTTCAAAAGGGGATTCTTTCTCTTTCGCTGAGCTCTGCCCAGCTCCTCAAACAAAGCTTCTCTCCTGGGATGTCCAGACTCCATTACTGTTCCCTTGGCTTTTCGCTTTCCCACTCCGGTTTATACAAAAGAACAGAGCCATGCTATTGATATGCAACTAATCTCCCCTTTATGGACAAAAGAGGCCATCAGACTCTGTAATAGGATAATGGCTGGTCAAACAGGAGTATCCCGAAGGACAATGGATCCTGAGTGTCTCATTTGGGCTGCACAGGGGCATCCTGTGTATTCCCAGTAACGAGGATAAGTCTGAATGAGACAATGTAAATCAGGCCAGGTGTGGGCGTATCCCTCTGACCTAATGCTAGCATTTTTTTCCCTTCGGTCTGTTTAACCCCTAAATTGCCTACTACATCTTCAATCCCATTTCAGGACCCAATTTCCTAATATTTCCCTTGCGTAACACTAGTTTCCACAAACGTGCACCAGTCATAATGGCATCTGTGGGGAGGGTCTCACAGGCTATTAGAGACCCCGTGTGGTCAGGGCAGGGTGGCACCCGTGCACCCTGGCAGTGCCACCCAGACATTCTGGCAGTACCTGGGTGGTACTGCCAGGCTGACAGGGGCATTTCCAGGATGACAAGGTGGCACTGGTGAAGTGACAGGGTGCCTGGGTGGCAAGATGGCACAGCCAGGGTCCGGGGGCCCTTACCAGAGGGGAAGGGTGGGGCGTGGGAGGGTCCCGTGGACCTCCCCGAGGCTGGGGGGAGTCGAAAACAGAGGGGGGGGGGGGGGGGGGTGGTGCTGAAGGGGGGCGGGTAAAGATCGGGGAAACCAGATAAAATAGTGGCCCGACCTGCGAGGAGCCTTTCCTGCAGGGCTTGCCAGCAGGAAATAACTCTAATTGCGGCCTCCCTGAGGAGAGAGAAACTCCCTGAGGCCAAAAAGCTCGACAAAGTGTTGTTGACTAGCGGGATGTTTCTCGGTGTTGTGATCGGGGAAATGACTCCCCCCGCCCCGGGTCTGACACTACCCACCCTCTCGGACTGACTCCCCCTCCACTTTGCCTTTTGCACTGACCACCCCCTCCCGTACTGACCCCACCCACCTCCTGTCAGGCCCCCCCTCTCCTGGAATGACGTTTCCCCTCCCGGACTGAAACCCCTTTCCACACATGATTTCCCCCACTTCCCAGAGTGATGTCCCCCTCTGAGATTGACGACCCTTCCCCCTGCACTGACCCCACCCTCTGGTCCGACCAACCCCTCCTGTTTGACCCGGTCTCCCCCTCCTCCTTCTTCCCCATCCCTCCCGGGCTGACACCGCACCTTTCCTGTTTCCTGGTCCCCCCCCCCCCCCCCTTTGCTACTCCTGGTCCCTTTAAATTGTCCCTTTAAACCACCCTTTTGCAGCAGCTACTGCTGTAAAAAGGGGAGTGACTTATCTCTCTGCGCCAGAGTTCCTCCACGACAAAGCTGCTGGGGACGCGCTCCCTGCTCCTGTCTCACCCAGCCTGAGTGAGGAAGATTGGGCGAGACAGGGGCTTCGGTATCCCTGTGCAGGAATGTCTGTTGAGAGTGCCACCCCGCTGGAGATTGCCACTCTACGAATGTTACTGGCCAATGTTGTGGATACCCATTGACAATATTTAAATAAGATGACCTCCCTCTGACCCTGCATTACCTGAGTGTATCAGGATCACAATCACTGCTAGTGTGTCCTGGCACCTCAGGAAGTTAGTCCCATGGATTTTCAGCCTCATTCTGGTTTAGTTTTGTTCCTTTACCACTCCTTTCCCTGAGATGAAGACCAATGCAGCTTGCTGACTCCTTTCCGAAGTGAGTATAATTCACATGCGATACTATATATTGAAATGCCAACATTGAATCTGAGGTTGCTATAGTTGACCTCACCCTGCTCTTGTTCAGCATCTTTCCACACTGATTTGCCAAGAGGATCACCAGGCAGAAATTAGGACTAAAACTCTGGCTAATATTGTTCCTTACTTATCACAGCCTTGGATAAGATCAGCTAGTTGACAAGACATTTCAAACAACAATCCTGGGCACATCTTGGGCTATACTAACCTCGTAGTAGCAAAGTATTCAGTGGATGTGAACATATAGACATGTGGAAATGCCAAATAGGAAGGGACCAGCCGATCCCTCATAAATCGACTCTTGCTAAAACTAAAACTCAAAACGAGTGTCTCTTATCTTCATTGCAGCCGACAGGTAAGACAATACGTTTGCAGTGGCTATTGATCAGGAAACCTGTTTTTTTTAAGAGTATGTTGTAGCTTCCAGTCCTGAAGTAGCATCCTTTAAAATATAACCACTGTTTAATTCTAGATGAATAGATTTGGAGAAACTTTAAGCAGAATATAATGGATCTTCATTTACCTGATTGATTCATTTCTTGAATCCGTACTTGTGGGTCCCAGCAGTTTTCTTGTACCACTCTAAACATGTTGCCATCTTTCATCATTTTTGCTTCCCCCTTTTTAAAAACAGCAGGTTTTAATTGAAGTCTTATAAGTCCGTAACCAAAAAGAAAATGCTGGAAAATCTCAGCAGTTCTGGCAGCATCTGTAGGGAGAGAAACGAGCTAACGTTTCCAGTCCAGATGACCCTTTGTCAAAAACTGTTGACAAAGGGTCACCTGGACTCGAAACATTGTCTCTTTTCTCTCCCTACAGATGCTGCCAGACCTGCTGAGATTTTCCATCATTTTCTTTTTGGTTTCAGATTCCAGTATCCGCAGTAATTTGCTTTTATACTCATATGTCCAGAATGCATTAACACTGCTGAACCGGGCGATCTTGTGCCGACTCAAAATACATTTGATTCAAATTTCCATTGGAGCTTTACTTCCAGCCGAATTGTGCTAATGGCAGGCTGGTCACTCAGCAACCTTAGTGACATTATGGAGAAATCTGACGAGCAGACACTTAAACACATTCTTGTTAGAGGCAGAAAAACATCAGCGGTCAGCAGTGTCATGCAGAATTGTAAGACAATTGAGAGTTATAAGTGAAATGTTATAAGAAACAATGTAGCAATTAAATAATATGTTTTCAAACAATTATGGATATTACAGAATGAACGAAAGTCAAGCTGCATTTATTTATTTTCCCTTTGATTAACTTACTAGCAATTATTGGTTTAGAATTTGTATGATCATACCTGAGAGTGATGGTAAAGTTGGACCCAACCTTCATATCCATACCTCTGACAAAATAAAAAAGTGACGTTAATTATCCAGAGAGAAAATGAAAATGAAATGAAAATCGCTTATTGTCACAAGTAGGCTCCAATGAAGTTACTGTGAAAAGCCCCTAGTCGGCACATTCCGGCGCCTGTTCGGGGAGGCTGCTACGGGAATTGAACCCGCACTGCTGGCCTTGGTCTGCTTTACAAGCCAGCTATTTATCCCACTGTGCTGAACCAGCCCCTATTTATAACTTGCACAATATAGCATCTTTCACCTCCTTACGATCCCAAAGTGCATTGCAGCCAATCAATTACTCTCGAAGTGTAGTTACTGTTATTAACAGCTGCCATGTAGGCAAACATGACAATGAAGGCCATTTTACAGCCTACCTACCTCAATATTCAATTTTTAAACTTAAGATCTTAATGCCCCATTTTCTCCATTTTCTTGAGGACAGTAGGTGCAGAGGATAGCTCCTCCATAGACAATGGGAGTGGAGGAGGTCTGGGCTGGTGCATGGGGTTGGGATGACCCATCAGACCATATGGCTGACAAAGTGATCAGCACCCTGGAGTTTACCTACCATTCTCTGCCACTTTTTCAGGCCATAAGGGCCTTTTCCTCTTTGTCAGATTTTCCCTGCTCCCCTTGCATTCTGTACTCCATAATAAGCATTTATACTACCTTCAGACTTTCTTTACTTTATTTGTCCCAATACCATCCTCTACGATTTACACCATTGTCCCCTTGGCCATTTAATCACTCCAGCACGCCATCCAGCAGAGGGCAGTAGAGCGGAGCTGCTGATTGGTGTTGCAAGGGAAATTTGCATACCTCCGTCGTGGTCACCCTAACTTGAAGGTAGTTTGTGGAGGAGCTGTTGTCAAGTGACACTTAAACCCAAAACACTTCTTCAGTGTTTCCCTCCCTACCCCCTCCTCTAACCAAAAAAAAACAACCACTGTAAAGATCAAGAGGAAGGCTCGAGGTCAGGTAGAAGTAGAAAGAAATTGAACCGTGACGCCACAGCCTGCAGGTAAGGGATTGGCTGGTGACTGGTAAGTAGTTTTTCTTTTATTTTCCCTCAGGTGTTATCGTGCAGGGTGCAGAGGTTGCTGAGTGAGTGCTTGCTGAGAAGGGGAGTGAATAACAGGTAAGCTGTTTCGGTGAAGAGTGGGAGAAGGTGCTTTTTCCCTACTGTTTTGTTCTCTCTCTTTCTTCTGGCCTAATTTCGGGAGCCGTTCGGAGGCGGAGGATCAGTCTCTGTGAGTATAAAAACCTAACGGTAACTTCCTGTTTTTCCAGTTTTTCCCCCCAAAAGTGACGTCAGAGGGAAGCTGTGATCTGATTGGTTGATAGCAAATCTGCCCCAAATTAAAAAAAAACACAGCTAAACTCGTAAACTTAAATTAAACTAATTAATTAATTAGAGATGGCTGGTCACGTGATGTGCTTGAGCTGCTTGATGTGGGGGCTGGCAGATCCCATTGTGAGCTGCAGCGACCACATCTGCAGTAAGTGTTGGCTGCTCGAAGAGCTCCGGCTCAGAGTTGATGAGCTGGAGTCTGAGCTTCAAACACTGAGGCACATCCGGGAGGGGGAGACTTACCTGGACACTGTGTTTCAGGAGGCAGTCACACCTGTCAGAGTAAGTAGTTTAAATCCTGCCAGGGACAGCAGGGTGTGACTGCAAGTCAGGCAGGTAAAGGGAACCAGCAGTCAGGAACTCAGGAGCCTCAGCCTTTGACCCTGTCCAACAGGTATGAGGCACTTGCTCCCTGTGTGGATGGCGAACAGGGCTGCAGGAAGGATGAGTCAGCTGACCAAGGCACCATGGTTCAGCAGGCCATTCAACGGGAGGGAGTAAATAGGCAAGTTGTAGTTGTAGGGGATTCTATTATCAGGGGGATAGATAGTATCCTTTGTGAGCAGGATAAAGAGTCCCGCATGGTGTGTTGCCTGCCCGGTGCGAGGGTGCGGGACATCTCTGACCGGCTTGAAAGGATACTGGAGAGGGAGGGGGAGGATCCAGTTGTTGTGGTCCATGTCTGTACCAACAACATAGGAAAGTCTAGGAAAGAGGACCTGTTTAGAGATTATAAAGAGCTAGGATTCAAATTAAAAAACAGGTCCTCAAGGGTCATAATCTCCGGACTACTGCCCGAGCCACGTGCAAATTGGCATAGGGAGGCAAGAATAAGGGAAGTTAACATGTGGCTGAAGAGTGGTGTGGGAAAGAGGGGTTTCTTTTCATGGGACACTGGCATCAGTTTTGGGACAGGGGGGACCTATACCGTTGGGATGGTCTCCACCTGAACCGAGCTGGGACCAGTGTTCTGGCGAAAAGAGTAAATAGGGTGGTCAATAGGACTTTAAACTAGAGATTGGGGGGGGAAGGGAAAGTCAGGGAACCAAGAGGTGAAGTAATCAGTGGGAAGCGTAGCTGCTTAGGAATACAAAAATGCACGAAAAGACAGAACTCAGGAGAGGTTACGATAGTCCCCATCCCACAAAATATGACACAGTGTATGGAAAGGCTCAGTAAACCAAGGTCCACCACACTAAGAAAACAAAAAGGGATGGTCAATAGAGAATTAAAGGTGCTATATTTAAATGCGCGCAGTGTACGGAACAAGGTAGATGAGCTTGTGGCCCAGATTGTGACTGGCAGGTATGATGTGGTAGGCATCACAGAGACGTGGTTGCAGGGGGTTCAGGACTGGCATTTAAACATCCAGGGATTCACAACCTATCGAAAAGACAGAGAGGTAGTCAGAGGGGGTGGGGTTGCCTTGTTAATTAGGAATGAAATTAAATCAATAGCACTAAACGACATAGGGTCAGATGATGTGGAGTCGTGTGGGTAGAGTTGAGGAACCACAAAGCCAAAAAAACCATAATGGGAGTTATGTACAGGCCTCCTAACAGTGGTCAGGACCAGGGGCACAAAATGCACCATGAAATAGAAAGTGCATGTCAGAAAGGCAAGGTCACAGTGATCATGGGGGACTTCAATATGCAGGTGGACTTGGTAAATAATGCTGCCAGTGGACCCAAGGAAAGGGAATTCATTGAATGTTTACAGGAGGGCTTTTTGGAACAGCTTGTGATGGAGCCCACGAGGGAACAGGCCATTCTGGACTTTGTGTTATGTAATGAGCCAGACTTGATTAAAGATCTTAAAGTAAGGGAACACTTAGGAGGCAGTGATCATAATATGGTTGAATTCAATCTCCAATTTGAAAGAAAGAAGGTAGAATCAGATGTAAAGGTGTTACAGTTAAATAAAGGTAACTACAGGGGCATGAGGGAGGAACTGACGAAAATCGACTGGGAGCAGAGCCTAGTGGGAAAGACAGTAGAACAGCAATGGCAGGAGTTTCTGGGAGTAATTGAGGACACAGTACAGAGGTTCATCCCAAAGAAAAGAAAGGTTATCAGAGGGGGGATTAGGCAGCCATGACTGACAAAGGAAGTTAGGGAATGCATCAAAGCAAAAGAGAAAGCCTATAATGTGGCAAAGGTAGTGGGAAGTCAGAAGATTGGGAAGGCTACAAAAACAAACAGAGGATAACAAAGAGAGAAATAAGGAAAGAGCGGATCAAATATGAAGGTAGGCTAGCCAGTAACATTAGGAATGATAGTAAAAGTTTCTTTAAATACATTAAAAACAAACGGGAGGCAAAAGTAGACATTGGGCCGCTCCAAAATGATGCTGGTAATCTAGTGATGGGAGGCAAGGAAATAGCTGAGGAACTAAATAAGTACTTTGCGTCAGTCTTCACAGTAGAAGACATGAGTAATATCCCAACAATTCAGGAGAGTCAGGGGGCAGAGTTGAATATGGTAGCCATCACAAAGGAGAAAGTGCTAGAGGAACAAAGGGGTCTAAAAATTGATAAATCTCCGGGCCCAGATGGGCTACATCCTAGAGTTCTAAAGGAGATAGCTGAAGAAATAGTGGAGGCATTAGTTATGATCTTTCAAAAGTCACTGGAGTCAGGGAAAGTCCCAGAGGATTGGAAAATCGCTGTTGTAACCCCCCTGTTCAAGAAGGGAACAAGGAAAAAGATGGAAAATGATAGGCCAATTAGCCTGACCTCGGTTGTTGGCAAGATTCTAGAATCCATTGTTAAGGATGAGATTTCTAAATTCTTGGAAGTGCAGGGTCGGATTAGGACAAGTCAGCATGGATTTAGTAAGGGGAGGAGGTCGTGCCTGACAAACCTGTTAGAGTTCTTTGAAGGGATAACAAATAGGTTAGACCAAGGAGAGCCAATGGATGTTATCTATCTTGACTTCCAAAAGGCCTTTGATAAGGTGCCTCACGGGAGACTGCTGAGTAAAATAAGGGCCCATGGTATTCGAGGCAAGGTACTAACATGGATTGACGATTGGCTGTCAGGCAGAAGGCAGAGAGTTGGGATAAAAGGTTCTTTTTCGGAATGGCAACCGGTGACGAGTGGTGTCCCGCAGGGTTCAGTGTTGGGGCCACAGCTGTTCTCTTTATATATTAACGATCTAGATGACGGGACTGGGGGCATTCTGGCTAAGTTTGCCGATGATACAAAGATAGATGGAGGGGCAGGTATTATGGAGGAGGTGGGGAGGCTGCAGAAAGATTTAGACAGTTTAGGAGAGTGGTCCAAGAAATAGCTGATGAAATTCAACGTGGGCAAGTGCGAGGTCTTGCACTTTGGAAAATAGAATAGAGGCACGGACTATTTTCTAAACGGTGACAAAATTCATAATACTGAAGTGCAAAGGGACTTGGGAGTCCTAGTCCAGGATTCTCTAAAGGTAAACTTGCAGGTTGAGTCCGTAATTAAGAAAGCAAATGCAATGTTGTCATTTATCTCAAGAGGCTTGGAATATAAAAGCAGGGATGTACTTCTGAAGCTTTATAAAGCATTAGTTATGCCCCATTTAGAATACTGTGAGCAATTTTGGGCCCCACAACTCAGGAAGGACATACTGGCACTGGAGCGGGTCCAGTGGAGATTCACATGGATGATCCCAGGAATGGTCGGCCTAACATACGATGAACGTCTGAGGATCCTGGGATTATATTCATTAGAATTTAGGAGGTTGAGGGGAGATCTAATAGAAACTTACAAGATAATGAATGGCTTAGATAGGGTGGACGTAGGGAAGTTGTTTCCATTAGCAAGGGAGACTAGGACCCGGGGGCACAGCCTTAGAATAAAAGGGAGTCACTTTAGAACAGAGATGAGGAGAAATTTCTTCAGCCAGAGAGTGGTGGGTCTGTGGAATTCATTGCCACAGAGGGCGGTGGAGGCCGGGACGTTGAGTGTCTTCAAGACAGAAGTTGATAAATTCTTGATTTCTCGAGGAATTAAGGGCTCTGGAGAGAGAGCGGGTAAATGGAGTTGAAATCAGCCATGATTGAATGGTGGAGTGGACTCGATGGGCTGAATGGCCTTACTTCCGCTCCTATGTCTTATGGTCTTATCCTTTTTTTTCTGGCTCTGTATTTCCTTAAACGTTATTGACGTTCTATTTCTAACGAAAGGTCATTGACCAGAAACACTGGCTTTGATTTTAACTCCCCACAGTGGGTGGGGGAGGGTCATTGTGGAGTGAAATATAAGGATCAGATGTTCAGTCCATAACACTATCCCATTTCTGACCCTTTAAATATTAAAGTGTAGCAAACAGGCCATGGACAAGGAAACCAAGCCATGGCTGGATCACAGTGTTACAATATGATAATGCAGCCTTGCCAGTAAGAACTTAGAGCCTTCAAGCCCCCAGTCTTGAAGCGTTTTTCCTGGCTCTGTTGTGTTCCTGTACATACCCTGCAAACGCCTGGGCCCTTTACTATGTTTCTCTTGCCACAGATGCTGCCTGACCTGCTGGGTTTTTTCATAATTTATATTTATTTACGAGAACTGTTTTGTCCTTCTTTCATTAGTAGCATGGGCTTTTTATTAACTTCTCCCCAACAAGAATTTTAGTTTAACATTTAATTTAAAACAAAGCACTTCTTACCACGCAGTATTTCCTTGGTACTGTGCTGAAGGGTCAACCTAGATTATGTGCACATTATTGAACTCGTTATTAATGCAAATTGGATAGAAAGTTGGTTAAAAGACAGAAAACTGAGATCAGCTTTATATTGGTGTCTTTCAGGCTGAAGAGATGTAAACAGTGGTGTTTGCACTACTCGTATTTACATATATCTATGTCTTTTTCTCTTTATTTGGTAAGGCACCACATCCTATTAACTGGTTGGTTACATACAGAATTTGGCCAATTTTCCACAGCACCAAGCCGGCAAGGTGGAGTGCAAGGTCCTTTTGGTGCCTGCAGCATGCCGGTAAAATTCAGGTGAAATTCGCTGTCATGATAATTGCCTATCGCCTCCACAATATTATTTTTATTCTCACTCTCACACAAAATGCTAATGTATCAAAACGGGTTAAGCCTCCATGCCGACTGCCAAAATATTGCCTTATTAACATCTGACTTGAATAAATTGAAATTTTGCTTTGCCACTACCAGTGATGCCACCAATTAAACGCACACTTGCCCAAAGATTATTCAATGCTTATCTTCACTCTGAGCTTCTAACAGAGGCCTCTTCATGTTTCACATTTATGGAATCATAGAATCCCTCCAGTGCAGAGGGAGGTCATTCGGCTCATCAAGTCTGCACTGATCCTCTGAAAGAGCACCCTAACTAGGCCCAATCGTCCGTAGCCCCATAACCCCACCTAACCTTTGTAGACTAAGAGGCAATTTAGCATGGCCAATCCACCTAACCTTCACATCTTTGGACTGTGGAGGAAACCAGAGCACCCATAGGAAACCCACACAGACAAAGGGAGAATGTGCAAACTCCACACAGGCAGTCACCCAAGGTAGGAATCAAACCCGGGCCACTGGCGCTGTGAGGTAGCAGTGCTAGCCACTGTGCCACCATCCCTCATTGGTGTTAGTTTTTATTTGTATTTATTTCAATCTTTTATTCATCTTTACTTGCAGGATTTTATTTCCTCTGTTGCTCAACATGACCTCTACCGTTCAATTATATCTCAAAAATAGTAAAGAATATATACCTGCTTCAGATTGGGCCATTCCTTGGGCAGGATGTGGCAGTGTAAGTCTATCTTCATTCTTGTACAAGTAGAACAATCGTAAAATCAGACTCTATGTGACTGTTGATCACTGAATACGGACCAATGGCTCACTCAATTTAATTCCACCTTTATTTGAGAGGCGTACTGGTCCAGTAGCCAATCAGAGCTCGAGTAAACTTTTACGAACTACAAATCAATCATTAAAGGGCAAAGTACAAATAGAAGCAGAGATGACATGCACATTTGTAACTGAAAGCGCAAACAAGGAGTGTGCATTAATTATCATAGCTTCTACTGGTTAAAAATCATAAACCTGTCACTTGTGTAACTAATTAATGTGACATATTCAACTAATGATCACACTTCAAACTTCCTGGGTAATTGTAGGGGTAAATATTACATTTATGAAATATTTAAATAAAATTAAGAGTACAGACAGATAAATGAACAGTTTTGGATTATGTCCCAAATTGTGATTGGAATATGATTAATATGCAAGAAAACAGTGGAGCTCCTGGCACAAGTCACCACATGGGACTATGATATATCAGCAATAACAGAGACTTGGCTCAAAGAACAGGAGGACTAGGGTGGGGGTTTGAAGAGTTGATGGTCTAGGCTCCACCAATGAGAGAAATGTCAATCTCATGGAGAGCTGTATGCAGCATCACCCCCAGTACATGCAAGAGCATGTCCAGCAAAGTGTTTATAGCTCACTCAAATAGCCTGAATCAGTTCTTTCAGAGTATGAGCACTGATGTTTGCTGCGCCCCAGTATCTCGTCCTATCATCATCATCGACTGTTCCTCAATTTGAGGATGACATTTACTCAGGACTGCAAGTTTCTGCCATGGGTCGTCATGTGGCTAAATGGCATGATGGTTGACCAACAAATCTTTGGACATATGAGGCAAGATGTTCCATGAGGTAGGGGGCTCTGGAGTCCAGGACTTGCATTCCATTTCTTTCCTTCTCCATTGATCAAGCTGTCGCCATTTTGAATGATTGGCAGCAATCTCCTCCCAGGCAGTAATGTTAATGCTCTCAAGATTCAAGGAGAGCTTTACAGTGTATTTGAAGCATTGTCTGTCAGCTTCACTGGAACATTGGAGCTTGAGTGTTGAAAAAAAACAAGATCTGGTGGGGGAGACACTTTTCAGTCATCCAATCACAGGCCTGGATCTCCATAATGATGAAGACCTCTCTACTGTTGCAAAAATGGCAGGAGACCTGAATCCAAAAGTCCCATCCCTGAATATGGCACCATGACCTATTGTTTTCCGAGGGCGGGAATGAGCCCAGTTCAGGATTTGCATATGAGCATTTTCGTCCTTAGAACCAGAAGCTGACTGCACTTGTGTGATTTTGTGTAAGAGGTGTCTGCAACCTGACATGCACAGATTAGGCCTTATAGGAGCAGGTTTGAACTTTGTGGATTTGTTTAGACAGCCAGGCTGCCCTTTTGGAGAGGTAGAGTAACCCTTTGGACATGGTTCTGTGACACCTTTGGGGGACATCAGGTGCTCTATAGGGGAGGTCATAGGTCCTTTAGGGGTTCTTAAAATAGGCATGAATGTGCATCAGAGGTGCATAAACGCATTGTGAAGATTATTGGAACTGTCAAAAACAACTGTCAAAAGTGTCAAGCTGAATGATGAAAGGGATTTGTCAAGCTGTCAAAGCATTTAAAACTCCTTCCCTGTGACAATTTGCTAAAATTGGCATGTCAAAACGATTGCCTGCTATTTTACATGTTGGTTGACATAAGCATCAGGGTTATTTTTACTGGACTGGCATTGCATGACCGATTTCACTCCAGGCTATTGTCACAATGGGGAGCCTGTCATTTCACAGTTTGATTAACAGCTCCAAATGGTCATGGGCTCTTTGAAGTGTGGCTAGGAATTTCAATGCCTGTTTTTATAAGGGATTATGCAATTTAATGAAATGTTTGTTGTTGCAAGGGAGAATGTAAAGTGAAGGTATGTAGTAAATAGGTATTCATGAATTGTTGGGGGTTTTTTTCAGGTAAGGTCTGCGGTACAAACTTGGAACTTTATTTTATTTAATCTCAGTATGGGTCATGAGATCTGCATTGGTGGATACTGAGCGAGGTGGCATTGTAGGTAAAGGATGGGGAGTTGGGGCAAGGGTTGGCATGAGTTGGCATTAAGTTTGCATAGGGCCTATAAAGGCCCAGGGAATTGGGTGGGGTGCATAGGCTGGCATGGAAAGTATGAGGGGCCATGTGGGGTGGGTGGGGTGAATAAGAGGACATAGCTTGGCATGGGTGGAGCATGTGGAATATGTGAGGGATGAGAGTTGCAGTGCTGTTTCTCTTTTTAAAAATAACTTCAAATAGTGCCAATGCACCAAGGTAGCTCTTCCATCCAGCCCGCCTGTGCATCCGGCATCCTCCACACTCTGGGTCTGGCCATCCCAACTCTCAGGGAACCCAACCACCCTGAAATGAAAATACGACTGTCTGGGCCACTTTCTTCTAGGTCAGGTTTGCAGAGCTGGGAAATGTCCAAAAATCCAGGCCATTAAAGTTGATTTTGCATGAGTTTTGCCCAAATTCTTCTGGAATGACTTCAAGAAGACACTAGTGTTTTAATATTGCCGAAAAGAGACGCATGTTGCCAAACTTTTCATCTTCCACTCATCAGGACAAACACAAGAATGCCAAATTTCAAAAGATCACTTTATACTGCAGGATGAAAGATGCTGATTGATGGGAAGTCAACTCTGATTGACCAAAGTATTGCAAAGGTAATCTATAGGCTCCTGAAGCTCCCTGATAATTCAAAAAAGGTGTAACGCTTGAACGTATTATTTTTACTTATTTTTGCCACGTTGCTCTGGAAAAGCATCTCGCTACGGCGCAGTGTAGCTGGTGAAAGCTGGTAGCTCCCGCTCTGGGGATCCAAGATTCACTAGATTCAATCCTTTCTCATCCATACCTGAGGCTTTGGGATTCAATCCCTTCACCTCAGGGACTTTGGGCAAGCGCCGTTTAGTACTTGTCCCCACAAATGGGGACCAGATGGAACAGCACCCGTGGAGGTCTCCAAGGGGATTGGAGGACCCCATCTGCATGTCCTTTGGACAGGGTGGTGCTCTAGCACTGCTGGTGCTGCCTGAGTACCCAGGCTGTGTCAGCTTGCCACCTTAGCAGTGCCAGCCTGGCACCATGGCAGTGCTGCCTGGGTGCCAGCTGGCACTGCCAAGTTGCCCAGGTTGGCACTGCCAGCTGGAAGGGGCACTGCCAAGGTGCCAGGTTGGCACTGACAAGCTGGCATTTTCTGTGCATGCATGATTGGGCGGAGCTCCCCGTTGTAAAAAACGTGGCCTTGGCTGCACATTCCCCGTTTAGGCCCCATATTCAATGTAAGTAGCGTTGAATAGCACTGCAAGTGCCGGGAAACACTCTGCTAAACGTACTTGCTAGGGAACTTTGTTCCCTTTTGGGACGTTCGCGCCCAGAGTCATTAAGCAGGATTCTCCATTTCATGTTGACGCCGATGCAGATTTCATGGACTTTCACGACAGCAAAACTGACGTTGAACCTGGATCAACTGTGGAGGTGCTAGCACCAGTGCCACGTGGAACACAATGATTTCAATGGAAAACGGTGCGGGATTCGCCGGGCCCAGGAGGCTGGCAAACTGCAGCAGTATATATAGGTTACAATCTGCACACACACTCATCCCAGCCAACAAAATGGCACTGGTTGTGCTGCAGCGAGCCCATATAGCCAATGGGTCGGCTGGGGCCAGAGGGCACCTAGTGGCCCTAAGTTCACAGTGGGCTGTTAGCGGCGTGTACAGCTGCATTGCTGCCTTGCTGGCTGCGAGAATGGTGTTCCGTGCCAGTCCACCCCGACCCCACAGCCCACTCCTCGCTACTTCCCCCGGCCCGAGCAGAAGCCTCCCGGCCAGCGGCACAACAGTCAGCAAACTATGGCGATGTTGGACACTTTCCATACTCAATGCACTTCAAATGTAAATGCACAAATATGTGCTGTCTTTTGGATGAGACATTAAACCAAGACTGTCTACCATTTCAGCTGGATAGAAAAGATCCCAAGGTATCACTTCAAAGAGGAACAAGGGAGTTATCCCTAGTATCATGGCCAATATATATATCCCTCACTCAATATCATGCAATCATGTTATCTGGCAATTACCATATTGCTGTTTGTGGGAGCTTGTGGTGTGAAAATTGGCTTACATTTTTTTTTTCATGGCATGTGGGCTGTGTGGTGATATGCATCACTGCAAATACACAAGGGGTTAATGTAAATACACTACGACGAAGTAAACACTACAGGCAGCACCAGAGACGTCATGGCATGCAGACATACAGCTAATGAACACATAGACTAGGACACGACCAATGGGCAGTCAAGACACCCAGAGATGACATTACCACAAGGGGGCATTACAAAACCCATATATAAAAGGACAGGGCACACATGTTCTTTCTCTTTCCGCAGGCGACACTTAGCGAGTGGCTTAGAGCAGATTGGTTAGTTAGACTGAGTTACTATAGCAAGATTAGCAGGACAGTCAAACTCATAGAGAACTGTGCTAATGGTTCAATAAATCACATTGAACTTACTTCAAAGTCTGGAGTATCTTTTGGTCAAAGTTGCATCGAGTTGCAGCCTGTGTTATCCCAGAGTACAGAACACAACATGGTACCAGTAGTGCCTGTTGAATCTATATAGTTCAACTCAGCAAGATCTGTGACTACCAGCAACAGCACCCAGGCAACATGATCGAGATTCTGGTTCCTCAGCAGCTCAGATACCACGGCAATCTCAGTGCCAACTGGCGTGCATTCAAGCAGAGATTTGAGATTTACATGGTAGCATCCGACCCAGATGGCGTGGCCGATGCTGAGAAGATCGATCTTCTACTCACCATTGCGGGTGAAAGTGCAACAGAAATCTTCAACTCCTTCAAGTACTCCAAAGGGCAGGACAAGAGAAACTTCCAGACATGCCGGGGCATGTTTGAAAACCACTACGAGGTGAACACAACAGAAATCGATAAAGCTGGCGCCTAGACTCACCACGAGGCAAAGGTAGGCTTGCAACAGAAGCAAACGGCAATTTTGATTGGCAGCCATCTTGCGCAAGGAGCCGCACATGCGCAGTTCCCGAGAAGACGCGATCTGGCAAACCAGTGTTTTGCGCATGCGCAAAGAGCGCACAGTAAAGGAAAAGCGATGTGCGCATGCGCAATCCATTCTTACGCTCTACGTCACAAGCGTCATGGCGTCAGAGGCCCCGAACCACGCCCACTTGAAGGGGAAATGTCCGAAAATAGTGAAAACAAATTTTAAAGCCAGAAAACATAATTCTTTCACCTGGAACGACAGCACAAGGCCTGAACTTTGACCAGTAGCTGAAAGTAACCTCCGCAGAACCCTGCAACAAGCAGTTAGCACCGCCCCAAGAGACGATTTAGTCCTTGAAGACTACGACTCAGATGATGATTTCATCATTGGACGTGGCAACCTCAGTACCAAATCCGAACCGCAATGAGATGTGTTGTACATTGAAGCATTCGACACAGTCATGGATGAGTTCTTCGGATTTGAGGATCATCAGTCCAACATAGACGACATAACCGACCCATGAGTACAGGATTCTGCTGCGGCCTGACGCCAAGAGACAGAGAGCGGTACAAGCCCACAGAGAGTGGCCTGATGCCAAGAGAGTGGTCCACACACCACAAAGAGTCCCCGACTCCACATAGAGAGTGGTCCACGCACCACGAAGAGTCCCCGACTCCGCACAGAAAGCGATGACAGACTCCACAGCGAGACCACTGCATGTCTCCACACAGAGCGCACAGATCGACTCCACAGCGAGACCACTGCATGTCTCCACACAGGGAACGATGCTAGACTCCACAGAGAGAGCGATACAAGCCTCCACAGCGAGCTCATTGACAGACTCCACGATGGAAGCAATGCAAGACTCCTGTGGAAGGGAAATTAATGAGTTGCCAAATTAGAAGCATGCTGGGAAATGCTTGACTATAGTTCAACACTGCTTTTGAATGAAAATAGTAGGTCAGGTAACGTAAACGAAACACTGCTTAATATTCTGGTCTCGGCCTTATTATGATACCACATTGTTCGCCGAAAGATAACAAAATGTGTACTCGAGTTGTTTTTAGCCAAGGGCAAGAACATACGTACTACGTATTTCATCTTGCGTACTTTCCAAGGTAAACATGCCGGTTTACTTCAAGCTGTTATTTCAGACTATAAAGATATGCATTCTTCAATTGAATCTCAGAGTGCAGTGCACTGGCTTTGCAGCTAGAACACCCTCTTTCCGCAAATATATTTGTGTAAATAAATTTCCTTAAATCGAACCTCGAGGATTGGCGTAGTCTTTGCAGTTTCCCTAATTTAATGGGACGTGAACCCCGAAACGATTCTCTAAATAAGACTCTCTCAGCTGAAAGGGAGAGATCCATAGTGCGACCCCAGCTGAAAGGGAGGTCTGCTGCTCGGCAGCCTTAATTACTGGCCAGTGACTCATGCCAGGATGAGTTATCTTAATTAATAATTTAACGATAGTGCATGGGAAGAAAAAAGGTGCCTTAGAGACTAAAATTTAAAAGAAAAAGACTTTGAGGTTCGTGAAAGGATAAACAGCGGTGTGCGCTCCCTATAGTTTTTGTAAATGATTTCCGCGGTCGTTGTTATTGTTATATATATGTTCTAAAGTATTTTGCAGAAGGAACAATGAGCAATAAACTCGACGCCCCCTCACAGGTCGTCCCGAAGCCTCGGTAAAGACATCCGGAGCGAGAAAGAAGGTGAACTCCTTAAAGAGGACAGATAAGGGAGTCAAAATGAGTAAGAAAATGAAAAGAAAAATCGTAAAGCAACCGAATGAGGTAGGAAAACCTATATGTCCCGCATAGGAATCTAATGAAGCTGACCCCCTCTCGAAACAAAAAACAGGGGAGTAAAAGTAAATAGAAGATTAAGGTAAATAGAAGATTTGGGCAGCACGGTAGCACAAGTGGATAGCACTGTGGCTTCACAGCGCCAGGGTCTCAGGTTCGATTCCCGGCTTGGGTCACTGTCTGTGCGGAGTTTGCACGTTATCCCCGTGTCCGCGTGGGTTTTTTCCGGGTGCTCCAGTTTCCTCCCACAGTCCAAAGACATGCAGGTTAGGTGGATTGGCCATGCTAAATTGCCCGTAGTGTCCATAAGGGTTGGGAGGGGTTATTGGGTTGCGGGGATAGGGTGGAAGTGAGAGATTAATGTGGGTCGGTGCAGACTTGATGGGCCGAATGGCCTCCCTCTGCACTGTATGTTCTATGTAATTCTATGTAAAAGCGTAACAGATGGGTTCCTGGAGAAAAAGGGAATTCAGATTTGTCAATAGCCATGAGATAGGGCTACCGGTTAACTGTTATATTTGTGAGCTGTGAGAATCTATGTGTTTTGTTTAACCAATTAATTTTAGTCAAAGCATGAAGTGCTAAGTGGGTTGTATTTTTTATCGTCTGTCATTGTGAGTCAGAGATTATAACTTAAGTGATTTTTGTTGAGATTTCTCTAATGAACTGAAACATATGGAAATTAAAATCAGTTTAAAAGAAAGAAAGTGCCTTTACGAATAAAAGTAATTGAATGTGAATACATTTTTAGATTATGTGAAAAGAGGTAAATGGCATCATTCCAAGTTCTCTGCAGGAAACATTAACCATTTCAGCAGACAGTTGAACTTTTCTGAATTGACTAAGAAAAATAAATGTCTCTAAGAATAGCTATAAAATCAATCATTGGAAATTGACTTAAATGTGTGCTATTTATAGCCCCCTCCCAGGGGATGTTTTGCAGCTTCTAAAATACTCTTATGGTGCATCTTGGCCAGCTTTGAAGGATGGGATTGCAGTCCCACCCGGCAGAAATGGGGGCTAGGTTCCCAATATGATAATCATTTGAATGAAGGAAATGAATCCCTCGAACACTGGTTAGCAAATAGAGGGAAAGAGGCTATCATGCAAGGGGCCAAGAAGCATTTAACCCCCAGGAAGGATGTACCCCACCTAGCGACACCTTCCCCAATTAGGCAGACAGACACTCTGCAAATTAGAAGCGGGAATACATTGCATTGATAATGGAATGTTTATAGAACTGTCTCAAATACGAGCTCATCAGCTGCAAAATTTAATAACTTCTGAGCCTGCGCCCGATCGCTCTGTGTCTGTGTTGTATGCGGGCAGCTGAACGTGAACCCTTACAGTACCACTGTTAAAAAAATTTTTTTTTTAACTGCAGGAAGTCTTACAAAAGATTAATGACCCTTGGGCACAGCTATTAGAACACCTGATAGAGTCCAGATGAGAGAATATAGTGACCCATTGCACGGCTTGGTATGCTCGTGAGGATGAGCACGCATACAATTGACAAACACAAAGTCATTTAGGAAAGTAGACCTCATTGCATATCACTCTTTCTTATTTTTCGGTGTTGTGGGATTAGGAATGTTAGTACAGTTGACCCATAGTCAGAGGGACCTTTTTAGGATATCGGTTTAACTTCAGAACCCCATTTAACATTGGCAGTAAGACATCCCGCTAAGGCAAAGCAAATAGGAGAAGTGATCAAAGAGGCCAAAGGAAAAAAGTAATACATGGGATTTATATTGAAATGGACGGACAAAATTGCCTGATAGAATTTTATGGCAAACAGGAGGGCAAAGTGACCTGGAAAGAGGAGCAAGGGCCCGCTACATTTGAAAGACAACAACCTCCCCGAGAGAGCCATCATTTACTCCCTTCAATCCTGGCTCAGGTACTGGCACATCTATGGGCCCAACATAAAAATCATGTTGGAAAAGTACATTCTGCCCCAGTGTACAGGGTGCAGTTACAGAAGAACATTCCCCTGCCCTGCTTAAAACTATACAGGTTGGCACCGGAAGCAGAAAAAGGGCTAGAGGGAATGCACTACTACAGCAAGGGGTGCTGAAGAGAACACAAAGCCCCTGTAACACCCCTATACTCCCCGTTCCAAAGGTAGGAAGACCCAATGAGTGGTGATTTGTGCAAGATCTTTGAGCCATCAATAAAATTGTAATCACTATTGCTCCATTGGTGCCGGACACAATTGTCATTTTTGTCTTCTATACCACCACTATCGGATACTTTCTCAGCCTTTTTCTCCATACCATTGCACCCAGAAAGTCAATATCTATTTGCCTTTACATATCGGAATTAACAGTATTAAAAAAAATGACTTGGACGAATGCCAGTTATCTGCAGGCTCAACATTCCCTCAATTGGTGACGATTTATTGATAGCCTCAGAGGGAGGGCTAGTTTGTCAACAGAATACCCTTTTGTTATTATCACATCTGGCAGAAAGAGGGCATAGGTTCTCAATGGACGAACTGCAATTCTGTCAGGAGACAGTTCAGTATTTGGGATTTCAGCTTCAGCAAGGACAGTTGAGGCTTGGGTCTGAAAGAATACAGGCTGTAGCAAGGGTTCCAACTCCGCGTACGAAAAAGGAAACCCTCACCTTCCTCAGCAAGGTGGGCTATTGCAGGCAGTGGATCCCGGACTATAGAGAGATGGACACAGTACTGCGCAAGGCTACCTGACAGGATGCCCCTTCAGATGTTACCTGGATCCCAGAGAGGGAGCAAGCATTTCGTAATTTGAAACAAGCCACGATTAGCGCCCCTGCCTTGGAACTTCCTAATTTCAGCAAGCCCTTTACTCTTTATGTGAATGAAGCAGGGTGTTTGCCACAGGGGTCCTGGTGCAAGAGCATTGAGGAGGGAAAAGACCCCTTGCCTATTTCTTGGTGGCCCTATGTGCTATGGTAAAGGGTATGCCATATTGTTTAAGAGCAGTAGCAGCCACAGGGGCCATAGTAGAAAAAAAATCAGTTTTGCTGCTGCTTAATTCATCTGCAACGCAGCATTTTTGTGTGGCTCGACGCACTGGGTACGAAGTAATCCTCTCTAAAACCAACTTTACCTACAAGCGAGTGCCAGCTGTCAACACTCTTGCCCGCACCCTCGGAAGCAGAACATATGTATGATCGTGACTGTTTACAATTGGTTGAAGCCCCCACAACCCTTCGACCTGATTTATTGAGTGACCCACTAGAAAATCCAGACATCATCTTTTTCACCGATGGGTCAGCAAGCCGACCAAATGATATGACCCTCCTGGCCGGCTATGCAATAGTAACTCCATTCGAGATAGTAGAAGCTTTTGCTCTGCCTTCGGGAGCGTCTGCTCAAGTGGCAGAATAGTTTGCCCTCACTAAAGCATGTATTCTAGCTAAAAATAAAACAGTCAATATTTATATGATTCCCGATCCGCTTTTGGGGTCATACATAATTTTGGCTAATTGTGGAAAAACAGGGGATTCATAACTTCCTCCGGCCAACCTATTAAACATGCTAAATTGGTTTTAAATTTACTAGATGCTGTTCAGCTGCCCAGCAAGATAGCCGTTTTAAAGTGTGAAGCGCATACTACCGCAGACGATGAAGTCTCATGCGACAATAGATTTGCTGATAAAATAGCAAAGGAAGTGGCTCTCAAACAGCAGCCACACTACAAGCCGCTGGAGTTGAACTTCCGTCCACCATAACAGAACAAAGTTAAAACAGGCACAGGAGCAAGCCTCCTTACAGGAGCATCGCTCTTGGCTAAAAGCAGGTTGCTATCAAGACAATCATCAAATCTGGATCCAACGGTAACAATTGAAAAAGTAGCCCGCACATGTATGATTTGTCAAAGGAATAATCGATGATAGTGGACATGTTTTCACGGTGGGTGGAGGCTTTTCCAACCAAAAGAGATGATGCTAGAGCAGTGGTAAATATTCTGTTAAAGGAAATAATACCTAGGTTTGGGATACCAATGGGTATTAACAGTGTCAGGGGAACTCATTTCACGAGCAAATTGACCAAAGCCCTAACAGAAGCCATGGGATTTGATTGGAAATTGCATTTCCCATATCAGCCACAATCCTCAGGAATGGTGGAAAGGGCAAATGGAATAATTAAAACTGCAGTTACAAAAGTGTGTCAACAAAATGGGCTGCTATGGCCAGATGCCATACCCATAGTAATGTATGTCCTGAGAAATCAGAGAAATTGTAATACGGGTTTAACCCTGTATGAGATATTAATGGAACGTCCCATGACAACTGGAACTAAACCCCCAATGACTCCAGCGGCAGTAGCCTTAATATGGGCAGATGAGGCATCACTAAAATATGCCCAGGCCATGTGTGAAACCGCTGGAAAAAAAAACATGAAAAGGTGCGACAGGCTCAGATGCATCCAAAAGAGGGAAATACACACCCTTTAAACCTGGAGATCAAGTATATGTGAAAGCACTAAACAAAGATGATTTTTCTCCTAGGTGGAATGGACCCTACCAAGTGCTGCTAACAACCCGAACAGCCGTTGAGGTAGAAGAAAAGCCAGATGGGATCCACGCAACTCGGTGTAAACTACATCATACGGAACTTTGAGAGTACTAGAGAAACGCTAATCTGAAGAGAATGGCGGCGTTGATGTTTTTATATTATCATATTAATCCAACATCATGTATACTAACACCTTAATATACATGTCTCACTCATACGCAGAGAGGGTAAATAAATTCAGTTGTTGGGTTTGTACACAAATTCCCAGATGCTTGGAGGAGGGCATCCCCTTGCGATCCATCCCATTCACCAGTAAAGAGATAGCAGAATGGGCTCTGAGACAAAATAGTACAGAAAGTGGTGAAGATACACAGAATATGTTAGATTGGAGATTAGCTGGATACGATTTGAATAGGTTTGAGGAATGGTGGGGGCCTGGATTTAATGTAACACGTCAACCGCCCTGGTTGATCCTTCCCAATTATACTGGAGTCCCAAAAGGAAGTATATGCTTTAAGAATCATAAAACATATGGGACCCACTCGGTAGGCATGAGTCAGTGTGATCAGACTTTAAATTGGCAACTCCCTATGTTCCACCTTACAGCTAAAGGATTATTCATCTTTGATTAGTCAGGAGTTGAAAATCAAACTACTGGAGGCTCCTGGGAAAGGGATCGATTAGACTAATGATGACCGATAGTAAAGGAAACCTGACCGCATATAGCGGCACGTATTTTATCTGTGGCTATACCAGAAAATTGGGAAGGCTCCTGCTATTTAGGAGGAGCCCTTATGTGCATCACATTCAGCAATTGCAGGACCATCCCCAACATAGGACGACACAAAGTATTATGACATGGGCACAAATGCTGGGAATAATGATACCACCATTAGGAATAGCCATTAATGCATACGAACTACACAAACCACGAGACATCCTTGAGCAGGTAGCTAATGACACTGCAGAAGCTGTTAACCAGATAGAAACTGAGATGGTTGCTATAAGAGTGGTTGCCCTGCTGAATAGAATGGCTCTTGATTTCTTGTTAGCTGAAAAGGGAGGCACTTGTGCCCTGATTGCAAGTGACTGTTGCACGTACATCCCTGATAACTCAGAAAAAATTGATAATCTCGTAGAGAGGTGACAAGATTACGTGAAAAGGAGGGATGGAACTTTGGCTTTGGGTGGGTAGGATCGTTAGGAATGCTTGACTATAGTCCAACACTGCTTTTGAATGAAAATAAGTAGGTCAGGTAACATAAATGAAATACTGCTTAATATTCTGGTCTCGGCCTTATTATGATTACACATTGTCCTCCGAAAGATAACAAAATGTGTACTCGAGTTATTTTTAGCCAAGGGCAAGAACATATGTACTACGTATTTCATCGTATGTACTTTCCAAGGTCTATTCAATATAATCATGCCAGTTTACTTCAAGCTGTTATTTCAGACTATAAAACATGCTGTCTTCAATCGAATCTCAGAGTGCAGTGCACTGGCTTTGCAGCTAGAACACTCTCTCTCCGCAAATATATTTGTGTAAATAAATTTCCTTAAATTGAACCTCGAGGAACTTGTCTTTATTATGATTTCCACGACAACTCCAGAGCGCAGTCATTGCATGAACAAGACCATGAAGGTCTAGCAACCTTATCTGAGCAACCAGCAGCAGACGATGCAAGTCTGCCATGCTCAAGTGCACAGCAAGACGACTATGACAGTCTACCATGCTTACATGAACAACAAAAAGACTATGTAAGTCTACCCAGATTATTTGAACCACCAGAAGACTCCGACAGTCTACCCAGCTCATCTAACCGACAAGAAGACACTGAAGGTCTACCCACTGTGTGTGCGACAAGTGACAAAGGCTTCACAGCTCCCATACAAGATGTGCGACATCTCAGCGAGACTGACAGATCTCAGCTAGTATGTACAGAGGCACTTGACAATCAAAATGAGGCTACTAGTGACTCCAGTGACACCACGTTACTTCAAACCTCATCAACTCGAGCCTCTCCACAAGAACCTGAAATGACTCCAGACGGGGAGCATCAAGAAACTAAAGGTGATTCAGATGAACCAGAAAGGGCTCCAGACGGGGAGCATCGACAAGCCAAAGATGATTCAAGTGAACTGGACGTGACTCCAGACGGTAGCACCGAGGAATCAGAGACAGCATGCTCAATGAAACAGCAGATGCCACAAAGGACACTGACACAAGTAACTTTGTGAAGGACTCGCATTATCCACTCGAGGTGGTCATTGAGCGCAACAAGCACAACACCAAAACCTACAAAAACAAAAGACTGACAACAACAAGGAGCGTACCAAAGGCACCAACGTCAACAACAAGCATGACAAAAACAACAACAATGGAACAACGACTGGTACGACATGGTAGAACTCTGCCAATGCAGGACACTGTGACAGCACAGTTCAAGACAATGGCAAGTATGCAGACATACCATGGCATGATAACGTATCTTACAAATTCACGTTTGCTACACTACAAACAAGCAGACGAGCTTTCAGGGTAGCTGACATACGACATCAATACCGCAAACACAGACACCAGTCCAGGTCAGACAGGAAAGATGACATCAAGAATTGCTACCACAAGCATCGAAAAAAAAAAGAGTCCAAATCAGACAATGAAGTGATTGACCATTTGAACACCTCCTGATGACTTCTTGGTTATGTACACACCAGGACACTGACGGCGTTCACAAGGGAATGACAACATCAACATCGCACTTCCATAACAGCACAAGAAAGCCACTCGACCATATAAATTCCTGAACTTTGGACTCATAAATATTATTTGGTATCGTATCATCATCACTGTCATCATAACTTGTACATGTCATCACTTATTTACCTGTTTTTGTTCAATTTTTCTTTAACACTCTACAGAAAATATGTAACACAGAAAAAGGCGGATGTGATGATATGCATCACTGTAAATACACAAGGGGTTAATGTAAATACACTATGACTAAGTAAACACTAGAGGGAGTACGTCATGACATGCAGACATACAGCTAATGAACACATAGAATTGGACACGACCAATGGGCAGTCAAGACACCCAGAGGTGACACTACCACAAGGGGGCATTACAAAACCCATATACAAAAGGACAGGGCACACATGTTCTTTCTCTTTCCACAGGCGACACTTAGAGAGTAGGACAGGGGCAGATCAGAAGCATCACACCCACCACGTGGCTTAGAGCAGACTGGTTAGTTAGACTGAGTTACTATAGCAAGATTAGCAGGAGAGTCGAACTCATAGAGAACTGTGCTAATGGTTCAATAAATCACATTGAACTTACTTCAAAGTCTGGAGTATCTTTTGGTCAAAGCTGCAACGAGTTGCAGCCTGTGTTATCCCAGAGTACATAACACAGCAGGCTGGTTAGGCCAGCATTTATTGCCCATCCCTAGTTGCCCTCCAGAAGATGGTGGTGAGTTGCCTTCTTGAACCGCTGCAATATATTTAACCATATTTGGTTAAATTCTGCCTTGATGTCAAGGGCAGTCACTCTCACCTCACCTCTGGCATTCAGCTCTTTTCTCCATGTTTGAACCAAGGCTGTAGTAGAAAACATAGAAAACATAGGAAAAATAGGAACATGAGGAAACAATTCGGCCCTTCAAGCCTGCTCTGCCATTCATCACGATCATGGCTGATCATCCAACTTAATAGCCTTATCCCGCTTTCCCTCATATCCTTTGATCCCCTTCGCCCAAATGCTATATCTAAATGCTTCTTGAAACCATACAATGTTTTGGACTCAACTACTTCCTGTGGTAATGAATTCCACTGCGTCACCGCTCTCTGGGTGAAGAAATTTCTCCTTATCTTTGTCCTAAATGGCCTACCCCATATCCTCAGTCTGTGACCCCTGGTTCTGGACACAACCACCATTGGGAACATCTTTCATCAACACTGTCCAGTCCTGTTAGAATTCTGTAGATTTATATGAGATCCCCTTCATTCTTCTCAACTCCAGTGAATACAGTCCTAACCAATTCAATCTCTCCTCGTACGTCAGTACTGCCATCCCAGGAATCAGTCTGGTAAACCTTCACTGCACTCCCTCTATAGTTAGAACACCCTTCCTCAAATAAGGAGACCAAAACTTCACACAATATTCCAGGTGTGGCCTCACCAAGGTCCTGTATAATTGCAGCAAAACACCCCTGTTCCTGTACTCGAATCCTCTTGCAATGAAGTCCAGCAAACCATTTGCCTTATTTACCGCCTGCTGCACCTGCATGCTTACCTTCAGTGACTAATGTACCAGGACAGCCTGGTCTAGATGCACATTCTCTCACCTAATTTATGGCCATTACCGATAATAGTGTAATGAGATCAGGAGCTGAGTGACCCTGGTGGCACCCAAACTGAGCGTCCGTGAGCAGGCTCTCGCTGAGCAAGTGCCGCTTGAAAGTACTGTTGATGACTCCTTCCATCATTTTGCTGATGATGGAGAGTAGACTGATAGGGCAGTAATTGGCTGGGTTGGACATGTCCCGTTTCTTGGGTACAGGACACACCTTGGCAATTTTCCAATGCCGAGTAGAGTTGTAGTGGAAGAGACTGGCCCCGTGTCGTACAAGATCAAAACCGGGGAGAGGACTGTAAAAAAACACGTGGACCGTCTCAGGATTAGGGAACTCTCTATTGCGGGAACTATTCCGGGTAGGGCGATGGCTTCAACGTCCTTTGAACCTACCTCCAGGCAAGGGATTCAACCCATGTTAAACCCAAGAGTCATCCTCCAAGAGGACAAAAACTGAGGCTCAGAAATGGAGATTGAAGTGACTGACCCGGAGACATAAGTCAACGTCGAGGAAGAGCTCCCACCAGTGGCCCTTTGACACTTGGCTAAAAAGCGACAATCCCCCATCTGCTTTGCGCCCCAGATCTGACTCCGCTGATGATAGACTCAAGGCTGTGCACAAGGAGGCAAAGGAGGTCTCATCGATGCGGAAGTGACAGTGAGGATCTGGACTTGGTGGGGGAGGGATATGATAACCCTCATGACGACCACAGAGAATCACTTATTGATCTCCCCGCAGGGCTCGTGGGTATGAGTTCCCATGGTAACGGCAGGGGCCCGCCCAGTTGGGACCCATTACTGAGCCCATTTAAATGCCATCCCGGACCCAGACTGGGAGCCCTGTTAGTTCTGGGTTGGGACACTTGTGCTGTATGCCGTGGGTGGGGCTTTACTTTTGAGTTTAGAATTACTCTGTTTGAACCTTCCTCTTCGTATCTCCTGGATTACTACAAAAACCTTGAGCAACAAATCTCCTTTGGTCATGAAGGGCACTATATTAATGCAAGTTTTTAAAAAAGTATTAAGCTGTTGACTCCTAAGTTATGTATTTAAAGGATTATTACTGTAATCATAGATAATCATAGAATTTACAGTGCCAGAAGGAGGCCATTCGACCCATTGAGTCTGCACCCGGCCCTTGGAAAGAGCACCCTAGATAAGCCCACAGCTCCACCCTATCTCCATAACCCAGTAACTCCACCCAACCTTTTATTTGGACACTAAGTGCAATTTAACATGCCAATCCATCTAATGGATGTGTCCTGAATGGTTGTCATGTCCCCATGCTGTTAATAGAAATCTATTCTCACAATACACATATTCAAGAGGACTGTATTTCTATGATTTTTCCAGCGGTTCACCTTTTTTTAAAGAGAAGTGTGCTTTTCTTCAATTTAATAACCATTTTAAAGCAGCCCTTATGCAGTACCATGCATTTGATCGGTAGGATGTGGGTTAATTCTTATAATCTTATTTTTTAACACAAATTCTCAACCTGTTCTTAGACTAGGCCAGCATATATGGGAACCTTGCTACTCTACACAGAGAAGTACTGAAAAACAGAAAGTGAGTCATTCTGCCTGCTCCTGTCTGAAACAAACAGTGCTGCACTTTCAAAAGGTAAGGGCACAGGCCAAGAAATTGCAGTGACTCATTCTGCCAACTCCTTGTTCTACTTACATATTGGTTTAACATTCAGTGTGCCACGATCGCTGAGATCTTTGGAGGCTGATGATAAACAAAGTGATGTCAGGCAAGTCTATCTGCAGCAAAGCTCGTCTGCCCCCAGCCACCATTACCCACTGAGTTCTTTACAGATGCTGCTGCAGCCATCTGGGACTATTGAAGAGATCTATCTTTTTAGACTCAGGAGCAGTAGGGAGGCTGTGATGAAGTTGTGTCATCTGAATTAAGCTGCCTTGCAAGCACCATCAATGACAGAGACTTCACTACCAGTGGCAGTCACTTCCCCCTCCACAACTTTCACAGGAGCAGCCTGTGAATGGTGGAACTAAGGGAGAGAAATAAAATGGTTGGGCCAAATAAGTAATCAAAGTTATGGCTAGGAAAAGCATAGACTCTGATCTTCTTCGGTGTTAAAGGGGAACAACACAGCACTATTATAGCACTGCCTGGCTTGGTGGATTGAACCTTCAATGAAAGATAAATTGAAACATAACAGAAATAGTATTTGCCAAAAATCGTTACAGACGACTCAAGTATGAATGGTGCAGGATGTGCACTATTATATCTGAATAAATTGTCATGATAGCATCATAAAAAGATACAACACCAAAGGCCATTTGGCCCAATACTCTGTGATGATATGTGAACTATCATCTATGTATATAATATAACCAAACTGTATGTAAACATTAGTGCCTGTATGTATAGATTAGTATTCTAGCATCCGACCACAGGTGGCGTGGTGACAGGGGAATGACACTGGAAGACACCCACATGTGAGACACAGAACCTGGGCAGCACAGAGACAGAACCTGGACATCAGGTGCAGAGTGCAGTCGCATATCGAGCAGCTCCTGAGTCAACAGTAATGAATAATAGTTAATCATAGTTTGTATTTGTGGCGCACAAAGACTCACGAGAGACGAATAGAGATGAAGTCGATGAGGCTTTATTAAGCGTGACTTGTTCCCCGCAGTTCAGTAGCAGACTGGCCTGCGGGGGAGAACTCCTGGTTCTTATACTCCGCCTTCAGGGCGGAGCTAGGGGTCAATAGCCAACCAGGACCCGGGATCTGTCAGCCAATGACATCACGGCTTCACAGTCCCACATGACCCCTAATGCATACTATCACAGTATTTAGCTGTCGGATCCAACTATAATCTTAGTAGGCATCATAGAAACCCTTTAGTGTTTTAGCTCATTAATAAACAGTTTTGTTCATTTACAAAGCCGTATGTTCTCTGGTCACTTCAACTACAAAGATCTCACCATCCGTGCTTACAGAAAACATTACATACTGTAGTGCCAGCTGTTGCTAGAGCTGTCCAATTTGTCCCATAAGAACTAGGAGCAGGAGTAGGCCATCTGGCCCCTCGAGCCTGCTCCACCATTCAATGAGATCATGGCTGATCTTTTGTGGACTCAGCTCCACTTTCCGGCCCGAACACCATAACCCTTAATCCCTTTATTCTTCAAAAAACTATCTATCTTTATCATTGTCCTGCTCTTTCCACAAAGCCTTCAACAATTTTTACCTTCAAGTATTTGATCAGTTCCCTAATGAAAGTTACTATTGAAATAGGTTCCACCATCGTGGTAGCATGGCTCCTTTAAGGGGGCAGGCCTGGCAGACCATGTGATCAGCTCGGGGCCAATCATGTAGGAGCGTGTGAACCTCAGCCAATAGGGAGTTTGTGCAGGGCCCTGGGAGCAGGACCCCAGGCAGTGTTGGCCCCAAAGTCAAAGAGACAAGACCCATCCTATTGTGTTTGATGCCTGTATTATTACCAACCTTTGCCTTCCATCCATAAACCCCTTTGTTACTATTGGAAGCCTCCAGTGTGTTTCTCAAGCCACCACAACCACCTTTTCAAGTAGTGCATTCAATCACTACAACTCGCCGAGTACAAAAATGTTTCCTTCAATACTTTTAATAAACGCCTTAAATGTGTGTCCTCTGATAACTGCCTCTTCTACCATTGGAACAGGTACTTCTTGGTTGGATGGTCCCTTAGAAGTGAAAGGGCATTCACACCTTTTAGAATTGGAGGGATTCTTCATAGCCAGCTCTGTAGAGACATGAGTCTGACGAGTTTTGACTAAACATCAGGTGACATGTCTTTTCACACATTCATTTTGGAAAAGACTTTTAAACACAATTTAAAGGTTTGAAAATGAAATATGCCTTTAAAACATTTGCCAAAAAGTTTGTAATATCATAATTACATATTCATGACAATAATATTACTCAATTGTTCAATAATACAGTGGTGTCGGGAATCATTTGAAAATGGCATCCCCAACAATGACCAATTATTGAAAAGAATATTGTAGCAGATAACTGCATTATATTTATTCCCTCAATAATGAGAGGGGCTTATTAAAAAAGAATGGTAACACTTCCTAATTATTGTGTTTAATGTTTCTTCTTCAAGGCATCATACTTAGCAATGAAACTGATTAATGAAATTCATGAGAGCTATGGGTGCCATTTTCAAAAAACAGGCTCTGTGAGGGACAATGATAATAAATGAAAATTTTCACTGCTGCACATTCATGTAACATTAGCCAACTGCATCCTTAATTTATTAAAGAAACATCCCTTCATTAATACTGCTGCCAGTGTGATTCCATCACTAACAATCTACCATATAAAATTCACAGATTAACAGCCTTATACTGTTCTGTAATGATATTATATCCATATATATATATACATATACACATTTCTTTTTAAATTGTGCAAGTCTGAAATTAGCATGGTGGCACAGTGCTTAGCACTGCTGCCTCACAACACCAGGCACCCATGATCATTTCTGGCCTTGAGTGACTGTGTGGAGTTTGCATGTTCTCCCCATGTCTGCATGGGTTTCCTCCGGGTGCTCCAGTTTCCTCCCACAGTCCAACGATGCGCAGGATAGGTGGGGTGGCCATGCTAATTTTCCCCTTAGTGTCCAAAGATGTGCAGGTTAGGTGGTTTGCCATACTAAATTTCCCCTTAATGTCCAAAAATGTGTCAGTTATGGGTAATGGCCATGATCAATGCACAAGGTTAGGGGATAGGGCAGGGGAGTGGGCCTAGGAAGAGTATTGTTTCTCAGTCTCAAAGCAAACTTGATGGGCCAAATATCTTCCTCTGCACTGTGGATTCTACGAAAAGTCAAGACTTTAGGTGTAAACAAATATTGTCAAGAAGGGCCATAAATTTTAATAATAGTAATAACAGTATGAAAGACTATGGCCACATCAGGAAAAAATAATTATAAAGTAAAATTAACGTTCCATATCTCAATGCATGAAACATCATGACATGATAGACGAGTTGAAGGTACAAATACAGGGAGATAGGATTAATCTAGTAGCTATAATGGAGAAGTAGTTGCAGGGTGATCAAGATTGGGAATTAAATATTCCAGGGTACTTGATTCTAAAATGAATAGAGAAAATGGAAAAAGGTTGTGGGGTAACCCTGACAATAAAGAATTTGGAAATTGCAGTGGGGAGAAAGGATTTTAGCCCAGAAACTCAGAATGTAAAATTAGCACGGTAGAATGAAGAAATAGCAAAGGGCAGTAAACACTGGGAGGAGTAGTTGAGAAGCCCATTAATAGTAATTGGAAAGAGTATAAATCAGGAAATTAGAGGCGCTTGTAACAATGGTAATGCAATAATTGTGGGGACTTTAAATTTAATTTAAACTGGACAAAGCTAATTGGTAAAAGTAGCTTGAAAGACAAATGTATTTGAAACAGTTTTCTTGAACAATAAGTTGAGGACCCAACTAAGGAACAGAGTATTTAAAATCTTTTTTTAAATGTATATTTTTATTAGAGTTTTAAAATTTTTACAAATAATGCAACAAGCTTTCAAAACACAAACTGGGACAGTACAGGATGATTATTTCTGCAAACATTAGAACACAGAAAGACAGGATTATTTCAGAACTAGGGGCGAAATTCTCCCGAAACGGCGTGATGTCCGCCGACTGGCGCCAATCAGTCGGGCATCGCGCCGCCCCAAAGGTGCGGAATGCTCCGCATCTTTGGGGGCCGAGCCCCAACATTGAGGGGCTAGGCCGACGCTGGAGGAATTTCCGCCCCGCCAGCTGGCGGATACGGCCTTTGTTGCCCCGCCAGCTGGCGCGGAAATGACATGTCGGGGCGGCGCATGCGTGGGAGCGTCAGCGGCCGCTGACAGTTTCCCGCGCATGCACAGTGGAGGGAGTCTCTTCCGCCTCCGCCATGGTGGAGACCGTGGCGGAGGCGGAAGGGAAAGAGTGCCCCCACGGCACAGGCCCGCCCGCGGATCGGTGGGCCCCGATCGCGGGCCAGGCCACCGTGGGGGCACCCCCCGGGGTCAGATCACCCCGCGCCCACCCCAGGACCCCAGAGCCCGCCCACGCTGCCTTGTCCTGCCGGTAAATAGGTGCTTTAATTTACGCCGGCGGGACAGGCAATTTATCGGCGGGACTTCGGCCCATCCGAATCGCGGGGGGTGGCCCGCCAACCGGCGCGGCCCGATTCCTACCCCCGCCGAATATCCGGTACCGGAGACTTCGGCAACCGGCGGGGGCGGGATTCACGGCAGCCCCCGGCGATTCTCCAACCCGGCGGGGGGTCGGAGAATGACGCCCTAGGTCCTTAGAACTAGTGAAATTTTTTTTTTTATTCAGTCATTAGATATGGGCATTGCTGGTAAGGCCAGCATATGTTGTCCATCCATAATTACCCTTGAGAAGGCTGCCCGCTTGAACTGCTGCTGTACACATGGTGTAGGTCAGTGTTTTTCAAACTTTCTTTCCTGGAACCCACTTTTACAAACCAGCCAACTTTCAGGACCCATGCCAGTTGACCTGCGTGAACCACCATTTTCGCTTACCTTTAATGAGATAGGTGAGCCTGTTTGGTCCTCGCAATCTCATTTGCTCTGTCATTCAATGTTACAATTTTGCTAAGGACTTAAGCTGATGATTTAAGTTCTTGCAGCATCCGTTGAAAAAATTTAGAGGTTTGTCTTCAAATACCTTTAAAGTGTTGAGGGTTTTAAACTTTAATTTGCCAGTCCTTCCATGCATATAACAAAATTTGCATCCCGGTTTACGTTGGTATAATTAACAAAGCCATACCTCAAGAAATCATCTTTATACTGCTTTGTTTGCGATTTCAGTTTCTTTTTAGTAGGCTGTTCACCAGAGGCCCTGCGACCTCTGTGTACAGCTCACACCAGCACTCCTTTATCCTGCAATGGACTCTCCTGCGCAGCTCTCCAGCAGATTTTGTTGTGAAATCCTGTCCTGTTTGTATCTCGGGCCCTCTCTTCCTTATGACAAAACAATCCATCTTTAGATCTTCACAGTCCACAGCTAGAAAATGGAGGAATCTCTCCTCTGTGATTTGGCGCAAAAAGCACAAACATACAAAGTGAGTGGCATCTGTGTACTTGACGGGCATGTGACCTGCTCTCTGCCACTGCTCCTGGCAGGAAGACTGCATCGTTCGCATTTAAATCCCAGTCGCGGGCATCATTCTCAACTGAAAAGCTGGCCACGGCTGACATTCTTTTACAACAATTTTAACGGTTGTTCTTATGTGTTACAAAAATATTGGAGACAGGAGAAATGAAAAGGCTCTTTGACTGGTTCAGACTGTTTTTCAGGAGATGTTTCCTCCAGGAATACATTGGGTTGGAGTTGGCAACCCTGTTTGAGGCCAGGGGGACTGAAGCCTTGTAAACGTGGTTAACCGCTAAATTTGGCGGAGGGGGTCAGACGACCGTAGCAGGACATTCACATGGGTTTGGAGGATGTGCTGGAGCCAATTTAACAGAGAACTGTGCCTCCTGCAGACTTGGTGTGTAACTGCACTATCAGATTCAGGGCGGGTCCACTGCGATGGATGCAGAGCCATTAACAAAGACCTCCCCCATCCCTCAACCAGCATCCTGTATCCATTCAAGAGGTAATCCCCCATCTGTTTGATGATCTTGGCCTGGCATTCATCAAACCACTCTGTTACTTCATCAAAAAACCCAAGTAAATTAGTTAAAGTTTTCCCTTAACAAATTCATGCTGGCTTTCCTTAAGTACCCAGTATTTGTCCATGTGGTAGTTAATTTTGTCTCCGATTAGTTTTCCCATCACTGAAGTTAAACTGATTGTAATTGCTGAGCTTATCGCTACACTTTTTTTTAAACAACAGTGCAACAATTGCAAATCTCCAGTCCAAGTCTAAGGATGACTGGAAAATTATGGCTGGTGCCTTTGCATATTTCCCTCAGTATCCTTGGACGCATCTCATCTGGTCCTGGGTCCCTTATCAACTTTAATTATAGACAGCCGATCTACTACCTCCTGCTGCAGAAATTTTTCCTGAACACACTGGGGCTCTCTTGCCCCTCTCTGCCCCAGTCTATATTCAGGTAATTAAAGCCTCCATTATACCTACTATATTATTCTTGCAGTTGTCTGTAATTGCCTTGCAAATTTGTACCTCTACATTCTTTCCACCAGTTGGTGGCCTACAGACTACACTGCGAAATGTAATTGTACCTATTTTATTCGCTAGCGCTAATCAAATATATTCTGTCCTTGACCCCGCTGGGATATCCTCTCTCTTCAGCACAGCAATACCCTCCTTTACAATACCACCACTCCGACCCCATTTCTTCCTTCTCTATCTTTCTTCAACACCTTGTATCCTGATATATTTAACACCCAGTTCTGTCCTATGAGCTAGGTCTCTGTTATAGCCACATCATATCAATCTGCACCTTAATTCACCAATCTTATTAGCCACATCCTGTGTATTCATATTGTTGCTCTTTTTAGCCTTAGTTTTATTAGCTCTGATTATGTCACCTTTGCTCACGAGTCGCCAGGTATCTTTCTGATACCACCACGTGGTTCAAGCTCGAGTTATGATTAATAAGTCAGCACACTGCTTAGTAAGATTGAAATTAACGGTCATTTATTATATACAACAATTAATGCTTACACAATAATCCTACTATCTATATAGAAACCTACCACTACTGGCCAATACTTAACTTTAGGAAGGGCCCACCAGGTCAGGGAAACGAATGGCTTATCGAATCGGATCTGGCCCGCGGGATTCAAAAAGGCTGATACGGGTCGATGGCTAGGAGTCTTTATCGGGTAGCGATCGCTGGAGTCAAACTTACAGTTTCTGGTCGATGTTCTTGCGAAGGTTGCGAGCAGGAGAAGAAGGGAGAGAGAGAGAGAGATCTGAACTTGGCACCTCACTTTATAGGGCCCAGGGGCTTCCCGCCTCTCGGGGCGGCCCTTGACCCTGAGTCCCAAGTGATTGGACTTGTTCCCAATCACTGGGTTCGATATGTCCAATAACGGGGCGATTCCTCGATCGGGGGGTGGTCGTCCACCTGTCTTTGTTTCGGCCACTGCAGGTGCTGACAGGTCTGGCCCGGCATTCAATTGCTAATATGTTGCAATTGTTCCCGGGGATAGCTGATTAAACTGCAGATGTCTGGGTTGATGTGCTGCTAATAGTCTTGAGTATCGATCTGGGCCGACTTCCCCAGAGCCGAATACGCTATTCTGTCTGCAGCTGTCCATTTGTGTCCTGTTGGCTGCTTTTCCCATCAGCCTTTTCGGTTAGCCATTTTAAATCGGGTTTTGGCCAAATTAATAGGGAATCAGCCATTTTAGGTGGCTACAATATATATGCACATTAATCGTGGCTTGGACAATTTTGCGTGATTCTCCGGCCTTGTTGTGCTCTGGCTCGAGCAAAACGAGTCCGGTGAATTGCGGGAGAGGCCGAAAACAAGAATCGCGCCAGGCGTCAAAGAGTTTGCGATGCAACCGCACCGTTCCATGGGAGAAATCGGGATCTCGCCGTAGCATGGCGAGAACCAATTATCACCACTTAAGCCCTATTTCCATACAATTAATGGGAGCGACCCCATAACCTATGGCCTCTCTTGATTCATCGGCCTCCCAGCAAGTGGTCACGCTGGCGCCGATCAGTACTCTTTTTGAAAAACGTGAACCTGGTGGAAGGGCTTCTGTGGGGAGTCAAGGAGGTGGCTCACCATCTTTTCTCACAAGCAAAGAGCACGGGGGCAGCTGGGGGAATCCCAGGAGGGTGGGGGGAGGCACTAGAGGGGCATTCTCGCGAGACAGCAACATGCCAACCTCTAGATCATGTGCACCTGTTCTGGGGGCAACCCTTGTTCCTGCCCGTCTGCCCCACCGACCACACATAACCCCCATCGATTGCCGAGGCCTCTGGCCGTGTGGCTGATGGCTACTGCTAATAGTGAACTGGCAATCGTGGTTAAGTGAGCACTTCACACAGCCCAAGTGGATTCCCGTGGATAGGCAGGCTATGTAGCATGTGGGAATCATTGCCTGGCATCACATCTTGATGCCTGGACACTGAGCCTGAACACTGCGGGAGGCAACAGCACACATGCAGCAGCCAACATCCGAATACCCAGGGGACGGGACACAGCTCCGGGGACATGCCTACGGCCGGAGGGTGGGTGAGTGCCATGGGGAGGGGGGGATGCCTGGAGAGATGGACCAAAAGTTCAAAGGTTGGGCTGCCATGCACTAGAAAGTGACCGAGGCATCATACTGGTTGTGCACAAGGGTGTTTAATGCGTGTAACAATTCCCCACTCTCCAATGGCGCCGCCCTCCCTCCCCCACCACCGCCCGCCTACCCCTCCTCCCCATCCCTCTACCCCTTCCCCGGTGTCCTCAGTGATCTTCAATGTGCTTGCCTTCCTAGCTCTACCGCCATGCCTAGGTGTACCCCAGGATGCACAGATGGAGGCAGCCAACTGCTTACCACGACCCGAGGCCTTCGATGCACCTGGCGGGCATCGTCTTGGGGCTCTGGGGTCGGAAGGCCCCGGCTCACTTGTCAGCGGCACAAGCACAGCTGTGTTGCCCTGTTCCAGGTGCTGGCTGCGAGACATGACCTCATCAGAGGGGTGGAACTCAGGGAAGCTGGTGGCCACCATCGCCACTCCATGGGATGGGTCTGGGTTGCCACCCAGCACCCCTCCTCCCGCTCGGTGCCCACAGGGCCCTGGGGTTCACCTTGGCACAGAGGGGCAGCTTGTCCGAGCCCCGGCTGCCCGGCATAATTTGGCTCTGCCAGTCCTGGTGGTTCCCCATGATCGGCACCATCATGTCGACGCCCTCGGCGATGTTTCTCAGTGACTGGGACATGCTCTGCAACACCTCGGCAATGCCCACCTGCGACTGGGACCAACTCTGCAGCCCTCGGCCATTCCCACCTGAAAGCGGGACATGTTAGGGCAGCACGGTAGCATTGTGGATAGCACAATTACTTCACAGCTCCAGGGTCCCAGGTTCGATTTCCGGCTTGGGTCACTGTCTGTGCGGAGTCTGCACATTCTCCCCGTGTGTGCGTGGGTTTCCTCCGGGTGCTCCGGTTTCCTCCCACAGTCCAAAGATGTGCGGGTTAAGTGGATTGGCCATGCTAAATTGCCCGTAGTGTCCAAAATTGCCATTAGTGTTGGGTGGGGTTACTGGGTTATGGGGATAGGGTGGAGGTGTGGATCTTGGGTAGGGTGCTCTTTCCAAGAGCCGGTGCAGACTCGATGGGCCGAATGGCCTCCTTCTGCTCTGTAAATTCTATGATAGAACCTCATCACGGTCAGCCTGGTACTGGCTGATCCTGGTACATTCAGATGCTTTAATACAAGCTGCAAGCACTTTGAATCTGTTGGACAATGGCAATGGCTGAGGCTCCTCCACTTCTACCTTCTTAATCCTTATAGCCTCAACCACAATCCCACCCTCCTGCCCCTGACCATGGACCAAATCAAATGACCCTATCCGAAGAAGTGTGACCCCATCTTGGAACAAAATATCAAGTAAGGTTGCTCCTCCCTGATGTGTCGCAGCATCTGCAGCTCAGCCTCCAGCTCGATGACCCTGAGACGAAATTCCTCTGGCTGTATTTACTGCAGATGTGTTTGCCCTGGAACACACAAGTGTCCGCAAGCTCCCACATTATCCAGTAACCGCACATCACCTGGCTTGCGACCATTATAGCATTTAGTTAATTAATTAGATTTAGGTTTAATGTCATGTGTATTGAGGTACAGTGAAAAGTGTTGTTCTGCATACAGTCCAGGCAGATTATTCCATACATGAAAAACACAGGACATACATAAATGCACAATGTAAATACATAGACAGACATCGGGTGAAGCATAGCGGAGTGTAGTGCTACTCGGTAGAGAAGATGTGTAGAGAGATCAGTTCAGTCCATAAGAGGGTCATTCAAGAGTCTGGTAACAGCGGGGAAGAAGCTGTTTTTTAAAATCTGTTAGTGTGCGCCCTTCGACTTTTGTATCTCCTGCCCAATGGAAGAGGTTGGAAGAGAGAATAACCTGGATGAGAGGGATCTTTGATTGTGCTGCCTGCTTTCCCAAGGCAGCAGGAGGTGTAGACAGAGTCAATGGATGGGAGGCGGGTTCACGTGATGGACTGGGCTCTGTTCATGACTCTCTGAAATTTCTTACGGTCTTGGGCCAAGCAGTTGCCATACCAGGCTGTGATGTAGCCAGATATGGTGCAGCCCGAATTTCCTTACTTTCCTGAGAACGTTTAGGCGCTGTTGTGCTTTCTTGGTCGTAGCGTCAACATGGGTGGACCAGGATAGATTGCTGGTTAAGTGTATACTTAGGAATTTGAATCTCCATCTTGGCACCATTGATGCAGACAGGGGCGTGTACGACACTTCGCTGCCTGAAGTCGATGACAAGCTCCTTAGTTTTGCTGATATTGAGGGAGAGATTGTTGTCATTGCGCAATGCACTAGGTTCTCTATCTGTGCTCTGACTCATTGTTGTTTCAGATCCAACCCACTACGGTCGTGTCAGCAGCAAAACTTGTCGATGGAATTGGAGCCAAATTTTGCCACACAGTCGTGTGTGTATAAGGGGTACAGTAGCGGGCTAAGTATGCAGCCTTGTGGAGCCTCGGTATTGAGGACTATCGTGGAGGAGGTGTGGTTGTGTATTCTCACTGATTGTGGTCTATGGGTCAGGAAGTCAGGGATCCAGTCGCAGAGGGAGGAGCCAAGGCCTATGTTTTGGAATTTTGATATGAGCTTGGCTGGGATTATGGTGTTGAAGGCAGAGCTGTAGTCAATGAATAGTAGTCTGACAGAGGAGTCCTTGTTGTCGAGATCTCCAGGGATGAGTATAGAGCCGGAGAGATAGGGTTGTGGCGGCTTACGAATTGCAGTGCAACAAGGCAGTTTGGAAGTATGGAGTTGATGACTTTCATGACCAATCTCTTGAAGCACTTAATAATGATAGATGTCAAGACCACCAGATGGTAGTCGGTGAGGCACGTTGCCTGGACTGATTACATTTTAATTAATGTCAAATCCCCCAGTTAAGATCATTAGGAAATTGCACGATCCAATCTAATAAGCTTTACTCCTACTAGTAAACCTTAGTGATATTAATAAAACTTTACAATTACTAAAATGGTCTAAGTTTTGAAATGAGAAAAAATACTCATCAACCACTTGTTTTCCTGTGACGTCAAACTGAGATCTTTCTTAGAATACGGTTGGTCCAATCATGAACCATGGATTGGACAAATCTTTTAGGTTCTGCTATCTGTCTCCGGATCTTCTTCTCTTCCGCTTTTTTAGGTGTCTCTGCTCTTTTAGGTGCTTTGCCTGTCTCGGGTTTCCACTCTTTCCCACTCTTGTAGGTGCTGCTGTCTATCTCGAGGTCCTCCTCTCTCCTGTTCTTGTAGAGCAGTTAAGTAGTTTGGCAAGAAGATGAAATGAAATGAAAAATGAAAATCGCTTATTGTCACAAGTAGGCTTCAATGAAGTTACTGTGAAAAGCCCCTAGTCGCTACATTCCGGCGCCTGTTCGGGGAGGCTGTTACGGGAATCGACCCATGCTGCTGGCCTGCCTTGGTCTGCTTTCAAAGCCAGCGATTTAGCCCAGTGTGCTGGCAAAGGAGGTGTGAAATTATCCACTTTGGTAAGAAGAATTTAAAAGCAGGATTTTTTTTTAAAGGTATGAGAATATTTAAAGTTTGAATTCAGAGGGACTTGGAGCGTCTTTGTACACAAATCGCAGAAAGTACACATTCAGGCACAGCAAGCAATTTGGAAGGCAAATAGTATGTTAACCTTTATTGCGAGGGGTTGTAATATAAGAGTAAGGACGTCTTGCTGCAATTTTTCATTTCATTTCATTTTTCAATTAAATAGACCTTTGGTGGGATCAGGCCTTGGGTACTATGTACAGTTTTGGTCTTCCTGTCTGAGGAAGGATACTTACCTCAAAGTGGATGCAATTAAGGTTCCTGAGGTGAAGCGGCTGTTATATGAGGAGAGGTTGAGTGAAGGAAACCATAGGGATATGGAATGGGGCTGGAAAATGGAGTAGGTATAAATTCAACCATGATCTTATTGAACAGCAAGGTAGGCTCAATGGGATTTATGGCCTGCTCAAGCTCTCATTTCTTGTGTTCTCATGGAACATCTTTTCATTGTAAAAAGAGAATTAAAAATGAATTTGCTTCTGGCTGCCACACAAATTACAGTTATAATTTCTCAGACACGGGAACTGAAACATATATTTGAGTAACGAGCCTTACATCGCAACATCCATGTTGCTCACTGGAATCAATGGAATGTCTCAGCCACACAGTTTTTTCAGACATGCATCGTTTTTAATGCTGATTTTCCGTACTTTGGCAGCTGCAATGTTTAGGGTAAGCATGGATCCTCAAGGATGAGATTCCTTTGTGTAGCATGACATATTTGAGCGTTGTGGGTACATTTAGGTCTAAATTTCCAAAGCATAGTAATTTACTACTGAAGGCCGGAACCGACATCAAAGTATATAGTTTATTTGATCGAACTTGTGCTTGGATAGTAATATATTTTAAAAATTAGCACCATTACAATCTGTCGAAGCAGACTGCTTTTGTCTTGTGCACTGACATATACTGTTCTGTTCATCAATGATAACTGATTGTTGAATAAAAGACAAATTCATCTGAGCTGTAAAATATGTCTCCCGATTAGCAATGGGCTTTGGCTTAATGGTGGCATTCCCGCCTCTGTGTCTGAGGGCGCAGTATTTGTCCCCTGCTCCAGACAATCCCCATGAGTAGAGACAAGAACCCTGGCTCTGAATACTGGGTTGTGGGATCCCATAAATCCCATGTGCCATATATCACAAACCACCCTAACGGCAGGTGACAAGTGGACCACGGCTATGAAAGTTGGGCTCATGTTACGGCCTGTCAGATTATTAATCAGCCTTAAATTCCTTCCATTACCTCACTATTATCTAATGGATGAGAGTCAAGACATGACAAAATGAAAGCAGTATTTTGAATTAAACAGTTCTGTTGTTGCCGTTAGATTATTAATGGTAACCACAGGGAAAAAGTGACCATGTGTAAAATTATGGCTGGGATTTTAGGCCCTGTAGCCATCTGGAATGGCCACTTCCAGAATACAAAATGGACATTCGCAAAGATTGCAGGGGAAAATGGACAATGTTAAGAAAGCAAGCAGGCACAGAGCCTGTCTGTATATTGAAGCCGCAGCTCCCAGACAAGACTGAAACTGTAGGCCCATTAGCATATGGATGGCCCATCTCCGGGAACAAAGGAAGATACTTAAGTAACCGATCTGGCCCCAGACCTCGCGGCGCCAGTTCCCCAAACCGAAAGCAGAAAACAAAGCAAGGCCAACGGCCACCTAGGGCACGCCCAGCCATCAGGGCAGCCACCCCTTTATTGGTCAAGATCAATACGAGTGATCAAGATACGGCCCAATTGATTGGGGCCAAGTTCAAGGCCCGTCCAAAAGTGCGCGAAGCCCTTTCAGGTATAGGAAGAAGGCCCCAAGAGAGAATTGCTCTCTTGGAATCGACTCTCACAGCAGAGACCCTTCCACCAGCTACACCAGAAGCAAGTAAGTCCAAGGTTAAGGCTCGCTACTAGACGGACGACCTTACCTGTTCCCCTTCAGCACTTCGACCCCAGCAGCCTCAGAACCGAACAACGGTCATTGTTCTTCTGACTGAGTGGGCGCCCGAAGCTAAGTATAGGCTTTAGCAGTAGTGATAGTTTAGTCTGTAGTATTTCGTGCATGAGTAGAGATTGCTGTGTGCGTAAATAAATAGTATTGACTTTGAACTAACTAACTGGTGTACCGGCTCTTTGATTAGTATTCGGGTTTGAACCTTGTGCGGTATCGAAAGATACCTGGCAACTCTAAAGCAAACGTAATTAGAATTAAGGAAGGTGATCATATTGACCGCTATATTTAGAAACAACCAAAGTGAGCAACAGCCCCTGTTTGAGATGGGTATAAATATGTATGGCCGCGAAATCCCACAAGAGACGATAAACGCGATTTGCGCCAGCGGGGTCTCACAATGTGATTGTCCACATCCCCCCTCCTCACCCCACCCGCCCCAGCAGTGATGTAATGGGGTCCCACCATACAGTGACAGTAATCCCATTTAAATACATTTCAGTATCATTAACGGGCTTCCCTGCTGAATCGTCTTCCCACATTCAGATTTTCCTCCCACCTCCAATGTGACATCACATCAGCAAGGTTTACAACAGGTCTGGACCAACGTTTACCTGACAAAGAGAATCTGTCAGGGTGCCCAGGTAAGTACAGCCCCCAGGGGGGAGAGGGAAATGATTGGGCAGTACTTGATAGTACCCTGGCATTGCCTGGGCACTTTCCCCAGGCACTTCACCCTGACACTGCCCTCTGGCACTACCACATAGCACACAGTGTCAAGTAAGCACCAGAGGCAGTGCCAAGGGGCAGTTACGGTGGGCAGATTCCTTTGGGGAATCCTGGGGGGGGGGGGGGGGGGATTCCTGTGTCTGTGAATGGGGAGGTTTCCCTTGCCCTTGGGGAAGGGGGGATCCCAGTGTTTGTGGGGGTGGTAGGTGCCTCGTGTCCATGGGGGAGGGGGGGTTTCCCCGTGTCTGTGGGCAGGGTTCCCCATATCAAAGGTGGGGAGGTGGGGGGGGGGGGACATCCCCGTATCTGTGGGCAGGGGTTCCCCATGCCCCTGGGTTCCCCATGCATGTGGCCATGGGGAGTATCCCCATGTGCGTGAGGGTGCTATTTCCTGTGCCCATTGGGGGGATCCTTATTTTTATTTTTATTTCTGTTACATCAGCGTGCCCTTTCAGAGCCTGCCCCACCAGTGTGACGGCATGGGACTGCCTCCATTATTTTTCTCAGCAAAGTTTAGAAAAATACGGTGAGAAAAGACGTCAGTGGTGCTGGTGGGCTAATCACTGCTTTCCCCACCCAAAATGACACAGTCAAAAAATTGAAAATTCCACCCTAATCATACACCCCCTGTCAAATAATCCATCCATAGCGGCGTGCTGTCAGAACAGCGCAAGTCACGACGGCTTTAAAAGGCATGTAGTTCGCAAGCACCCCTCTGGGGGTAGGTCATAGCTGAGCACAGCAATCGCAGAGAGGCTCTATGTATTAAGGGGGCTGACTTGGGAGTACTGGCTCTGACTGGGGGGTGACCAGCCTTTGTCTCGAGGGAGACCTGAGTAATACTGGAGTGGTGTCTAGTCGGATGGTACCGGGGATTAACTTGGGAAAGACAAGGTGGGGGATGATTTAGGGGAGACTGAGAGGCTGCCTATAGGGGGTACGGGGGATGGCAAGGGAAGACTATCAAGTGTGAAGAGCACCATTCCTGAGGTTGCCTTCTGCAGCTGAGCCACGGGCTTCATGGAAGGACTTCACAGAGGGAAGGGAAGTCCGGGACAGTGCGGTGAGTGGGTGGGTGGGGACTCATCATGGGCTGATGGTTCTACTCAAATCTGGGGGCATGGGGCTTCTGGAGGTGGGATGTTGTCAAAGGTAAGGCTCATGGAAAGATATGTCAATGAACAGTACATCGTTGCAGCTGAGACTGTTCAGCTGTAACTCAATTGACATGCCTGGTATCAAGCTACGCACACATTTATACCCACTCAAACACTGCCGATGTGTGTGAGTGCCACAGATTGCTGCTCAGCAGTTAATCCTTGATACACTTGACTTCCAAAATCGCTGACTGCACCATTGTCCGAGTGGGAAAGCAGATACGTTCCCTGAGACAGTTGGCAATGGCACTGTGCGCAAAGAGAGCGCTCCTAACCCTTGACTGTGTGCTGAGGTGCATATTGACAAGGACCCTCCATACACCAGGTTCAGCACAAGGCCTTGGAGTGAAGCTTTGGGAAATGTATGCGCCTGAGATGAGAACTCAGAATACAGTGGAGTGGCCAGAGATATGGCCATTAAGTAATGTGGTGTGGGGCAAGGGTGGTGTGGGATCTTTCCCAACCAGCATGCGAATGAAGGAATGGGTGATGCGCAATCGATTGCACAAAGACGCAGATTGGGTACAACTGTGGCTTTATTACAGTCAGATGTGTGGCCTCCTGCTGCAGCTGGTGAAATGTCAGGGCAATGGAGGTCTCGCATATTAATACAGATCGTAGTGGGCGGAGCCAGCCAGCAGGGGCTACCAGCGAACCTGTAGTGCAGGTCCTATCTTACATCCCCCAATACAGTGGTTCACCACATTCACCCCCTGTTAAAAATGAGTCCGGCGGGGGTGATGTGAAACTATATACAAATAGTGCAATTATGTACAGTGTTAAGAAGAAAAAAAAGAAAAAGTCCATGTTGACGGTCCGGAGTCCGTCAAAGGTTCAGCCGGTCCGGTGCTTTGGTGCTTCGTTGGGAGCGGCGTAACAGTGGCGGCAAAGTCGGTGCTAGCGGTGGTGGAGGTGGCACCGATGGTGGTGGTGGCGGTGCTGATGCTGGCCAGCCATCGGGGAACTCTGGGAGCATGCCAAAGTCCTCTTCGTCCTCTTGTGCGGAAAGGGGGGGGGGTGGTCTGGTGGGGTCAGTGTTGGCGGCGCGGTGGAGCGGGGGGCGCATGGGTGGGGGAGTGTGTTGGGGTGGAGCCTGATGGTGCCAGGTCCCTGAGTGAGACAGTATCTTGGCAGCCGTCGGGGAACTCAATGTAGGCATATTGAGGGTTGGCGTGGAGCAGGTGAACCCTGTCCACCAAGGTGTCCGCCTTGTGGAGTCGGACGTGCCTACGGAGAAGGACCGGTCCTGGAGCTGCGAGCCAAGTCGGGAGCACACCTCGGATGTGGACTTCCTGGGGAAGGTAAAAACACGTTCATGGGGTGTGGTATTAGTGGCAGTGCACAATAGTGACCGGATGGAGTGTAGAGCGTCAGGGAGGATCTCCTGCCAGCGAGAGGCTGGGAGGTTCCTGGACCATAGGGCCAGCTGGACGTCCCTCCAAACCATCCCATTCTCCCGTTCTACTTGCCCGTTTCCCCAGGGGTTGTAGCTGGTCGTCCTGCTGGAGGCTATACCCCTGCTGAGCAGGAACTGACGCAGCTCATCGCTCACGAATGAGGATCCCCTGTCACTGTGGACGTAGGCGGGGAAACCGAACAGAGCGAAAATGATGTTGAGGGCTTTGATGACGGTGGCAGACGTCATATCGGGGCATGGGATGACGATGGGGAATCTGGAATACTCATCGACCACACTGAGAATGTACGTGTTACGGTCGGTGGAGGGGAGGGACCCTTTGAAATCCACGCTGAGGCGTTCAAAGGGGCGGGAAGCCTTCACCAGGCGCGCACGGTCTGGCCAGTAGAAGTGCGGCTTGCGACTTCCGGTTGCGGCGATGACCAGCTAAGCCGCACGTTTCGGCACCTCCCGTTTTAACAGACTTTTGGGTTCTTATCGGGAGCCCCAACTGAAATTTTTTACGGCCAAACCCAGTGTGAGGTGACAAAGGAAGAAGTCCCCCCGGGTGTGGATGGAAAGGAGCGACAGCAGTGTCCAGATTGCGGAGGATCCTCTGGAGCAGCGGCAGGGAAGGGAAGGGAGAAGCAAGATGGCGGCCAAGGGAGCCCAGATGGTATGGGGCCCGGAACAGCAGGAGTTCCTCCGACGATGTGTGGAGGAGCTCAAGAAAGAGGTGCTGGCGCCGATGTTACTGGCAATCGAGGGATTGAAGGAAACACAAAAGGTCCAGGCGATGGAACTCCGTGGAGTGAAGGCAAAGGCAGCCGAGAACGAAGACGAGATACAGGGCCTGGTGGTAAAAACGGAGCCGCACGAGGCACTACATAAGAGGTGCATAGAAAGGCTGGAAGCCCTGGAGAACAGCTCGAGGAGGAAGAATCTAAGGCTTTTAGGTCTCCCTGAAGGGACAGAGGGGGCTGATGCTGGGGCGTATGTGAGTACGATGCTCCATACTCCAATGGGAGCTGAGGCCCCAACGGGCCCCCTGGAAGTTGAGGGAGCGTACCGGGTCCTCGTGAGAAGACCAAAGGCAGGGTAAACACCACGAGCAATAGTGGTGAGGTTCCATCGCTACAGGGACAGGGAGATGGTCCTGAGTTGGGCTATGAGGACACGGAGCAACAAGTGGGAGAACGCGGTGATACGCGTATATCAAGATTGGAGTGCGGAGGTGGCGAGAAGGAGGGCGAGCTTCAATCGGGCCAAGGCAGTGCTCCATAGGAAGAAAGTCCAATTTGGGATGCTGCAGCCAGCAAGATTGTGGGTCACACACCAGGGCAAACACCACTACTTCGAGACGGCGGAGGAGGCATGGACATTCATTCAGGAAGAGAAATTGGATTAGACTTGAGAAATTGATGTCTGGAGAGAGGTAGCGAGGTGGTGGCACAGAAATGTAAAGTGGGGAGAGGGGAGGGCTAATATGTAAGAATGTTGGACGGGGAATTTTTTCTCCCACCCCCCCCCCCCCTGAGGGGGGGACACACGAAGAAATGTGGGCGCCGGTGGAAAAGGGGACAGGGAAGGGGAATGAGGGAATTGCGCCATTAGGGGCGGGGCCGAGAGGGGAGTGTGGGTTTTTTCCCGCGCTATGGAAATTGAGGCAGGAAAAAGGGCGCAGGAGGGAAGTGGGCCTCACACGTAGGGAGGTCAAAGGATAAACGGGGGAAGCCGAGGTCAGCCAGAGTTAGCTGACTCCCGGGAGCAATATGGGGGGAGCAATCAAGCTAGAGGGGAATCTAGCGGGGGGGGGGGGATTAACTGGGTTGCTGCTGCTGAGGGTAAGGGGGAGCTGATACGAGACGAGGTGGTCGGGACGGGAGGGCGCCGCCTGGGGGACAAACGGGTGCGTGGGACCTGGGTGAGGAGCTGGCTTAAAAAAGGGGCTGGCTAGTCGACGAGGGGGGGGGGGGGTAAATGGCCCCCCAACCCGACTGATCACGTGGAATGTGAGAGGTTTAAATGGGCCGATTAAGAGGGCAAGGGTGTTTGCGCACTTAAAGAGACTGAAGGCGGACGGGGTTATGCTCCAGGAGACGCACCTGTAATTGGCGGATCAGGTTACACTGAGGAAAGGATGGGTGGGGCACGTATTCCACTCAGGGTTAGATGTGAAAAACAGAGGGGTGGCAATACTGGTGGGGAAACGGGTATCGTTCGAGGCTAAGACCATAGTGGTGGATAGTGGGGGCAGGTACGTGATGGTGAGTGGCAGATTGCAAGGGGAGGCGATGGTGCTGGTGAACGTATACGCCCCGAACTGGGATGACGCGGGATTCATGAAGCGAATGCTGGGATGTATCCCGGACCTGGAGGTGGGAAGCTTGGTAATGGGGGGGGATTTTAAAACAGTGCTGGACCCAGGGCTGGACCGGTCCAGATCCAGGACCGGGAGAAGGCCGGCAGCGGCCAAGGTGCTTAAGGGATTTATGGAGCAGATGGGAGGGGTAGATCCGTGGAGATTTGCTAGTCCGATGGGGAAGAGTTTTCCTTCTTCTCCCACGTCCATAAAGTATATTCCCGGATAGACTTTTTTGTCTTGGGAAGGGCGCTGAACCCGAAAGTGGCAGGAACGGAGTACTCGGCTATAGCCGTTTCAGATCACGCCCCACATTGGGTGGATCTGGATCTAGGAGAGGAAAAGGACAGCGCCCACTTTGGAGATTAGATATGGGACTACTGGCGGACGAGGGGGTATGCGGAAGGGTGAGGGGATGCATCGAAAGATACCTGGAGGTTAATGATGGTGGGGAGGTCCAGGTGGGGGTAGTATGGGAAGCGCTGAAGGCGGTGGTTAGAGGAGAGCTGATTGCCATTAGAGCCCACAAGGGGAAACAAGAGAGTAAAGAAAGAGAGAGATTGGTTGGGGAAATTCTGAGGGTGGATAGGCAGTATGCGGAGGCCCCAAATGAAGGACTATACAAGGAAAGACGAAGACTACAGACGGAGTTTGACCTCCTGGACCTCCTGACCACGGGAAAGGTGGAGTCGCAGTGGAGGAAGGCACAGGGAATACAATATGAATATGGGGAAAAGGCGAGTCGGTTGCTGGCCCAACAACTTCGAAAGAGGGGGGCGGCGAGAGAGATCGGAGGAGTTAGGGACGAAACAGGAAAGATGGAGCAGAGAGCAGGGAAAGTGAATGAGGTGTTCAAGACGTTTTATGAGAGGATGTATAAGTCCCAACCCCCGGACGGGAAAGAGGGAATGATACACTTTTTGGACCAGCTGGAGTTCCCGAGGGTGGAGGAGCAGGAGGTGGCAGGTCTTGGGGCGCAGATTGAGGTGGAGGAGGTGACCAAAGGAATTGGGAATATGCAAGCAGGGAAGGCCCCGAGACCAGATGGGTTCCCGGTGGAATTTTACAGGAAGTATATGGACTTGCTGGCCCCGCTTCTGGCGAGAACCTTCAATGAGGCTAAGGAAAGGGGGACATTACCCCCGACAATGTCGGAGGCGACGATCTCGTTAATTCTGAAACGAGACAACGACGTGCTGCAGTGCGGGTCATACAGGCCCATCTCCCTCCTAAACGTAGATACCAAGCTGCTGGCCAAAGTGATGGCGACAAGGATAGAGGAGTGCGTCCCAGGGGTGGTACATGATGACCAGACAGGGTTTGTTAAAGGGAGACAATTGAACGCCAATGTACGAAGGTTGCTGGGGGTGATGATGATGCCCCCACCGGAGGGGGAGGCAGAGATAGTGGTGGCGATGGATGCAGAGAAGGCATTCGATAGAGTGGAGTGGGACTATTTGTGGGAGATGCTGAAGAGATTTGGGTTCGGGGAGGGGTTCATTAGATGGGTTAGACTCCTGTACAGGGCCCCGGTGGCAAGTGTTGTTACAAATAGGCAAAGATCGGGTTACTTCCGATTACATAGGGGTACAAGACAGGGGTGCCCCCTGTCCCCGTTACTGTTCGCGTTGGCAATTGAGCCATTGGCCATAGCGCTGAGGGACTCTAAGAAGTGGAGGGGGGTGCTTAGAGGGGGAGAGGAACATCGAGTGTCACTGTATGCAGACGATTTACTGCTATATGTGGCGGACCCAGTAGAGGGAATGTCAGAGGTAATGCAGATACTCAGGGAGTTTGGAGAGTTCTCGGGATATAAATCAAATATGGGAAAGAGCGAACTTTTTGTGATGCACCCCGGGGAACAGGGCAGGGGGATAGATGCTCTGCCGCTGAGGAGAGTGACAGGAAATTTTCGATACCTGGGGATTCAGGTGGCCAGGAACTGGGGAACCCTACACAAACTTAACCTGACGCGACTGGTAGAGCAGATGGAGGAGGACTTTAGGTCAAGATGGTGGTCCTCCCGAGGTTTATTTTCGTGTTTAGTGCCTCCCCATCCTGATTACTAAGGCCCTTTTTAAAAAAATAGATAGGAGCATTACGAGCTTTGTATGGGCGGGAAAGACCCCGAGGGTAAAGAGGGGGTTGCTGCAGCGCAGTAGGGACAGAGGGGGATTGGCACTGCCGAGTCTGAGTGACTACTATTGGGCCGCTAATGTGTCGATGGTTTGTAAGTGGATGAGGGAAGAGGAAGGTGCGGCGTGGAAAAGGCTGGAGATGGCTTCCTGTAAGGGAACAAGCCTGAAAGCGCTGGCGCCGGCGCCGCTACCGTTCTCCCCGAAAAGGTACACCACAAACCCAGTGGTGGTGGCGATCTTGAAGATCTGGGGGTAGTGGAGACGACACAGGGGAGTGACGGGTGCCTCGGTGTGGTCCCCGATAAGGAATAACCACAGGTTCGTCCCGGGGAGGATAGATGGGGGATTTCAATGTTGGCAGCGAGCAGGAATTAGGAAGCTGAAGGACCTGTTTGTGGACGGGACGTTTGCGAGTTTGGGAGCATTGGAAGAAAAATATAAGTTGCCACCAGGGAATGCTTTCCGATACATGCAAGTGAGGGCATTTACAAGGCAACAGGTGAGGGAATTTCCGCAGCTCCCGAGGCAAAGGATCCAGGATAGAGTGATTTCGGGGGCATGGGTTGGAGAAGGTAAAGTGTCTGAAATATACAGGGAGATGAGAGACGAGGGGGAGACGATGGTAGAGGAACTGAAGGGAAAATGGGAAGAGGAGCTGGGGGAACAGATTGAGGAGAGGCTGTGGGCAGATGCCCTAAGCAGGGTAAATTCCTCGTCCTCATGTGCCAGGCTTAGCCTGATTCAATTTAGGTTCTACACAGGGCGCATATGACGGGAGCAAGACTGAGCAGGTTTTTTGGGGTGGAGGATATGTGTGGGAGGTGCTCGGGAAGCTCTGCGAACCACACCCACATGTTCTGGTCGTGTCCGGCACTGCATGAGTTCTGGGAGGGTGTGGCAAGAGTGGTCTCAAAGGTGGTGGGGGTCCGGGTCAAACCAAGCTGGGGGTTAGCTATATTTGGGGTTGCAGAAGAACCGGGAGTGCAGGAGATGAAAGAGGCCGACGTTCTGGCCTTTGCGTCCCGAGTAGCCCGGCGAAGGATTCTACTCATGTGGAAAGAAACGAAGCCCCCGGGCTTGGAGGCCTGGATAAACGACATGGCAGGGTTCATAAGACTGGAGCGAATAAAATATGCGTTAAGAGGATCGGCTCAGGGGTTCACCAGGCGGTGGCAACCGTTCCTTGACTATCTCGGGGAACGATAAGGGAAAACAGAAAGGACAGCAGCAGCAACCCAGGGGGGAGGGGGGGGGGTATTATCCCGTGTTTTTGTTTTTTGCCAGTTGTTGATATTTGCTTTTTGTTTATTTCTCCTTTTTTTTTCATTTGTTGTTAGTTTAATATATTATTTAAATAACGTTTAATGCATATTCCTTTATTAAGTTGTAAAAACGGAAAATCTCTGTTTGAAAAATGTCAATAAAATATATTTTTTTTTAAAAAAAGAAGTGCGGCTTGCACTCCGCACAGACCTGGCAGTCCCTGGTGACTGTTCTTACTTCCTCGACGGAGTAGGGCAGATTGCGAGCTTTGACCAGATGGTACAATCCAGTGACCCCCGAGTGACAAAGGCTGCCGTGTCGGGCCTGGAGTTGGTCCACTTGTGCGCTGGCACATGTAGCTCGGGAGAGGGCGTCTGGGGGCTCGATGAGTTTACCAGGGTGATACAAAATCTCGTAATTATAGGTGAAGAGCTCGATTCTCCACCGCAAGATTTTATCATTTTTGATCTTGCCCTGCTGTATGTTATTGAACATGAAGGCTACCGACCGTTGGTCAGTGAGGAGAGTGACAGCTTCAACGATAGCCAGGGCCTCTTTTTCGGCGGATGAGTGTCGAATTTCAGAGGCATGAAGGGTGCGGGGAAAGAATGCCACTGGTCTGCCTGTCTGGTTTAGAGTGGCGGCAAGGGCGACGTCTGAAGCGTCGCTTTCTACTTGGAAAGGCAGTGACTCGTCCACTGTGCGCATCCCGACCTTGGTGATGTCTGCTCTGATGCGGGCGAAAGCGTGTTGTGCCTCGGCCGCGAGAGGGAATTGGGTGAACTGAATGAGTGGGCGGGTCTTGTCCGCATAGTTTGGGACCCACTGGGCGTAGTAGGAAAAGAACCCCAGGCAGCGTTTGAGGGCCTTGGGGCAGTGGGGGAGGGGAAGCTCCATGAGGGGGTGCATGCGGTCAGGGTTGGGCTCGAGAAGTCCGTTTTGGACTACATAGGTGAGGATGGCTAACTGGGTTGTGCTGAACGCACACTTCTCTTTGTATAGGTCAGGTTGAGAAGAGTGGCAGTGTGGAGGAATTTATCGAGGTTGGCGTCGTGGTCCTGCTGGTCATGGCCGCAGATGGTGACATTATCTAAGTACGGAAAGGTGGCCCGCAAATCATACTGGTCGACCGTTCGGTCCATCTCCCTTTGGAAGACCGAGACCCCATTTGTGACGCCGAAAGGGACCCTCAGGAAGTGGTAGAGGCGACCGTCCGCTTTGAAGGCCGTGTATGGACGGTCCGACTTCCCGATGGGGAGCTGGTGGTCGGCGGATTTCAGGTCAATCGTTGAGAGGACCCGGTACTGCGCAATCTGATTGACCATATCAGATATGCTTGGGAGGGGGTACGCATCGAGCTGCGTGTAGTGACTGAAGGTCTGGCTATAGTCCACGACCATCCTGTGTTTCTCCCCAGTTTTGACCACTACCACTTGGGCTCTCCAGGGGCTGTGGCTGGCCTCGATATAACCCTCCTTAAGCAGCCGCTGGACTTCGGACCTGATGAAGGTCTTGTCCTAGGTGCTGTACCATCTGCTCCTGGTGGCAACGGGCTTGCAATCCGCAGTTAGATTGGCAAAAAGGGAGTGGGGATCGGCCTTGAGGGTCGCGAGGCCGCAAGCGGTAAGGGGGGGTAAGGGCCCACCGAATTTGAGGGTGAGGCTCTGGAGATTGCACTGGAATTCCAGGCCCAACAGGAGTGCAGCACAGAGATTAGGAAGGACATAAAGGCGGAAGTTACTAAATTCTATGCCCATGGGGCGCACATGGCCCCTGGAGGAGAAGATGGCGGCTCCCATTGTGCGTTTGGCGTGGGGGAGTGGGCGATAGCGGGTGCGATCGCAGCGACTGCGCGGGCCTGGCACACAGCCGCGAAGTGGCCCTTCTTACTGCAGGATTTACAAACGGCAGTGCGGGCCGGGCAGTGTTGGTGGGGTTGCTTCTGCTGACCGCAGAAGTAGCAGTGGGGACCCCTGGGGTGCGTGGATCGGCGTGCGGCGCAGGCGTATTGGGAAGGCAGGGTCGCAGCTGAGGAGGTCGGCGGCGGGGTCCAGGAGGGGTCGGAAGGGGTAGAAGGGTGGGCAGTGCGCGGCGGGAGGGGTAAGATTGTACATTACGGTTGCGACCGTCACCGAGAGCACCAAGGTTTTTGTCTCCGCCAGTTCGAGCGTGGCCCCCTTCCAGTAATCGTTCTCGGATGCGGTCCAACGCAATCCCCGTCACGAAAGCATCGCGCATGAGGAGGTTCGCGTGTTCAGCAGCCGTGACGGCCTATAGTCAGAGTCCCGGACGAGTGGAATTAAGGCACGCTAGAAGTCTTCGATGGACTCACCAGGTAGTTGCGAGCGGGTGTTGAGTACATGCCTGGCGAAGAGCATGTTCACCTTCTGAGCATAGTGTTCTTTAAGGAGTTCCATTGCTTTCGCGTATGATTTGGCGTCTTGGATCAACGGGAACACACTGGAGCTCAGTCTGCAGAACAGGACGTTTATCTTCTGAGCCTCCGTTGGTGCGGGGTCTGCCGCGTTGATGTAGGCTTCAAAACAGGCTAGCCAGTGAGTAAAGTCTTTTCTGGTGTCGGGCGAGTGCGGATCCAGCTGCAGGTGATCTGGTTTGATTCTGATATCCATTCTGTGGAAAAATCTGACTGCAATAAATTGATGCGCAATCAATTGCACAAAGAAGCAGATTGGGTACAACTGTGGCTTTATTGCAGTCAGATGCATGGCCTACTGCTGCAGCTGGCGAAATGGCAGAGCACTGGAGGTCACGCATATTGAAATGAAAATGAAATGAAAATCGCTTATTGTCACAAGTAGGCTTCAAATGAAGTTACTGTGAAAAGCCCCTAGTCGCCACATTCCGGCGCCTGTTTGGGGAGGCTGTTACGGGAAGATTAGGAAGGACATAGAGGCGGAAGTTATTAAATTCTACGCCCTGGACAGTGAGGGTGACTGTACAGAAGCCTCGGATCGGGACGGAGTGGGATCCGGAGGCTAGGGAGATCCTTTGATTGGCAGGGTGGACCGACTGTATAAAGAACTTTATACAGTTCTTAGTGGGCGGAGCCAGCTGGCAGGGGCTACCGGCGAACCTGTAGTGCAGGTTCTACCTTACATCCCCTAATACAGTGGTTCACCACAATGGGCACCAATATTGTGGCTAAGACATGGGTCAGCAGGCTTTGAGAGGCAGCTGCAGACAATGAATGGGTAAAGCGTTGTCCTTAGGAGATAAAAGCTAACTGTTGAGTCTTTTTTTCATGCTACAGTGAGGAGAACGTACAAAACATTGAACCTGGTGAACTTGCTTTCATTCTTCCCGCTAATAGGCAGGAGAGAAGAAGATAGCAATGGAGGTGCCAAGCTCACCAAAACCAGGAGCAGAACCATGAAAGGGAAGGGGTAGTAGGGCCTGCCCAGCTGGCAGAGGATGAACCCAGAGAGCCATCGCTTGGAGGCGCTGTGCTAGACTGGGTTTACAGTCAGTGCCTAACATCCCTGCAGATGTTAGAGCACCACTGTCGCCAAAGACTACGCAAGACCAGGGAACTGGTTGGTCACATCTGCCACCTTCTGCAGCATTTGGCGCCACGGGGACTTGGAGGGTATCCATTGCCAGGATTGCTGAAAGTTACAGTGGCTCATTCCAGGGCTCCACAGGTGACCTCTGTGGGATTTTGAAAGCCTCCGTACACAAGTGCATCCAGAAAAACCAGCCAGCAGGGTCATCAACCCAGCATGGGAGGTAGTGGTATGTGGTGGTCAGTACGAACGCCCTGTCGAAGAGGATAGCCATCCTGTGCTGCAAGAGGCTGAATGGTCTGCTCCATTCTACCAGGGGTAAGTCACACTTCTAATCACTCTTAACTCACACCCACAGGTAGCTCACTCACTGAGACACCACGGGGCACCACCACTCATTTTCCCACATACATCTTCATCCTCCCTGAGGGTCACGTCCTATCACCTTCCTGGTCCCAACCACCATCCACACATACCAGGCATCCTTAACATCTGCCCCAGCATGAGTCCTACTTACACCCTCTCCATCTGTTTTCATGCAGGAAAGATGGGCAGAGAAAGCCAGAGCTTAAGGTCCCCACAAACTTTGAGGCCAGAGTCGCCGGTGCTTTTTCATCCATCAGACAACAACACTAGGAGTCATGTCTCCTGTTTCTCTGCATCCGGCTGTCTCCGTGGCTGACCTGACTGCAGGCTCCACCTGAATGTGGGATGTTTTTAAGCTGTTTTCTTAAATATAATTCAGCAAAGATATTTGAGAATTCCTTCAAATGTAAGGCGGGATTCTCCAACCCCCCGCCGGGTCGGAGAATCCCCGGGGGCGGTGCGAATCCCGCCCCGCCGCTGGCTGCTGTATTCTCTGGTGCCGTTTTTCAGGCGGGGGCGGGGATCACGCCATGCCAGTCGGGGGCCATTGGCAGCAGCCCCCCCGGCAATTCTCCGGGCCCCGATGGGCTGAGCGGCTGTCTGTATTTGGCTGGTCCCGCCGGCGTGGGTTACGGTGGGACATGGCAGGTAAGTTGGCTGGGGCGGTCCTCGGGGGGGCGTGGGGGAATCCGACCCCTGAGGGGGCTCCCACGGTGGACTGGCCCGCGATCGGGGTCCACTGATCTCCGGGCGGGCCTGTGTCATGGTTGCACTCCTTCCTTCCGCGCCGGCCCCTGTAGGGCTCCGCCATGGCCGGCGCGGAGAAGAGAACCCCCCGCGCATGCGCCAAAACATGCCGGCGGTTCGCGCAGTCCCTTCGCCGCCGGCTGGAGCGGCGCCAACCCCTCCGATGTGCACCTAGCCCCCAAGACAGGTGAGAATTCCTCACCTTGGGGGCCTGTTGACGCTGGAGTCATTGGCGCCGGTTTACCCGTCGGCGTGGGGATTTAGTCCCTGGAAAGGAGAACCCCGGCTGAAAGAACTTGAAAAAATTTAAGGAATCTAATTTTTCCTCGACCTCTACAAATTTTGCATTCACATAGAAATGTTTATCAGGCTATTAATCATTTGCAGACTGACTGCACTGAATCTAGAAATGTGCTGGGAGGTTTATTCTGGCATAAGTGCTGGGATCTGCCCATCTTGGATCTCTGCTCTTGTTCTGGACAATGTTTCCATGGTAACAGGGGAGAATCCGATATGCCTGTCTGCTCTTAAACGCTGCGAATTACACAAAGTGCTATTGTTACTGAGGGTCCCAGGCCCTTTGACCCCAGGAAGAGTTTAAGGGCGGAATCTTACCAAAAAATGGCAAAGTGTTAGTGAAAAGAACGGTGCAAATCCCACCGACAGCATCAATGGGATTTCTTACGGAATTTGGAGCCTCTTCAAGAAAATGGACTGGCTTCTCTATTGCTGAGAGTAGGGGCTGGATTCTACGATTCTGCGGCTATGTCCACAGGATCCGTCTGGTCTTATGGCCAGAAAGATGGCACCGCCGCCGCACTGATCCTCTGGCCGGTGGGGGGCGAGCAGCCATGCAGTGGCTTTACCTGCGGATTAGGCCACACCTTGGCCAGGTCCGTGGCCGCGCCATGCAACATGGCGCCGACCGCACGGGGACCCGGCCTGCCAAAAACTGCCCCCTGTAACCCCCCTCGCCACGCCCGGAGCACCCCTCCACCAGTCCCCCCAGCTCCGGCCGAAGCTCCACCTGCCAGCGGAACGCCCCCCCCCCCCCCCCCCCCCGACTGTGGCGGCGCTGGACTCAGTCCGCAGTCGCCACGCGAGGTCCCGAAAGTTGTGAGGACCCGCGACCGATGCCTTCGAGGACTCGGCTCATCGGGGGCGGAGCATTGGAGGAAGGGCCTCAGATGACGTCCTGAGGCCATCCATACAGCTTGTGGCGTACTCCCTGCGTACCCTGTTTTTGAGGGGGCGAAGCATAGCGAAATCGGCGCCGCCACTGATTCCAGCGTCAAAGTGGATTCTCCGGCCGATCGGCCAACGTGATTTCAGCGTCGGCGATCGGAGAATCCTGCCCTAAGTGTTGACGCCAGCGCAAACTTCGCAAAACTGCTGTCGCACCTGGACCAATTGTGCTAGCACCGACGCCACATGGAACACAATCGATTCCAATGAGAGACAGTGCGGGATTCGCTGGGTCCGTGATTGACTCTCAGGAGGCTGACCTGCAGCCGCTTATACACATTTCACTCCCCACACACACCATCCCAGCCAACAAGATGGCAGCAAACCACGCGGCCCCACGCTTCATGGATGCCAAGTGACTCCTGCAGTGGAGGTGCCAGAGCACCGCAGCACCTTGGACTCACCTCCTCCTTTCCCTGGTACATCTGGTGGACAGCAGGCAGAACAGGGCGGCACCATGCCACCTGGAATGCCCGAGCAGCAGCCGGGTCCACCCAGGCCTGGGCGCCCCAGAAGACGGCCGCCAACGGGGAGCCAGGTAACAGAACGGGTAGCACAGCAGGCCACCTCCACCCTGCAGCACCATCTGGGGATCCACCTAGACGTAGCTTTAGGGCCCGTAAGGCCAGAACGTTAGACACTAGTTAAGCTGGCATGGGTGCAGGGCACAGTTTAGTTATAGGGGCTAAGGGCACAAATCTACATATACATTGTCACATTAAACACCTGTTGACACTGTTACAACCTTCGCGGTGCTCTGTCAGATGGGTGTGGGGGGCAGGCTGGCCTGGGTCTGTCAGAGAGAGGGGGAATGGGCAGATATTGTGGGTGGCCTGGCCTCCCCGGGCTCCCCACCCTCCCCCCAAATGTCCATACCACCATCGCCCTAGGGATTCAATGGGACCGTGCAATGGAATGGCCAGCTCGCATGCAAGGATCACCCAGATGGACGGTGGAAAGTGCAGGAGTCAGACATTGTCAAATGATGTGGAACACCAGAGCTCATCGCAAAGTGGGTTTTCATCATCCTCCATCCCATGGATCAGACACGTGGTGCTACTGCCAGCCCAGGGTCCGCATCCCATATTGCGGCAGGTATGTATCACAGAGGGCGTTTCAGGCGAGGGGGTAGCTGGGGGAGGGGGATTGAAGGTGTATGAGGGTGGGATGCGGTGTCCATGCCCTTGGCCAGTTCACCTCCCCTAGTTGGTGAACCTGGAGACGATCAGAAAGTCCCGTGCAAGTTGGCCTTGGCACACATCGTGCGGCCTCCCTTGCCTGCCTGGGGTCCATGTCCTGCCCATCCTCCCCTCCCCCACATCTTCCTCGTCGGATGAGGCCTGGTGTTCCTCCTCCTCCTCCTCCAACACACACCCCTCTACTGTGAGATGTTGTGGAGGACGCAGCAGGCCGCCACGATGCGGACGACCCTCTTAGCATCATGCTGGAGAACCCCTCCAGAGCGGCCCATGCATCTGAACTGCATCTTCAGGAGGCCGAAGCACTGCTCGATCACGCTCCTGGTTGGTGTATGGGCATCATCGGAGCGGGTTTTCCCGTTGGTCTGTTGCCTCCAGATAGGCGTCATCAGCCACGCCCGCAATGGGAACTCGGCCCACCGGAGGCAGAGACGCCACCGTCAAGGTGACAGAGAATTGAGATTTGGCATCAAATCGCCACCTACCACGATTTTGGCATCGGAACGTATTCTCCGTCCAATTGCGTTTTGCGATTTATCCGTCAGCCAAAGGAGAATCCCGCCCAAGATTTTTCCCCACGTGAATCATGCTGCACTCTTTGTTCCCTCATCCAAATCATTAATATATATTGTGAATAGCTGGGGTCCCAGGACCAATCCCTGTGGCACCCCATAGTTACTGCCTGCCTGCCAAAAGTGCCATTAATTCCTACTCTTTGTTTCCTCTCTGCCAACCAGTTTTCTATCCACCTCAATGCACTTCCCCCGAATCCCATGTGCTTTAATCTTGCACAATAATCTCTTGTGTGGGACTTTGTCAAATGCCTTCTGAAAGTCCAAATATACCACATCGACTAGCTCCCCCTTGTCAACTGTACTGGTTACATCTTCAAAGAATTCCAACAGGTTTGTCAATCATGATTTCCCCTTCATGAATCCATGCTGGCTCTGGCTGATCCTGCCACTGCTTTCTAAATGTTCCGCTATAAAGTTCTTGATAATGGATTCAAGAATTTTCCCCACTACCGATGTTAGGCTTACTGGTCTATAATTCGCTGTTTTCCCTCTACCTCCCTTTTTAAATATTGGAGTGACATGAGCTACCCTCCAATCCGCAGTGGCTGTTCCAGAGTCTATAGAATTCCAGAAGATGACCACCAATGCATCCACTATTTCCAAAGCCACCTCCTTAAGCACTCTGGAATGCAGATTCTCAAGCCCTGGGGATTTATCTGCCTTCAATCCCATCAGTTTTCCCAGCACGATTTCTCTACTAATTTGATCTCCCTCAGTTCTTCCCTCTCATTAACCTTTTCATTCTCGAACATTTCAGGTATCGCAGATCTCAAACACATTTGAGATCTGTGAGTGCCCCAAGATGTAACTATCATGGACGCTCCCTGGAAAATGGGCACACATCTGCATGATTCGCAATGTGTCTTCACAGGCAATTTGGATTTTGAGGGAGTGGAATCCTTTACGATTTAAAAATGGCATTGCATGATGCCATGGAGACCGCAGTCATGACCTGTAACTGGGTGAGAGATGATAGACTTCACCATGAAACCTTGCATCGAGGTCGACATCAGTGTAACATGTGTGATGTAATATCTTGTATGACAGTTCAATGCTTGGGACTCCAACAATTTTGATTTTGAATTTTTAGCCCTACACATTTCATTGGTATAACTGACTTGTCAATGAAGGGTGGAATTGCATATCAAGCAATTGAATGCCTCTTGTGACACACGAGGCTTAACTGATTAGAGTGAAGCTTGCAATTAGCATGACAAGCACACATCTAGAGGGCACCCTCCTTCTCCCATTTCACAGCCCTGCACACGTATTCCTGACAGACAAACATCCAGACAAGTGAAACTGATATTCAATAGAGCTTAACCCCTTGGTCCTCAGAGCTCTGCCTGAGTGTGGGGCTCTACTCATAGTTCAGTTGGGCTTTCCCATGTGAGATCGTCTTTATTCCTCATGAGGCAGGGTTACAACACATTCCACTCTGCTTTTGCAGCCAGGTCTTGCATGGGACCCCACCCAGGAACTTCAGCCCCAGTACTGTCGCTCAGTATTTACCTCCTCGCTTCCACTTTCCAGCTCCCACTAAGGACAGGCACTCCTTCAGCGGTGATTTGGCCAAAGCCCAGCAAGGAGGACACAGGATGCGATGTCTACATGCCGGCCTCCAGGCCGCGTTAAAGCTAGGGGTGCCCTGAAATGAATAGAAGCTAAGGCCTGCTAGCGGCCCCTCTACCCGCCCCCCCCACCACTGCCCCCACCCCCCCCCCCCCCCCCCCCCCGGGGGGATTGAGAAGCTGAACCCCAGCCCAAGTTAAACTTATCTGTGTTCCCAACTTCCTCTCTGGTGCACCCTGAGCAATAAAGAGTCTGGAAAACTACGGTTGCCTGAGCAGTCGTCTCCGGTATCCCCCATGGAGGCCACCAGGTTCACGCTTTTGTAGACCTATTGTAAATGATGCCGGCGTGTTGTCACATACTGCGGTGCTCAGTGACTATTCTGTGAAGGGGGAAAGTCTGCAGTGAGTGCTCATGACTGACATGCTAATGTATTAAAATTAGCAGCTGGATTCTCCGGTTGGCGACGCTGAAATTGCGTTTGGCGATAGGCCGGAGAATAACAGTTCCCGTCCAAATCGAGGGCGGCGCAGCTTTGGCGATGCTCCACCCCCTCCAAAGCAGTGTACTCTCATAGTACACAGCGCGATGTATTGACGGCCTCAGGACATTGCCTGAGGCCCACCCCCCGATGCTCCGACCGCGACCGGCCGAGTTACCAACGATGTGGGTCTCTCATGGTCTCATCTGTCGGGTAGTTGGCGTGGTGGCTGCGGATTCAGTCCAACACCGCCACAGTCGGGAGAGTGCTAAAGTCAATATTTTCCCGCTTCTGTAGTCGAAAGATTCAACACACTCGTTAAGACAAAATAACAAAGCTTTATTTTTGAAAAGACTGCATGCAGTACTGGCTGAAACTTGAAATCAGAGAGCAGTCAACAAAACTGCTGAGTCTTTCGCAAGTTCCACGCATTCGCAGAGAATTAGCTGCCACTGAAATCAAAATTGTTGGAGTCCCAAGCATTGAACTGTCATACAAGATATTACATCACACATGTTACACTGATGTTGACCTCGATGCAAGGCTTCATGGTGAAGTCTATCATCTCTCACCCAGTTACAGGTCATGACTGCGGTCTCCATGGCATCATGCAATGCCATTTTTAAATCGTAAGGGATTCCACTCCCTCAAAATCCAAATTGCCTGTGAAGACACAATGCGAATCATGCAGATGTGTGCCCATTTTCCAGGGAGCGTCCATGATAGTTTCATCTTGTAGGATTGGCCACGCTAAATTGCCCCTTAATTGGAAAAAAAAAAAACCTTTGGAGAATATCCTCTGCCCTTGCTCTGACTGCTGGAGGTCCAGCAATCTCACCACTCTGACTTGGGAGGTGGTGGCAGTGGTGGTCAGTGCCAATGCTGGACAGAAGAGATTGGCCATCCAGTGTAGAAAGAGGATGAATGTTCTCATGCGTGCTGCTAGGGTAAAGCATGCCGACGTGAGCTCATGAACCAGCATGGGTGGTTGATTCCGGTGAGCAGGGCTTATAATGCCATGCAAAAGCACTGAAATTAGGTTTCCAATTTGTGCCAAACCTTCTCTTGCTGTCCTGACCTTGCCGCGCGCCCATCCCATTTCTCTGGGTCAAAGTCATTACACATGTAATCGCAGGATCCTTGCCAGCAAGCTGTGGGCTGCCACTGGAGCCACGGCACTGCTGCTGTCCTATAAAAAGCGCTGAAAAGTTAAAGGTGCGTAAAACTGGTAGGCGTTCCATGCTTTTAAATCTTGAACTGAGACAAGGCCGATCAAATCTATCATGTTATGTAGACTGGCTGAAGTGAACTACAGAACATGTAGTTTAAAATAATTTATTGTAAAGCAAATTGCATGGTAAGATAACCAGGATAAATAAAATAATAAACAACTAACACTAAACAGCTATTGTAGAACTACTGCAAATACATCTATCTCCTAACACGACCAACTCCCAATTCCCAGATCATACGGTGACGTGATGTGTTTACAATGTCACCTCGTGGTCGGAGGTCGTGCATATTATTATGTACAAACTTACATTATGCATATCGTCACAAAATCTTCTAACATGAAACTGAAAAGAAAGGAGAGGGTTCACTGCAGGGCAGGTTTCCAGTGCATTGAAGGAATTATTGCCAATCTTCTCTGGTGGTACCTGGGGCGGAAGGGAAATGGGACGGCTGGCCAGGTCCTAAGCCCCGGTAATGCATTTATAGGCAGTGCAGACCTTAGGGAAAATGGAACCCTGGTGAACTTTTATTTCACCACCCATTTTTTTGAGTTTACATATGCATTATTTTTAATTATTTTTAATTTTTCTCCTTTGTTTTAGATGTAGAGTACCCAATTCATTTTGTTCCAATTAAGGGGCAATTTAGCATGGTCAATCCACCTAGCCTGCACATCTTTGGGCTGTGCGGGCGAAACCCATGCAAATACGGGGTGAATGTGCAAACTCCACACGGACAGTGACCCAGAGCCGGGATCAAACCTGGGACCTTGGCGCCGTGAGGCAGCAGTGCTACTCTCTGCGCCACCTTGCTGCCTTCCTTATGCATTATGCAAAGATGTGCAGGTTAGGTGGATTGGCCATTCTGAATTGCCCTTAGTGTCCAAAAAGGTTAGTTGGGGTTACTGGGTTAAGGGGATAAAGGGGATAGGGTGGCGGCATTGGGTTTAAGTAGGGTACTCTTTCCAAGGGCCGGTGCAGACTCGATGAGCTGAATGGCCTCTTTCTACACTGTAAATTCTATGATTCTATGATTCTATGATTATTGTCACAAAATAAACCCCATTACATATCTGAACGTTCTTGCCTTCAGTAAAAATGAAGTCAGCTCACCATTTTCTCAGCAAAATTCACCATCAACTAACAATGACTCATTCCACATGCTATATATTAATTTTTTTTTAATATACCCATCTCTTGAACAAGGCTGAGCAAAGGTCTGTGCTGAGAGATCCTTCTGTTTACTTTACAACTGTTTGGTTTATTGAGAAGTCTTCCTGAACTTACCCGGTGCCCATTACCAGTCTTGGTAACTGTGGACCCACCGGGTGAACTTCATACCAATTTCAATGATCTTCCATGAATAGTCCCTTAGATGAGCCCATTTTGCAATACACGTGTGGCAGCTACACTCCGCTGGGAAGTTGTGCTTGGAGTCCGAGGAGATAGGAGAGGTGCTAAATGAATATTTTTCGTCAGTATTCACACAGGAGAAAGACAATGTTGTCGAGGAGAATACTGAGATTCAGGCTACTAGACTAGAAGGGCTTGAGGTTCATAAGGAGGAGGTGTTAGCAATTCTGGAAAGTGTGAAAATAGATAAGTCACCTGGGCCAGATGGGATTTATCCTAGGATTCTCTGGGAATCTAGGGAGGAGATTGCTGAGCCTTTGGCCTTGATCTTTAAGTCATCTTTGTCTACAGGAATAGTGCCAGAAGACTGGAGGATAGCAAATGTTGTCCCCTTGTTCAAGAAGGGGAGTAGAGATAACCCCGGTAATTATAGACCAGTGAGCCTTACTTCTGTTGTGGGCAAAATCTTAGAAAGGTTTATAAGAGATAGGATGTATAATCATCTGGAAAGGAATAATTTCATTAGAGATAGTCAACACGGTTTTGTGAAGGGTAGGTCGTGCCTCACAAATCTTATAGAGTTCTTTGAGAAGGTGACCAAACAGGTGGATGAGGGTAAAGCAGTTGATGTGGTGTATATGGTTTTCAGTAAAGTGTTTGATAAGGTTCCCCATGGTAGGCTACTGCAGAAAATACGGAAGCATGAGATTCAGGGTGAATTAGCAGTTTGGATCAGAAATTGGCTAGCTGGAAAAAGACAAAGGGTGGTGGTTGATGGAAAATGTTCAGACTGGAGTTCAGTTACTAGTGGTGTACCACAAGGATCTGTTTTGGGGCCACTGCTGTTTGTCATTTTTATAAATGACCTGGAGGAGGGCGTAGAAGGATGGGTGAGTAAATTTGCAGATGACACTAAAGTCGGTGGAGTTGTGGACAGTGCGGAAGGATGTTACAAGTTACAGAGGGACATAGATAAGCTGCAGCGCTGGGCTGAGAGGTGGCAAATGGAGTTTAATGCAGAAAAGTGTGAGGTGATTCATTTTGGAAGGAATAACAGGAAGACTCAGTACTGGGCTAATGGTAAGATTCTTGGCAGTGTGGATGAGCAGAGAGATCTCGGTATCCATGTACATAGATCCCTGAAAGTTGCCATCCAGGTTGAGAGGGTTGTTAAGAAGGTGTATGGTGTGTTAGCTTTTATTGGTAGAGGGATTGAGTTTAGGAGCCATGAGGTCATGTTGCAGCTGTACAAAACTCTGGTGCGGCCGCATTTGGAGTAATGCGTGCAATTCTGGTCGCCGCATTATAGGAAGGATGTGGAAGCATTGGAAAGGGTGCAGAGGAGATTTACCAGAATGTTGCCTGGTATGGAGGGAAGATCTTATGAGGAAAGGCTGAGGGACTTGAGGCTGTTTTCGTTAGAGAGAAGAAGGTTAAGAGGTAATTTAATTGAGTCATACAAGATGATCAGAGGATTGGATAGGGTGGACAATGAGAGCCTTTTTCCTCGGATGGTGATGTCTAGCACGAGGGGACATAGCTTTAAATTGAGGGGAGATAGATATAAGACAGATGTCAGAGGTAGGTTCTTTACTCAGAGAGTAGTAAGGGTGTGGAATGCCCTGCCTGCAACAGTAGTGGACTCGCCAACACTAAGGGCATTCAAATGGTCATTGGATAGACATATGGACAATAAGGGATTAATGTAGATGGGCTTTAGAGTGGTTTCACAGGTCGGCGCAACATCGAGGGCCGAAGGGCCTGTACTGCGCTGTAATGTTCTATGTTCTATATTCCGCTCCTGTCCCCAGGTTCATATCAATCCTGCCTCCATCCACTGCTCATTTAGTTATTTGACTGACTCACATCTTGGCAGGCAAGGAAAATCTAGGTTGGGTGGGAAGATGGTATAAGCCTCATGCTTCACCCACCCATATTCCAAGCTGCTATCCCACTTGACTGGTATTCGACCATCCAGGTTTAAGTTTCTAACAGCTACAGCTTGCATTTAGAAAAGCATCATTAACATATAAAAATTCCCCAATGCACTTCAGACACATGCAAACAGACAAAATCTCTCAACACACCAAAGAAAGCGATATTAACAGGCATAATTGGAATCTTGGTCAAATAAGGCTGGTCTTAAAGGAGGGAGAGTTCACAGTGATGCACTTTCAGCGACTTCAATAGAGAACAAAAGTGATCTCAGCAGCTGCATGTTTTCAGTTAATTCCAAAATACCTCTGCACAAGGAGAACTCATCCCATGGGCGATTCTCCACTCTGAGTTCTGGGGCAAAATTCTCCGTTATCGGCGCAAAGTCCGCCGATCGGTGCAAAATACGGCGCAAATCCGACTTGTGTCACGCCGCAAAAATCGTCGCGAAGTCTCCGGCCCGAAATGGGCTAGCAGTGACGTGACGGGATACGCGCTTGCTCACGTGGTTCACTCCGTGCAGCGTCATACACGCCGCACGGCATGACGGCTCATAAGGACGCGCTGCTCCCCCCCACCCGACTGGAACACCCGACCGGAACACCCGACCGGATGGCTGGCCGCCGCTCAGCCCTGAGGTTCCAGTCACGGGATGTGGAGGCGCTCCTGGACGCAGTGGAGCAGAGGAGGGAGGCCCTGTATCCCGGGCACGGCCGCAGAGTTGCCCCACGCCACAGCCGGCGTCTATGGAGGGAGGTGGCAGAGGCCGTCACCGCTGCGGCCCTGACACCACGGACAGGCACCCAGTGCCACAAGGTGAACAACCTCGTCAGAGCAGGCAGGGTGAGCCTCCCCTCGCCCCTGCCCGATATCCATATCCCCAATATCCCCCCTCCCCCATATCCCCCCTCCCCCCATGTCCCCCATATCCACCCTCCCCCATATCTCCCATATCCCCCTCCCCCATATCCCCCTCCCCATATCCCCCCTCCCCCATATCCCCCTCCCCCATATCCCCCCTACCCCATATCCCCCCTCCCCCATATCCCCCATATCCCCCTCCCCCATATCCCCCCTCCCCCATATCCCCCATATCTCCCCTCCCCATATCCCCCATACCCCCCTCCCCGATATCCCCCTCCCCATATCCCCCATATCCCCCTCCCCATATCCCCATCCCCCATATCCCCTCCCCCATATCCCCCATATCCCCCCTCCCCCATATCCCCCATATCCTCCTCCCCCATATCCCCCATATCCCCACTACCCCATATCCCCAATATCCCCCCTCCCCATATCCCCCTCCCCATATCCCCCATATCCCCCCTCCCCCATATCCCCCCTCCCCCACGACACAACGCCACTGCTGTCACCAACACCCTCCACCATCGCAGAAACACTCACCTCGGTTGGGCACTTTAGTGATGAGGCGTCTGGTACACTCACTGGTGCGCACAACACAGCCGTCCCGGTACAGCAGGTGGAGGTAGGAGCAGCAGAGGGGCCGGGCGGTTGGAGGGCAGCCCAGCCCAAGCGAACATCTGCCGCCCAGATGGATCCCGGGTTCCTGGAGTTACCACACCCAGCCATAGATCCGATGCAACCACCGACCCGGAGACGAGCGAATAGGGTGACGGCAGGCTTGCGGCGGCTGCAGTCGCAGGTGGAGGAGTCCACCCGCGTCCAGGAGCTGGGAGTGGTGCCGGTCATACGTGCCACCCAGGCCGACACCGCACGGGTGGCGTCCGCGGTGGAGGCAATGGGTGCGATGGTGTCAGACATGGGGAACGGTTTGCGAGGCCTGGGGCTTTCCGTGCAGGCAGCGTCTGTGGCCCAGGACATGGCTGCCCTCTCACAGGAGGCCATGAGCCAGTGCCAGCGCCAGATGGCAGAGGCGCTCAACGCCATGGCCCAGTCTCTGCAGGCCATGGCCCAGTCTCAGCAGGCCATAGCCCAGTCTCTGCAGGCCATGGCCCAGTCTCAGCAGGCCATAGCCCAGTCTCAGCAGGCCATAGCCCAGTCTCTGCAGGCCATCGCTGAGGGCATCGGCGCCATTGGCCATGTGCGAGCCGGCATCGCACAGTCACAGGCAGGGTTTGCCAATCCCCTGGGCTCCATGGCTGCAAACCTGCAGACCCCTGTCGATACCAGCACGGGCCTCCAGGACTGGCAGCGCCAGATGTCGGGGGGGCGTCGGATGGCCAGTCCGTTCGCATCCCCCACCCATGTAGAGGCCTGGGGGCCATCGGGCACCCCGAATGAGGAGGAGGTGTGGTCCGTCCCGGGTCCCCCTGTCGGGGAGGTCCCGGAACACCGCGACACCTCGGACTCCCCCCCTTCCGTCCCAGGTGCATCGGGTGGGCAACGGGCAAGACAGGCTGGCAGCTCCCGATTTCCACGCCCATCTAGTCAGTGAAGCGGGCGGCTATCAGCCTGTCCCGTGCCCGCTGGGCCAGCTGGTAACGGTGGACAGCCACCCGCCTGTGTCTAGCCCGTCTGCCCTGACCATTGCCCCCATCCCCCTCATCTGGGGAGGACTGCGCCTCTTCCTGCTGCTCCTCCACTCCGCCCTCCTCTGCCTGCGGCACATCGCCCCTCTGCTGGGCTATGTTGTGCAGGACACAGCACACCACAATGATGCAGCCGACCCTATCTGACCGATACTGGAGGGCGCCCCCAGAGAGGTCCAGGCACCTGAAATGCATCTTCAGCACGCCAAAGCACCTCTCTATCACTCCCCTTGTCGCTACATGGGCACCATTGTAGCGGTTCTCCGCCTCATTGCGTGGCCTCCGTCTAGGCGTCATCAGCCACGATCGCAATGGGTAGCCCCTGTCGATCAACAACCAGCCCCTCAGCCGGGGATGGCGTCCCTCGTACATGCCGGTGATGGATGACCGCGACAACACGTATGAGTCGTGTACACTGCCTGGGTAACGGGCGCAGACGTGCAGGATCATCATGCGGTGGTCGCAGACCACATGTATGTTCATCGAATAGGTCCCCTTCCTATTGGTGAACACGGCCCTGTTATCTGCAGGTGGCCGCACGGCGACGTGCATCCCATCAATCGCGCCCTGGACCATGGGGAACCCGGCAACAGCAGAGAAGCCCACGGCCCGGGCATCTTGGCTGGCCCGGTCCACAGGGAAGCGGATGTAGCGGTGCGCCATGACATATAGGGCATCCGTCACTGCCCCGATGCACCGATGCACCGATGTCTGCGATATGCCGGACAGGTCCCCACTTGGTGCCTGGAATGACCCCGTTGCATGAAAGTTCAGGGCCACCGTAACCTTGACGGACACGGGGAGAGGGTGTCCCCCGCCAGTGCCACGTGGTGACAGGTGTGCCCGCAGGTGGCAGATGTGTGCCACGGTTTCCCTCCTCATCCGGAGTCTCCTCCTGCATTCCCGGTCCGTGAGGTCCTGGTATGACTGCCGGGGCCGGTACACACGGGGCGCCCCCGGGTGCCTCCGTTGCCGTGGGACCGCGACGTCCTCCTCCCCCTCCTCGTCCTGTCAGTCAGGTGTCCCTCCAGCCTGGGCGGCTGCCGCCTGCCCCTCTGCGGCAGCCTGCGCCGCCTCTCTGGCACGCTCCTCCTCCTCCTCACCCAGGGCAACATAGACATTAGCGGCTGCCGCCACGGCGGCCAACATCACTGGATGATCGGAAAACATGACGGCCTGGTTGGGGGGGGGACGGGGGGGGGGGGGGGTGGGGGGGGGACATGTCATCATTGCCCATACCCCCTCCTCCCCCCAGCCAGGTGGCATGGACCGCATGGGTCCAACTGTTGGAGGCTGGCACCTGGCCAGGTGGACCAACTCACTTGCCCTCGCACCCTCCCTCCCCGGCACGGACCCCATCCTCCTCCCCGGCACAGACCCCCCCATCCTCCTCCCCGGCACGGGCCCCCCATCCTCCTCCCCGGCACGGACCCCATCCTCCTCCCCGGCACGGACCCCATCCTCCTCCCCGGCACGGACCCCATCCTCCTCCCCGGCATGGACCCCCCATCCTCCTCCCCGGCACGGAACCCATCCTCCTCTCCGGCACGGAACCCATCCTCCTCCCCGGCAAGGACCCCATCCTCCTCCCCGGCACGGACCCCATCCTCCTCCCCGGCACGGGCCCCCCATCCTCCTCCCCGGCAGGGACCCCATCCTCCTCCCCGGCACGGACCCCCCCATCCTCCTCCCCGGCACGGACCCCCCCCATCCTCCTCCCCGGCACGGACCCCCCCCATCCTCCTCCCCGGCACGGAGCCTCCCATCCTCCTCCCCGGCATGGGCCCCCCATCCTCCTCCCCGGCACGGACCCCCACATCCTCCTCCCCGGCACGGGCCCCCCATCCTCCTCCCCGGCACGGACCCCATCCGTCATCATTGCTATTATTGTGCATTTTGGTTCCACTGCTTCTACCAGGAATGTGTGGGATAATATTAAATATTCACTCAGTTACTAAATGACAACAGTTACCTAAGCTGGAAAACCTCTAAATGTTTTTGCTTTCCATTTGTTAAGATAGTCTTACATATTTTAGATTGTTAGCTGGCAGCTCTTTAATTATAACTGAATGCCAACTATAGGCAAGAGATCCCCAGTTACCAAAGACAATGGGGGAGAAATTTGTTTGTGAAATGGCACTATACCATTGACAACAGCACTTCCACAGGGGAAGAGGATATTAATGGAGAAACACGTGTTGAGCAGACCCTGCGTCCCACAAAAAACTGATGCTTTGGATGCAAATGCAACTGGTTGGGCACGATTCTTCCAAAAAGTTTCCAAGTGTGGAAGTGTGCAGGAACTGCCACAAGTTTCCCGGCGTCGGCCCGGCGAAACCATCACCACAATACAACATTAATTGGTCCACTTAAGGAGGCCCCATGGACTTCACGCCACAAATGAAGGCTTGCCAGCTGATTAACCGGGACCGCGCTCGCCAGCTCCCCACTAACACGGTCGAGCAGCACGTTAACTGCATTTACACAGCCACTCCCACTCAGCTCGCAGACATGGCGCTGAGACGACCAGCCCCACAATTTGGGAATGCAGACCTGGGGAGACTCCCAGAGGAGGTTGAGGCCAGGAGGAATGTCCTGTTACCGGACTGTCCCGGAGGGGGAGCCACACGTCAGCCAGTGCCGCCTGGGATGAAGTGGCAGCGGCCGTCAGCTCGGGCAGCATGACCAGGATGACCGGCACACTGTACCGCAAGAAGGTCAATGACCTAAACCGGCCGCATGGGCGAGTTGGCACTGGGCTCCTTCCGCTCCACGAGCCTGCAATGGCACCGTCACCAAACAGCACCGTGCCATGCCCTGGGCTGCCCCTTCCCAAACCCTTTGCTGAAACGGTCTCTTTAGGGTGGGCCGCCCCACCCTAAACCCCTTCCCCATTGGCCACCAATGCATCCACTATTTCCAGAGCCACCTCCTTAAGCACTCTGGGATGCAGATTCTCAGGCCCTGGGGATTTATCCGCCTTCAATCCCATCAGTTTTCCCAGCACCATTTCTCTACTAATGGGCAGTATAATCAAAGATCCCTCCCACCCGGCTTACTCACTCTTCCAACTTCTTCCATCGGGCAGGAGATACAGAAGTCTGAGAACACGCACGAACAGACTCAAAAACAGCTTCTTCCCCACTGTTACCAGACTCCTAAATGACCCTCTTATGGACTGACTTCATTAACACTACACCCTGTATGCTTCATCGATGCCAGTGCTTATGTAATTACATTGTATATGTTGTGTTGCCCTATTATGTATTTTCTTTTATTCCCTTTTCTTCTCATGTACTTAATAATCTGTTGAGCTGCTCGCAGAAAAATACTTTTCACTGTACCTCGGTACACGTGACAATAAACAAATCCAATCCAATCCAATCCAATCTCACTAAACCTTTCATTCTCCAACATTTCTGGGATCTGATTTGTGTCCTCATTTGTGAAGACAAAACCAAAGTATGTATTCAATTGCTCAGCCATTTCCTTGTCCCTTATTGCATTCCCCTGTTTCTGTCTGTAGGGGGCCTACATTTCTCTTTACCAATCTCTTTCTCTTCACATATCTGTAGAAACTCTTAGTGTCAGTCTTTATGTTCCCTGCAAGCTTCCTTTCGTACTGTACTTTCCGCTTCTTAATCAATCCCTTCGTCCTTCTTTGCTGAATTCTAAACTGCTCCTAATCCTCAAACCTATTATTTTTCTTGGCCAATCTGTATGCTTCTTCCTTGGATCGGATACTATTTCTAATTTCCTTTGTAAGGCCCTCTTACCCCCTTTGCTTTTGTGCCAGACAGGAATGAACAGATGCTGTAGTTCCTCCATGCAATCCTTGAATGTTTGCCATTGTCTAGCCACTGTCATCCCTTTAAGTAACTCTCCCCAATCTATCAAGGCCAACTCACACCTCATATCCGCATAGTTCCCTTTATTAAGATTCAGCACCCTAGTCTCCGAATCAACTACTTCACTCTCCACCTTGATAAAAAATTCTATCATGTTATGGTCGCTCATCCCCAAGAGGTCTCGCACAGCCAGACTGACAATAATTCTCTTCTTATTACACAGTGCCCAGTTAAAATGGCCTGCTCTCTAGTTGGTTCCTCCACATATTGGTCAAGAAAACCATCCCGTATACACTCCAGGAATTCCTCCTCGACGGCATTGTGGCTAATTTGATTTGCCCAATCTATGTGAAGATTAAAATCACCCATGATCACCGATATTCCCTTATTACATGCATCACTAATTTCTTGTTTAATGCCATTCCCAAACTCACCAGTGCAGTTTGGGGGTCTATCTATGACACCCACTAATGTTTTTTGTCCCTTGGGATTTCTCAACTCTCCCCATCCAGATTCCACATTGTCAGAGCTAATATCATTTTGCACTATTGTGTTTGTTAATTTCCTCTTTAACCAGCAGTGCCACACCACCACCTTTTCTTTTATGCCTGTCCTTCCTAAATACTGAGAACCCTGGGACAATCAGTTCCCATCCCTGTTCACCCTGCAGCCATGTCTCCGTAATCCCAATTACATCATACCCATTTATGTCTATCTGCGCGATTAGTTCATCCACTTTATTGCAAATACCCCGTGCATTAAGGCACAGAGCCTTTAAGTTTGTCTTTTTCACAATGCTTGTCTTGCTCCCAATAGTTTCCTCTACTGCCATGTTTGAATTTTGTCCTTGGTTTCTCCACCTATCACTTTTCTTATTCACTTTTCTACCTTTTGCTTTTGTCCTTGCTCCCTCTTTCTCTGACTCCTTGCATAGGTTCCCATCCCCCTGGCATTTTAGTTTAAACCCTCCCCAGCCTCTCTAGCAAATAGCCTCCCTAGGACATCAGTTCCAGTCCCGCCCAGGTGTAACCCGTCCAGTTTGTACAGGTCCCACCTCCCCCAGAACCGGTCCCAATGCCCCAGGAATCTGAAACCCACCCCCCTGACACCATCTCTTCAGCCACGTATTCATCCGATATATCCTGTCATTTCTATTCTGACTGGCACGTGGCACCGGTAGTAATCCTGAGATCACTACCTTTGAAGTCCAATTTCTTAACTTCCTTCCAAGCTCCCTGTATTCTGCCTTTAGGACCTCATCCCTTTTTTTACCTACGTCATTTGTACCGATATGTACCACGACCACTGGCTGTTCACCCTCCGCCTCCAGAATGCCCTGTACCCGCTCCGAGACATCCTTGACCCTAGCACCAGGGAGGCAACATACTATCCTGGAGTCTCGTTTGCAGACACAGAAACGCCTGTCTATTCCCCTTACAACTGAATCCCTTGTAACTATTGCACTGTAACACTTATTTACTCCTCCCCCTGCAGCAGAACCAACCGTGCTGCCACGGGTTTGGCTGTTGCTGTTTTCCCGAGAGGCCATTCCCCTCAACAGTATCCAAAACGGTATATCTGTTCTGCAGGGGAATGGCCACAAGAGATTCTTTTCTTGATTACTCCCAGCTTTTTAAACTTCTCTATCCTGTCTTTCAGGCTGGACTTGCGGGCAGCTGGAGCTCTCCTCACAAGATGCTGAATTGGTCGCACATTCTCATCTACCTCAAGATGATGTTCACCAGGAACACATCCAAGAATTGTGAAAATATTTTTGTAATTTGTCAGGATCTGTTCGGCAATCAATGGCTGGGATTAAAATCATAGAATCGCTACGGTGCAGAAGGAGGCCATTCGGCCTATCAAGTCTGCACTGACCCTCTGAAAGATCACCCTAGCCAGGCTCCTGCCCTATCCCTGCAACTCCGTAACACCACCTAACCCGCACAACACTGGACACTAAGGGGCAAGTTTTAGCATTTCCAATCCAGCCAACCTGCACATCCTTGGATTGTGGGAGTAAACCGGAGCATCCAGAGGAAGCCCACGTAGACATGCGGTGAAAGTGCAAACTCCGCACAGTCACCCAGGCTGGAATCGAACCCCGGTCCCTGGTACTGTGAGGCAGCATGCTAACCACTGTCCCACCGTGCCACTGATCCTCTCTGTTCTGGAGCTTAAGTGCTCCCGCCAGCAGAGAATTGGGACTGGTCTCTGCTTGCTCTTAGAGCGGTGCCCAGCTGCTAGTCTTACTCCTCAACCATGTAAATTTATGCATGGCGGAGTGCTCGCCAGATTCCATCAGGATCCTATTATCGTGCCGCCATTTTGATCAGACAGCCTGATCACAAAATCCACTGGTAGGACCCCCTCCCCCTATAATGCAAATTTTGATGCCCCCCCTACCGCCCCGCTGACAAGAAGGGTCATCCTCCCCCACCATGGGAATAATGGGTCATCCCCCCCACACCATGCTTGCATGAACTTGACCCGATCCCCCTATCCAACCTCCCCCCAGTGCCCACCCATCAGCCCCCGAGAGTCCCTTGTGTCTGACATTGCACTGGTGCACTGCCCCCTGTTACCATGGCACCTACACCTTGGCAGTGAAACATACAGCTTGTGCGATGGACCCCAAGGGGGATGTTAAGTGGGCCAGGGCACTGATAAATGTGCCCCTCTGCCGCTGACAGGCTGCAGATGTAGGGTTCCCCAAGGGTTCTGGGGAGCTGTTGAGCTCAGGTTGTGGGTGAGGGGTTGACCCCGAAACCCCCAACCTCTTCCAGGAATGGGTTTCCATGTCTTGTCTGCCCCTTCCAGCCCTGAGAAAGCTGAAGATCACCTTGGCATGGTGATCTCAGGTAGCCCTCAGCTCAACAGCATACTTCTGGTCTGAGGTTTTAAATTTGATGTGGCCTTTTGCGCCTGAACTGTTCTGCCTGATAAGCTGAAGAGCAGAGCTCAGTGGTTTGACTTCCTCTTTTCTCACAGCAGAAAGCATTTGGCTCCTTTGATGTGGTAAGGAGCTGTCAATCATGGTAAGACTGTTTATAAACATGGTGGTTAGTATCAAAGCAAGACAATGGAGATGCATTCAAGCGCAAAGGGTATGATAAATAAGTAATCAACCCAGTAGTTGTGTCTGAACCATTAACCTGCCAATAACAGGTTAGTGCAGGCATTTTCAAAGTCAGGGTCGCAACCCCTGGCTGTGTCATGGGCGTGTGTCGGGAGGATCGCCAAGTTGTCCATCGCGGCGCTCCCGATTGCGCAAATCTGCATACAGCAGTTGCAGTAGACGGCTTTTAACAATGCTGGCTGCGAGCGGCCTTCAAAATGACGGCCACGAGCATTAAAAAAATGTGGGTGCATTGCGCATGTGTGCTCACTCATCGGTGCGCATGCGCAGAACCACGTTCCCAACATGCATTGTAATAACGAAACATTTTAATGAATATTGTGGGTGTTTATGCCTTGTAACTGCTTGTTGGGTAGGTTTTTCCTGTAAGCTTATTGAACTGACAAGACAAGAAATTTTAATTGATTGTGGGATGCAAACTCATTACACTAGATTTTACTGGGGCTGTTTAGCACAGGGCTAAATTGCTGGCTTTGAAAGCAGACCAAGGCAGGCCAGCAGCACGGTTCAATTCCCATACCAGCCTCCCTGAACAGGCGCCGGAATGTGGCGACTAGGGGCTTTTCACAGTAACTTCATATGAAACCTACTTGTGACAATAAGTGATTTTCATTTCATTTCATTTCATCAGGCAGCTGGAGATGGACTGGGAGGCAAGGTGGCCCATTTAGTGATAGAGGGAGACAGGAAGGATGCACATTTGCGGGGGCAGTCTGGTGGGGGCATGCCTGAAATTTTTCTGCCACCAAGCTACCTTGCAAGAGCTCAATTGAGCTGCTTGAGCGGTCAATGAATGGTTTCTTCCTGCCTCTGCCGTTGATGAGATGCAGCCCCGGCTCCCGCTGACTGCAAAGCGGGGTCACACGAACTCCCCACGTCACCCCCCCCCCCACTCCCCCAATGTCTTCCTGCACTGAGGAGTTCCAGTGAGTGGAGCTCCTCAGTGCAGGAAACGGGATCAAGTGCGGCCTCGTCAGAGTGTCCTCCACTGAGTTTCCGAATTTCTAAAGAGTGTTTTTTCCTGGCACTGCGAGCTCATCCTGCGACTGTTTCAATTTGCATTTATGTAGCACCTTGCATTTATATAGCACCTGTTCGCAAAGTGCTTTACAACCGAATAAGTACTTTTGTAGTGTAGTTACTGCTGTAAGGTAGGAAACGCAGCAGTCAATATGTGCACGCAGGCTCCCACAAACAGTAACCTAATCATCTCTTTCAGCCATGTTGGTTGGGGATTAATGTGGGGTCGCGAATATTGGCCCGTATGAGTCGCGAAGGTCGGCACGTGTGAGTCGTGAAGGTGGGTTGGCGTGGGTTGCGAAGGTCGCCCGGTGTGGGTCCCGAAGGTTGGCTGGTTGGTAAAAATGGGTACCCGGAAAAAAGTTTGAAAAACATTGGGTTAGTGCAAGATGTTGGATTCCTTTTCAAGTGTTGTGGATGTTCAAGGAGCCGCTGGCCCTTGTAACAGCTGCAGTTTTAAAGGCTATTGACTGAGGGAGCAGAAGTTAAGAAAGGGAAAGTGTTCCTGCATTGATTCTTCACTGGACTGCTCTTCAGCTGGCCAATATCTTGGTGTCATGTGAAGCACTGCAAACCTCTTCTGGTACATGGAGAGTTAGTTGTCCAAATATTTAATATTATTGTCATGGGAGTGTCCCTTTAAGAAATGTTTTTGTCTTATCACATGGCTTCAGTGATGTCATTATGTAGGTGGAGCTGGGCTGTGGCTCTGGGTTTTTACTTTCGTTTTTGAGTTGAGAGCTGGCTGTGGTTCTGAGGTTTACTTTTGCTTTAGGTTTGAACTGGTTTTGTTCTGCACAGTTTGAAAGACGTTTTTTCCCTGCTATCTGCATTTTAAAAGCTGTTTCCAGGCTGCTTGACAACTTGAAAAGAATAATTGTTTTCTGGAAGAAATTCAAACTTGCTGTTTTGGAACGGACACAAGAGCATCCAAACCAGGTCTAGAGCGCTGTGTGCTGAACCACACCTTTAAAAAGGGTTTTCTGTTTTATGGGATCTTGTTATTAAATTGGAACAGTTAAGGGGAAATGTATTAAGGGTTATACATAGAATACTGTAGCTGTGTGGGGTATTTATGTTTGTAGTTGATAAAAATGTTTACTGTGTGTGTTTATAAAAATGTTAACTAAATTTATAGAGGCTTGAGGCCTCTGTTGAACAACACCTGAAAGGCAGGTCCTTGTGCTCATCGTAACCAAAATAAATGAACAGCTGTAGGCCAGGTGAACTCCATGATATACTTTGAAGTTTCCTAATCCCTGACCCATAACATAATAATAATCTTTACTGTCACAAGTAGGCTTACATTAACACTGCAATGACATTACTGTGAAAAGCACCTAGTCGCCACATTCCGGCGCCTGTTCGGGTACACATAGGGGGAATTCAGAATGCCCAAGTTACCTAAGGTTTCAAAGTTGCAGGAGTATACCGGCAGGCAGGAAGGTGGTTTAAAGTGTGCTTTCTTCAATGCCAGGAGCATCCGGAATAAGGTGGGTGAACTTGCGGCATGGGTTGATACCTGGGACTTCGATGTTGTGGCCATTTCTGAGACATGGAGAGAGCAGGGACAGGAATGGTTGCTGCAGGTGCCGGGGTTTAGATATTTCAGTAAGCTCAGGGAAGGTGGTAAAAGAGGGGGAGGGGTGGCATTGTTAGTCAAGGACAGTATTACTGTGGCAGAAGGGACGTTTGATGAGGACTCGTCTACTGAGGTAGTCTGGGCTGAGATTAGAAACAGGAAAGGAGAGGTCACCCTGTTAGGGGTTTTCTATAGGCCTCCGAAAGGTTCCAGAGATGTAGAGGAAAGAATTGCAAATATGATTCTGGATAGGAGCGAAAGCAACAGGGTAGTTGTTATGGCGGACTTTAACTTTCCAAATATTGACTGGAAACGCGATAGTTCGAGTACTTTAGATGGGTCCGTTTTTGTCCAATGTGTGCAGGAGGGTTTCCTGACACAGTATGTAGATAGGCCAACGAGAGGCGAGGCCATATTGGATTTGGTACTGGGTAATGAACGAGGACAGGTGTTAGATTTGGAGGTAGGTGCGCACTTTGGTGATAGTGACCACAATTCGATTACGTTTACTTTAGTGATAGAAAGGGATAGGTATATACCGCAGGGCAAGAGTTATATCTGGGGGAAAGGCAATTATGATGCGATGAGGCAAGACTTAGGATGCATCGGATGGAGAGGAAAACTGCAGGGGATGGGCACAATGGAAATGTGGAGCTTGTTCAAGGAACAGCTACTGCGTGTCCTTGATACGTATGTACCTGTCAGGCAGGGACGAAGTGGTCGAGCAAGGGAACCATGGTTTACTAAAGCAGTCAAAACACTTGTCAAGAGGAAGAAGGGGGCTTATGTAAAGATGAGACATGAAGGTTCAGTTAGGGCGCTCAAGAGTTACAAGTTAGCTCGGAAGGACCGAAAGAGAGAGCTAAGAAGAGCTAGGAGGGGACATGAGAAGTCTTTGGCAGGTAGGATCAAGGATAACCCTAAAGCTTTCTATAGATATGTCAGGAATAAACGAATGACGAGGGTAAGAGTAGGGCCAGTCAAGGACAGTAGTGGGAAGTTGTGCATGAAGTTCGAGGAGATTGGAGAGGTGCTAAATGAATATTTTTCGTCAGTATTCACACAGGAAAAAGACAATGTTGTCGAGGAGAATACTGAGATTCAGGCTACTAGACTAGAAGGGCTTGAGGTTCATAAGGAGGAGGTGTTAGCAGTTCTGGAAAGTCTGAAAATAGATAAGTCCCCTGGGCCGGATAGGATTTATCGTAGGAGATTGCTGAGCCTTTGGCTTTAATCTTTAAGTCATCTTTGTCTACAGGAATAGTGCCAGAAGACTGGAGGATAACAAATGTTGTCTCCTTGTTCAAGAAGGGGAGTAGAGACAACCTCGGTAACTATAGACCAGTGAGCCTTACTTCTGTTGTGGGCAAAATCTTGGAAAGGTTTATAAGAGATAGGATGTATAATCATCTGGAAAGGAATAATTTGATTAGAGAAAGTCAACACGGTTTTGTGAAGGGTAGGTCGTGCCTCACAAACATTATTGAGTTCTTTGAGAAGGTGACCAAACAGGTGGATGAGGGTAAAGCAATTGATGTGATGTATATGGATTTCAGTAAAGCGTTTGATAAGGTTCCCCACGGTAGGCTACTGCAGAAAATACGGAGGCATGGGATTCAGGGTGATTTAGCAGTTTGGATCAGAAATTGGCTCGCTGGAAGAAGACAAAGGGTGGTGGTTGATGGGAAATGTTCAGACTGGAGTCCAGTTACTAGTGGTGTACCACTAGGATCTGTTTTGGGGCCACTGCTGTTTGTCATTTTTATAAATGACCTGGAGGAGGGCGTAGAAGGATGGGTGAGTAAATTTGCAGATGACACTAAAGTCGGCGGAGTTGTGGACAGTGCGGAAGGATGTTACAAGTTACAGAGGGACATAGATAAGCTGCAGCGCTGGGCTGAGAGGTGGCAAATGGTGTTTAATGCAGAAAAGTGTGAGGTGATTCATTTTGGAAGGAATAACAGGAAGACAGAGTACTGGGCTAATGGTAAGATTCTTGGCAGTGTGGGTGAGCAGAGACCTTGGTGTCTATGTACATTGACCCCTGAAAGTTGCCACCCAGGTTGAGAGGGTTGTTAAGAAGGCATACGGTGTGTTCGCTTTTATTGGTAGAAGGATTGAGTTTCGGAGCCATGAGGTCATGTTGCAGCTGCACAAAACTCTGGTCCGGCCGCATTTGGAATATTGCGTGCAATTCTGGTCGCCGCATTATAGGAAGGATGTGGAAGCAGATGTGGGTGCAGAGGAGATTTACCAGAATGTTGCCTGGTATGGAGGGAAGGTCTTATGAGGAAAGGCTGAGGGACTTGAGGCTGTTTTCATTAAAGAGAAGAAGGTTAAGAGGTGACTTAATTGAGGCATACAAGATGATCAGAGGATTGGATAGGGTGGACAGTGAGTGCCTTTTTCCTCGGATGGTGATGTCTAGCACGAGGGGACATAGCTTTAAATTGAGATATAAGACAGATGTCAGAGGTAGGTTCTTTACTCAGAGAGTAGTAAGGGCGTGGAATGCCCTGCCTGCAACAGTAGTGGACTCGTCAACACTAAGGGCATTCAAATGGTCATTGGATAGACATAAGGATGATAAAGGAATAGTATAGATGGGCTTTAGAGTGGTTTCACAGGTCGGCACACCATCGAGGGCCGAAGGGCCTGTACTGCGCTGTAATGTTCTATGTTCTATTAATAGCATGTCTTTTGGGACTTGTGGGAGGAAACTGGAACACCTGGCGGAAACCGACGCAGACATGGGGAGAATGTGCAGCCTCCGCACAGACAGTGAACCAAGCCGGGAATCGAACCTGGGACCCTGGCGATGTGAAGCCATAGTGCTAACCACTATGCTACCGTGCTGCCCACTTGTTTGATTTGTTTTGTGTGTGATGAGGGGATTTTGCTTTATGTCTGCTATCTGTAACTGCAGATCTTTTTTCTTCCCATTACTTTTTGCTCTCAGTTTTAATTTGTCTTCTTGAAGTGAGCATCGTTCCATCTTATTAGCTCAACTTTACCTTTCACAGCTTCATTTTCAGGTCACGATCTTAAGCAATTTCACACACGTCTGAAATGTAGCACAAAATGTCTACCTGACACTTCACATTAACTTGATGCTGTCCTTCTGCAGTCATCATTCGAATGGTCACAAACTTTTTCTTACCTTGAGATTTGACAGTGCCAACCTAGGGTGAGTGATTCATCATAATCATCGTGTGACATCTCTCTGGCAACTGTCTTTATCGCCTTGCTTTTTCTCCTATCCAGTGAAACACTTGTGTGCAAAGCAATTAAGCTCTTTTCAGTTAGAGCACTGCTTTCTCCACACTGGACATGCAAAGAACAAAGAAAATTACAGCACAGGAACAGGCTCTCCGGCCCTCTAAGCCTGCGCTGACCATGCTGCCATCTAACCTAAACTTTTTAACACTTCTGGGGCCCATATCCCTCTATTCCCATCCAATTCATGTATTTGTTAAGACGCTCCTTAAACGTCATTATCCTACCTCCTTCCACCACCTCCTCCAGCAGCGAGTTCCAGGCACCCACTACCCTCTGTGTAAAAAACTTCCCTCGCACATCTCCTCAAAATTTGCCCCTCGCATCTTAAACCTATGTCCCCTTGTAATTGACTCTTCCACTCTGGGAAAAAGCTCCTGACTATCCACTCTGTCCATGCCCCTCATAATTTTGTAGACTTCTATCAGGTCGCCCCGCAACCTGCATCATTCCAGTGAGAACAAACCGAGTTTATCCAACCTCTCCTCATAGCTAATGCCCTTCATACCAGGCAACATCCTGGTAAACCTCTACACCCGCTCCAAAGCCTCCACATCCTTCTGGTAGTGTGGCTAGAATTGAACATTCTATTCCAAGTGTGGTCTAACTAAGGTTCTATATTGCTGCAGCATGACTTGCCAATTTTTATCCTCAATGCCTTGGCCGATGACGACAAGCATGCCACATGCCTTCTTGACTGCCTTCTCCGCCTGCCACTTTCAGCGACCTGTGGACATATGCATCCAGATTCCTCTGCTTATCAATACTCTTAAGGGTTCTGCCACTTACTGTATATTTCCCACCTGTATTAGACCTTCCAAAATGCATTTGTCAGAATTAAACTCCATCTGTCATCTCTCCGCCCAAGTTTCTAACTGATCTATATCCTGCTGTATCCTCTGACAGTCCTCATTGCTATCTGCAATTCCAACAACCTTTGTGTCATCCGCAAAGTTACTAATCAGACCAGTTACATGTTCCTCCAAATCATTAACATATACGACAAACAAAGGTGCCAGCACTGATCTCTGTGGAACACCATTAGTCACAGTCCTCCAATCAGAAAAGCACCCTTCCACTGCTACCCTCTGTCTTCTATCACAAAGCCAGTTCTGTATCCTATCACAAAGCCAGTTCTGTATCCATCTTTCCAGCTCACCTCTGATCCCATGTGACTTCGCCTTCTGTACCAGTCTGCGATGAGGGACCTTGTCAAAGGCCTTACTGAAGTCCATGTCGACAACATCCACTGCCCTACCTTCATCAATCAACTTCATCACTTCCTCGGAAAACTCGATCAAGTTAGTGAGACAAGAACTCCCCTTCACAAAACCATGCTGCCTCTTGTTAATATGTCCACTTGCTTCCAAATGGAAGGAAATCAAAGAATCCCTTCCAATAATTTCCCTACCACTGATGTAAGGCTCACTGGCCTGTAATTTTCTGGATTATCCTTGCTACCCTTCTTAAACAAAGGAACATTAGCTATTCTCCAGTCCTCTGGGACCTCACCTATAGCCAGTGAGGATACAAAGATTCCTGTCAAAGCCCCAGCAATTTCCTCCCTTGCCACCCTCAGTAACCTGGGGTAGATCCCATCGGGCCTTGGGGACTTGTCTACCTTAATGTTTTTCAAGACGCCCAACACATCCTCCTTTTTGATCTCAATGTGACATAGACTATCTGCACACCCTCCCCCACACTCATCATCCCCCAAGTCCTTCTCTTTGGTGAATACTGATGCAAAGTACTGACTTAGTACCTCATCCATTTCTTCTGGCTCCACGCATAGATTCCCTGTCCTGTTCTTGAGTTGGCCAACCCTTTCCCTGGCTACCCTCTTGCTCTTTAGATATGTATTAAAAAAGTCTTGGGATTGTCCTTAATCCTGTTTATCAATGACTTTTTGTGACCCCTTTGTGCCCTCCTGACTCCTTACTTAAGTTACTTCTTACTTTCTTTATATTCCTCACAGGCTTCATCAGTTCCTTCTAGCCATTACAAATGCTTTCTTTTTCTTTTTGACTCGGCTCACAATATCCCTCATTATCCAAGGTTCCCAAAACGTGCCATATTTATCCTTCTTCCTCACAGGAACATGCCGGTCCTGAATTCCTGTCAACTGACATTTGAAAGCCTCCCAGATGCCAGATGTTGATTTATCGTCAAACATCCATGCCCAATCTAGTTTCTTCAGTTCCTGCCGAATATTGTCATAATTAGTCTTTCCCCAATTTACCACCTTCACCCGAGGACCACTTTTATCTTTATTCAATAGTAGCTTAAAAGTTACTGAATTATGGTCACTGTTCCCGAAATGCTCCTCTACTGAATCTTCGACCACCTGACTGGTCTCATTCCCCAATACCAGGTCCAGTGCAGCCACTTCCTTAGATGGACTATTTACATATTGTTTCAAGAAGCCCTCCTGGATGCTCCTTACAAACCCTGCCCCATCCAAGCCCCTAGCACTAAGTGAGTCCCAGTCAATATAGGGGAAGTTAAAATCACCCACCACAACAATCTTGTTGCTTTTATACCTTTCCAAAATCTGCCTACATATCTGCTCTTCTATCTCCCGCTGGCTGTTGGGAGGCCTGTAATAAACCCCCATCATTATGACTACACCTTTCCTATTCCTGAGCTCTACCCATATTGCCTCACTGCATGAGTCCTCTGAGGTGACCTCCCGCAGTACAGCTGTAATATTCTCCTTAACCAGTAGTGCAACTCCCCCACCCTTTTTACATCCCACTCTTTCCTGCCTGAGACATTGAAATCCTGGAACTTTTAGCTGCCAATCCTGTCCCTCCCTCAACCAAGTCTCTGTAACGGCAACAATATAGTTCCAAGTACTAATCCACCCTCTAGGGCAGCACGGTAGCATTGTGGGTAGCACAATTGCTTCACAGCTCCAGGGTCCCAGGTTCGATTCCGGCTTGGGTCTCTGTCTGTGCGGAGTCTGCACATCCTCCCCGTGTGTGCGTGGGTTTCCTCCGGGTGCTCCGGTTTCCTCCCACAGTCCAAAGATGTGCAGGTTAGGTGGATTGGCCATGATAAATTGCCCTTAGTGTCCAAAATTGCCCTTAGTGTTGGGTGGGGTTACTGGGTTATGGGGATAGGGTGGAGGTGTTGACCTTGGGTAGGGTGCTCTTTCCAAGAGCCGGTGCAGACTCGATGGGCCGAATGGCCTCCTTCTGCACTATAAATTCTATGTAAAAGGTTCATCTGCCTTACTGTTATACTTGTTTCCTTTTTTGTTTGTGTGGTGTCCTGCACAATATTTTTATCCAGTACTCTGGCCTTGATCTTTCTGCTGGCCTTCCTGGAAATAGTTATTCCTCTTCTCTATTGCCTTGTGCTTGGAAGATCTGACCTGCCTCTTCGCATGCTGCAGATCCTCATCAGTTTGGACGGTCAGATCAGAGATAGGATTGTCTTAGGACAAGAAATCCTGCCATGTGAACCCGTCTACTGAGAGAAGAGGAGCTTACTCTCAAGAAAGCTATAAACATGTGCCGAGGCTCTGAAACTGATTAATCACCAGCCGAGGAGGGAGCTGAAGCTGAAGAGAGCCCAGTCCTTTGCTCCATCAAAAAATATCCATATTAATGTGAAATATGTCATGATATGCAGACACACACATAATGATGTACAGGCAGGCAGAGACAAGCAGCTAATGGACACAGAGAACAGGACACCATAAATAAGCAGGCAGGACACTCAGGGGTGGGATCTGACTATAAAAGACACAAGGCACTGACACTCCGCCTCTTTCCACTGATGAACATCTAGAGAGTATGTCAAGGGTGTTGTTACAATCTCACACCTCCACCACATGGCTAAGAGCCAGTCTGGTTCAGTCAGACAGAGTAACCACACTTAAGTTAGCAGAGAATTGAACTCACAGAGAACTGTGCTATCTGTGCTATTAGTTCAATAAACCTGATTGAACTAACTTCAAGGTCTGGAATATCTTTTTGATCTAAACTGCATCCAGTTGCAGCCAGTGTTATACCAGTGTACCTAACACGACAAAATAAATATTATGCTTGACACCAAAAAGACAGCTTCTGAATATAGAAATGCAAGTGTTCCACAATTAATTATTACAGCATAAGCTTTTTGTTTAAAAGTTTACAAAAATACATCTCTATTTAATCATAGTCAATGAGTAAAAAAATCTGTTAAGAAGGACAAAGCTTATGAAGGAACATGAAAGTTAATTGGATTTATTGTATGAGATGAAGATTCCGATTGTTTCCAATGATAAATATCCCCATTGCCTGTCACATTTGCTGTTGTGCCAGAAAAATGGAACCGAGTGGCAATTATTTCCAGTTTAAATAACTAGCATGGAATGTGCATTTTTGCTACCAGCAAATTCGCTCCTTTGAATGAAATATTGTTGGTATACTTTTTGTCATTTGGTTTAGATCTTCCAAAATGACTCAGCATCTGTAATTTAAACATTTATAGCCAAACTCTAGCATGTGACTAATAAAGCAAAAGGCAGACTAAAATTCTGTGCGTGTTCTCTACAGGGTTTTTCCAGCATGATCATAATCTTACATATATTAGTTGAATAAGTACTGAAATGAATGGTGCATGACATTAATCCACAAGTCACAAGGTCTCATCAAATAATTTATACCACACAGTCAACAGCTGAAGAAAGAAACACGGACACACACAAACACAGGATTGAATCCAAAGCCACAAAATGATAATGAAACTTCAGGTGAGCTCAAAATTGACTTCACATCCAAACAGCTGCTGGTTTTGTAATTCAAAAACATGCAAGGTGGAAAAAATGCATTGTTGTCTCTCCATTGCAAGTATATCTATCCACTGAATTCCAATAAAGTTATGTATTTCACTATCCCCCCTTGTACAAAGAGTGGTGAACACAGCCCAGTCCATCACACGAACCCGCCTACCATCCATTGACTCTGTTTACATCTCCCGCTGCCTGGGGAAAGTAAGCAGCATAATCAAAGACCCCTCCCACCCAGGTTATTCTCTCTTCCAGCCTCTTCAATTGGGCAGGAGATACAAAAGTCTGAGAACACGCACTAACAGATTCAAAAACAGCTTCCCCCTCCCATTACCAGACTCCTGAATGGCCCTCTTAGGGACTGAACTGACTTCTCTATGCATCTTCTCTACTGTTATAGCACTAAACACCATGTGCTTCACCCGATAAATATTTACACTGTGTACTTATCGTATGTCCTAAGTTTTTCATGTATGGAACAAACTACCTGGACTGTACGCAGAACAATACTTTTCACTGTGCCTCGGTACACATGACAGTAAATCCAAATCCTCTGACCTGTCTGTAGCCTTTGACAAGCTTGACCCAACCATCCTCCTCTAATGGCTTTCCATTGTCATCCAGATGTGTGGATTTGGGTCGTAGCCCTGCAGGTCATTGATTTTGAGGTGCTATTCAGACAGCTTTTAAATTAGTTGGCTGTTTCAGCCCCTACAACCCTCCGGGTAAAACAAATCCTCATCTCCCTACTAATCTTTCTATCAGTCATTTTAAATTTATGCCTCGAGTCACTGACCTCTTTGCCAGGACAAGCAGACCCTTCCCATCCACTCTATCTAGGCCCCACACAATTCTGAACATCTCAATAAACTCTCCCCTCTGCCCCCTCTGTTTCAAGGAGGACGTTCCCAGCCTATCCTGTCTCATAGCTGGATTTTTCCAGTCCTGACGACATCCTCGTAAATCTCCTCTGTATCCTCTTCAGTGTAATTACATTCTTTGTTGTAATGAGTTGACAGTACTCAAGTTGTTGGCAAAACTAATGCTTTATATAGTTTCTGGAATCCACCTCTTCATTCACCTGAGAAAGGAGCAGCGCTCCGAAAGCTAGTGATTCGAAACAAACCTGTCGGACTTTAACCTGGTGTTGTAAGACTTCTAACTGTGCTCACCCCAGTCCAACACCGGCATCTCTACATCATGATCACATTGAATAGCAGAGCAGCTTTTTGGGCTGATTGGCCTATTTCAAAGACCTCTCCCACCCAGGTTAAGGGCAGCACGGTAGCACAGTGATTAGCACAATTGCTTCACAGCTCCAGGGTCCCAGGTTCGATTGGGTCACTGTCTGTGCGGAGTCTGGAGTTCTCCCCATGTGTGCGTGGATTTCCTCCGGGTGCTCCGGTTTCCTCCCACAGTCCAAAGATGTGCAGGTTAGGTGGATTGGCCATGATAAATTGCCCTTAGTGTCCAAAATTGCCCTTAGTGTTGGGTGGGCTTACTGGGTTATGGGGATAGGGTGGAGGTGTTGACCTTGGGTAGGGTGCTCTTTCCAAGAGCCGGTGCCAACTCGATGGGCCGAATGGCCTCCTTCTGCACTGTAAATTCTATGAAATTCTATGAAAACTCCATATTCCTGTAAGCCCTCTTAACCACCTAACTGACCTGTCCTATTACTTTCAGTGATTTGGGGACATTCACTCAAAGGTCCCTCACTTCCTCTTTACTACTATTATTGTGTATTCCATTGCCTTGTTTGCTCTCCCCAAATGCATTCCCTCACACCAGGGTTGAATTCTATTTGCCAGTCTGTTGATATTTCCTTGTAGTCTACAGCTATCCTCCTCGTTATCAACCAAGTCACCATTTTCTGTGCCATCTGCAAAGCTCTTGATCATGCCACTACAGTTACGCCCAAATCATCAAAACATACCACAAAAAGCAAAGGACTTCATACTGAATCCTGCGGCAAAGTTCTCATCCTTGTATATAAGTCCCTCCATCCCTCTCTATATCTGTACTCTCATCCAGGTTGAAAAGCTTCTGAGAGATCTGCACTCCTCTAATTCTGGCATCTTGAGCATCCCCTTTATTAATTCCTCCAACATTAGGTCATGACTTCAGCCTTCTAGCCCCAAAGCTCTGGAATCCCCCCACTAGACTGCTCCCTCTATTTCTTTCTGTTATGATGGGGAAAACCCTGCAATTATACAGGGAAATATTGGACTTTAAAAAAGACCTACGTTTTATAGTCAAAGGTGGCTGAGAATGTATAGTGTAATGGCTGCAGGAGATTTCTCGAAGGAACAATGGAACCCCTCACTGTGGTTTCAGACAAGGTAATTTGAATATATTCTAAAGACTGATTACCATCTCTGGTACAGACAATGGAACATAATGGCAATCTCATCCAAAGGTCCTGGGCATAATTGCCTCGACTGACGAGTGGATTCCAGTGCGAATACACAAAGGTGGGGGTTAAAAGCTAGCTGAGAGAGCTGCCAGTGTCTGTTGATCTGTGTGTGTGTGAGTGTGTGTGAGTGTGTGTGAGTGTGTGTGTGTGTGTGTGGTGTGAGAAAATCAGCTGGAGGTTTGCCACACTGGTGAGAGAGTAACCCAGGCAGGACCCCTGCAAAATGACCATCTTTTGCAGGAACATCCAAAACTGACCCTCTGACTGTGAAAAAGAACTGAAATCTCTCTACCAAACTAGAGAACACCTGAAGTGAAGAATCAACTACTGGAATCAACCTGTATCGGCTGCCACATATCATCATCCAACTGCCCGCAAACCAAGGACTGTTCCATATAACGTTTTATTTATATTTACTTATTATTGGACTCAATTCTTACTTCTAATCCGTATGAATGTAAGTGCATATATTTGATCATTTCTCTGTACATTTTTAGTAGTTAATGAATTCTATCTTAACTCAAGAAAGCCTGGTTGAATTAGCTTCTTTTAAACATAACTCTTGGGTCTGGCAAAGTTATCCCAGGGAAAGGAAAGCTTGTTAGATCAAACCTTTGCTGCTACCAGCAACAGGTCGGTTGAATAAAAGTGCGGTGCTAATCTGGGCCCTCTCCTGGCGATTGTGGGAGAGCTTTTCCTAAGGAGACACCGAGAGGGCATTGTTAGCCACATGCGTGGTTCACAGTGGTGGGTTTGTGTGACAGAAGGGTTGGGAGGTTTGAAGAGAGAGGAGGGTTGGAGAGAGGGTTGGGGGTCGCATGGGGAGTTAAGAGTGGATGCTCACGTGGGGGTGTAAAAGTCTCGCAGGGGTTGGTGGGGGAGGCATTGGTGTCGACTCACTCACGCAGCCTGGTGTAGGTCGTTGACCTTTTTCCGGCATTGGAAGCCATTCCACCTGGTCACATTCCCGGCGCTCACAGCCCCCACCACCTCATCCCAGGCAACACTGGCTGCCCTATGGTTGACTCTCCTGGATCTTCAGGGGGTCAGGACATCCCTCCTGGCCTGCACTGCGCCTAGGAGCCTCCCCAGGTCAGCATCCCCAAATCTTGGTGCCGTCTCCTGAGCTCCATTGTTGTGAGGGGTTGTGATTGGTTGAGCAAGTACTGCTTAAGTGCTGCTCAATCTTGTTAGCGGGGGCTTGGCGATCGCGGTGCTGGCGAATCAGCTGGTGAGCCTTCATTTGCGGCGAGAAGCCCATGAGGTCTTGTTAAGTGGGTCAATTAACGTTGAATAGTGTTGCCTGCCTTGCTGGGCCGAGCCCAGGGAAGGTCGCGGCAGTTCCCGCTCACTACCACACTTAGAAATCTTTCAGGAGAATCGCGTCCATAGAGTCATAGAATCATACAGCCAAAAAAGCTCCTTCGGCCCATCGAGTCTGCGCAGGTCAAAAACAACCACCTAACCATTCTTCACCCATTTTCCAGCACTTGGCCCTTGCCTTGTATGCCTTGGGATCGCAAGTGCACATCTAAATATTTCCTAAATGTTTTGAGGATCTCTGCCTCCACCATCCATTCAGGCAGCGAATTCCAAATTCTCACCACCCTCTGGGTAAAAAGGATTTTCCTCACGTTCCCGCTAAACATCCTGCCCCTTATTTTAAATTTATGGCATCGGTTTCTCCCCACTGCCTCACTCTCCACCGATTATTCCAATAAAATTCGGACAAAGGCGGGAGAAAATGTCCAAAGGCTCCGTCACAAGCGGGAGCTACCAAGTGTGCGACCTCCTACTCCATGGCCGCCACCGGAAGTCCCCCTCATTAATAATCTTTATTAGTGTCACAAGTGTGCATACATTAACACTGCAATGAAGTTACTGTTAAAGTTCCCTAGTTGCCACATTCCGGTGCCTATTCGGGTATACTGAAGGAGAATTCAGAATGTCCAAATTACCTAACAACGCATCTTTCGGGACTTGTGGGAGGAAACCAGAGCACCCGGAAGAAACCTACACAGATACGGGGAGAACGTGCAGTCTCTGCACAGTCAATGACCCAAGCGGGAATCGAACCTGGGACCCTGACGCTGTGAAGCAACAGTGCTAACCACTGCACTACCATGCCTGGGGTGTCCCAGCCAGATTGTGGCAAATTGAGGGGCCTCACCCAGATCTATAACTTTTGGGGCAGTTTTGGTCACAGGCCTTATGTGGCTTGGTGTCTAATGTTGCTTTATGATGCTACTGCGAATCGCTTTGGTACGTTTTATCGTGTTAAAGACACTATATAAATACAGGCAGCAGTTGTTGTTAAAGATCAGCATGGCAAAAAGTAACTAGTTTACAAGTAACCTCACAACATAACCTATATGTATGTGACTTTAAGGGTATTATATAAATGTTTAGCTGCTTAGACCTTTTCTTCTGATGTTGCTTGCATGCATCTGACCCAAAAAACACTGTTGACATAATGTGGAAGGGGGCCAGTAGGGTGTCAGGAGGGTGGGGATTCTCCCTAACTTGAACCTGAAAGCTGCTGCAACCTCAGCCTTTAATCGGACCCAGTGCATTGTCAACAATGGGACACTTAGTGAGAGCAGATGTACTGACCCTTTCTCATGCAGATGTGGACCTCACTTGGGGATCTAGGCCAGGATTCTATCCTGAATCTCTGAAGGCGTACCCTACAATTTAAAAAAATGAGGAAGTCATCTTTGTAAGTGTCCCTGACCTTAGCACAAAACTTGGATTTTCTGGCATCTTCAGTGGTAACGTGTCTCAGATTCACCTCTAATCCGTCCCCCAGTGATTTTGTAAACTTTGACATGGGAGGAAGAGGCGGGTACTCTTGCAACATTTAAGAAGCATCTGGATGAGCACTTAAATCCCCAAGGCCCAGTAGGCTATGGACCAAGTGCTGGTAAATGGGATTCATATAGATTGGTATTCAATGGTTGGCAGAGACATGGTGGGCCGAAGGGCCTGTTTCTGTGCTGTATGACTCTATGAATATCATTGATACATTGTTTAGATGGAAGTTCAAAAATGAGATATGTATTTTGAAAGTTTATTGTGCACAAATGTTTCACAATGATTTATACTGTTGCAGTAATTTGTATATTATTTACATGTATTAAAATGTAAGGTAAGATAAAGTCACTATAATCCCAGGTGACCTTAGGCTGCTTTTCCCTTTGAGGGGGTGAGTTGACTGGTGTGGTTTAACCTGGGAATCACCGGGCGGGATTCACTGATCCTGAGGGTAAGTGTTGTCGCCGTCGTAAACGCCGTCGCGTTTTAAGACGGCGTCAATAGGCCCCTAGGACCAGCGATCCTGTGCCACACAGGGGGCCAGCACGGCACTGGAGCAACTCACGCAGCTCCAGCTGCCGATACCGGCGTCAGAACGGGCGCCGTGGTTCTGTGCATGCACGCTACGGCTGGCGCGGGTTCGCACATGTGCGCTACGGCCGGCTCGAATTTGCGCATGTGCATGGGTTGCCTTTTCCGCCCTGACGCAACATGGCGGAGAGCTACAGGGGCCCAGCGCAGAGGAACACTAGGAGAAGCCTGCCCGCCGATCGGAAGGCCCCGATCGCGGGCCAGGCCACCGTAGTGCCCCCCCCCCCCCCCTGGGGTCGGATCCCCCCTCCCCCCCACCAGGCCGCCCCTCGCAGGATGAACGGCGAGGTCCCGCCAGGGAGGACCACACCTGAGCGGCGTCGGCGGGACTCGGCCTATCTCGGCGGCCACTCGGCCCATCGCGTGGGCATTCGCATAGAGCCAATGGCGCCGATTCTCTGGCCACCGGAGAATTGGCGGACCGGCGTCGCGTGAATCGCGCCCCCCCCCCCCCCCACCCCCCCCCAGCGATTCTCCGACTCAGCCTGGGGTCGGAGAATCCCGTCCACCATTCTTCAGCCGAGGGGCAAGGCTGAGAAGGCAGGGCCTTCATGAATAACCTGAAAACAGGAACCGGTACATTGGATAGGAACATCCATCAGTTCACAAAGTAAATTAGTATTATTAAGTAAGTGGTAATTCAAGTCTTGTGATACAACAAGGTGTGTTACCTTGAAGGCTTTCCCGATGGCGTGTGGTGTGGCTTCAGTGGGAAATCCCATTAATAAGCAGTGGGGGGAATAGAATCCCATTACCAGAGAACACATGCCACCATGATACACCCGGCTGTGGGACTGGAGAATCCAGCCCAGTATGTATAAGGAATATACATGCAAACACATCAAGCACACACAAACTGGCTTTCAAAAAAATGTCCTCATAATAGACTGTTTATCCAGAATGAATTATTGATAAGGAGGGAATGGCAATTGTGATTTCCAAATCCTATGCAAATAGTAGTGAGTGAACAGCAATGTAGCAATGACCTATTATTGCATAATCCATGGGAGGGATTTTACCTTTTCTTTGCAGATTGTAACAGCGGGTGGCAAAAGCAGCATTGAAGCCACTGGAACAAACAGTGGCTTTATCCTCTGTATTGTTAGAATCTTAAATGTTGAAGGAGCGGGTCCCATGATGTCAGGCTAGCCGGCTGCCCCACTAGCAACTCCAGTTTTTTAAAGATCGGGCCATTTCTAAAGGCCATCTGGGTGTACGAAAGTTACAATGGGAACGCTTCCCTGTACCCCCTACCCCATGCACCACCATCGCCGCCCCGTCACCAGCACTGCCCCAGGCACTGCCTGTGGGCTGCCCCTGACATGGCCCCTGCCTGAGCAGTACCAGGGGGCAGTGGTCATGACCCTCTCCCCACTGAAAGAAAAACTCACTTGAGCTGCTCCGGGAGGTCTGTCAGCCAGGCGCCAGGCGCATGCCATGGTATTATTCCTGCCGGGAGGGGATGTTCAGGCGTAGAGGCTTGATAGTGTCATGCAAATTTATTATAATGGTGTTCCTGATGTTGAGCAACTGGATTCGCCGGTCGCGGACACCAAAACCGTGATCGGCGATCAGCCGGAGAACCAGAGTTCCCGACCAAATCCGGGGTGCCGCTTTTGTGATGCTCCGCCCCCTCCAAAGCAGCGTACTCTAGGAGAACGCCGCACGACAAATTGACAGCCTCAGGACATTGCCTGAGGCCTGCCCTCCGATGCTCCGCCCCCGATGGCGTGGGACACGTGTGGCCCCATCCTATCCGGAACCCGACGTGGCGGCTGTGCGCATCCGCGGCCAAGGACCCGGAAATTCTCCGGGGTGTATTGGCAGCTAGAGCCGGGTGCTCCAAGCTGCCAGCATGCTAGCTCCCAATAAAACGGAGAATCGGTGGCCATTTTGCACCATATTTTCTGGCGTAAAATGCCACCGTTCCCATGCCGGCGTGGGGATATAGCCCTAGAATCGGAGAATCCAGCCCCAGGTTTCAAACAAAATAAATATAAAACAACTATTTCACAAGCATAGTTGGATGTATTCATTCATTTCATTTTTGTGTTTTTCAACACCTGCATTAAAGTTGTTATTTGAGTGTATTAGCCTCTCCTAAAAGCCCAGACTTGTAATTCATGACCACAGAAATCAGTAATGGTCTCAATGGATTCTGAGCTGGGTCGGTGAATTTTGGACAGGATAATGCTACCACAGAAACCTTCGCCATACCTAGTGTCTGTTGGGTGTTGGGCTTGCCACCATACGTATTGCACGCCGGAAGAATACAAGTAAATGTTTAAGTCAACTTAGGTCTAATTTCCCATCATTCCCATGGCATTCAAACCTAATGCTTTGAAAGTATGTATAAAGCAAACATCCACTGTCTGTACTGGCTTTCACGGCCTAAGGGAAATAATTTAACAGACATGGAGAGTAAAGGTCATACGCAGTCCTATTAGAGGCTGACTATCATTATAATTGCTGCCCGCAGATCTGAACTTCTGGCATTCTCCATATTTTGTTTTTTTAACTTTTCGCTGAATTGAGCTCAAGGACGCCTGTGAGATTTGAAAGTTCTTTCATTGACAGGCCATTTGGGTCAGATTTTTAGATCTTTGTTTGTTCGCAACAGGCAACATTCCTCCCTTTAGCTCATGTGCATAGTTTATTAATAATAATAATCTTTATTAGTGTCACAAGTTAGCTTACATTAACACATCAATGAAGTTACTGTGAAAATCCCCGAGTTGCCACACGAAGGCACCTGTTCGGGTACACAGAGGGAGAATTCAGAATATCCAATTCACCTAACAGCACATCTTTCGGGACTTGTGGGTGGAAACCGGAGCACCTGGAGGAAACCCACGCAGACACAGGGAGAACATGCAGACTCCGCACAGACAGTGACACAAGCCCGGCTGGCCTTGGCGCTGTGAAGCAACAGTGCTACGATGTCGTCCCACAGTGCCTTTGAAATTACATTTCTTGGAAAAGGTAACAGTACATAGGAGGATTCACAATGGTGTTCACTATAAAGTACCTCTCGCCATCACATTTCAGGATTATGAGAAACTGAAGGATTGAATGGTGGAGTGGCATATACAGATTTATTGCAGGAGGCTCCAACCTCACTGCTGACAGAACCTTTGACACCTATAACTGAACTCCATGATTCACATCATCGTGCCCGTTGATATCAAAATGACCAAAACGTTTGAGTTATTTTTGCCATGGGCTGCCACTGCTGACCTTTGTAACATCCTTTAGGATGTTTCTGCATCTATTTGGTCGTGGATCTGCTCTTTAAAACATGCCCTCGTGTTCATAAGCCTTGGGATGACATGAAAGTTGAACAGCTTCGATATGTATTGTTGCACTCCTTTTCCAAGATTTGGAATGCTGTAGATGGAAGTCTCTTTTCTATTTGGATCCAATCCAAGGCATCCATAAGCTTCTTAACCTTGAAAGAATTCCTCTCCCTGAATGGAAAGCTGCCATGCACGCACACTTTGCATCTAGCTGTCCATGCCAACTTCTACCTTGATTATTCTTCATCTTTCCGCATTCCAACAAACTAGTTATTTTTTGCAGAGGACTGGTAAGTGTTGGAAGCTATTTAAGAAAGCTTTGTGAGGCCCATTGGCAGGCTTAAAGTTTGTTTCAGGTGTATGGATCGCTGAGAAATGAATCTTGTAAAATGCTCCAGAAAGGATCCTTTGCTTTGTGGTGGTTCCCACTATTCTGCATTATTTTGCCTTGCAGTAAGGCCTTGAATTGGAGATATTAGAGGGGGAAGACCAGCATCATGTTAAGATGTTCATGGGATACTCACCGCCATGCGGTGTTACGATAGTGACATTTAAGGGCCATCTTGACAAATACATGAATAGGATGGGAATAGAGGGATACGGACCCAGGAAGTTTAGAAGGTTGTAGTTTAGTCGGGCAGCATGGTCGGCACGGGCTTGGAGGGCCGAAGGGCCTGTTCTGTGCTGTACATTTCTTTGTTCTTTGTTCTTTGTATGCCTGGATGAATGCAACCTGCAAGTACACCCAAGCAGCTTGACCCCATTCAGGCCAGAGCAGTTTGACCATCACTGGAATGTTGGAGCTGCAGTACTATTTACCGGGTCCACTCCAGTGACTCACTGAGTTTACTTCGATGACATCTTTCTCCACTGCAACCTCTACCACACAGAAGGACAAGAGCAACAATTTTGTTGAAACGCCTATGCCCCCATGTTTCTTTCCAGGTCACACACCATCGTGACTTGGACGAATAGTGCTGCTCTTTCATCATCACTGAGTTAATTTCAGGGCTATCAAAGTGTCAGCTGTTGCTCAACTGGTTGCACTCTCAACTCAGGATCACAAGGTTTTCGTTTCAAGTCCCAGACGAGGGCCCGGGTGTAAAACTCGGGGCTGAGGAAGAACTGCATTGTCAGAGGTGGTGGCTTCTGGTTGAGATGTTAAACCGAGGCCCTGCTCAGCTGATGTAAATGATCCTAAGGCACTGCCTTGAATAACAGTAATGGGTGGGGGGATGGGGAAGGGTTATCCCTGGCCAGTACATATACCTCAATCAACGTCACAAAAACATTGAGGGGCGAATTCCCCCATAATGAGACTAAGTATGGTGATGGCTGGCTACAGCGGTGCCATTCCTGCTGGACAGAATGGCAGGGTCCAGTGCCAGATCCTGTGCTTGGAACCTCATTAATTATGTACAGACAATTTCCTAGAGTCATAGAGTTGATGTGTTGGGTGTTCTGGATCACATACAGGTCACCAACACTTGAAATAGTGCAACACTATTTTATTGAATCATTAACTGTTTAAACATACTCAGACTGTGGGTAAATACGATACTAGCTTTAACGAAAGACCTTTGCCTTGTCCTAACCAGTCGATGCACTCAGAACATGGTGAATGTTTGTGTTACAGGCTGTGAGCTCTGTCCTCCTAGCTAGCTGCAACTCGAATGAGCGGGAACTCTGATGCCCCCTGTCTTTATAGTGCGTGTGCTCCAACTGGTGATTGGCTGCAGTGTTGTGTATGTTGATTGGTCCCACTGTGTGTCCATCAGTGTGTGTCTGCACCATGATATACTGGTGTATATTATGACATCCCCCTTTTATAAAAAATGTACCTGCGTGGCAAAAAATAGTGTATGGTGAATGTTCCTGACTATGTGTGTGCGAAATATTTACAGGACTATGCACATGAAAACTAAGCTATTTACATGGGAAGGTGCCTGGTGCAGAAAAAACAGTGTGTCACAAGAATAACGAGATGAACACTATATACAAACCACGTAAACGATTAAACGGAAGAACAGAACAAATCAGAAAGTCCATAAGTCCACAAAGTTCACAAATTAAGTCTCTGAGGTGGGCGACGAATTCTGGATGACCATCAGGGTGGCACACCATTCATAAGATCATAAGACCATAAGACATAGGAGCGGAAGTAAGGCCATTCGGCCCATCGAGTCCACTCCACCATTCAATCATGGCTGATTTCAACTCCATTTACCCTCTCTCTCTCCATAGCCCTTAATTCCTCGAGAAATCAAGAATTTATCAACTTCTGTCTTAAAGACACTCAACGTCCCGGCCTCCACCGCCCTCTGTGGCAATGACTTCCACAGACCCACCACTCTCTGGCTGAAGAAATTTCTCCTCATCTCTGTTCTAAAGTGACTCCCTTTTATTCTAAGGCTGTGCCCCCGGGTCCTAGTCTCCCCTGCTAATGGAAACAACTTCCCTACATCCACCCTATCTAAGCCATTCATTACCTTGTAAGTTTCTATTAGATCTCCCCTCAACCTCCTAAACTCCAATGAATATAATCCCAGGATCCTCAGACGTTCATCGTGTGTTAGGCCTACCATTCCTGGGATCATCCGTGTGAATCCCCGCTGGACCCGCTCCAGTGCCAGTATGTCCTTCCTGAGGTGTGGGGCCCAAAATTGCTCACAGTATTCTAAATGGGGCCTAACTAATACTTTATAAAGCTTCAGAAGTACATCCCTGCTTTTATATTCTAAGCCTCTTGAGATGAATGACAACATTGCATTTGCTTTCTTAATTACGGACTCAACCTGCAAGTTTACCTTTAGAGAATCCTGGACTAGGACTCCCAAGTCCCTTTGCACTTCAGCATTATGAATTTTGTCACCGTTTAGAAAATAGTCCATGCCTCTATTCTTTTTTCCAAAGTGCAAGACCTCGCTCTTGCCCACGTTGAATTTCATCAGCCATTTCTTGAACCACTCTCCTAAACTGTCTAAATCTTTCTGCAGCCTCCCCACCTCCTCCATACTACCTGCCCCTCCACCTATCTTTGTATCATCGGCAAACTTAGCCAGAATGCCCCCAGTCCCGTCATCTAGATCGTTAATATATAAAGAGAACAGCTGTGGCCCCAACACTGAACCCTGCGGGACACCACTCGTCACCGGTTGCCATTCCGAAAAATAACCTTTTATCCCAACTCTCTGCCTTCTGCCTGACAGCCAATCGTCAATCCATGTTAGTACCTTGCCTCGAATACCATGGGCCCTTATTTTACTCAGCAGTCTCCCGTGAGGCACCTTATCAAAGGCCTTTTGGAAGTCAAGATAGATAACATCCATTGGCTCTCCTTGGTCTAACCTATTTGTTATCTCTTCAAAGAACTCTAACAGGTTTGTCAGGCATGACCTCCCCTTACTAAATCCATGCTGACTTGTCCTAATCTGACCCTGCACTTCCAAGAATTTAGAAATCTCATCCTTAACAATGGATTCTAGAATCTTGCCAACAACTGAGGTTAGGCTAATTGGCCTATAATTTTCCATCTTTTTCCTTGTTCCCTTCTTGAACAGGGGGGTTACAACAGCGATTTTCCAATCCTCTGGGACTTTCCCTGACTCCAGTGACTTTTGAAAGATCATAACTAACGCCTCCACTATTTCTTCAGCTATCTCCTTTAGAACTCTAGGATTTAGCCCATCTGGGCCCGGAGATTTATCAATTTTTAGACCTCTTAGTTTCTCTAGCACTTTCTCCTTTGTGATGGCTACCATATTCAACTCTGCCCCCTGACTCTCTGGAATTGTTGGGATATTACTCATGTCTTCTACTGTGAAGACTGACGCAAAGTACTTATTTAGTTCCTCAGCTATTTCCTTGTCTCCCATCACTAGATTACCAGCGTCATTTTGGAGCGGCCCAATGTCTACTTTTGCCTCCCGTTTGTTTTTAATGTATTTAAAGAAACTTTTACTATCATTCCTAATGTTACTGGCTAGCCTACCTTCATAATTGATCCTCTCTTTCCTTACTTCTCTCTTTGTTACCCTCTGTTTGTTTTTGTAGCCTTCCCAATCTTCTGACTTCCCACTACTCATTGTCTGGATCGATGCTGTATACCGACAGCGGCTGGTATCTTTGCTTAGGGGACAGCCTGTTTTCCGTTACGACACCGACTCGAAAAGGTGCCTTCGGGTCCTCGGTGTCACTGCTGTGTGGGAGGTCCGCATCGGACTCGGTGACCATGGGTTAAATTGCCCGGACATTCCTGTTAGGAATATTAGCGCTATGAATTGGCAGGCTGAGCTGCTCGGCAGAAGGCAGCATAGTGGCCAAGTGCCATATCGTAGGCATTGTCGAGATTTTGCAGGGCATTGCCGCTTTAAATGGGCGGAGCCACAGTTGCCGCAAGTCGTAGCGTCAGCACGTTCGCTGCGCCACCGCACATGCGCGGTGCGGTCGTGCGTGGTGCACGCCTGCGCATTACGTTCCTCAATGTCGCCGTCCCTTCGTTTGGTGCGCACAAGCGTGGGAATCCGCGAAAAGCGCGCAAAATGGCCGCCCTCATCCGGGCTGAGGCCCTGGAGGTGCTCAATCACTTGGACCCTTTCCGCCTCGTGGGGACCTTGCCGCGCCGTTTCAGCCGCTTGGATGTGGGAATACCGACTCGTGGCGTTTGCATGTAAGACACAGGTCTCGATGGCGGTTGCTAGGGTAGGTTGCTTTACTTTGAGGAGCTGCTGACGTAAGGGGTCCGACTGAACACCGAAAACAATCTGGTCGCGTATCATGGAGTCGGAGGTGGACCCGTAGCTGCAAGACTGCGCAAGGATGCAGAGGTGCGTGAGAAAGGATTGGAAAGGTTCATCCTTGCCCTGCAAATGCTGCTGGAACACGTAGTGCTCGAACTTTCATTCACCTCTACGCTGCAGTGAGTGTCAAACGTGAAGAGGACCGTCTTGAACTTCGTTTTATCTTCATCATCCGCAAAGGTGAGAGAATTGAAAATGTGGATGGCATGGTCCCCGGCCATGGAGAGAAGAAGAGCAATCTTTCTGGTATCCGAGGCGCCCTCCCTGTCTGTGGCTTCGAGGAAGAGCTGGAAGCGCTGTTTGAAAATCTTCCAGTTGGCCCCGAGGTTGCCGGCGATGTGGAGCGGCGGCGGCGGGCTGATGTTATCCATGTTGCAGGATGACGGAATGCTGGCGGAAGGCAGATCACTTGCAGGTAGGTCTAAGAAGTGCTAATATCCCTCAACTCCTGGTATCATGATGTGTTGGGTGTTCTGGATCACATATAGGTCACCAACACTTGAAATAGTGTAACACTATTTTATTGAATCATTAACTGTTTAAACATACTCAGACTGTGGGTTAATACGATCCTAGCTTTAACTAAAGACATTTGCCTTGTCCTAACCAGTCGATGCACTCAGCACATGGTGAATGTCTGTGTCACAGGCTGTGAGCTCTGTCCTCCTAGCTAGCTGCAACTCGAATGAGCGGGAACTCTGATGCCCCCTGTCTTTATAGTCCGTGTGCTCTAACTGGTGATTGGCTGCGGTGTTGTGTGTGTTGATTGGTCCCACTGTGTGTCCATCAGTGTGTGTCTGCACCATGATATACTGGTGTATATTATGACAAGAGTCATTGATGTTTACAGCATGGAAACAGGCCCTTCGGCCCAGCTTGTCCATGCTATTCAGTTTCTATCACTAAGCTAGTCCCACTTGCCCGCATTTGGCCCATATCCCTCTATAATCCCATCTCCTCTCCTGGCAGACTGGCAGCTGATTTGTTCACCCAGCCTCAGCTGATGGGTTCAAAGGTCCTGGCACCATATTTGAACACCAGTCCCGCACACTCGTAGCACACTCTCCAGCTCACATGTCTTCATCAGATGCGCAGGATGTCAGCAACCCTGAGGAAAAAGGCTAGCAGCCTCAAGAAGAAACCTATTCCTCAATTCAACCATCTTCTCCCCCGAGCCCAGCACCTGCAAGGCACCCATGCCCCACTTGGAGCTCTACCAACCACCTCTGGAGTCTTCATCCGTCCTCTTCTATTAAACGTTGTGGTATCCCTTTGCCCCCTTGTTTGTGAGCTTTGCAGGCAGGCTTTGTACGGGTCCAGTTTCTCTCCCCTTGATCTTCTTTCTGCCTTCCATTGTTTGTCTTCTTCATCCACCTCCTTGCCCCAGTGCCTGAGATTGTGAGCCCATGCCCTTCCCCCACCCCTCTCCTTGCACATACCTCCTTCCATATTGCCTGCTCCCTTGTCTTTGTCGGACCACCATCCCGACCGCGTCACCTCAGACTCCATCCCGGGTTGAACTTCCGACCTTTGTTGTGATGGCTGCATGGGCACCGCAGCACTGTACTATCCAGGACACCAACGGGCAGCTATTTTAATGAGTATTCATGAGATGCAAAAGAATGCAAATGGGGATCACGCATCCGGCCATTGGGAAGACTGACCCGCCATTGACCCGCTATTTGGAGAATTGCAACGTGATTTGCACCGGTGGTTTTCCGCTTTTTGGCCTCCTCTATATTCTCCGCTCCCACCCGTCACTAAACCTATCCCAGGCAGAATGGGATCATAGAATCATAGAATTTACAGTGCAGAAGAAGGCCATTCGGCCCATCGAGTCTGCAGCGGCCCTTGGAAAGAGCACCCTACCTAAGCCCACACCTCCACCCAATCCCCACAATTCAGTAACGCCACCTAACCCTTTTGGACACTAAGGGCAATTTATCATGGCCAATCCACCTAACCTGCACGTCTTTGGACTGTGGGAGGAAACCGGAGCACCCGGAGGAATCCCACACAGACACGGGGAGAACATGCAGACTCCGCACAGACAGTGACCTAGCGGGGAATCGAACCTGGGACCCTGGAGCTGTGAAGCAACTGTGCTAGTCACTGTGCTACCGTGCACCCCCCTCCCAATTTTGCCCATCACCTGTTCATTATCACATTGCTGTTTGTTGGTGTTTGCTGAGTGCAAATTGGCTGCTGTGTTTCCCACAATACAACAGTGTGCCTACACTTCCAAAAGTACTTCATTAGCTATAAAATGCTGGGATTGTCAGTGGCTGTGAAAAGAGCTGTATGAATGGAATCTTTCATATTTTTTTCTTTTTAATTTATTGAAATCCCATTACGCTTGCGCTATCACCACAGAAACTATAACAGTACAAGAAGGCCCACAACTGTCTTCTCAGACCAACAATGGTAGGAAATGAAAATACAGTGCAATCTTCACAACATCACTCACATTTCAGGAACAAATAAGAAAATATATTTTTAGTTTCCTCATTTATCTGCAACACCTGCCATGCCTGTAGGTGGTGCTATGATAGGTTGTTCCAATCTTAAAAGCCACCTTCTGTTCGATTTCAGAACAGTAACACGTAGTTTGGTTTAGAATTGTGAGGCCACATGCATTTTGAAACAAGCTACGGAGTATTTCTTAATATTATAAATAACTTATGTAAGACTGAGTGTGTTTGCAATTTGTATTTAGGGATTTGCAGCAAAAAATGATTTTGTGTATTATAAAAAAAACCAAAGCATCTAGAACAATAAAACAATCTCTTTTCACCTCCAGTCTCAACTATTTCAATGATTTCTGAGTTGGGCTCCCATTCTCAATAAACTTTAGTTTATGTCAATCTCTAATGCCTATATCTTACTCAACATCAAGTTCTGCTCAGCGCATCATGCTGTCTTTGCTGACTTACATTAGCCAAATTGGCCTAATGGTACCATTTTTAAATTCTGTTCATCATATTTTAATCCTTTCCCTTATTTAGCCCTGTAACATCCCTGGAACGTGAGCAGGGGATGGATTGTGGGGCCAGAGCGACCCCGCACACGATTGGCTTGTCCAGGCATGGACTGCCATTGCTGTGGCCTGCAAGGCAGCCATCTTGCTGCGCACCCACTGACTGCCCTCCGTGGCCCATGGTTCTGCAGAGTGACACCGGCAGTATGGGTGCCCCCAACAGCCCCCCCCCCCCCACCCCCCACCCCCCGCACTCCACCCACCACCCCGGCATTCCACCACCCCAACCAACCACCACACCCTGCACCCAAGCTGGCACCCCCCCGTCATATGACCCCACCGGCCGCCACCTGCCGCTGGGGCAGCACGTGACCCACCCAAGGGCATCGGCCAGAGTAGCCCCTACAGGGGGTCGCAGGATTGGGGCAGCGGAACGTACCTCTGGCATGGGCAGCAACAGCCGACGGTACCCCTGGCAGCATGTATGGGTGCAAGGTCCAGAGGCCTCCACTGTGCCAGGCACCAACAAGGCCAGGGGTGAGGAGATGGGGGGGGGGGGGTCATGCAGGGGTGAGTTTGCAGTGTCAACTGGAGCCACCATGTAGCCCGCCATGTAGGTACACAACATGCTAACATATCGGCTTTTCACTCCCTGCAGACAATAGATATTGGAATTCAACCAGCAATGGTGGCCTTCCTCCTAGTCGCCGGAGTCCTTGGGGATGCGCTGCGGATGTTCAGGCGAGAGCTGCATGAGGAGGAGGAAGCTGCAGCAGCAGGGCCTGCCCCAGAAGAACAGGAGGCAGCCTGTGAGGATGGAGAGCCGGCCGCCCAACAGGCCAAGGAGGAAGAGGTGCAAAGGAGGCACTGCATTAGGCCTCGTGTGTACCGCCTGTCTTTCGAGGACCTGTTGGACTGTGCATTGAAAACTCAGAATGAGCATGGGATAGTGCAACATATCTACCAGATCATGGCACACCTGACACCGTGGGGGAATGGGGAAGGACACCCAATCCCGGTGGCCGTCAGGGTGAAGGTCGCCCTGAACCTCTACGCCATGGGGTCATAGATAATAGATCATAGCATTTACAGTGCAGAGGGAGGCCATTCAACCCATCTAGTCTCCACCGGCCCTTGGAAAGAGAACTCTACTTTTTCTTTAGCAAACAATTTTGTTGAGGTATTTTAGGCATATAGAAAAAGTGACATTGTACAGTACAAAAAAAAGAAGTCAAGACACAAATTAAACATAGTGCAAACCACGGCTCTGTTCACGCAAGGACCTGCCTCAATATCCCCCTAATCTACTCTACTCTAGCCCCCCCCTCCTGCTGGCGCTTACTCCTCTGCGAAGAAGTCAATAAATGGCTGCCACCTCCGGGCGAACCCTAATAGCGAACCTCTCAAGGTGAACTTGACTTTCTCTAGGCCAAGAAAGCTCGCCATGTCCGGTAGCCATACCTCAGCCCTCGGGGGCTTTGAGTCCCTCCATGCTAACAGTATTCATCGCCGGGCTACCAGGGAAGCAAAGGCCAGAATGTCGGCCTCTCTCTCTTCCTGGACTCCCGGTCCTCCGAAACCCCAAAGATTGCCACCTCAGGGCTCATTACCACCCCAGTTTTCAATACCCGGGACATGACATCTGCGAATCCCTGCCAATACCCCCTGAGTTTAGGGCACGACCAGAACATGTGTACATGGTTAGCCGGCCCTCCGGCGCATCTAGCACACTTGTCCTCCAGCCCGAAGAATCTGCTCATCCGGGCCACCTGGCGCATGTTGCGGTCGTGTTTATTCTGTTCAGGGCTTTTGCCCAGATACCATCGTCCATCTCCCCCCCGAGCTCCTCGTCCCACTTAAACTTCAGGTCCTCGGTCTGCGTATCCTCAGCTCCCATTAGTTCCTGAGACTCGACCCTCTCCCACCTCTCCCCTAGAAACTCCCTGTCCTGCCTCCCCTTCAGCGGGAGACGTGGGAAAGATGGCACCAGTCTGCATACAAAATCCCACACCTGTAAGTATCTAAAGTCGTTCCCTCTCGCCAGCCTAAACTTCTCCTCCAGCGCCCTCATGCTCGGAAAGCTCCCTTCCAGGAGCAGATCCCCCACTCTCACAATCCCCGTCCTCCTCCACAGTCGATACCCCCGTCCATGTTCCCTGGGGAAAATCGGTGGTTTCCGCAGATTGGGGTCCACACCGATGCTCTTACCTTCCCTACATGCCTCCTCCACTGGCCCCAGATCCGAAGAGCCCCCACCACTATCGGGCTGGTAGAGTACCGTGCCGGCGGAAGCGGCAGATGCGCCGTGACCAGGGCTGCTAAGCTAGTGCCCCTGCACGAAGCAGCCTCCATCCGCTCCCAAACCGACCCTGCACCCACCATCCATTTTCTTATCATCGCCATGTTGGCCGCCCAGTAATAGTTGCTGAAGTTCGGCAACGCCAGCCCCCCTTCTCCTCTGTTCCTTTCACGCATCACCCTGTTCATTCGCGGGGACTTCCCTGCCCATACAAATCCCAGAATAATTTTATTCAGTCTCTTAAAGAAGGACCGCGGGATAAAGATGGAGAGACACTGAAAAACAAACAAGAACCGCGGGAGAATCGTCATCTTAACAGTCTGCACCCTCCCCGCCAATGACAGCGGGAACGCATCCCACCTCTGGACCTCCTCCCTCTCTCGTTCCACCAGTCGGGACAGGTTGAGCTTATGCAACTTGCCCCAGTCCCGTGCCACCTGAATCCCCAAATATCGGAAACTCTCCCCCACTAGCCTGAACGGCAACCACTTCAGCCTACTCTCCTGCCCCCTCGCCTGAATTACAAACAACTCGCTCTTAGCCATGTTCAGTTTGTATCCGGAGAACCGGCCAAATTCCCTCAGGGTTGCCATAATACCGTCCAACCCCACCATTGGGTCCAATACATATAACAGCAGATCGTCTGCGTTTAATGAGACTCTATGTTCCACTCCCCACCGGACCAGCCCTTTCCAGCTCCTAGAAGCTCTCAGTGCAATTGCCAACGGCTCTATGGCCAGCGCAAACAGCAGTGGGGAGAGAGGGCAGCCCTGTCTTGTCTCACGGTGCAGCCTAAAGTAGTCCTTACACTCGCCTCCGGGGCCTGATAGATTAGCCTAACCCAGTCGATGAACCCCGCCCCGAACGCGAACCGTCCTAGTACCTCCCACAGATAATCCCACTCAACCCGGTCAAAAGCCTTTTCAGCATCCATGGCGACGACTATCTCTACCTCCCTACTCTCCGGGGGCATCATAATCACGTTGAGCAGCGTTCTTAGGTTGGCCACCAGCTGCCTCCCCTTTACAAACCCGGTTTGGTCCTCCCCAATTACATCAGGTTATCAGTCCTTAATTCTAGTCGCCAAGATCTTGGCCAGTAACTTGGCGTCTACATTGATCAAAGAGATCGGCCTGTATGACCCACAAGCCTCCGGGTCCTTATCCCGTTTCATAATAAGCGAGATGGTGGCCTGCAACATCGTCGGGGTAAACTCCCTCTGTCTCTTGCCTCGTTAAAGACCCTGACCAGCACCGGCCCCACTATCCGGCAAATATTTTGTAAAACTCCACTGGATACCTGTCCCGCCCCGGGGTTTTACCCGACTGCATGACCTTCAAGCCCCCCAATACCTCTTTGATCCTGACCAGGGCCCCCAGTCCGTCCACCAACCCCCTCCCCACTCTTGGGAAGGTCAGTCCATCTAGGAATCGCCTCAGTCCCCCCCCCCCCGCCCCCGGTCTCCCGGGTGGTTCCGAAGTGTACAGCTTCCTATAAAAGTCCCTAAAGACCTCGTTCAGCCCTGCCGGGTCACCCACTAGATTACCCTCCCCATCCACTACCCTCCCTATTTCCCTAGCCGCTTCCCTCTTCCTTAGCTGTTGCGCAAGCATTCTACTGGCCTTCTCCCCATTCTCATAAATCACGCCTTTTACCTTTCTAAGCTGCTCTGAGCAGCACCTCAAATTCGGCCTGCATCCTCTGTCGTTTCCTGAGTAACTCTGGCCTCGGGGATTCCGCGTAACTCCTGTCCGTCCGTAGAATTTCCTTAATCAGTCGGTCCATCTCTGCCCTGTCTGTCCTGTCCCTGTATGCCTGGATTGAAATCAGCTCCCCTCTCACCACTGCCTTCAGTGCCTCCCAGAGCACCGCTGCCGAGACTTCTGTCACCTGCAGGTAATTCTGTACATATTTCCTCAGCCTCTCGCACACCCGCCTCGTCTGCGAGTAATCCAACTTCCAGCCTCCATGGTGGGTGCTGAAAGCTGTCCTTACAAAACTGCAGGTCTACCCAGTGCGGAGCATGGTCCGATATGGCAATTGCCGAATATTCTGCCCCCACCATTCCGGCCAGCAGGTCCCTACTCACAACAAAGTAGTCAATTCGGGAATACACCTTGTGGACGTGGGAGTAGTACGAGAACTCCCTCGCCATCGATCGGCGAAATCTCCACGGACCTGCTCCCCCGTTTGCTCCATGAACTCTCCCAGTTCCTTTGCCATCGCTGGCAACCTGCCCGTTCTTGAACATGACCGGTCCAGGCTCGGGTCCAGGACTGTATTAAAATCCCCGCCCATGATCAGCTTACGCGAGTCCAAGTCGGGGATCTTCCCTGGCATCCTCCTAATAAAATCCACATCGCCCCAATTAGGGGCAGACACACTGACCAGGACTACTCTCACCCCTTCGAGCTTACCCCTCACCATAACGAACCTGCCACCCCCATCCACGACTGTGCCCTCCGCCTCAAACTGTACCCTTTTATTAATCAGGATTGCAACCCCCCTTGTCTTAGAATCAAGCCCCGAATGAAAGACCTGACTGGCCCAGCCCTTCCTCAACCTAACCTGGTCTGCCACTTTCAGGTGCGTCTCCTGCAGCATGACTATGTCTGCCTTCAGAACCCGCAGATGCGCAAACACACGTGCCCTCTTCACTGCCCCGTTTAACCCTCTAACATTCCAGGTGATCAGCCTGGTCAGGGGGCACTTCGCCCCACCCCCCCCTTTGCCGATCAGCCATCTCCTTTCCTTGGCCAGCCCCGCAGCCATGTGTCGTGCTTCATCTGGCCCGCCTCCTGACCGGCTCCACCCATGACCTCCTCACTGTTGCCATGCCCAGTTTCCATCCACGTCAGCAGAATGACTCCCCCCCTAATAACACCATCCTGTCACCTAACCCCTGCTCTAATCTAACAATCTGCACACCCCCCACCTCGGCTTCCGTTGACTAGCCCCACTCAGCTAGCCTGGGGCTCCCAGCCTCGGCGCCAGCGCGTCTCCCACCCATTGTTCCCAGTCACTCCTCCCCCGACCCATCCCTACCACTACCCCAGATCAGCCCTACTTCAGCAAACACTCTATACAAGTCATAAACAACCCCCACAATTCAAGTTAAACAAGAAAAAAAAAGAGATAAGAACTAACAGGCACTCTCAGTCCTTCCCATACAGACACAGAAAAAGATTGCACAAAGTTCCCCTGAAGCATCCACCTTAACCCAACTCTTTCAACTGTTTTCTTTATTATTTCCCCCCCAGCCAAACTCCAACTAATCAAAGAGCCCAAAAAGGAAACATTCAGGTAAACCACGCAAAAAGCACGCAAAAAAACCCACATCCCTACCCCCTTCCAACCCCCTAAAAAGGTTGAAAAAACAAACGACAAAAACGGACCCGAACATGCAGGCACTTTTCAAAACGGGAGAGACACCACATTTACTTAAAAGTTCTATCATGAGTCCAAACACCCTCAGCTCAGGGCCAGCCCTTGCTTCTTAACGAAGTCCATCGCCTCTTCGGGTTCCTCAAAATAGTGGTGCTGACTCTCATACGTAACCCACAGTCGCGCCGGAAAAAGTAGCCCGAATTTCACCTTGTTTTTGTACAGTATCTCCTTCACCTGCCTGTAGCCTCCTCTCCTCCTGGCCACCTCAGCACTCAAATCTTGGTAAACATGCAGGGTGGTATTGTCCCAAGTACAGCTTCATGTGCCCTTTGCCCATTGCAGCACCCTTTCCTTGTCCAGGTACCTGTGAAAGCGTACCACCATCGCTCTTGGGGGGACCCCCTCGTTGCGGCTGCCTCACCTGCACTCTGTGTGCCCTGTCCACCACAGGCGGGCGCGGGAACACCTCGTTCCCCAGCAACTTCTGGAACATACCCTCCACAAACGCGGCAGCGTCCAGCCCCTCTCCCCCCTCCAAGAGACCCACGATTCTCATGTTCTGCCAGCGAGATCTGTTGTCCAGGTCCTTCAGCCTTTCCAGAAGCACTTTTTGCTGGTCCCTCAACCTCCCAATCTCCACATCCGCCACCGTTTGAAAGTCAGCCTGCTCCTCCACTGACTTCTCCAACTGTTGGAGCTTCTCAGCCTGATCATCCAGCCTTTTTTCCATCCGGTCAATCGACTTCTGTAGCGGCTCCAGGTTGTCGTGCTTCAGAGCCAAAAAGCCCTCCTGCATAGTCTGCAGCAGCTGCTCCATTGTGGGCTGGGCTGTCGGTGCCTTGCTCTGAACACCAGCCATGCTGGTCTCTCTCACAGCCTCCACTGTACCCTTACTCGACCACTTCTTCTGTTCACGGTCCCTCCGGCTCCTTAGGTCCATACAGTTCTGTACGGGTCCTGTGCCTGAGTACTATTGCTTTCCAGTTCCACGCTCAAAAGCGCAAAAACGTCGGGGGAAAAGGTCCAAAAGTCCAACCAAAACGGGAGCCACCAAATGTGCGACCTACTCCCTCATAGCCGCCACTGGAAGTCAAGAGAACCTTACTAAGCCCACACCACCACCCTATCCCCGTAACCCAGTATTCCCACCTAACTTTACTGGACACTAAGGGCAATTTAGCATGGCTTATCCACCTAACCTGCACATATTTGGACTGTGGGAGGAAACCAGAGCACCCGGAGGAAACTCACGCAGGCACGGGGAGAACGTGCAGACAGTGACCCAAGCTGGGAATTGAACCTGGAGCTGTGAAGCAACAGTGCTAACCACTAAGTTAGTGTGCCGCCCAGGCGCCGAGTGGGAACCTGTCTGGGATCTCACAGAGCTCGGTGCACAGGTAAATCCGCACCATCAAGGAGGCCTTTATGCCCAGTCGGCACAATACATCCATTTCAATGGGAACCGAGTGCACCAGGATGCCCAGGCAGTGGGATTCACCGCCATTGCTGGGATGCCCTGGGTCCAAGGGGTGATTGTCAGGATGTGTGTCACCCTATGTGTACCTGCAGATGACAGGCCATGCTCCACAAACTGAAAGGGGTTCCACTCGATAAACGTGCAGCTGATGTGTGACCATCAGATACGCATCATGCATGTCTGTACCCGATACCCGGGCAGTGTGCACGGCGCGTGGTTCCTGGCCTCTTTGAATGACAGTGGTTATCCGTTGCAGCCATGGCTGATGACACCCATCCGGAGGCCACAGACGAGTGCGGAGACCCACTACAACGGCACTCATGCTACGACTCAGGGGCATGATTGAGCAGTGCTTCGGCATCCTGAAGATATGGTTCAGTTGCCTCAACCGCTGTGGAGGGGCCCTCCAGTATAGCGCTAGGAGAGTCTCCACATCTCGGTGGCCTGCTGCATCCTCCACAATATTGCGCTGCAGAGGGGCGAAGTTCTGGAGGAGGAGGATGAAGGCGAGGCCTCCTCTGATGGGAGGATGTGGGGGAGGCCGAAGATGGGCAGGCACGGGAGGCTGCACAACGTGTGTGCCAGGGCCGATGCACGGGATGCTCTGATCCCCTCCAGGTTCACTGACTAGGGGGACTGGGCATGGAAGAGACATCCCATCCTACACACTCCCATCCCCACTTGCCAGCCACCCCCTCCCATGAACACCCTCCCTGCACACCCCCCACCCCCCGGCAACCCGCTTTGTGATTCCTACCTGCCTCACTACAGGGTGTGGGCCCTGCGTTGGCTGCAACAGTGGATCTGGCCCATGGGATGGAGGACGATGGTCATCTGCTCTGGGATGAGCTCTGGTGCTCTGCATCGTTTGACAACGTTTGATCCTGCCTATGGCAGCACTTTTCTCCGTCCACCTGTGCGATCCCTGCATGAGCTGGCCATTCCATCACACGGTTCCATCAAATCCCTGGGGTGGCGGAGATGGGAACGGTGGAGGGGGATGGGGGTGGGACACCTGAGTGCTGGCTGAACGGCGGCCCCTGAGCCAAGCCCACCCACAATATCTGCCCACTCCCCTCCCCCCCACACCCCCCACCCTTTGCGCCATCAAGCCCCATGTCCTGCCCATCTTCTGACAGAGCACCTAGGCAGGTTGTAACATTCTGAACAGGTGTTTAATGTGAACAAATGTATACAGGTTTGTGCCCTAACCCCGAACACTATACTCAAAAATAGAGAATTCCGCCGTATACCTTTGGCCAAGCCGTTGCTCATCCATTCGCGTAATTCCTTCTTTGGCTTAACATCCTTTTAAAAGGCTCTAAATATGAATTCAAATTATTGTAATTGAACTCTGTTTTAACATTTTACAGAGGTTGCCAGACCGGCTGAATTTCTCCAGCTCTATTGTTTCAGATTCCAGCATTGGTAGTATTTTGCTTTTTTATTATTGTAATTGTTGCTATTGTTGAAAGTATCTCATTCAGTTCAGAGAGAATTAAGCATTGCTTGACTTAGACCTGAGAAATGTAATAAAAGGTAACAAGAGCCAAACATAAAGGTGCTGGACTGAAGGCCAGAAAAAGTTCAGTGAGATGAAAAAAATGGGGCCTGCTCTAAGATAACAAGTGAGGAAAGTTAAACAGGTTGACAAATTAGCCATAAGAAATTTTCAAATATAAGAAGTTGAGAGTTCAAAATAAAAAGGGTGCTGAAAATGTGTGGTCAACAATTGTATCCATTGGTGTCTTCCGCCACTGAATTTACTGGAGTTTGTGGTTCAGCAGGAGTGCACCGTACTAATTGACTGGGCTCATACCCAAATTACCATGTAGTAGATAGCCTGGGTCACCAGGATACTGGGAATTCCATCTTCACGAGTTTGGGTCACATTCCTGATCTGGAACTTCCCTGGTGGGTCCCACTTCCATCCTTCTGGAGACCGGTGTGCTGTATTTCACGGGACATTCCAAATCTCTTGGGCAGCACGGTAGCATTGTGGATAGCACAATTGCTTCACAGTTCCAGGGCCCAGGTTCGATTCCGGCTTTGGTCACTGTCTGTGCAGAGTCTGGACATCCTCCCCGTGTGTGCGTGGGTTTCCTCCGGGTGCTCCGGTTTCCTCCCACAGTCCAAAGATATGCTGGTTAGGTGGATTGGCCATGATAAATTGCCCTTAGTGTCCAAAATTGCCCTTGGTGTTGGGTGGGGTTGCTGGGTTGTGGAGATAGGGTGGAGGTGTTGACCTTGGGTGGGGTGCTCTTTCCAAGAGCCTGCACTTCTGCACTGTGAATTCAATGATAATCTATGATAATCTTCCTGCCCCCAGTGGTGCGCTAAGGCAGACTTTCACCTTTTCCATGGCTAATAATTCCCAGAACAAGGAGTTAGCCTGTCACTAGGGGATTATAGTTTGAGAGGTGCCACTCCCCGCCCAGCATGGCTGAACAGGAGTTTCTCCCACCCTTACCACCAGCCATTGGTGTGTTTGGAAAGATTTGCAAAGTGAGACACTCAACCTGTTTTACCGTATGATGAACGCACTTTCCTTGGCCATCAAGTTCTGGGGTTGGACTCAAACCTGGAGCTTCTGGCTCAGAGACAGGGATGCTACACACTGCGCCACAAGACCTTTTACTGGACATACCTGTCTCAAATTGTATGCTGGTTCCGTTATGGACTAGGCAGCCTATGTAGACTTAACATCAAAGCTGGTGGATGCTCCATATTTTGCTGAGTCAATTGGTAATTATGGTCAGGAGCCAACACGTCTGTCTTCCTTTCTCCATAAAACGGAGATGATCCAAAACTCTATTGCCTGTATCTAATTTGCACCAAGTCCCATTTATCCGATTGTGTATTGTACATGCAGGATAAAAGAATGGAAATGCTGAAGCATGTGGGTTGAATGCAATAATCAACAAAGGTTTATTCAGCCCACAAAATAGCTGATGAATTCACAGACTATCACGTGACTAAACTCTTAAAGGGACCATGCAACAACCCACATATATAACATCCCTCCTGCTTTACTTCTAAGGTTCAACACAACAAATGACCATAGTATTTTTACATAATCATTAAAACATTTATAACAAGGGAAGGCATTAATCGTTATGTAGTTAAAAATACAGTTAATAGGAAAGACGATCTGGTAGGTGTCTATTTCACTCTGGTTGCCTGCTCACTTCAGGGATTTGATTGTTCTTGACCTTAGAGGTACTCCCCAGGTGTTCAGAGGATGTCTCTATCCTGGAAGGCATCACAGTCTCTTTTGGAGAAGGAAGACTAGTAGCAGCAATGTGTTCTTTGGAAATCTCTGCTTCTGCGGATTGACCAGAAGTCGCAGTCACACAACCTGGTTGTATGGATAGCGTTACCTGCTGAGATGGTTCTGGCATACACAGTACTGGCACATCAACACGTGTAGCTAACAACTGATTTCCATGTTATCACCACAGTTACTCAACTTCTCTTTGTACTGTATAGGAGATTGGGCCAGTTTGAGCCAATCCAGCTGCAGGAACTCACTTCTCACGAGTGGTATAGCACATCCTCTAGAGGACCAATGTTTATCTTAGCTACTTTTTTTCCTTTCATATATTTGTAGAAACTTTTGCTATCTGTTTTTATATTCTGAATTAGTTTACTCTCATAATCTATCTTACTTTTCTTTTAGTTTATTTCGTGGCTTTCTGTTGACCTTTAAAGATTTACCAATCCTCTAATTTCCCACTAATCTTTGCCACTTTGTATGCATTTTTGTTCAATTTGATACCCTCCTTTATTTCCTTAAATATCCATGGCTGATTACCACTTTTCCCACTGTCCTTCCTTTTCACTGATATATACTTTTGCTGAGCACTGTGAAAAATTGCTTTGAAAGTCCTCCACTGTTCCTCAATTGTTCCACCACAAAGTCTTTGCTCCCAGTCTACCCGAGCCAACTCCTCTCTCATCCCATTGCAGTCTCCTTTGTTTAAGCACAAGACACTGGTATTGGGTTTTACCTTCTCATGCTCCATCTGTATTTTAAATTCAACCATACTGTGATCGTTCCTTCCGAGGCGATCCCTAACTGTGAGATCATTAATTATTCTTGTCTCTTTACACAGGACCAGATTTAGGATAGCTTGCTCCCTGGTAGGTTCCATTACATACTGTTCGAAGAAACTATCGTGGATAAATTCTATGAACTCCTCCTGAAGGCTGACCACACCAACCTTGTTTTTACCAATCGACATGTGGATTAAAATCCCCCATGATAATTGCCGCACCATTTTACATGCATCAGTTATTTTTTTGTTTATTGCCTGCCCCACCGTGATGTCATTATTTGGTGGCCTATAGACTATGCCTATCAGTAACTTTTCTCCTTACTATTTCTAATTTCTACCCAAATGGATTCAACAATTTTCTCCATAGAACCTATCTCATCTCTCACTACTGCCCTGATGTCATCCTTAAATATCAGAGCTACACCACCTCCCTTACCTTCCTGTCTGTCCTGCTGAGTGGAATATGAGAGCTTTAAATCTTACTCCTTCCCCAAGCTTCTGGTTATTTATTCCAATATTTCCTTTTGGGCCTTGTGTCAACTTTTGTTTCATAATATTCCTGTGAAGCACTTTGGGATATTTTACTCTATCAAGGCGTGAAATAAAGGTGAGTTGTTGTTATTGGATCTTTGAATTCCTGCCAGAATTTTAGCAGTTGTCCAGTAGAACAACTGAGGAAATATGGCCCCTACTTGTTGAAAAGGGGACAGAGCAGCACGGTAGCACAGTGGTTAGCACAGTTGATTCACAGCTCCAAGGCCCCAGGTTCGATTCCAGGCTTGGGTCACTATGCAGAGCCTGCATGTTCTCCCCGTGTCTGCGTGGGTTTCCTCCGGGTGCTCCGGTTTCCTCCCACAGTCCAAAGGTGTGCGGGTTAGGTGGATTGGCCATTCTAAATTGTCCTTAGTGTCCAAAAAGGTTAGGTGGGGTTACGGGGATAAAGGGGATAGGGTGAAGGCTTGGGGCTTAAGTAGGGTGCTCTTTCCAAGGGCTGGTGCAGACTCGATGGGCTGAATGACCTCCTTCTGCACTGCACATTCTATGAAATTCTATGAAAAAGGATGCAATCAAGTGTAGAGTTCCTTTGGGTAAATAAATCACAATTAAACTCAACTTTTAAATGAGGGAACATAATAATAATAATCTTTATTGTCACAAGTCATCTTACATTAACACTGCAGTGAAGTTACTGTGAAAAGCCCCTAGTCGCCACATTCCAGCACCTGTTTGAGTACACAGAGGGAGAATTCAGAATGTCCAAATTACCTGACAGCACGGGCCTCATTCTCCGCCGGCGGGAGTCTCCGTTTTGCCGGTGCCCGGGGGTTTCCCGACGGTGTGGGGCTGCCCCACAATGGGAAACCCCATTGACCGGCCGGTGTAACGGAGCATCCCGCCGGCGGGTCGGGGCAGAAATGTGGCGGGCGGGATGGAGAATTTCGCTCCACGTCTTTCGGGTCTTGTGGGAGGAAACTGGAGCACCTGGAGGAAACTCACGCAGACACGGGGAGAACGTGCAGACTCCGCACAGGCTGTGACCCAAGCTGGGAATCGAACCTGGAACCCTGGCGCTGTGAAGAAACAGTGCTAACCACTGTGAATATGATAAAGTTAAGCCTAACAATCATAAAGATCATCTTGAGGAATAAAGAATGTGCAGGAGGCAAGGGGGAGGGGGCATTAGGAAGATTAAAATGAAATATAAAAAGACCAGCAGACTACATAAAAGGGAACAATAAGAGCTTTATAAATGCGTAAAATGTAATAGAATAATTAGAGAGGATATGATTATTCAGGGTTTAAATATCAGAGACTAGCTATCAAAAATGAAAGCATGACAGAGATTTTCTATAAATATTTTGCACTGATTGTATCAAATGATGTTGGAAGTGAGAAGTAGGTCTCCTATTACATAAAAGTACATATAATCTACAGACCAACTGGCCTTCACTCCACCCCTTTACTTCCTGCTTCCACATGTCAGCATTTATCCTGCCCTTCAAGGCTTCCCTCCTCAACCACTCCATGTGGCAGCAAACTTCACATTCTCGCCATTCTCAGTAAGAAGAAATGTTTCCTATATTCTTTACGTGTTCTGTTAGTGTCCATCTTCTAATTATGCACCATTATTGTGAACTCACTCCTCAAGTAGATGAGTATCCCATTTAGAAGATAGGAATTAGATTTACTGGAGAAAATCCAGTAAATTTCTGGATTTACAATCAGTCACGCTAGATGTAGGACGGGGATTGGTTTTGGTGGATAATTCATACCCTTGGTATGTATACTCCATTCTCCTATTAAATTAAGTGATTGTGAAACAATGAAAACAATGTCCGTAACTTGCAAATAAACAGCAATACAAGCAAATCAGTCCACAACTGGCGCCCGTGCCATCAGCTGCCTTGGCCCGAACCTTTGACAGTCTCCCTGTCATACTCTTTTTATTTCTTTAAGACACTCTCCAAAGCCAACCTCCTTGACCAAGCTTTTGGTTATCTGTTCAGAAATTTCCATTTGTGCCTTGGTGTCAAATTCTATTTGGTAATGTTTCTCACAGCACTTGGGACATTTTACTCTCTGAAGGCGCTATATAAACGTAAGTTGTTATTGGATCTGTGAATTCCTGCCACAATTATAGCAGGGGTCCAATAGAACAAATGAGGAAATGCAGCTCCTGTATCTTAGAAAAGGGATGCAACCAAGTGTCATAGAATCATAGAGTCATAAGGCGCAGAAAAGACCCTTCGGCCCATCAAATCTGCACCGATAATAACTACCATTAATCACACGTTAACCCCACTTACTTGTCCCATATCCTTGACTGTGATGGTTTTTCAAGTGCTCATCCAAGTGGCTTTTTGAAGCTTGTGAGTTTTCCAGCCTCCACTACCTTCCCAGGCAATGCATTCCAGATTCTCACCATCCTCTGAGTGAATTTTTCTTTTCTCAAATCCCCTCAGAATCTCCTGCCCCTGACCCGAAAACGATGCCCCCTTCTGGCTGACCTTTTTATAAGACCATAAGACATAGGAGCAGAATTAGGCCATTTGGCCCATCAGGTCTGCTCCACCATTCAATCATGGCTGATGTTTCTCATCCCCATTCCCCTGGCTTCAACCAAGGGGAACTGCTGCTTCCTATTTACCCTGCACAAACCCCTCATAATCTTATACACTTCAATCATATCCCCCTTCAGCCTTACCTGCTCCAAAGAAAACAATCCAAGCCTTCTTAGTCTCTCCTTATAGCTCAGATGCGCCATCCGAGGCAACATCCTGGTGAATTTCCTCTGCACCCCCTCCAGTAAAATCACCACCTTCCTACAGTAAGGTGACCAGAAATGCACACAGTACTCCAGCTGTGGCCTAACCAACATTTCACCTCCAACATAACCTCCTTGTTCTTATATTCAATGCCTCGACTGATAAAGGCAAGTGATCCATATGCCTTCCTACCTATCCTATTCACCTGCTCTGACGCCTTCTAAGACCTGTGAACAACTATCCCAAGATCCATCTGTTCCTCTGAGCTTCCAAATGTCCTGCCATTCATTACATACTCCCTAGTCCTGGTTCTTCTTCTAAAGTGCATCACCTCACACTTATTAGGGTTAAATACCATCTGCCACTGCTCTGCCCATCTGACCAACCCACCTATATCTTCCTGTTATCTACAAACCCTTCTTCACTGTCAACCACTCTACCAACCTTGGTGTTGTCTGCAAAATTACTTTTCATTCCCCCATGTTCGGATCTATATCATTTATGTATATAACAAACAATAATGGAACCAGCACTGATCCCTGTGTTACGCTGCTGGACACCAGCCTCCAGATACTCAAACAGCCTTCTACCACCACCTTTTGTGTCCTATTACTGAACCAGTTTCACATCCAGCTCGACAAATTTCCTTGAATTCCGTGTGCTTCAACCTTCTCAATCAGTCGCCCATGTGGGACCTTGTCAAAGGCTTTGCTAAAATCCATATAAACTACATCAACTGCACTTCCTTCATCCACACACTCGTTCACTTTATCAAAAAATTCTATCAAATTTGTTAGGCATGATCTCCCTCTTACCAAGTCATACTGAATATCCCTAATCAACCCATGCCTTTACAAGTGGAAATTAATTCTCTCCTTCAGAATTTTCTCCAATAGTTTCCCGACTACCGACATGAGACTCACCGGTCTGTAATTCCCTGGTTTATCTCTACCACCCTTCTTGAAAAGTGGAACAACATTTGCTGTTCTCCAGTCCTCTGGCCCTTCTCCCGTGGTCAAAAAGGAATTAAAAACTTGAATCAGATCACAGCAATTTCCTGCCTGACCACCTACAGCAGACTGGGACGCAATTCATCCGGGTCTGGGAATTTGTCTATCTTTAAGCCCATTGAAATCTCCAATACCTCCTCACTTCCCATGTTAAGCTGCTCAAGATCCTCACAATCCCAATTCCTGAATTCTGTACCTATGTCCTCCTTCTCCTGAGTGAAGATAATGAGAAGTATTTATTTAACACCCTAGCAATGTCCTCCGACTTCACACATAGATTGTCCCCTTGGTCTCTAATGGGCCCTACTCTTTCCCTGATTAACCTCTTCCCCTTAATGTATTTAGAGAATATCTTAGGGTTCTCCCTAATCTTATCCGCAAGTCCTTTTTCATGCTCTCTTTTTTCTCTTCTAATTACTTTCTTAAGTTCTCTCTTGCACTTCCTAGATTCCTCTAGGGCGGCAGTTGAATTTCTCGCTTTGGACTTGGTAAAAGCCTTTCTCTACCTCCTTATCCACTCCTGGATTCTCCTCGACATACAGGGTTGCCTGAACTTATTGCTCCTATATTCCCCCCTATAGAGAACATGTTGGATCTGTACTCTCCCCATTTCCTTTTGAATGCCCTCCACTACTCAGCTGTAGATTTTTCTGCAAGAAGCTCTTCCCTGTCCATCATGGCCAGTTTCTGCCTTATTTTAGTAAAATCTGTCTTGTCCCAACCCAATACTGACTTTTGCAGGTCATCTTTTTCTTTGTCCACAGTGTAGAGTTCATGGGTAAATTGATCAAAATTAAACTCAACTTTTAAATGGGGAGTATGATAAGGTAAAGCCGGACAATAATAAGATAATCATGAGAAATATAGATTGAGTCGGGGGGGGGGGGGGGGGGGGGGGGGAAGGTGGGTATTGCAAATTTAAGGGATCAATTCATGTATTGGGAGATATTGACTCATTTTAACGCCCATTTAAAATAGATGATATTAGCACATTTTGTGCAATGAAAACAGGAAAAGGGCTTCCTCCTAAGCAACATGCATTAGTAGATGTGAGATGCTGAGGCATATACAGTGTGAAAATGCACTCTGCAATGTGGATCTATTACAGAAATTTACACCTGTGCGCTCAGCAGGTAGGATTTGCTGTGCCAGCTCACATAATTCCCACTGACATGGCCGTGTATGGGAAAAGTAACTTCAAGGCTGTGTATATAAATCTTGAGTCAAAAGCATTCTCTGACCCAGAGCGAGGAAGCTCCTAAAACCATTCAAGGTCAGTAACTGTGTGTAACAAACAGAGCATTTATCAAACTTTCATAGGACGTTGTTCTTTTTTTCCACCCTGGCCATCTACAAAAGCACTCATGTCATAAACTTGTTACTGCTGTATGGACTTTGTGATTGCCCACTCCAAGGCCATGAATATGTAACAAACTTCCAGACACAGGTGATCAACTTTGCAACAGGATGACGAACAGACAAAAGGAGCCATTAGACTCCATAATGAGCTGATGGATGTTCAGACAAGGGTGTGGTAATCACCACTGTTGTATATATTAGGAGATGTGTGGTAAGGCCCTGTACTACGGGTACGGGGGTAGTCCCTGCCTGCTGGCTCTGCCCAGTAGGCGGAGTATAAATATGTGTGCTCCCTATACAGCAGCCATTTCGCCAGCTGCAATAGGAGGCCACGCATTTTAGAGTAATAAAGCCTCAGTTGTATTCAATTCTTGTCTCTGTGCACACTCACACTCGTTAAAATTGCGTTAAACTGTGAACCTGTTTTGTCCTTTGTTCATCTCGCAAATAAGGGCACCTGGGTAAAACGTTTGAGTATGTAAACTTATCAAAAGTGTTAAGAGATTTTACAGGTACAACACAACATTCTGGATGTTACTATTGACCAGAAATAGAACTGATCCAGCCATATAAATACTATGGTTACAACAGCAAATCAGAGGCTTGGAATTCTGTAGCAAGTAACTCAACCCCTAATTCAACAAAGCCTGTCCACCATCTACAAGGCACACGGAGTGCGATGGAATACTCTCCACTTGCCTGGATTTGTACAGCTCTGACAACACTCAAAAAGACTGACACCATCCAGGACAAATCAGCTGGGTTTGATTGGTCTCATCCACAAACATCCACATGCTACACTACCAATGTATAGTAGCAGCAGTGTGCACCATTTACAAGATGCACTACAGGAACTCACCAAGGCTCCTTCCAAAGTACCTTCCAACCCTGTGGCTTCTACATGTTAGAAGGACAAGGGCAGAAGACACATAGGAGCACCAACACCTGGACATTTCCCTCCAAGCACTCACCATCCTGACTTGTAAATATATTGCCGTTCTTTCTCTGTCACTGGGTCTAAATCCAGGAACCTGAGTACACTGTGTGTGTACTTACACCATATGACTGCAGAGGTTCAAGAAGACAACTCAGCACCACATTCTCAAGTGCTATTAGAGATGGGCAATAAATGCTGGCCTAGCCAGCGGCATCCACATTCAGTGAATAATTTTTTAAAAATGGCTTGATTATGAGAGGCCCTAGGTTTAAAGTGATTTACAAAAGAAGCAAATATTAAATGAGAAAAAACCCTTTCACACAGGATGTGTGGTGGAGGCAGTGTCATTGAAGCAGTCAAGAGATGATTATTAGAATGGAAACAATATGCGGGGGTTATAGAGAAATGGCAGGAGAATGGCACTAACTCTGAATGCTCATTTGGGAAATCAGTACAGAGACAATGGGGTGAGTGACCTTCTGCACTGTAACAATTCTGTGATCCTGTGTTAAAATGTTCAAGACCATAAGACATAGGAGCAGAATTAGGCCATTGAGTCTGCTCCGCCATTCAACCATGGCTGATATTTTTCTCATCCCCATTCTCCTGCCTTCTCCCCATAACCCCCGATCCCTTTATTAATCAAGAACCTATCTAGCTCTGTCTTAAAGACACTCAGTGATTTGGCCTCCACAGTCTTCTGCGGCAAAGAGTTCCACAGATTCACCACCACTGGCTGAAGAAGTTCCTCCTCATCTCTGTTTTAAAGGATCGTCCCTTCAGACTGAGGCTTTGTCCTTGGGCTCCAGTTTATCCTGCTAGTGGAAATATCCACTCCACATGCACTCTATCTAGGCCTTTTAGTATTCTGTAAGTTTCAATGAGATCCCCCTCATCCTTCTAAACGTCATTGAGTACAGACCCAGAGTCCTCAACCGCTCCTCATATGACAAGTCCTTCATTCTGGGATCATTCTTGTGAACCTCCTCTGTGCCCTCGCCAAGGCAGCATATCCTTCCTTAGATATGGGTCCCAAACCTGCTCACAATATTACAAATGGGGTTCGACCAGAGCTTTATCCAGCATCAACAATAAACCTCTGCTCTTGTACTCTAGCCCTCTCAACATGGTTGCCTCATTATAGGAAGGATGTGGATGCTTTGGAGAGGGTGCAGAGATTTACCAGGATGCTGCCTGGACTGGAGGGCATGTCTTATGAAGAAAGGTTGAGGGAGCTAGGGCTTTTCTCACTGGAGCGAAGAAGGAAGAGAGGTGACTTGATAGAAGTGTGCAAGATGATGAGAGGCATGGTTAGGGTGGATAGCCAAAGACTTTCCCCAGGGTTTAAATGGCTGTCACGAGGGGACATAATTTTAAGGTGATTGGAGGAAGGTATAGGAGAGATGTCAGAGGTAGATTCTTTACACAAAGAGTGGTGGGTGTGTGGAATGCACTGTCAGCAGAGGTGATGGAGTCACAGTCATTAGGGACATTTAAGCGACTCTTGGACAGGCACATGGATAGCAGTAAATTGAAGGGGTGTAGGCTAGGTTGATCTTAGAATAGGATAAATGGTCGGCAAACATCGTGGACCGAAGGGCCTGTACTGTGCTGTACTGTTCTATGAATGCTAACATTGCATTTGCCTTCCTAACTGTCAATTGAACCTGCAGGTTAACTTAAGAGAATCCTAAACTAGGACTCCAAAGTCCCTTCGTGCTTCTTATTTCCATAGCCTTTTCCCATTTAAAAAATAGTCAATGCCTCTATTCTTCCTATCAAAGTGCACAACCTCACACTTTTCAACATTGTATTCTATCTGCCACTGCTTTGCCCACTCTCCTAGCCTGTCCAAGTCCTTTTGTACTCTCTCTGCATCCTCAACACAACCTGTCCTTGTACATATCTTTGTATCATCTACAAACTTAGTAACAATGCCCTCAGTTCCTTCTTCCAGATCATTAATGTATATTGTGAATAGCTGTGGTCCCAACACTGACCCCTGCGGAACACCACTAGTCACCGGCTGCCTTCTGAAAAGGACCCCTTTATCCCCACTTTCTGCCTTCAGCCAGTCAGTCAATCCTCTATCCATGCCAGTACCTTGCCCCTAACACCATGGGCTCTTATCTTATTTAGCAGCCTCCTGTACGGCACTTTGTCAACCTTCTGGAAATCCAAATAGATCATGTCCACAGGTTCTCCTTTGTCTAACTTCTTCATTACCTCATCAAAGAATTTTCACAGAATTTCCAGGCATGACCCCCCTTGATGAATCCATGCTGACTCAGTCTAATTTAACATGCACTTCTAAGCACTCCGCAATTTCATCCCTAATAATAGACTCCGAAATCTTACCAACAACCAAAGTCAGGCTAATCGGCCTATAATTTCTTGTCAAGCAGATGGCAGTCAGTATAAAACCAGAGCTAAATGTCTCTAGGTGGAAACCCCCCTTGCAAACTGTGTATAATAAACAAGGACACATTTTGTGGCCACAGTAAGTGCTTCAACTTGAACAAACTTGGAGGGTGAAACTGGAACACTTATAGGATCTACATTGGCAGCCAGAATCCACACGATGTGTGCTTTGAACTAATTGCTGCATCTGATTTCCATCACCGCTGTTTGTAAACTGTCATTTTGATTGATTTGTTTAGGAGCAGGGAGGAATGGTAGAACTTCAGTTAACTTTTCAACAGGAGAATATGTACTGACCCTTTCAAAACATGCGTGCTTACTTATTAAAAAGATTTGATTTGATTTATTATTGTCACATGTATTAGTATACAGTGAAAAGTATTGTTTCTTGCATGCTATACAAACAATACATACAGTACATAGGGAAGGAAGGAGAGACTGCAGAATATAATGTGACAATTATAGCAAGGTGTAGAGAAAAGATCAACTTAATACGAGGTAGGTCCATTCAAAAGTCTGACGGCAGTAGGGAAGAAGCTGTTCTTGAGTCGGTTGGTACGTGACCTCAAACTTTGGTATCTTTTTCCTGACGGAAGTAGGTGGAAGAGAGTATGTCCGGGGTGCGTGGGGTCCTTCATTATGCTGGCTGCCTTTCCGAGGCAGCGGGAATTGTAGACAGAGTCAATGGATGGGAGGCTGGTTTGCGTGATGGATTGGGCTATATTCACAACCTTTTGTAGTTTCCTGCGGTCTTGGGCAGAGCAGGATCCATACCAAGCTGTGATACAACCAGAAAGAATGCTTTCTATGGTGCATCTGTAAACGTTGGTGAGAGTCAGAGCTGACATGCCAATTTTTCTTAGTCTCCTGAGAAAATAGAGTCGTTGGTGGGCAAGAGGATAGCAGATAGTGGATTTTACACAAAGTAATCCCATAGGATAATGTTTCACTGTGGTGTTATTTTTGAAAATGCACATGCGTGCGGACAATATGACATGGTAGTTAACACTGCTGCCTCACAGTGCCAAGGTCCTGAGTTCAATTTCGACCTCGGTTGACTGTGTGGAGTTTGCACATTCTCCCTGTGTCTGCACGGGTTTCCTCCGGGTGCTCAGGTTTCCTCCCACGATCCACAAATGTGCAGGTTAGGTGGATTGGCCTTGCTAAATTGCCCCTTAATGCCCAAAGGTTAGGTGGGGTTACAGGGTTACGGGGATCGGGCCTGGGTAAGGTGTTCTTTCAGCGGGTCGGTGCAGATTCGATTGGCCAAATGGCTTCCTTCTGCACTGCAGGGATTCTATGAATATGATGCAGTCAAAATGACCTGAATATGGACCAATGATCCAGGACCTGCTGACTAATATTAATCAGTATCAGCTCTTACATATCTCATCTTTCATATATAATACTGTAGCCACCTGAGTTGGCCACTTCCCGACTTAAAATGGAGAACCGCAAAGGCTGAAGGGAAATTCAGCCAACACAGGCAAAGATTAGCAAATACAGAAATCATGTGTATTGAAACCTGTAAGGAACCAGACAGCACTGAAACCAGCAGCCATCTGCATAGTAATGCAGCAGCCATCTACATAGTAATGTGCGATTCCAGGCACAATGGCAACAGCTAAGGTAAATAAAGCCAAGCCAGACTCCTCAGCGCCAGCAGGAGCCAAGACAAAGGAAGACCAACAAACATTTAGGGACCGCCTAGTGATCAGGGAACCGCTCCAGCATTGGAGAAATCGATCCAAGTGATCGGAAAGTAGTCCAATCACTTGGAACCAGGTACGGGGTCCGCCCCGAAGGGCGGGAAGCCCCTGGGGACTATAAAGTAAAGCCCCCAAGTTCAAATCGTTCTTCTTTGGCAGGGTCACTCAGCAACTTGAACAAACCCTTGTTAGTGACCTGTCTTGTTGCCGCCAAGCAAGTAAGTCTCAAGTCAATGCACGCTATGAGATAGGCGCTCCTAGCTACAAGTCCATACCAGCTTTTGAATCCTGCAGACTCAGGACCTGAACGAAAGGCCGTTTGTTCCCCTGACCTGGTGGGCCAGTCCGAAGCTAAGTATAGGCCTTTTAGTGATAGGAATAGTCTAGAAAGTAGAGTTTATGCATGAGTAGTGATTTACTGTGTATAATAAATGTGTTTTGATTTGAATCTTACTAATTGGTGTGTTGAGTTATTGATCATTACTTGAACTTGAACCTCGTGGCGGTATCATAAAGATACCTGGCGACTCTAGAGCAAAGGTTAAACAAACAGAGCAAATTACGATTTAAGAGCCAACCAAAAGTTAGCAACAATACTCAGTATTTTCTCCATTTACTGAGTAGAGGATCATTTTTTGTGAAACAGCATTTATATAAAAACAAACATGAGATTATTTGTTTAACAGCCATAACTACCTAATTTATATATTGATTATTCATTCAAGACACATTGAGAATATATTTGTCTAATTTAGCTCCTATGATCAGGTTTTTCAGAATTTGCCTATTATTTAACACAGGTTAAGACAGATTAAGACATTTATGATCTTACAATGTCATTAATATGGGAAATATCTGTAAATATGACTACAGACTAAACATTCTGGTGAAATTAATCAGAGATTATCCACAAAAATTCATAAATTAGCTCAGAGACCTTTCTCTGCCAAGGTTCCTTATATTCTCATCCACACATTTAACATTCAGATTGTAATTATGGTATATCCTGAAATGCTTTGGTTACTACTGTTCCGAATACGACGAAAGTAAAATCTCGGTGTGACTTGTAGCACAAGCAGAACGCCATCCATCATCTGACCTGGGAATGAGATGCCAACCTGACAGCTCAGACCACGGGCTCCCCAAAGAGTTAAAATTGAGCGCCTGGCTTGCGGAAGAACTGTGGTTCAGCCAGCTGCAAACCGAGCCATGTTTTAATCGCAATGGCAAACACATAGATACAAGCCATTGAGTGGATGTATGCTGGACTGTTTACTGTAACACAACCTTCCCGGATTTGCTAATCCACTCCGAAACTTTTTTTGAAGTGGGGGAGAAGTTCCGGCTTGGACCCCCCCCCCCCCCCCAAACAAAAAATTATTGCCTCTTGAACTTGCATGAGTTCACAGGACTGGTCAGAAAACCACTTTAACCGGTACAATTTCTCAACCTCTCCTGGTTTCCCCGAAGTCAGCGCGGATTGACAGCTATTTGAGGCGCCTGAGCGGATTCGGGGCACCACATAGCTGAGCCTGTCGAGAAGGAGAATCTCCCGCTGAGCTCGCCTCAGAAACCAAGGTGTGGAATTCACTCAGGGAGGGCAGCCCTGTGTTCACTCGCCTGGGAGACATGACGGTGCAGACTTAAAGGGGAATATATATATATATTAGCAAGTTTGTACCTTGTGACACAAAATGAATGTCATCAACTCATTTATGTTTATACATGTTTTGCTTTTACTGCAGCTTGATGTGAATGCGTCGTCACACGGTCTAGTCCTGTCTACTCGAGAATCCGACCCTTGGCTCAGAAGTGATTTGACGAAACTCCGAATTTTAATTAGAGCCTGTTCGTCAGTGAGCCGCGTTCCAGTTTGCAGCTCTGTGCTGATGGAGCGCGAGTCCTTCTGATCGGCGAGCTTCGCGCCTTTACACCTCCCTCTCTCTCTCTCTCTCTCCATATTCTGCTGGCTGTGCAGACATCTCGTCAGTGTGCCACATTCCCCGCGCACTACTTGAGGCATGGAGTCCCCGCCACCCCCGGATGTCCCGACCGCTTCCACAAACCAGGCGGCCCCTGAGCCCCGCGACGGCGGTCAGTCTTCCTCCAGCCCCGGGCGTCCCAAAGAAACCTTCAAGATGGACAGAGACAACGAAATGAGGATCAGTGAAAGTGCGCAGTTCGGCGATACGGTGGAGAACAGAGGTGGGTGGTGAGATCCGCAATCCCGCTTTGCCATAAGGATGCGGGAGAGTGTGTGTGTGTGTGCGTGTGGGGGGGGGGGGGGCTGGATGGAGGGATGTGTCACCCCAGTGCCGGAGAGTTGACAGCCACCGCAGCATAACGTTTACCTCATATTTTGTGAATTAGTTATCTGGGTGGGAAAACTTTTAGACTAGGCAGCATTCCATTGTCACACCACACCTTGGTGGTCACCCCCGTTTGACTATTACACACACAAAAAAACACGCTCTACAATCACTGAAACCGTTTAGGAAGTTCGATTATTAATGATGTTTCCAGATTGAACGTTTTATGTATTTTTTTGCGGAGATCAAGTTGTCCGCAGCACGAATACATTGACACTGGCAAAGGCAATTGTTATGAATTATTGAACGCGCGTCAAGGTCGGAACTCGCAGTTGAATTTCTTTTTTTTAATAAAAGGGAACTTATGCCACCAGCCCTTCAAGATTCCACTGGTCTCTAAGGGTTTGTTGTTTACTGCTGGTGTTAAATGTACAATGCATTTCAACTTGTCCTCGGTAATCCCTTCATCCCTTCACTCGTTTGGGATCTTGCCAGCGCCAGCGAACACCTCTTAACCACACAAATCGTGTAAGACGATTCATTTTTTGTGACCTTTCTTCTAGGTTTGTTGGAGAGCAGCCAGAAGCTGAAACCCCACGAGGCCCAGAGCTACCGCAAGAAGGCGTTGTGGGTGTCCTGGGTCTCCATTGTCATCACTCTGTCCCTGGCGGTGGTCGCCTTCAGTGAGTACCCGAACATAATCCCCTCATCCTGCAGGCGGTACCATACGCGAGCTCCTCTCGCCTTGCAAAAAGGGCGTGCACTCTGAAAGATCTTGTGCCCCTTGTCCTTTTGATGGGCTGTCCTTAATAAGTGAATGAGCAATTAATTCTTTGCAACCAAGTGTGGGAATGGTAAAGGCTAAAGAGATAAAACATATTCTACTGCAACGATAAAGTTGTTTCCATTCCCCCTGAGTCTTGTTTAAACTTCATTTTGTTAAAATGTTAGACGGGGCCAGAACATAGGTCACTGGGAAATGATGGTTGAGCTTTTTATTTTGAGATAATGCTGATTTCTGGGGCAAGAAGCAGCCTTGAATACAACAACTTGTGTGAGACAATTGGACTCTTTTAAACCTTGACTGAACAAAGGAGGATATCCTAGTGAACCAGGATGTCAACAAAGGCTCATTCCTTTTTAATGAAATTTGGGCTTCAGATTAAGGAGTTTGTGGTTCATAGGGTAAATACAATAATATCATTCTTTGTATCTTTATTACCTAATGCAACACAGGGCACATAGATAGAACATAGAACATTACAGCGCAGTACAGGCCCTTCGGCCCTCGATGTTGCGCCGACCTGTGAAACCACTCTAAAGCCCATCTACACGATTCCCTTATCGTCCATATGTCTATCCAATGGCCATTTGAATGCCCTTAGTGTTGGCGAGTCCACTTCTGCTGCAGGCAGGGCATTCCACGCCCTTACTACTCTCTGAGTAAAGAACCTACCTCTGACATCTGTCCTATATCTATCTCACCTCAATTTAAAGCTATGTCCCCTCGTGCTAGACATCACCATCCGAGGAAAAAGGCTCTCACTGTCCACCCTATCCAATCCTCTGATCATCTTGTATGCCTCAATTAACTCACCTCTTAACCTCTCTAACGAAAACAGCCTCAAGTCCCTCAGCCTTTTCTCATAAGATCTTCCCTCCATACCAGGCAACATTCTGGTAAATCTCCTCTGCACCCTTTCCAATGCTTCCACATCCTTCCTATAATGCGGCGACCAGAATTGCACGCAATACTCCAAATGTGGCCGCACCAGAGTTTTGTACAGCTGCAACATGACCTCATGACTCCGAAACTCAAACCCTCTACCAATAAAAGCTAACACACCGTACGCCTTCTTAACAACCCTCTCAACCTGGGTGGCAACTATCAAGGATCGATGTACATGGACACCAAGATCTCTATGCTCATCCACACTGCCAAGAATCTTATCACACCAGGTTAAAGTCCAACAGGTTTGTTTTGATGTCACTAGCTTTCGGAGCATTGCTCCTTCCTCAGGTGAATGCCATTCACCTGAGGAAGGAGCAGCGCTCCGAAAGCTAGTGACATCGAAACAAACCTGTTGGACTTTAACCTGGTGTTGTAAGACTTCGTACTGTGCACACCCCAGTCCAACGCCGGCATCTCCACATCAGAATCTTACCATTAGCCCAGTACTCTGTCTTCCTGTTATTCCTTCCAAAATTAATCACCTCACACTTTTCTGCATTAAACTCCATTTGCCACCTTTCAGCCCAGCGCTGCAGCTTATCTATGTCCCTCTGTAACTTGTAACATCCTTCTGCACTGTCCACAACTCCACCGACTTTAGTGTCATCTGCAAATTTACTCACCCATCCTTCTACGCCCTCCTCCAGGTCATTTATAAAAATGACAAACAGCAGTGGCCTCAAAACAGATCCTTGTGGTACACCACTAGTAACTGGACTCCAGTCTGAACATTTCCCATCAACCACCACACTTTGTCTTCTTCCAGCTAGCCAATTTCTGATCCAAACTGCTAAATCACCCTGAATCCCATGCCTCCGTATTTTCTGGAGTAGCCTACGGTGGGGAACCTTATCAAACGCTTTACATCACATCAACTGCTTTACCCTCACCCACCTGTCTGGGCACCTTCTCAAAGAACTCAATAAGGTATGTGAGGCACGACCTACCCTTCACAAAACCGCGTTGACTATCTCTAATCAAATTATTCATTTCCAGATGATTATACATCCTATCTCTTATAAACCTTTCCAAGATTTTGCCCACAATAGAAGTAAAGCTCACTGGTCTATATTTACCTGGGTTGTCTCTACTCCCCTTCTTGAACAAGGGGACAACATTTGCTATCCACCAGTCTTCTGGCACTATTCCAGTAGACAAAGATGATTTAAAGATCAAAGCCAAAAGCTCAGCAATCTCCTCCCTAGCTTCCCAGAGAATCCTAGGATAAATTCCATTCGGCCCAGGGGACTTTTCTATTTTCACACTTTCCAGAATTGCTAACACCTCCTCCTTATGAACGTCAAGCCCTTCTAGTCTAGTAGCCTGAATCTCAGTATTCTCCTCAACAACATTGTCTTTTTCCTGTGTGAATACTGACGAAAAATATTCATTTAGCACCTCTCCTATCTCCTCGGACTCCAAACACAACTTCCCACTACTGTCCTTGACTGGCCCTACTCTTACCCTAGTCATTCGTTTATTACTGACATATCTATAGAAAGCTTGAGGGTTATCCTTGATCCTACCTGCCAAAGACTTCTCATGTCCCCTCCTGGCTCTTCTTAGCTGTCTCTTTAGGTCCTTCCTAGCTAACTTGTAACCCTTGAGCGCCCTAACTGAACCTTCATGTCTCATCTTTACATAAGCCTCCTTCTTCCTCTTGACAAGTGTTTCGACCGCTTTAGTAAACCACGGTTCCCTTGCTCGACCACTTCGTCCATGCCTGACAGGTACATACTTATCAAGGACATGCAGTAGCTGTTCCTTGAACAAGCTCCACATTTCCATTGTGCCCATCCCCTGCAGTTTTCCTCTCCATCCGATGCATCCTAAGTCTTGCCTCATCGCATCATAATTGCCTTTCCCCCAGATATAACTCTTGCCCTGCGGTATATACCTATCCCTTTCCATCTCTAAAGTAAACGTAATCGAATTGTGGTCACTATCACCAAAGTGCGCACCTACCTCCAAATCTAACACCTGTCCTGGTTCATTACCCAGTACCAAATCCAATACTCGAACTGTAGCGTTTCCAGTCAATATTTGGAAAGTTAAAGTCCCCCATAACAACTACCCTGTTGCTTTCGCTCCTATCCAGAATCATATTTGCAATTCTTTCCTCTACATCTCTGGAATTTTTTGGAGGCCTATAGAAAACCCCTAACAGGGTGACCTCTCCTTTCCTGTTTCTAACCTCAGCCCATACTACCTCAGTAGACGAGTCCTCGTCAAACGTCCTTTCTGCCACCGTAATACTGTCCTTGACTAACAATGCCACCCCTCCCCCTCTTTTATCACCTTTCCTGAGCTTACTGAAATATCTAAACCCCGGCACCTGCAACAACCATTCCTGTCCCTGCTCTATCCATGTCTCCGAAATGGCCACAACATCGAAGTCCCAGGTACCAACCCATGCCGCAAGTTCACCCACCTTATTCCGGATGCTCCTGGCATTGAAGAAGACACACTTTAAACCACCTTCCTGCCTGCCGGTACACTCCTGCAACTTTGAAACCTTACTCATGACCTCACTACTCTCAACCTCCTGTATACTGGAGCTACAATTCAGGTTCCCAAGCCCCTGCTGAACTAGTTTAAACCCTCCCGAAGAGCATTAGCAAATTTCTCCCCCAGGATATTGGTACCCCTCTGGTCCAGGTGTAGACCATTCTGTTTGTAGAGGTCCCACCGACCCCAGAATGAGCCCCAATTATCCAGAAATCTGAAAACCTCCCTCCTGCACCATCCCTGTAGCCACGTGTTCCACTCCTCTCTCTCCCTATTCGTCGTCTTGCTATCACGTGGCATGGGTAACAACCCAGAGATAATAACTCTGTTTGTCCTAGATCTAAGTTTCCACCCTAGCTCCCTGAATTCCTGCCTTATATCCCTATCCTTTTTCCTACCTATGTCTTTGGTACCTATGTGGACCAAGACTTTGGGCTGCTCCCCCTCCCCCTTAAGGATCCCGAAAACACGATCCGAGACATCACGCACCCTGGCACCTGGGAGGCAACACACCAATCGTGAGTCCCTCTCGTTCCCACAGAATCTCCTATCTAGCCCCCTAACTATGGAGTCTCCAATGACTAATGCTCTACTCCTCTCCCCCTTCCCTTCTGAGCAACAGGGACAGACTCTGTGCCAGAGACCTATACCCCATGGCTTACCCCTGGTAAGTCCCCCTCCCACCCCAACAGTATCCAAAGCGGGATACTTGTTACTAAGGGGAATGACCACAGGGGATCCCTGTACTGACTGCTTCCTCCCAGCCCCTCTCACCGTCAGCCATCTATCTTTATTCTTCGGAGTAACTACATCCCTGAAACTTCTATCTATGACCACCACTGCCTCCCGAATGATCCGAAGTTCATCCAGCTCCAGTTCCCTAACGCGGTTTCTGAGGAGCTGGAGATGGGTGCACTTCCCATAGATGAAATAATTATTGTTGCAACACTGCTACCCGATGGTTATTAGTAAAGTTTTCTGGTTATTTTGTGAAAGTTACAGTTTTCTTAAGTGCTTCTGAGATTGAGTCTACACAGACATACATGGAGTTCAGTTTCTGATGAGACTCACATTATCTCACACTGAAGCGTTATGACTGGAGGTTGAAGTGATTGTGGATTGATGGCGGTGTACGTTGAACATTTTCTTGTCTGCTCTGTAGAAGATTATCCCCAAGCCGGCAGGTAATTTGCTGGCGGTGAGGTGCAATATTGTAGCTCGGAAAATACACAAGGGAGTTAGTGCAATGACACAGCCATGTGTGACCCCAGTTTTCACTGTGACAGGGTTTGCAGTGGCGAAGATCACAGCTTGTATCTATCTCATCATGGAATATCTGGAGGGCGGTGCCAGGTTTCTGAGGGCAGTTACATTTGAGGGTGATACGCCATAAGTCTTCACAGTTATTGGAGTGAAAGGTTTTTGTGCCATTGAAAAAGACCATGTGGTTGGTGCTGCTCCTTGCACTTTTCTTGAATTTGGTTATCTTCCAACCAGCCCCCACAGCAAACCATTTCCCCTGCCCCACCATTGATTAAGATCAACAGTGAGATCCTGAATAACATGGACCATTTTCTGTATCTTGGGAGCCTTTTCTTGATAAAGGCAGACATAAATGACAAAATTAAGCATTGCCTCCAGTGTGCCAGCGCAACCTTTGGCTAACTGAAGAAGGAAGTACTTGAGGACCAGCATCTCAGATTTGAGACCATCATCATGGCTTGCCAGGCAGCAGTGATCCCGACCCTCCTATCTGTTTTGGAGACTTGAACAACCTACAGCAGGCACCTTAAAGCACTGAGGACGTACCACCAGCTTTACCATCACAAGATCATCCAAATCTTCTGGCAAGAACCTCAGTCCAAAAGCCATGTACTCCCAACTCACCATGAATCCCAACAGCAATCACTAAAAAAAAGCTCCACTGAGTGGGGCATGTATTTTTACGCCTGATACTCCCGAAGCAATTGCTCCACTCTGAACTCAGTCATGGCAGGAGAGTCTCGTGAGGGCAGCGGAAATGCTGTAGGGATGCCGTGAAATCATCCCTGAATAGGTCAAATATACTCGCTGGCTCAACAGAGACCCTAGCTTGTGACTGACCAAAATGGAGAAGGCTCATTTGGGAAGCCACCGAACAAATTGAGAGATTTTATGGTAACGTGCAGAGTCAAGGTGTCTGAGGGAGCGCGCAAACTTCCAAACAACCCACCAACCCAGCCGTTCAAGCACCACGAGCTCCACATGTGGCAGAGTTTGTAGATCACTCATTGGATTTATCAGCCTTCTCAGAACCCATGGAACCAGAGTGTAAACAAGTCATTCTCGATCTTGAAGGACTGCCTAAGAAGATTAGTATTGTGAGACGCCCTGCACTTAAAAATATTTCTGGTTTAAGCCTAGGGGTGCATTTATCCAAGGGTAAACGCAGAATAGGGCCAAGATCAATTGATTTTGTTTTGCATCGCGGCTTTAGTTAATCAAATACAGCATGAATCCAGTGTTCAGACCAGACTTGACATCAGAAGGAAATGAGGTGAGATTGTTTGAAACAGGGACTTCACTCTGCATCTCTGGGTAATTAATGTTTCATTTACAATTTTCTTCCCTACTGGTTCTGCATTGGTGTGAAGATAAAACCACTTTGCAGCAATACTAAACTTTGTGCGAATGCATTCTGAGTACTGGAATAAGAATAACAAGGAATAATAGCAGAGGCCTATGAAAGCATGAATAGAATCAAAACACCACACATTAAAAAACACTTCCTCATTACCCATCCCACAGCTTGCTGCCCACAATCTGCCAGCCAAATATTGGGCACTCGTCAACCATTTCTGCACTGGCCAAGGCTTTTGTGCAGCAAATCGGCACAAAATGGGGCCTTGCAGGGAACCCGGACTGCAGCTCTGGTGCACCCCAATCAATGACTCACATCATCCAAAGACTGCCCCCTGGCAGAATTCAGTGGAGGGCTCAGAGACCTCCATTTAGCCAATGTGGAAGCTACTGCCTGGCCTGGTGATCACTGCACACACTAAAAAAATGTGGTTGTCGCTGGTTGAAGAATTCTTGGTTTGCAGCAATTGGGGCTTCTAGTGGGTTTTTCTAAATCGCAACAGTTTAACTTTGAGTGAGGTTTCAGAAGAAGAAGGAGATGGGGTACGGCTCCTGTCGCAATCTCTCTGACTATTCAAATATCCAGTCTATTTTTACACCCAAGCGCTGGATCATGTGACCTCACTCTGAGACCTTTTGGTACAGAATTTTACACTCTCCCAAGGTGGTTCTTAAGCAGGGAAGCGTAAATTGAATGGACATGATTTCCCCCCGGAAACCCGCCCGCCCAAACCCAGGCGCAATTTCATGCAACAGTGGGCAGGACCTTGGGCGGCCCTTAAAAGTCGACACTTAATGACCCCACAGCCTCAATTTCTAGGTGGGGGGAGGGGTGGGGGAGTGTGTGGAGAGGATGGGAAAGTGACATTTGCATTTCTCCCCATCTCAGATGGGGGAAGCCCCGTCAGAGTTGGGGCGCCCCCCACCCCCAACGCTGGAGCTTCCGGACCCCTTCTGCCCTTGGCCTAACCCCAGATGCTGCGATCACTCCCCTTCCCTCAGGCATCCCCTTCCCTCCAGTATCAGGCCCCCCAGGACATACCTTTTCAAAAGTTCCAGGCCTTAGTTCCAGGCAGAGCGCAACAGTACTGCTTCTGGCCACTGTGCCTGGCCGGATTAGGCACTGACTCTTGGGTCCCTCGCCATCTTTAAAATTCTTTAAAAAAAAATTAAATTACGGGATGTGGACATCGCTGGTTAGGCCAGCATTTATCACCATTCTACCCTTGCTGTCTCCACAAAAGCAACTTGTGTCCTTCACACATACAACATAGTAGCTGCTGTAAGTCGGTGTCCTCTGTTTAGGAAAAGTGTTCTTTTCACCAAAGTTCAATACATTTATGTGCCTAGCCGATGACTTTATAATGTGATATTTGTCCAGATGATGACATTATAAATTAATAATTCATAAGGACTGTCAGTACTGCATCTGAGAAAGATATTACGTTTTCATGCTATACATTGAATAGAGCTGTTGCAGTGTTATACCTTGAAAACATTGTAGCATAGTAGATATAAAATATATGAATAAATGATCTGAGAAAATATTGCTTAGTATGCATTTGTTCAGGAAATCTTCTTAGCCAGCACAATGCAGGAAAGGCATTGTTTTCTTAAAGTTCAATGACAAAAAATAGATGGAAAAAAAATGTTGATGCCCAAACAGAAACAAACATTTTAGGAAGGTCCCGGATTGTTTCTGAAAAGTGCAAATCAAAATCTCGATATTCAAATTTCATTCAATTAAATGTGGGGTGGATTCTCCATTCAATGCCACTCTCATCGGGATTCCCAATTGGTGGAAAATTGAGAGTCGAGGGAAAAATGGACTTGCTGCCCTGTTGCAATGCTCGGTATCCCATCAGCAGCCTCAGACACAGCTGCTTTAGAGGTTTATTTATTTATTTTTCCCTTCCCGCTTGTACGCATCAGAATTGCCCTGCTTTGATGCTAACCACAATGTTTCTGAGCACCCTTGCTATGATTGACAGCTCCTCACCACATCACAAGGAGCCAAGTGTTGAAAAAAGAGAAAGTGAAAGCACTTAGCTCCTTTTGTGTGGTGAGGTGCTGTCAATCATGGCAAGGTTGTCTGGACCAATTAAATAGTCAATCACTGGCTAGTGAAATGTATGCTGTGTGAAATTCAGCAGAAGATTTGCATTTCAAAGGGTGTCAAGGGATTTGAAGCCCTTTCAAGTACACTTGGCTTCCAAGAAAGCATCTGACAGTTGTAACAGCTGCTGCTTTAAACACCTTTGTCTGAGGCAGCAGATGATAGGGGATGGTAAATGAAAATACAATGATTTTTCGCTCTACTGCCTGCACTGCTCTTCAGCTTTCAGGCAGGGGTGACTGATGGGGTTCTCTGTTGGGGGAATCTGATGTGTGTCTCTGTTGGGGGTTCTAGTGGGGGGGGTGTCTGATGGAGATCTGATGGGGTGTCTGATAGGGATGTCTGATGGGGGTTCTGGGTGGGTCGGTGGTGGGATTGGGCCACCTCATGCATGCATGCATGATGTGGTGGTGGTGACCCAGTATTCCTGTATGGGGGAGGATGCCCCTTTTTGTCAGTAGTGGGGGGGGCAGGATTTGCGTTGTGGGAGGAAGGAGGCCACCACGGATCTTGGTATATCGGTATCTGGTCGCCTGTTCAAAATGGCGGCTCGATACCGGTATTCTGATGGAATCCAGTGATCTCTTCTACATGCATAAATTAGCATGGTGAAGGGGAGTGACTCGCATAGCAGGCCCCACACCTAGTGGCAGTAGAGTCAAGTAGTGATTCCCCGCTGGCAGGAGCACTTAGGCTCCAGAATGGAGAATCCCAGCCTTGAAGGAAAGAGCATTTTTTAAAACTAAAAACTAAAGTTCAGGTATTCATAATTATATTGCAAAGAGGTTATTTATCTATAAAATAACCATTGTAAATGCAAAGAATATGGAGTAAATTGGCCATAAAACAAGCAAGCCAGTTTACAAGGCTCCATTTTTAGAAAATAAAGAGCTGTATAAAGCCCAAGGTTTAGCGAAACCTGCAACAGTCTGTGTCATGGGTTGTTTGATCGAATGTTCTAATCAACAGCTGACATTTGTATCTAGTGTCTTCATTCACCGAGGAACAAGGAGATAGACTGTGAATGTTTTTGTGATATTTAAGAGGTGACTGAAGGTTTGCTTTTAATGGCCTTTCTGAAGTTGTGAAGAGATGTTCAGGGAGGAAATTCCACATCATAGAGCACCCCCCACTGTGCTCCCGCAGACTAGCTCACCCAGCTAGCCTGGTGGCCCACGGTTCCGGCGCCAGCATGTCTCCCACCTAATGTTGCCTACCTGCTCTCCCCCCGCCCATCGAAACCATCGCCCTCATCAACCCAGCCCCGACAACCACCCACTTTAAGAAACAGACGCCAACCAAAGTCAGTATAAAGAAAAACAAAGCCAAACTCTCGCCATAATACAGATCAAAGTAATACTACTCAAAATAATAGAGCCAAGATCCTAATGATTCTGTCACTAATGGAGCAGAGATGTGAAGGGTATGCAAAGAACAGGTTAGATTAGAAGGAGGGGGCAACAGGACATGTAAACCAATAAATTGCAGCACGGCACAGCATACTGGTGATTATAGAGAGCCGAATTCATGAAGTTCATGGACTGTGATGAATGACAAGCATTGACAGGGGACGATACAAGATCTCGTAGTTGTAGGTGGAGCGTTCGATCCTCCACCGCAAGATCTTATTGTTTTTTATCTTGCCCCGCTGTGCATTATCGAACATGAAAGCAACCGACCATTGGTCAGTGAGGAGAGTGAATCTTCTGCCGACCAGGTAATGCCTCCAATGTCGCACAGCTTCTACTATGGCCTGGGCCTCCTTTTCGACTGAGGAGTGGCGGATTTCGGAAGCATGGAGGGTACGTGAGAAGAAGGCCATGGGTCTGCCCGTTTGGTTGAAGATGGCCGCCAGAGCTACGTCGGACGTGTCGCTCTCGACCTGGAAGGGGAGGGACTTGTCGATGGCATGCATCGTGGCCTTTGCAATGTCTGCTTTGATGCTGCTGAAGGCCTAGCGGGCCTCTATCGACAGGGGAAAAGTTGTGAATTGGCTCGGGGACGGGCCTTGTCCACATTGTTGGGGACCCACTGGGCATAGTAAGAGAAAAACCCTAGGCAGCGCTTCAGGGCCTTGGAGCAGTGAGGGAGGGGAACTCCATAAGGGGGCACATGCGTTCAGGGTCGGGGCCTATAACTCCATTTCGCACTACGTAGCCGAGGATGGCTAGGCGGTCGATGCTAAACACGCATTTATCCTTGTTATATGTAAGATTATGGATCTTTGAGGTCTGGAGGAATTTTCGGTGGTTGGTGTCATGGTCCTGCTGGTTGTAGCCGCAGATGGTGACATTATCAAGATACGGGATTGTTGCTCGTAAACCGGACCGGTCAACCATTCGGTCCATCTCGCGCTGGAAGACCGAGATCCCTTTGGTGACACCGAAGGGAACCCTCAAGAAGTGATAGAGCCACCCATCTGCCTCGAAGGCAGTGTATTTGCGGTCACTAGTGTGGATGGGGAGCTGGTGGTAGGCGGACTTAAGATCCACCGTGGAGAAGACCTTGTAATGCGCGATCCTGTTTACCAGGTCAGATATGCGGGGGAGAGGGTACGCGTCCAGCTGCGTAAACCTGTTGATGGTCTGACTGTAGTCGATGACCATCCTATGCTTCTCCCCGGTCTTTACCACCACTACTTGAGCTCTCCAGGGACTGTTGCTAGCTTCAATGACTCCTTCCCTCAGTAGCCTTTGGACCTCTGACCTAATAAAGATCCGATCCTGTCACTGTACCGTCTGCTCCTGGTGGCGACGGGTTTGCAATCTGGGGTGAGTTTCGCAAACAGGGAAGGCGGATCGACCTTGAGGGTCGCGAGGCCGCAGACAGTGAGGGGGGTATAGGGCCGCCAAATTTGAAAGTTAGACTTTGGAGATTCCACTGAAAGTCTAAAGCTAGGAGTGTGGCCGCGCAGAGGTGGGGAAGGACGTAGAGCCGGTAATTTTTAAACTCCCTTCCCTGGACTGTGAGGTTTGCTACACAAAACCCCTTTATCTCTACTGAGTGGGAACCGGAGGCCAGGGAGATTTCTTGATTAACGGGGTGGACGAGGAGAGATCACGCCTTACCGTGTCGGGGTGTATGAAGCTCTCCGTGCTCCCAGAGTCTGTTAAGCAGAATGTCTCGTGCTCGTGACATCAATGGGGGATGTCTCGGGGTCGGCTGCGGAGGGGTTTCACGCTCCCCAGGGAGCTGCTGCGCGGTCGGGACCGTAAGCGCGGGTGTTTCTGGAGGCCACATCCAGGGAGCCTGCAAGGGCCTGTGCCTCCTTGAGGCTTAGGGTGTCTTTTTCCAGCAATCGCTGGTTGATTTGGGACGACCGCATACCTGCCACGAAAGCGTCCAGGATTAAGAGTTCTGTGTGGTCGCTCGCCGAAACTTGCGGGCAGCTACAGTTTCTCACCAACACCAGGAGCGCACGGTAGAATTCTTCCAGCGATTCCCCAGGAATTTGTCGCCTCGTTGCAAGCAGATGTCGGGCGTAAACCTGGTTTACCGGACGAATATAATGTCCTTTTAGCAGCTCCATTGCTACATCGAAGTTGTCCGCGTCCTCGATGAGGGTATAAATTTCCGGGCTCACCCTCAAGTGCAGGACTTGCAATTTCTGTTCTCCCATGGGTGTGTTTTTGGCCGTTCCGAGATATCCTTTAAAACACGCCAGCCAGTGCTTGAAGATTGCCGCTGAGTTTGTCGCGTGAGGGCTGAGTTGCAGACACTCCGGCCTGATTCGGAGATCCATCCTTTTAAATCTAGCTTATTAAATTGATGCATGATCAATGACCAGTAAAGCGAGGTTGTAGTCCAACTAAAGGCTAGATGTTTCCTCCAGCAGCTCAGGTACAGAAAGAAGGCTGCTGGGGCGGCACAGGATCTTATAGCCCACCTTGCAGGGCGGAGCTACCATACAGCTTGACCAATAGGAAACATACAATATCTACCAATGGTGTTCCAGCATTACCAGGTACGTAATACCTCTACACAGACTACCACACCACATAAATTACAGATGGTACTAGCCCCTGCAAAAGGTCTGCGACCACAGAGTGAGCTAAGAGGAGCTTCATCCTCACTAGTCAGGCTGTGCTTGTCGTGCCATCTCAACCACAAGGGAGTCAGCCAAGTGCATGCATTATCGATGTCCGTTAAATGTAGCACTATACAGAATACATAAGGTTCACCTATTTGTACATGCAAAGATCTCCTATCTGCATTAGTGCCAGGGGTACGCAGTGATAAACCATCTTAGGTGCATTGCTTTCCTAGAGAGCATGAGAAAAAGTATTTTGTATAATTGTTGTGAAAAGATCGAGTAAAGTGCATCTGCTCCTGCAATTGTATCTGATCACATTGCAAAATGAAAATTGGCACATTCTTAACAGTGTCAGAATGCACACACGCATTTATTTCAACAGCACAGTGATGGAAATATTGAGGGATATGCATCTGTTTGTTGTGGATGATGTGCTCCTCAGTCAGATATTCTAAACTCTTCTTCAAAACTTCAAAAATTATAAAAATGATTGTGAACATGGTATTGGGCTGGACAGTGGCATTTTCAGCGTTTAAGATATTATTACCCTTTTTGCCTCAAGGATCACTCCTTGGCATCCTTTCATTTCTCATAAATTCTGCCCTTTCGGCAACATCATCTGAAAACGCAGTATTTGTTTTCACATGAACCACACCCAACTCTACGTCACCATCATTTCTTTTGACTTCTCCACAATTGTTAATTTCTCAGACTCCTTGTCCACATACAGTACTGGATGAGTAGAAATTTCCTCCAGTTAAATGTTGGGAAGACTGAAGCTATTGTTTTCGGTCCCCACTCCAAATTCCATTCCCTAACTACCAACTCCATTTCAGGAAATGGTCTGAGATGAAGGCAGAATGGTTAGGGTAACATTTGACTGCTAGATGAGCTTCCGACCACATACTCAGGCCATCACCATGATCGCTTATTATCAACTCCGTCACATCACCCAACTTTGTTACTGTCTCAGCTCCTCTGCCACTGAAACTCTCATTCATATCTTCGCTTCCTCTAGACTTGACTATTCTAATGTACTTCTGGCTTGACTCCCGCATTCAACATTCTGTTTGCACTCTCAGCTGTCTAAGTCCCAATCTCTGGAAAACCCTCCATACACCTCTCTGGCTCTCCACTTTCCTCCTTTAAGACACACCATAAAAAGCTACCTCTTTGACCAAGCTTTTAGCCATTTGACCCAGTGGCCATAATTTCTCACCCGCTCACGCTGGAGAGATGTTCTGCTCCTGCCAAGGGTCTCCCTGACGGCGGGAGTGCGCATTTATTGGGAAACGTCATTGATAACAGTGGGACCGGGAGATCCCGTCACTGGCCAATGGTGGGCTGCCTCCGCCACAAAACACATGGCAGGGAGGGATGTGGAAATCCCGCCCAATATCTCCTTTTCAGCTTTGTTTACAAACATTTTTTTTAAAAAAAATTTAAAGTACCCAATTCACATTTTCCCAACTAAGGGGAAATTTAGCATGGCCAATCCATCTACCCTGCGCATCTTTGTGTTCTGGGGGTGAGACCCACACAGACACGGAGAGAATGTGCAAACTCCACACGGACAGTGACCCGGGCTGGGAACTTACCCGGGTCCTCGGTGCCTTGAGGCAGCAGTGCTTACCACTGCGCCACCGTGCCACCCCAGACTTTGCTTTATGATGCTCTTGTGATGCACTTTGGGAAATTTTTATTACATTAAAGGAAATATATGAAAATAAGTTGTTGCTGTTTTCAAAATATTCAATATAAGCAATCTGTTTGTAGTTGGTTGCCAAACTGTACTGCCATAGTGTGTAACATTACTAGGAGTGCCATTATGTAATAATTAGTAATTGGCCTTCAGATGTCTGCGAAAATGTGTTTCTCTGCAAAGACTGATTGTTATTTCAGTCGACCCAAATACTGCAGATGCTGGAATCTGAAACAAAAACAGAAAGTGCTGGTAAAACCCGGAAAGTCTGGCAGCATCTGAAGAGAGAGAAATATACTTAATGCTTTGAGCCTGTATGACTCTTCAGAGCTAAAGAGAGGGAGAAATCTGTTGGATTATAAACTGTATAAGAGCGGGTGGAGCAACTGGAACAGAGTAGAGGGTCAGCGATTGGTGGGAGCTCGGAGAGATTGTAACAAAGATGTGTAGGTCACAAGACAGAGTGCTAATGGCAGGAAAAGGTGTTGATAGTTGTGTAGAGGCATGGCAGCACAGTGGTTAGCATTGCTGCATCACAGTTTCGGGGAACGGGGTTCAATTCTGGCCTTGGGTGACTGTGTGGAGGTTGCATGTTCTCTCCGTGTCTGCGTGATTTCATCCAGGTGCTCTGGTTTCCTCTCACAGTCCAAAGATGTGCAGGTTGGGTGTATTGGCCATACAAAATTGTCTCTTAGTGTCCAAAGGTTTGTAGGGCAGGTTAAGGGTTATTGGGACAGGGCAGGAAGCAGGCTTACATCGAGTGTTCTTTCAGAGGGTTGGTGCAGAATTGATGGCCTGAATGGCCTCCTTTTGCACTGTAGGAATTCTAAGATTCTATGAAGACATCAGAATGTGCTAATGGGAAAATAAAGGTGAGTGTTCAGTGATAGCAAAACATAAGAACAAGTGACAGATGGCCCGGTGGGGGAGTTTTTTTTGCAATTGGAACACAAAATGTCCACCCATCACTGGTCTTCTACTCTGCTCTAGCAGCTCCACCGCCTCTTGTACAGTATATAATCTAACACATTTCTCCCTCTCTTTAACTCTGAAGAAGAGTTATAAAAGCTCAAAATTAACCCTCTCTCCAAAGATTCACAGAATTCACAGAATTTACAGAAGGAGACCATACGGCCCATCGAGTCTGCACCGGCTCTTGGAAAGAGCACCCTACCCAAGGTCAACACCTCCACCCTATCCCCATAACCCAGTAACCCCACCCAACACTAAGGGCAATTTTGGGCACTAAGGGCAATTTATCATGGCCAATCCACCTAACCTGCACATCTTTGGACTGTGGGAGGAAACCGGAGCACCCGGAGGAAACCCACGCACACACGGGGATGATGTGCAGACTCCGCACAGACAGTGCCCTAGCCGGAATCGAACCTGGGACCCTGGAGCTGTGAAGCAATTGTGCTATCCACAATGCTACCGTGCTGCCCCGTGATGCCCTCAGACCTGCTGAGTTTTCTGATTTTCTGATCATTATAATGTTCTGTGCACTTTGGCATTGAAAGAAGGAATGAAAAATAATTTATTACATGAAATAAAGCTGTGAGCTTAGGTCTTATTATTACAGATTTTATTTGTAATCTTGTTTTCCAAAAGTACTTCAAAGTCCAAAATATTGGATCATTGTTACTGATATTGTTTGGTAACACCTTTTGTGACTTATCAAACAGTAATCTTACAGGAACATTGCTTACCTTTTCATTTGAGCATTTGAAGGACAGGTGAAAATATGTTTTTCATTACAAAGCAAGTGTAATGTCCTCATTTCATTCCTTAGCTACGTGAAATAACTTTGTCACTTCATTGCTAAATTTAGTTGTGAAGGTCAAACTTAACTAACAATCTCTTGTGGTTTGTTAATGTGACGCCACAATCAGACTAACGTCTTGGAGGGAAGGTAACAACTTCTTGGAGACGAAAGGCTATCTCCTGCTGTTTATTTGATTACAACAATACTTAAAACAAAAGCTGTTAGCAATAGGTAGTGTGACTGAATTCACCTGTGCTTTCGAGTATTTCTGTAAGGTCTGACATTCCTTCATGCAGGAGAAGTAATGAGAAAGAAACATTTTACCATGTGCTCAAGTTTTCTCAAAGTCTTACACAATCGATAAAATACTTCTGAATTGTAGTCACTGTAACTTTGTGGACAAGCACAACGACCAACTTGCATACAATATGATCCTGCAAACAGCAATGGATGAATGATCAGATAATGTGTTCTGGTGGTATGAATGTGAGAAATTATCAGAAGAACATAAGAACTAGAAGCAGGAGAAGGCCATCTGGCCCCTCGAGCCTGCTCCACCATTCAATGAGATCATGGCTGATCTTTTGTGGACTCAGCTCCACCTTCCGGCCCGAACACCATAACCCTTAATCCCTTTATTCTTCAAGAAAACTATCTATCTTTAGCTTAAAAACATTGAATGAAGGAGCCTCAACTGCTTCACTGGGCAAGGAATTCCATAGATTCACAACCCTTTGGGTGAAGAAGTTCCTCCTAAGCTCAGTCCTAACTCTACTTCCCCTTTCACCCGCCAGTGGGAACAACCTGCCCGCATCTATCCTATCTATTCCCTTCATAATTTTATACGTTTTTATAAGATACCCCTGCATCCTTCTAAATTCCAACGAGTACAGTCCCAGTCTACTCAACCTCTCCTCGTAATCCAACCTCTTCAGCTCTGGGATTAACCTAGTGAATCTCCTCTGCACACCCTCCAGCGCCAGTACGTCCTTTCTCAGATAAGGAGACCAAAACTGAACACAATACTCCAGGTGTGGCCTCACTAAAACCTTATACAGTTGCAGCATAACCTCCCTAGTCTTAAACTCCATCCCTCTAGCAATGAAGGACAAAATTCCACTTGCCTTCTTAATCACCTGTTGCACCGTAAACCAACTTCTTGCGACTCATGCACTAGCACACCCAGGTCTCTCTGCACAGCAGCATGTTTCAAAATTTTATCATTTAAATAATAATCCCTTTTGCTATTATTCCTACCAAAATGGATAACCTCACATTTGTCAACATTGTATTCCATCTGCCAGACCCTAGCCCATTCACTTAACCTATCCAAATCCCTCTGCAGACTTCTGGTATCCTCTGCACTTTTTGCTTTACCACTCATCTTAGTGTCGTCTGCAAACTTGGACACATTGCCCTTGGTCCCCAACTCCAAATCATCTATGTAAATTGTGAACAATTGTGGGCCCAATACTGAACCCTGAGGGACATCACGAGCTACTGATTGGCAACCAGAGAAACACCCATTAATCCCCACTCTTTGCTTTCTATTAATTAACCAATCCTCTATCCATGCTACGACTTTACCCTTAGTGCCATGCATCTTTATCTTATGCAGCAATCTTTTATGTGGCACCTTGTCAAAAGCTTTCTGGAAATCCAGATATACCAGATCCATTGGCTCCCCGTTATCTACCGCACTGGTAATGCCCTCAAAAAATTCCACTAAATTAGTTAGGCACGACCTGCCCTTTATGAACCCATGCTGCGTCTGCCCAATGGGACAATTTCCATCCAGATGCCTCACTATTTCTTCCTTGATGATAGATTCCAGCATCTTCCCTACTACCGAAGTTAAGCTAACTGGCCTATAATTACCCGCTTTCTGCCTACTTTCTGTTATAATGTTTTATAACATTACTGCAAAAAAATGTTAGGATCTCGAATGAGAACCCAATTCTTTCAATATTTAAAACTGCGAGGAAATATTACTGCACCACAGGAGTGACCCATGGGTATCTTTTATGTTAAAACACATTTTAATTTAATCACAGAATTAACCACATTATCAGCAAATAAATAGCTTTACAGTTAACAGTTATAACAGTTTGTAAGTAAAAGAAGAAACTTTAACTTATTTACTAAACCTGTCACTATATTCCAATTAAGCATACCAATATATAAAATACCACTCATGAATGAAGTTAACAACCGGGGTTTTACTTGCTTTTCTCTGTGCAGATTCTTTGGAGAAACCTTTAGGACCAAACTGAAACACTTCTGTTCAGATTAGAATTCTAGGACCTATTGACTCTTCAAATAGACCTGACAGCTCGCATTAACGGCATAATATGTACCCAAAGCATAAGTCGTTCTTGTCTATTCTTACAAGCTGTCCCTTGACTTGTTTAGCCAGGACCAAACAGAATACCCCTCATACGTTATCTACACCCCAGGGGTCCTTCAAACCTAAACAATATTCCATTAGCTCGCTATCTGTAAAAAGTAAATGGTTCTCAAGATCTATTAGTAAAACACTTCAATTGCAAATCAATGAGTACCTCACTTTTACTCACAGCCCTAACAGTCATACTGTCTGTATGCATCTTAACCAAGGTTTTATAAGAACATAAGAACTAGGAGCAGAAGTAGGCCATCTGGTCCCTCGAGCCTGATCCGCCATTCAATGAGATCATGGCTGATCTTTTTTGGACTCAGTTCCACTTTCCGGCCCGAACACCATTACCCTTAATCCCTTTATTCTTCAAAAGGGGTCAAAAGGGATTCTTCTCTCGATCGCCGAATACAATTTTGGCGTCAGCAAGTGGAAAATCTAGCCCATAATTTTTGAGAACCAAATTTCAAAAAAAGTTAGGCCCATTGCAATGCAATTGCAGTAAAGGCATTAAATAGCCAATAAGCTAATGGATTAGTACAGATGTCAAAACATCTATTAATATAGTGTCTTCTTGTTAAAAAGCTGATTGACATTGAAAAAGCAGTACTTGACAATGAAACACTACATGTGCTGGCATCTGTCGCTATAAAGAATCAGAGTTTTGGTGGTCCACACTATGGAAAACGGAACCAAACAGCAACAATAGCATGGCAGCAGTGTCTACCATCTACAAAATACACTGCAGGAACTTACCAAGGTTCTTTAGGCAGCACATTCCAGACCCACGAATGGACAAGGGTAACCGGGAATGCTATCATCTAGAGGTTCCCTCCAAGTCACTTATCACCCTGACTTGAAAATATATTGCCGTTCCTTCACTGTTGGTGGGTCAAAATCCTGGAACTCCCTCCCTAACAGCACTGTGGGTGTACCTATACCTAAAGGACTGCAGCGGTTCAAGAAGGCAACTCACCACCACCTTCTGAAGGGCAACTAGGAATAGGCAATAAATGCTGACATAGCCAGAGATGCCATTATCCTGTAAATTAATTTTAAAAAGCAACCTGCATTCATATAGCGCTTCTAATGTAGAAAAATGTACTAAGGTGCTTCATAGAAATATAATCAGGTAAAAATCATCTCCAAATTAAAGAGATTTAACCAGAGGAAAGTGTGGCTGAGTGGCAGAGAAGACTGAAGGGAAGGCCAAACTAGGGCAAGGTGATTAAAAGATAAAATGGATAAACATGCAAGGCAAAATGTGGTGGTAATGTGACAAGTAAGGAAACAAAAGATAAACCAAAACAAAAAGATGGGCCTCCTCAGTGTGCATGTGGACCCTGACTCCATGGTCGCTATTCAGTGGCTTGTCACCGACTCGGTGCCAGGATGAGGCCATTGAATCTCGCGAGAGGTGTCACAATCTGGCTGTTGCCCTCACTGGGCATGATCCAGATCTCCATATAATATCCGTTTGCGGAATTCTCCCGACGTCTGGGGCTTAACAGCCATGACTGGGAGACCTTGGCAAAGCGGTGAGGGGATGTTGCCAAGGGCCTCCCTGAGTTTGGGGTGGGGGAGTCGAAAATGGGGAAGGGAGGCTGAAAGAGGGGGGGATGGGGAGAAGATCATGGCACCTTCCAACCTTCCAAAATGGGACCCCGATCTGCGAGGAGCCTTTCCTGTTAGGCTCTACAGCAGTAAATGATTCAAGTGCGGCCTTTGCGGAGGGAAACTCGCCGAGGCCAAAATAAACGGCAATGTGCCATTGAATAGTGGGGTGTTTCTCGGCACTGCAGCCACGAGATGCACCCCGCTAAACTGGTCCAAAACCAGACGTGTTTTTATGGTTGATTCGTGCCCCATGTCGTTGGATGATGTCGTAAAGGGACAGGATACAGTTAAGAAGAAGATCATCAGTATTAAGACTTTTCCTCCCTAAGCTCATAAATGCTGTACCTCCTATGAATAAAATATTTTTGAAATCTGACCTTAACAGCTTTGCCATGCCAAGTGAAAAGCAGTTTTTCGTCTTCAAGTAATACGAGCCTTCTTCCTTCATCTGGATAAATATGAATTTTCAGAGTAATGTTAAAACAGACTATTAGGGTAGAACGTGGACCTAGTTGCATCAATTTTTCTATCCAAGGGTCAATGTCAAGGACCAACAGCTAGGCCCAAAGATGAAAGGAAGGGGAGGGGCAAGGTGATTAAAAGATAAAATGGATAAACATGCAAGTTAAAATGTGGTGGTAATGTGACAAGTAAGGAAACAAAAGATAAGCCAAAACAAAAAGATGGGCCTTCTCAGTGTGTATGTGGACCCTGACTCCATGGTCGCTATTCACAAGCCTTGATGTTGTTTGAGCTCATTGCCTTTGTTGTGTCCAATGCACTCAATCCTATGGATTTAGAGGATTTCTGGAGGAAGTTGAGAAGGATTATCCACTCCACATTTCTGGATAAAGGTTGTTATGTTTATGTTAACAGGACTAACCCCATTGCAGTAGATTTAGTTTGAAATAGTTGTACTGCATGTGGTATTCAGCGAAAACCTTTTTCCAGATTCATTCCTGGCTTCCCTTGTGAAGTGTAACACTAGTGACGTTTGTTGCTCCAGCATGTTACTTTTTTGATTGGTTAAATTGATTTAAAGGAATATGTATCACAAGAATGATCCCTGGAATGAAGAACTTGTCGTATGAGGAACGGTTGAGGACTCTGGGTCTGTATTCGTTGGGAGATTAGAAGGATGAGAGGGGATCTTATTGAAACGTACAAGATACTGCGATAGAGTCGACGTGGAGAGAATGTTTCCACTTGTAGGAAAAACCAGAACCAGAGGACACCATCTCAGATTAAAGGGATGATCCTTTAAAACAGAGACGAGGAGGAATTTCTTCAGCCAGTGGGTGGTGAATCTGTGGAACTCTTTGCCACAGAAGGCTGTGGAGGCCAATTCACTGAATGTCTTTAAGACAGAGATAGATAGGTTCTTGATTAATAAGAGGATCGGGGGTTATGGGGAGAAGGCAAGAGAATGGGGATGAGAAAATATCAGCCATGATTGAATGGCGGAGCAGACTCGATGGGCCTAATTCTGCTCCTATGTCTTCTGGTCTTCTGGTATTTTCCTCTTAATGCTTCCCAACTGAACAACTCAGCCCTTATAATGTTCAAATATGTAAATTCTGTGAGTTGACAATGCTTAACATTCCATCCTTAAATATTGGATTCATTGGCAACTTTTTATCGACAGAACTTCTACTAGTAATTTAGAATACTAAATACAGCTGATAATGAACAACAGCATATTAAATAGCCAGTGAACAGTTTTAGTCTTTACAAATGGTTTAAAGTAGGAAACATGCAATTTAAATTTCCATCTGTGAATTATTTTCATCTTTCTTTAGATGCACATTTTTATACACTTTGTCCCTCACTGACACTTGCCTATTTCTAGATCTCTGTTGGTGTTGTTGTATGAGTGTTTTTCAGCACCGTCTTCATAATTTCCCATTTAGAGGAAGCACTTCACTCTCGCAAATGTTTGCGCACCCAACAAGGAGGTAGAACAAAGTGGTATCTATCTAACCATGCTGTTGTGACGTGCATGGACTTTTAAAAATACTATGATATGGTACTGAGTAGTAGATTCACGAGTAAGGCTAGAGAAGGCGGCAAGAGGACAAATAAACTGAATAGCAAACTGGTTACAAAACAGCGAGTAGAGGTTGGACTTAGTTCATTAGATTGCTGGAACGTTAGTAGTTGCGTTCCGCAGGAACTGATGTTGGTACAACTGGTGCTCAAAAGTTAGATAAATGATTTAGATTCAGAAATCAGGTGTACAATATCAAAATTTGCAGACAAAACCTAATGGGGATGGTGATGGTAGGTGAGGGATGGTCGTGCATAGTGAATATTGAGGACGACTGCAACAAAAATAACTCATTATGAAGGGTTATAGAACACTCATAACATGACATAATGCAAGAAGATGTGAACAAGTTTGCAGAATGGGCATGTAAACAACAAATTAATTTTAATATATATCGGTGTGAGCTGGTGCCTCTTAGTAGGAGGAATAAGGTTGCCACCATGGAAAATAAGAGTCTAAATGGAACACAGCTGTATCGAGATTTAGGGTAATACACCCCTAAATCATTAAAAGGAGCAGTGCAGGTTAACCAAGCTATAAACACTGCAAACAAAAAAGCACTGGGTTAAATCCTGGAGGAATAGAATTCAGGAGAGGAGTTGTTTCAAACTTATATGGAGCTTTGGTTAACACATTCTTAGCCTAGAATTTTATGTGCAAAGTTCATGCATGTCCCTGACCTGTGCTAGAAGACGTCGGGTGCATGTCCTGACGTCACCGCGAACCTGCGCGATATTTTGGTTGGCGAACGCATTCCCGACTCTTGCCCGCACCTGCTGACAATCAAGAAGCCGATCTAAATTAATTAAACAGCAATTGACGGGAATTTTATGTAGCTTGTGTACCTTTAAGGTAGGCGGGCGGGCCGACTGGCAAAGTGACCTTAACATTTAAGCGGCAACCTCGATCCAGGGCAGGTTGAAAGGTCATGGTACAAATAAAATTAAAAATTGTGTATGGGGGCTGAGGGCTGTGCATGACTGTGCTGCCAAGACACTGGTGGCATAGTTTCTGTCAATATTTATTTTTCACAGGTCAGCAGTTCCCTGAAACAGCTCCGTAGCGGCTGTCCCCCTGGGGGAGCATGTTGGAAGTGCCAACCCGAACTCTCGCTTTTCTCAGCACCCGCCCTCTTCAGCGCTCAACCTTTCATAGACACTGTTTCACGCTGGACGGCCAGTAATCGGCCAACCAGCATGAAATTGCTCTCCAGGGCCGACCATGGCCGAGAGCGCGTTTCGCACCTGCTTCTGGGGCTGCAGAGTGCGCCCATCCCACGGGCAAAAAGATTAGTCCTCAGAGTGCTGTGTGCAGCTTTGGTCTTTATACGACTGAGAAAGAATATAAAACACTGGAGAAAATGCACGGCCAACCAGAGCTGAGAGAGTATAGCTAGCGGGAAAAGTTCATTTCTCTCGGAAAGAGGAGTGTGGGAGGTGACCTGATTGTGCTTTTTTAAAAATCAGGCAGGGGTTCGATAGGCTAGAGAGTTCTTTCCATTTGTGGGCGAATCCCAAACTATTGCCGATAAATGCACACGCAAAATACTGCAGATGCTGTAAATCTGAAATAAAAACAGAAGGTTCTGGGAATAGTCAGCAGGTCTGGCAGCATCTGTGGAAAGATAGCCAGTTTAGGGGCTGGTTTAGCACAAGGCTAAATTGCTGGCTTTGAAAGCAGACCAAGGCAGGCCAGCAGCACGGTTCAATTCCCGTACCAGCCTCCCCGAACAGGTGCCGGAATGTGGCGACTAGGGGCTTTTCACAGTAACTTCATTTGAAGCCTACTTGTGACAATAAGCGATTTTCATTTTTCATTTCAGTTAATATTTCAGATCTGTGATCAGTCATCAGAAATACAAACTCAGAACATAGTGACTGTGATGAATGTAAATACAGTTAATTCACCAGTTATGTTCTATGTTATTAACCCTGTGGGTATTATCTATGGGCCATTGTATGGCTTCACCCACAGGGGGCGATGTTGGAGGATGTTGGAGCATGTACGGGCTCTGCCCCTTTGAAGGAGTATAAGAGTAACTGGCCTGTGGGACTGTCCTCAGTATGTACCAGTCGCAGGCAACCAAAGTTGATAGTTAATTAAAACCACTGTTTTACTCTGACACGAGTCCTTGAGTGAATTGATTGTCGCATCAGTGACTGATAAATTATTCAGAGAGTGATCATAACGTGGAACTCCCTGCTACAGGAAATGTTTAAGGTAAATAGATTACTCTCAAAAAGGAATGAGAAAAGTGCATAAAGAGAAGCATGCTGAAAGGCTAAAATGACACCGATAGAATGGGACAGAATGTGGGCCGAGCATAAACAATGACACAGACTTGTTTGGCCTGAATAGCCTGTCTCTGCGCTGCATATTCTATATAAAAATATGATAATTGATAAGAATTTGAATAAAGAATTCTGGACAAACTCCTGCACTGTGATAATGATGAGAATAAGACCAAAAGGCCATAAGACATATCTGTTTTAAAGGATCGTCCCTAAGTCTGAGATGGTGACCTCTGGTTCTAGTTTTTCCTACAAGTGGAAACATCCTCTCCACGTTCACTCTATCCAGGCCACGCAGTATCCTGTAAGTTTCAATAAGATCCCTCATCCTTCTAAACTCCAATGAGTACAGACCCAGAGTCCTCAACCGTTCCTCATAGGACAAGCTCTTCATTGTTGAACTCACTGCCATTGTGAGGCAATTGCATGGTTGAGAGAAATCTAGGTAAGTGCATGAGAGATAAATAAATAGATGGTGCACGATGGCACAATGGTTAGCACTGCTGCCTCATAGCTCCAGGGACCCGGGTTCGATTCCAACCTCGGCTGACTGTGTGGAGTTTTCACATTCTCCCTGTGTCTGTGTGGTCACTGGGTCTCCAGTTTTCTCCCATAGTCCAAACATGTGCAGGTTAGGTGGATTGGCCATGATAAATTGTCCCTTAGGGTGGGGTTGCAGGAATAGGGCGAGTGATTAGTCCTAGGTAGGTGGTCTTTCGAAGGGTTGGTGCAAACTTGATGGGCTGAGTGGTCTCCTGCACTGTAGGGAGTCTATAATTCTAAAAACAAATGATAAAGTAATACGGTAAGATGAAGTAAAATGAGAAGAAGCTTGTGTTTAGCACAGTCACTGACCTAGACTTGTGGGGCTGAATGGCTGGGTTCTCTGCTCTAAAGTCTATATACTCCTGGAGTGTGTTGATACACCAATCCATTACAATCACTAAACCACTGAACAAAATGCAGTTTTCGTAAAGTGTCCATTCAAAATCCTTGATGTCAAAAGCTGTGACTCTGCAAAATGCAGCTCATTAAGGGTGACAGGAGTTTTACCAGATCAGAACCAATGCTTCTGCTTGCTATTTGAATCTGTGACAGACTTAAAAGTCCAATTTAAAGCAGCAGAGATGTGCAAGGAATTCGTCATACCTAATTAGACCTGGTTCCTCTTCCACTATTACTAATCTTTCACTGACTTGTTTTCATTTTCTGATGTTTTCCTCAGAAATGTTCCTCTTTGAACATTTATAAAGGCCGATATCCAAAGTGACTGATAACATCAAATGACTTAGCAACTTTGTTCTGTGTGACTGAAGAAACTCAAAATACTCTGAGCAAAATATTAGACAAATTGAATACAGAGTCAATGGTGCATCAATCCTTACTTGCCACAAAGATTTTGTTTTAACAAATTATTTTTATCCTTCAGCAAGACCTGATTCATTAATATTATAACAATTTGCAAATTAAAGAATTACTCGATGGAATTTTCTCATTTTTAGACAGAAAGTGGCACAGCGGGCGGGAGAAACAGCGTGGAAGCAGCCAGAACCAAAGGCGACTTCCTCCATTGTATTGTGAGGGTCTTAGAAGAAAAGAAGTTCAGGGGCAGGTCTCACAACATCATGCTGACAGGGTGGGCCCTTTTTGAACGATGTCCCAAACTTTTTGTTTGTTAGTTATTTACAGCACAGAAGGAAGTCATTTGGCCCATCGTGTCTGCACCGGCTCCCAAAAGAGCAACCTAGCTATTCCGTTCCCCAGCCTGACCTCCGTAGCCCTCTAAATTCATCACTTTCATATATTTTTCCAGCTCTCTTTTGAAACCTCCTGTGGAATCCACCTCCACCACTCTCCCAGGCAATGCATTCCAAACCCCAACAACTCCTCAGCTCACACCTAGCTCTCTTGCTGACCATCTTGAAATTGTGACCCCCTAGTCACTGACATACCAACTAGTGGAAACAGAATATCCTTCTTGACCCTGTCAAAATTGTTCAGAATTTTGAACACCTCAATAAGGGTGCCTCTTCATCTTCTCTGCTCCAAGGCGAACAAGCCCAATTTCTCCAACCTTGTATCTAAAATTCCACATTCCTGGTATCATTCTAGTAAATCTCCCCTGCACACTCTCCAGGGATTAAAAAAAAAAATCTATTTTTATTCTCCTTTTTCACATTTTCTCCCGCATTTACACCCATCAACAATAAACAATAATCAGCAAGATATGTCAATCCCCATAATAACAACGATCCCATCCGCCCACCAACCCCCAATCGTCAGCCCGCATGTTTACACAAACAAATGACAAAAAGGAATCACCCTTAATCTACACAGCCCCCCTCCCCCCCCAACTAATGTTCGATGTTACCCAGTTCTTGAAAGTGCATAATAAATAGTGCCCATGACTTGTCATCATAGATTATCATAGAATTTACAGTGCAGAAGGAGGCCATTCAGCCCATCGAGTCTGCACCAGCTCTTGGAAAGAGCACCCTACCCAAGGTCAACACCTACACCCTATCCCCATAACCCAGTAACCCCACCCAACACTCAGGGCAATTTTGGACACTAAGGGCAATTTATCATGGCCAATCCACCTCGTAGATCCACCTTGTAGAACCCCTCCAAGCTTCCCCTCAGTTCGAACTTAACCTTCTCAAGGGTCAAGTATTCCAACAAGTCCCCCCGCCATGCCAGGGCACTGGGTGGAGAGACTGCTCTCCATCCCAGCAGGATCCGCCTTCGGGCGATCAACGAGGCGAAGGCTATGATATCTGACTCCGCACCCGTTTCCAACTCTGGCTGGTCCGACACCCCGAATATGGCATCCCGGGGACCCGGGTCCAGTTTCACATGCACCACCTTGGAAATTACCCTAAACACCTCCTTCCAGTACTCCCCTAGCTTTGGACAGGACCAAAACATATGAACGTGATTAGCGGCCCCCCCCCGCAACGCTCACATCCTCTACTCCTTCAAAAAATCGGCTCATCCTCACCCTCGTGAGGTGCGCTCTACATACCACCTTCAGCTGTATCAGCCCCAACCTCACACTTGAGGTGGAGGCATTCACTCTCCGGAGCACCTCACACCAGACTCTCTCCTCTATAACCTCTCCCAGCTCTTCCTCCCACTTTGCTTTGATCTCTTCCAGTGGTGCCTTATCCTCTTCCAAAATAGCTCCGTACACCGCTGACACTGCCCCCTTCTCCAGTCCCATTGTTGTCAACACCTCCTCCAGCAATGTGGAGGCCGGTTCCTCTGGGAAGCTCTGTATCTCATTCCTGGCAAAATCCCGAACCTGCATGTGCCTAAACACTTCTCCCTGCTCTAGCCCATAATTCGCTTCCAGCTCCCTCAATCCTGCAAACCGACCCCGAAGAAACAAATCTTTTAGCGTCTTAATTCCCCTCTCTTCCCATTTCCGAAAACTTCCATCCCACCTCCCTGGCTCAAATCTATGGTTCCCCCGAATCGGCATTTCCCTTGACCCTACCCCCAACCCGAAGTGTTGGCGAAACTGCCTCCAGATTTCCAATGAAGCTATTATTACCGGACTCCCTGAATATTTCCCCGGAGATATCGGGAGCGGCGCTGTTGCTAGTGCCTTCAGCCCCGACCCCCTGCACAAACTCTCCTCCATTCTGATCCACTGAGAATCAACCCCTCTGACCCAGGTCCGCACCTTCTCCACATTCGCCGCCCAGTAGTAGTACAACAGGTTCGGGAGACCCAAACCCCCTGCCTGCCTTCCCCTCTGTAGCAGCACCTTTCTCACTCTGGCCACCTTCCCTCCCCATATGAATGAGGTAATCCTTCCCTCAATCTCCCTGAAAAAAGACTTCGGCAGGAAAATCGGTAGGCATTGAAAAATAAACAGGAATCGCGACAACACATTCATTTTAACCGCCTGTACCCGACCCGCCAGTGACAGAGGCAGGCCATACCACCTTGCCAGATCGGTTTTCACTCTCCCCACCAAACTAGTGATGTTGTATCTGCGAAGCCTCCCCCACTCCCAGGCAACCTGCACCCCCAGATACCTAAAATGAGTCCCTGCCCTATGGTAGCCCCCCCCCCCCCCCCACCCCTGCCCCCACCCCCGGCCGAGACACCACAAAATACTCACTCTTGTCCAGGTTTAGCTTGTACCCCGAGAAAGACCCAAATACCCGCAGTGGCTCCAATATTCCTCCTATCGACGCACTCGGTTCCGACACATACAGCAGCAAGTCGTCGGCATATAATGACACCCTATGCTCTATCCCCCCCCCCGCACTATTCCTTTCCATGCTCCCGAACTTCTCAATGCGATGGCCAACGGCTCAATCGCAAGCGCAAACAGCAGAGGGGACATGGGACATCCATGTCTCGTCCCACGGTGGAGAGAAAAGTATCTCGAACTGATATTATTTGTGCGGACACTCGCCTTCGGCTCCTTATATAATAGCTTTACCCAGTTCACAAATCTTGGTCCAATCCCAAACCGCTCCAGCACTGCCATCAGGTACCCCCATTCTACCCGATCAAACGCCTTCTCGGAGTCCAATGCTACAACTACCTCTGTTTCCTTCCCTTCCGCCGGTGCCATAAAAATGTTCAAAACCCTCCTAATGTTCGAAAACAGCTGCCTTCCTTTCACGAACCCCGTCTGATCCTCTATCACCTTCGGGAGGCACTCCTCCAGCCTACCCGCCAGTACCTTCGCCAACACTTTTGCGTCCACATTCAGAAGTGATTTGCGCCGATACGACCCACACTCCGTCGGATCCTTATCTTTTTTTAGCAACAGTTAAATCGATGCCTGCCCCAAGGTTTGCGGCAACACCCCCTTCCCTATCACCTCCTCAAACATCCCCGCCATAAGGGGTGCCAACCAATCCTTGAATTTTTTATAATATTCCACTGGAAACCCATCCGGCCCTGCCACCTTCCCCGACTGCATCCTCCCAATCTCCTCCTTTATCTCCTGCTCCACTATTGCTCCTTCTAATGTAGTCCTGTCCCCCTCCCCTAATCTCGGGTACGCCAACCCATCTAGAAATTCCTGCATCTCACGGTCTCCCTGGGTGGCTCTGACTTGTACAACCTCTCATAAAACTCCTCAAAAACCTTGTTAATCAGCACTGGAGCCACCACTAACTTCCCTGCCCTATCCCTCACCTGAAGAATTTCCCTTGCCGCTGCCTCCCTCCGGAGCTGACCTGCTGACCTGCTAACCCCGCCTTATCTCCATGTTCATAAACTGTCCTCCTCAGTTGGCGCACCGCCTTCCTGGTGGACAGTTGGTCGAAGCTCGCCTGTAGTTCCTTCCTCTTTTCCAGCTTCGCCGGGTCCCCATCCTCTGCATACCTCCTATCTACCTCCAACATAATGGGCGTCATTCTCCGACCCCCCTCCGGGTCGGAGAATGGCCGTTGGCCGCCGTGAATTCCGCCCCCGCCCCTGCCGAAGTCTCCGGTACCGGAGATTGGGCGGGGGCGGGGGCGGGAATCGGGCCACGCCGGTTGGCGGGACCCCCCGCTCAATTCTCCGGCCCGGATTGGCCGAAGTCCCGCCCAGAAATTGCCTGTCCCGCCGGCGTAAATTAAAGCTGGTATTTACCGGCGGGACCAGGCGGCGTGGGCGGGCTCCGGGGTCCTGGGGGGGGGTGCGGGGCGATCTGACCCCGGGGGGTGCCCCCACGGTGGCCTGGCCCGCGATCGGGGCCCACCGATCCGCGGGCGGGCCTGTGCCGCGGGGGCACTCTTTCCCTTCCGCCTCCGCCACGGCCTCCACCATGGCGGAGGCGGAAGTGACTCTCCCCACTGCGCATGCGCCGGGAAACTGTCAGCGGCCGCTGACGCTCCCGCGCATGCACCGCATTTCCGCGCCAGCTGGCGGGGCAACAAACGTAATTTCCGCCAGCGTCAATGTTGGGGCTCGGCCCCCAAAGATGCGGAGCATTCCGCACCTTTGGGGCGGCGCGATGCCCGTCTGATTGGCGCCGATTTGGGCGCCAGTCGGCGGACATCGCGCCGTTGGGGGAGAATTTCACCCCTCATCTATTACCCTCTGCCGCTCCAACCTCTCCTTTTGTCCACCCTGGCCTTAAACAAAATGACCTCATCCCTCACCACCGCCTTTAGAGCCTCCCAGACGACTGCCTTCGACACCTCACCCGTACAATTGAAACCTACGTATTCCTTAATTACCGTTTCAATTTTCTCACAGAACACTTGGTTCCCCAAAAGCCCCACATCCAGATTCCTCCCCGGTCTCTGCGCTACCCCCTTCTCTAGCACCATATCCACCCAATGTGGGGCGTGATCTGACACTGCAATTGCAGAGTATTCCGACCCCTTGACTCCAGCCAGCAAAGCCTTCCCCACCACAAAAACGTCGATCCGTGAGTATACCTTATGGACCGCTGAGAAAAACGAGTACTCCCGTTCCCTTGGGTGCAGGAACCTCCAAGGGTCCACCCCTCCCATTTCCACCATTAGCCCAGTCAGCGCCTTCGCCCCCCCCTGATGGGACCAGCGAGCCCGGCCGTGATCTGTCCAACCTTGGCTCCTGCACCAAGTTCCAGTCCCCCCCCACAATCAGCTCATGCGTGTTCAAGTCGGGAATGGCCCCAAACACGTTCCTCGCGAATCCGACATCGTCCCAATTGGGACGGTATGCACTTAACAGCGCCACTAATCTCCCCTCCAGTGCCCCTGCCACAATCACATATCTACCCCCCTGATCTGCCACCACCTTCTCCACCTGGAAGCGTACCCTTTTGTTGACCAACACCGCTACCCCTCGAGCCCTTCCATCAAATCCGGAGTGCAACACTTGGCTAACCCAGCCCTTTTTAAGTCTCACCTGGTCCTTCACCCTCAAGTGAGTCTCCTGCAGCATTGCTACATCGGCTTTCAAACTTTTAAGATGTGCAAGCACCCGTGACCTCTTGACCGGACCTCCTAGCCCTCTCACGTTCCACGTGACTATCCTTACTGGGGGTCTCTCACACCTCCCCACCTTTCTTATCCACCATCACCATACCACCGGGTCCTGCCCCATAAGCCTGACCCGTCCCTGTCCATTGTTAACATCGAACCCCTTCCCCCCCTCCCAAGAACCCCCCCTATAAAAACATCCCCCAACATCCATCCCTTCCCCCCCCTCGCTCGCCTCGTAGGCCCATTGAAGCCTGCTATCCAGGCTCCAACGTCCGCAGCCCTCCTCTCACCTCACCCCGTTCACTAACTGACTTTAGTTCGCTAGCGCAGATGGCTCCCCCCGCCAAGACCTATCTCCCCCTTCCATCCAGTCCCAGAGAAAGAAACACCAAATCAAACCCAACAATCCAACCCCTACAATTCACTAACATAACATTTAACTGTCGCAACACAGAACGCCATTAACTTGAACTCTGTAACAATGCAAAGAGAAGTAAATTTCAATACAAATCAGTAAAAAGAAAGTTGTCACATTTATACATTTTCCAGCCGCTCAAACACAGTCCACAGTCTCTCTTCCAGTTCCGCTCTTCACGTCTGTCCCAAGCCTTCTGCCCTCACGAACGCCTCAGCCGCCTCCGCTGTCTCAAAATAAAAGTCTTTGGCGTTATATGTTACTCTCAACTTCGCCGGGTACACCACACCAAATTGCACCCCCTTCTTGTACAAAGCCGCCTTCACTCGCCCAAACGCCGCTCATCTTTTTGCCAACTCCACCGTCAAGTCCTGGTAGATCCGAACCGCAGTACCATCCCACAGCACCTCACGCTTCTGCTTCGCCCAGCTTAATACCTTCTCCTTCATGCAAAACTTATGGAAGCAGATAATTACTGCCCTTGGCGGCTCGTTCGCTTTGGGCTTCGGCCTTAATGACCGATGAGCTCGGTCTAGCTCATACAGGGTGGGGCTCTCACCCTCCCCCATCAGCTCCGCCAACTTCTTAGCGAAGTATTGCGTTGGCCTTGGGCCCTCTGTCCCTTCGAGTAAGCCCACAATTCTCAAATTGTGCCACTTTAAGCGGTTTTCCAAGTCTTCCAGCTTTGCTCGGAGTCCTCTGTTAACCTCCACCACCCTCCGCAGCTCGTCCCCATCAAGGTGACCTGGTCGCTGTGTCGTGACACGGCCTCCTCCACCTCCTTCATCTTCGCGCCCTGCTCTCTCACCTCGGCCGATGCCTTCGCCACCTCCACCCACTAATTTGAAATTAGCTTCCACAAATGGTTGTTTTTTTAATATGAATTTAGAGTACCCAGTTATTTTTTTCCAATAAAGGGGCAATTTAGCGTGGCCAATCCACCTACCCTGCACATCTTTGGGTTGTGGGGGTGAAACTCATGCAGACAGGGGGAGAATGTGCAAACTCCACACGGATAGTGACCCAGGGCCGGGATTGAACCTGGGTTCTCAGCGCTGTGAGGCAGCAGTGCTAACCACTGCGCCACTGTGCCGCCCCTCCACAAATGCTGGTTACTGCTGGATCAATTGTTTATTTTAAATCTGAGATCGATGGATTTCTGTTAATAAAATGTATTAAGGGGTAGGAGGCAAAGGTGAATGCATGGAGTTAAATCACAAAGCAGCCATGATCACACTGAAAGGTGGTGGAACAGGCCCAAGGCACCAAATGGCCTACTTCTGTCCCAATGTTCCAACACTGTTTAATGTTGTATATTTCTTTATGAAATGGTACCTCATAGCTTCTTTCATTGATGCCCTTCACCATCCAGGTCTGTAATTTTGTTCAAGGTTATAAATATTAATAGTCGTGCAATGTATAAGTCTGAAAAAAACAACTGGTTCGAGTAGTGTCGGTAGTTGATTATGCTGAGAGCCAATTATCAAGACAACGTTTAAGTCAACGGTTTCACAATTGTTTTTGCGGTACTGCAGAATTCTAAACCTTAACTCAATTTGTAACTCACATTACTTGTCTGTTTAGATTATTTCAAATAGTGCTGTTACAAATGCATTGAGAGAATAATTAAGCCCCATAATCTTGGCACTGGGTGGCAATCATTAAGATTCCCCTAGCACTTGTGCTTTTATTCAAAGGCCATGTAGATGAATTTCAAAGTAGTCAGTGCCTGACTGTCTAACTAAGATAATGAGCAGTAAAAGCAAGAGGAATACTCCAACAAGAACAGGTCCTTCTGCCTGATCTAAAGACTAAAGTAAAAGGTTCCGGATTAACCTAATTCCGTCTACAATTGAGCAAAAATTGATACTAAATTAGAAATTAGATAGCCAGCATTTGAAATAGTCAAATTTATTCAGTAGGGGTACTTCTCTGAGTGAGGTTAGGTTACATCTGGTTATAATTTTCCATTGAGAGCAATAGGTTATAAGAAATAAATCAGAAGAGTCAGGCATACAGAAATGCAATATTGCAAATTAAGTTATTGGGGTTACTGCAATAGGCACAGTGTTGGGGGGGGGGGGATTTTAACCCCCCAAAACGGACAGGTTTGGGGTGACTGGGCTGTTAAAATGTTAAAAATTGGACTCCCAATCCCAGTCCATCTCCAACCCGCCCACTGCCGGTTTTAATGGACTCAGGAAAGAGGTGGCAACCAACCCTGTTCCAGGAGGCAGGTTAGCAATTTATATGTTATAATGAGGCTACGCGCTTCACACTAACATCTTAAATTCAATACTGGTCCGTTGAGTTTTCCAGACTTTGAAAAACCTGGAGAATAAAGGGTGTCAAGGACTATAGGATTCAGGAGGTAAGGACCTATCTACTTACCTGCTGGATCCGGTTTACCTGCTTCATCCATGCCCCATTAGGAGACACTGTCTGAGCCTTCCAACCGGCTCATTTGATCTCTTCCATGAGACTTGATCTCTGATCTCCTCTATGAGCCTTTTTACCTCCCGTAATCAACTTTTCCAATCTTGTCCGAATAGCCTCTGATTTTTGCCGCAGAATTCCTGATCTCCCTTGACTTTTCTAACTTCCCCAACCATTCAGTTCCTCCACAAGGCCACGTTCTCCTCCAATACTCTTTTGCCCTCTCCCAACACTTTTTAAAATCTCCCCCTTAAGGCCCCTAATCCTCCCACTCTCCTTGTGATTTCCTTGCTCCCTCCTCTCACCTCCATGATTGTGGTCTGGTCCCAATGGCCTATCTGGCTGACAGACAGCAAGCCATCCTCTCAATGTGACAGGCTGTTTTCTCGGGACAAAGAAAATGTGCCTATCAGGATCCTGCCATTAATTTCAGCCAAACTCTGTTGTTCTGGGTTTCCCAAACTTGAAACTGTCTCTCCAGCCCTCCCTCTCCACCTCTGAGTTAACATCCAGCCCTTTATTTGGGAATACAAAATAAACTCCTAGCATCTTTAATTGAAAAATATTTCACAGAACACCTGGTTGATTATAGCCACCAATAATAATGAAGTAATCAAACAGGAAGATTATACAAGAATTATAGTTTAAGTCACCATCACAGTGAGCCAACACATTATATTTAGTGCTCCCTTTTCTATGGTTCTATGAAACCTGAAATATACTTTAAGTGTGTTGCCAATTATGATGGTCTGAAGAAAACAGTCACATTCCAATAATGAACTTTGACTTTCCTCCCCCAGTATTTATCATATTCATAACATACATTACATATTTTAAAAATTCTAACGTACGCTACAGTGTGTGGGATTTTCCACTCCCTTTTTCGGAAGGCAGGGTCAGTGGGAGTCCCAAACCGCAAGATGTCCCATTCCGATTGTCCCAACCCTGCCAATGATGTACGGGAATCCCGAAGTACAATGTCAGGAACCCCAACTGAATATTTTTAAATAGAATTATCAGGCCTTTACCCATGATTACTGGGCCTGCCCAGTTAGAATGCCCATTCACGTTGGTGTGCTTCAGGCCGACATGATGCACAACAGGTACCCACAACGTGCACCTGGTGAGCATAATCTGCTGGAGGCGCGCAGATGAGTTCATTCCCCTGGGGGATGCTTGGGCAGTATTCTGACACTGCCTTAGCCCTGCCCCTGGCACTTGCCCAGCACGTCCCCCGGCACTGCCTCCAGCACTGCCATCTTGCATTGTTCCCTGGCAAGGCCCTGACACTGCACCTGGCACTGCCTTTTGGCACTGCCCCCTTGTGAAGGAGCAGCAATAGGGACAATGCTGGAACAGTGCCAGGGGGATGTGCCTTGGTGAGGTCTTCCACTGAGCCAAACACTCAACTGAATTCCTCTGGTGCGTTTGGCTCACCAGTGGCGTGTTGGGAGACCTGTCATGATAAGGGCACACTAATGTGAATGGACAATCTAACAGGAGCAGTGTGGTGGGGGGATCTATCAGGTATAAAGGTTTGATAATGACATTTAAATGTATTCAAATGGGGAGGCCAATGTTGAACGCTGGGATGCCCACTATTCCATTGGCATGGGGCAGAAAGAATCGGAACAGAAAATCCCACTGGCAGAAATTACATTTTTGTACTCAAACGGGGTTTCCCATTCCCGTTGCTGATCCCACCCCTGAAAAGAGAGCGGAAAATCCGCCCCCCATCGCCATGTCTTTCCTAATTTCAATCTGAAATTCTGAATCTAATTATTAGTCGGCACGGTAGCACAGTGGTTAGCACTGCTGCATCACAGCGCCAGGGTTCAATTCTGGCCTTGGGTCACTGTTGTGTGGAGTGTGCACATTCCCCCCTGTCCACATGGGTTTCCCCTGGATGCTCTGGTTTTGTCCCATTTTGTCCAGAGATGTGCAGGTTATGTTATAGAGCTCCGGGAGTAATGTGGTGTTGACGGGGGAGTGGACATGGATAGAATGCTCTTTTGGAGGGTCAATGCAGACTCAATGGGCTGAAATCCATCCTTTTGTACTGTAGGGATTCTATGATGTGTTAAAGTTCAGATAGCCAGCAGTGAAAGATGTACTGGATCCAATTTCTATTTAGCCTGCATTTATTTATAGGCATAGACCTCCTAACTCAACCACACCTCAGTTTCAATAAATGCTTCATTTTTGTGCTCACTCATTAACTGAAACCCCAGTTAATGTTTACCACCTGCATACAGTTAAATATAATTGGTGTTTACACAACCAGATTCTCTTCTTTCTTTAAATAAAAATTAGAGTTAATACACAGAAATAAAATATACTAAAACAAATCCAAATCCAATAAAGAACCTCCACAATCTGTAAAGCATTACAGAATCATAGAATTTACAGTGCAGAAGGAGGCCATTCGGCCCATCGAGTCTGCACCGGCTCTTGGAAAGAGCACCCCACCCAAGGTCAACACCTCCACCCCATCCCCATAACCCAGCAACCCCACCCAACACTCTGGGCAATTTTGGACACTAAGGGCAATTTATCATGGCCAATCCACCTAACCTGCACATCTTTGGATTGTGGGAGGAAACCGGAGCACCCGGAGGAAACCCACGCACACACGGGGAGGATGTGCAGACTCCGCACAGACAGTGACCCAAGCCAGAATCGAACCTGGGACCCTGGAGCTGTGAAGCAATTGTGCTATCCACAATGCTACCGTGCTGCCCCTTACATTTCAAGATGTCTCTCCTGTAGGAGCCCTAACAATCTTTTCAACATTTTTTTGGAAAATAATCTGATAATTAATGACTGGTGTCCACTCACTTAAATTTAGAGATGTCCCTTGTTGCCAACATTTTGTTCAAGCCAGCAAGGCCAATCCTTAACCTTTTTTCAATCACACATTTTGTGAAATATACTTGGCTCCATGATGAATGATTATGTCCTGACATTCAATGGGTGTAATGTCAGCAATATGTCCTTTGTAAGGAATCTGTTGGACAAATAAAGTCCCATATGCCTCCACAAGAGCCAGCGTTTCAGCAGCCAAAGTACTTTTAACAAACCTTTTAATTTTCTTAGCTTCCTATGTTAAAGTTTAACATCTCTCATTTTCACCAATTAAAAATACCCTAATCTAAATTGTCTCAGAAAATTTTCACCCTGTAGATTGATCTGCAATTCCTTGGTGGCATCCTTGCATACATTTTACAGATTTCCTATTTCTCAGTAATCTCTTATTTACTCATATACTCTTCATCAACCACATTTAAATCTTCTTGTAAGATTTTTAACCTTTGATAATCAGGATGATTAAACTGTCTATATAACTTTAAGGCAATTTTCTTTAGTTATGATTTTTATCACCTGCCTGATGCTGTTAGTTTGGGATGTCACGGTGGCACAGTGGTTAGCACTGTTGCCTCACAGCACTAGGGACCTGGTTTAAATTCCGGCCTTGGGTGACTGCTCGTTCTCCCCGTGTCTGTGTGGGTTTCCTCCGGGTGCTCTGGTTTCCTCCAACAGTCCAAAGACGTTCCGGTTAGGTGGATTGGCCATGCTAAATTGCAGTGGTATCCAAAAGGTTAGGTGGAGTTATGGGGATAGGGCAGAATCATGAGCCTAGCTAACGTGCTCTTTCGGAGGGTTGGTGCAGACTCGATGGACTGAATGGCCTCCTTCTGCACTGTAGAGATTCTAGGATTCTAGTACTAATAAAACACTGATGAGAAACATTTATGTTTTATTAAGGGACTCCAATAATGTCCGCACTGTGCATACTGCAGATCCACTGACTTCCCAAAAGTAATTGGTGATGGTGCTTTATGCCACGTTTTATTTGAGTTTTTCATAGAAAGCTTATTTAAAAATGACTATGGATAAAATGGTTACTCCAACTATTTCACATGGAATTACGACTCTATTAGCCTCAATGTACCAAATGTGCTCAAACTACCAAAGTAGTACATTTTATATTATTTAAACATGCATCGACCCACACTACGTAATGAATCAAGGTAACATTTTAACTAATCTGTTCCAAATACTGTTAAAATGCAAGCACTGCCTAGCACAGCACAGTTGAACAAGTCTATGACTAACATACTCCTTGCAGGAATAAAAGTAATTGTGCCAGTATAGTTCTTTTGGATTCTTGATTATTTCATCGCCCCAGAATACTCTGTGTCATATGTCATTTTGTGGACACTGACTTTGGTTTTTGCAATTAACCATGTAATGATAGTTCGAGTCACACCTGAAGCACCTATTAGCTGATTTGTGGGCATTCATGAGATTTATTCATCTTTTATTACTGTTCCAATTTTATCCTACTAGCCAAATCTGCTAAAGGCGCATTCATTCTCATTCTGCCTATCATTAATCCTTCCATTTTGTTGATGCCTGAATCCAGTTTGAAATCTGACTGTCACTGAGGCCTTTACTCTTTGTTTCACCGCAGGATGTCCCATTTATTGCAACAAAGTTGCAGGAATTGACTTTCCCTAGAAATTGTTACCCTGCAGCAGACAACAGGGAATCCCTTGCTGAGATTGAAACACTAGTTGGGACCAGGACCCTGTTCATGTGTGACATGAAAGCACAATCCAGCAATTTAAACACAAGCATTGAACCAGCGTTCATTACATTTCATCGATCCGAAAAAGTCTATGACGTAATCTGCCATTGAATAACCATGAGTTTTCTGAAATCTAACAAAGTATGACCATGCCTCATAGGTATTTATTAGGTCACCTTTCTTGTAAATTTCATCCAAGAACTCTATCAGAAAATCCAAACCTTCATCAGTATTCATCCAATGGGCATTCACTTACAAAATGGGGGCCGGTTTAGCTCAGTCGGCTAGACAACTGGTTCATAACACAGAGTGAGGCCAACAGCATGGGTTCAATTCCCATACCAGCTGAGGTTATACATGAAGGTTCTGCCTTCTCAACCTTTTCCCTCCCTTGAGGTGTGGTGATCCTCAGGTTAAATCACCACCAGTGAGCTCTCCCCCTCAAAGGGGAAAGCAGCCTATGGTCATCTGGGACTAGTAAGAAGTCTTACAACACCAGGTTAAAGTCCAACAGGATTGTTTCAAATCACTAGCTTTCAGAGCACTGCTCCTTCTTCAGGTGAATGAAGAGGTATGTTCTAGAAATATACATATAGACAAAGTCAAAGATGCAAGACAATGCTTTGAATGCGAGCATTTGCAGGTAATTAAGTCTTTACAGATCCAGAGATAGGGATAACCCGAGGTTAAAGTGTTGTGAGAAATGAAATGAAAATCGCTTATTGTCACAAGTAGGCTTCAAATGAAGTTACTGTGAAAAGCCCCTAGTCGCCACATTCCGGCGCCTGTTCGGGGAGGCTGTTACGGGAACCGAACCGTGCTGCTGGCCTGCCTTGGTCTGCTTACAAAGCCAGCGATTTAGCCCTGTGCTAATTCCGCAAGCCCAGGCCAGATGGTGGGGGATGAATGTAATGTGACATGAATCTAAGGTCCCGGTTGAGCCCGTACTCATGTGTGCGGACCTTGGCTATAAGTTTCTGCTCGTCGATTTTGCGTTGTCGCGGTTCCTGAAGGCCGCCTTGGAGAACGCTTACATGGAGATCAGAGGCTGAGTGCCCTTGACTGCTGAAGCGTTCCCCGACTGGAAGGGAACATTCCTGTCTGGCGATTGTCGCGCGATGTCCGTTCATCCGTTGTTGCAGCGTCTGCATGGTCTCGTCAACGTACCACACTTTGGGACATCCTTTCCTGCAGCGTATGAGATAGACAACGTTGGCCAAGTCGCACGAGTATGTACCGCATACCTGCTGGGTGGTGTTCTCACATGTAATGGGGGTATCCATGTCGATGACCTAGCACGTCTTGCAGAGATTGCCATGGCAGGGTTGTGTGGTGTCGTGGTCGCTGTTCTGAAAGCTGGGTAGTTTGCTGCAGACAATGGTTTGTTTGAGGTTGCGCGGTTGTTTGAAGGCAAGTAGTGGGGGTGTGGGGATGACCTTGGCAAGATGTTCATCTTCATCGATGACGTGTTGAAGGCTGCAAACTTCTGATTTTTAATTGTTGCATGAAGTGACAATATCAAGCCCATGCCTTGTTTCCTGTCTGGTACGGACATACCTGTGCCCATATATACATTTTATTCTTCCACTGGGCATATAGTCCAGAATCTAAGAACATCGGAGAATAATCATACCCCAACAATTTACACTGGCTTTTAGCCATTTCTCACAATTGTTACTAGGATTGTAGTTTTTTTTGTCAGAAATGTTTAAAGCTTCAAACCTTCATCTTTAGGTAACCTCTCCCTGCCCTCTGACCCCCTAAACCTACCTGGTTCTGGACTACCAAGACTTGGTGGCACACTGCTAGTAATGCTGCCTCTCAGCATCAGTGACCGGGGTTCAATTACGGCCTTGGGTAACTGTGTGGAGTTTGCACGCTCTCCTTGTGTCCACGTGGGTTTCCTCCGGGTGCTCTGGTTTCATCCCACGTTCCAAAGATGTGCAGGTTGGGTGGATTTGCTATGCTAAATTGCTTCTTAGTGTCCAATGCTGTGCAGGTTAGGCGGGGTTATACCGGGGAGGCCAATTTAGCTTGTGTGAGGGGGTTAGCTCTGTTAGCTGGACAGTGATGAGTGAGGCCAACAGCGTGGGTTCAATTCCCGTACTGGTTGAGGTTTGAACACAGTACCGAAGGGGTGATCGCTTCCTCAACCTTTATTTGTTTTCCTGTATAAAATTTAGTTGTAAATTATTATTACTTTACCAACTTAATGTGTAACATGTTTCTGGTGCTGAGCAACAATACTGTCAAGACGTGGAGAAATCATTGCAGAGCACATGCACATGTCATGACCAATGTTCATCCTGACTTGGTAATTGCTTTTGTTGAAGCCATTACTGAAAATGTAGCCTCGCATGAGTAGGTTGTACAAAATGGGAGCAACATTTTCAGAGCTGCAGCAGAAATAGTGGTGTATTCATTGGAGCATTCACATCAAAATGTCTCCAGCAGCATTTCATTGAAGCGGATTCTGAGGGAGCTGCCTGATGAAATGTCAATGAGCGCCTCTAATAGCTTTGGAGGGACAGATGAACGTCAGTATTCTTACTAAATAGATTTGTAGCCCACAGGTGTGTCACAGACTGTTCTATTGCGAGTTCTGGGAAATAAATGCTAAATTTGTCGTCAAAGTCAACATTGCTTGAATGAAGGAATGTAAAAAATGGAGGCTTTGGAGCGGGTGCAGAGGAGATTTACCAGGATGTTGCCTGGTATGGAGGGAAAATCTTATGAGGAAAGGCTGATGAACTTGAGGTTGTTTTCGTTGGAGAGAAGAAGGTTAAGAGGAGACTTAATAGAGGCATACAAAATGATCAGGGGGTTAGATAGGGTGGACAGTGAGAGCCTTCTCCCGCGGATGGATATGGCTGGCACGAGGGGACATAACTTTAAACTGAGGGGTAATAGATATAGGACAGAGGTCAGAGGTAGGTTCTTTACGCAAAGAGTAGTGAGGCCTTGGAATGCCCTACCTGCAACAGTAGTGAACTCGCCAACACTGAGGGCATTTAAAAGTTTATTGGATAAACATATGGATGATAATGGCATAGTGTAGGTTAGGTGGCTTTTGTTTCGGTGCAACATCGTGGGCCGAAGGGCCTGTACTGCGCTGTATCGTTCTATGTTCTATGTTCTAAAAGCTCATCTGCAGGAAAAGAAAATTCCAAGTCGGGGCAATTTAGCATGGCCAACCCACCTACCCTACACATCTTTGGGCTGTGGGGATGCGACCCACACAGACACAGTGATTGTGCAAACTCCACACTGACAGTGACCCGGGATCGAACCTGGGTGCTAACCACTGCACCACCGTGCCGTCCCAAGTGCTCATCTGTAGCCTCCCCACCATCATTGGAGCAGTTTGACAAGGTGGATGCGAGGGAGGGGGGATGGAGACTCTACAGAAAACTAAGCAGGGTAGCAGGACAATTTCTGTTTCTTCAACAATAAAAATAATTTTTAAAAAAGAGAGAACTTCAAAGTTTAAAAAGTTTGTGTTGGGAGTGTAAGTGCAAGTTTTTTTTTACAGGTGTAATGGGCAGCAGGGTAGCACAGTGGTTAGCATTGTTGCTTCACAGCACCAAGGGTGCTTCACAGCAACCGACAAGTCCCGAAAGATGAGCCGTTAGGTAATTTGGACATTCTGAATTCTCCCTCCGTGACCCTAAACAGGCGCCAGAATGTGGCGACTAGGGGCTTTTCACAGTAACTTCATTGCAGTGTTAACATGAGCCTGCCTGTGACAATAAAGATTATTATATTATTATGTAAACAAACATTTCATGTAAACCTACCTGGCTTGTCCTCTTTCCCAGTACAATAACAATTTTAATATAAAGTTTGACTTGAAAAAATATCTGCTTTTTATCCATTTGATGCTAAAATGGGGCACTCAAAGATCCTGGATGCCTTCGAGGATGACGGGTTGGCCCTTTGGGGACAAGTGACACCCGCTTAGGTCCTGGCTGATGACGTCGGTGCGGAGGCCTGAGACCGAGGTGGAGCCCCGTTACAATGAGACCCATGTTGCCACCGGTGCTGTCATTGGGCAGCTCACAGATTGCTGAAAATGCGATTCCGATGCCCGGACCACTCTGCTGGTGCCCTGCAGTACAGCTCCCAGAGGATCTCCCGCTTTGTGGTGGTTTGCTGTTCCCTCCACAACCTGGCACAATAGCGGGACGACATGCTGGTGGAGAAAGAGGAGGGACATGTAGCCTCATCTGAGGAGGAGGAAGATGCAGACATGGAGATGCTGTAGGGCGAGTCCGAGGAGGAGCTGGAGGATGGAGGACAGGTGGCAGCAAGAGTTGACATGCCCGGCGGACAGGGAGATCCTCATCGCCTCCAGAGTCTCATAGGATGAGGTTGTGTCAGTCTACTCAACCCCCTCCCCTCATTTCACTCCCTCCCCCAGTTCCTCCTTGCCCCTCCCCCATTTCCCTCCTTCCCCAATCCCTCCTTCCCCTTCCCCGCATTTCCCTCCTTCCCACCATTTCCCTCCTTACCCAATCCCTCCTTTCCCCTCCCACTCCCCCCATTTCCCTCCTCACAATCTCCCTTACCCCCATTCCACGCCACCCATCACACCGCCCCGAGCACCAAGTTACACCCTCAACAGGTCTGTGTATCATAACTCCAGTGAGATGGGCCTGTGTCGGCACTGTCAGTGGGTCAATATACAAAGCAGAAGTGTGATGATAACTCGCTGTGAGGAAAGCTCTGGCGCTCCTCAGTTTCCTCAAGAGTCTGACTCCTGTCTTTCCGCTGACAACGCACTCAACCCATCCTCTAGAGTCTACACCGGGGGGGGGGGCTTTTGATCTTGGAGCACTGTTCCTTGGGTGGTGTGGGGGGTGGGATGCGGGGGTGGGAAAATCGAAGGGCAACAGCGAGTCGGGGTGCAGGCAGGCCCGCTGTGAAGAATAACATGACAGAGGCCCTGGTTATCAGGTGTTACATTTTTTTATAGTGAACATTTGACATTTTCCTTTCCTGACTACAGATAGCGAACCACCCAGTGCCCACTGAGTGCTCCTCACTCTTCTTGATCTTTCGTGGTCTCGTCCTACGTGTAGGTGCGGCCCCAGGATGTACAGAGGAGGTGGAGGCAGCCTGCTGCTTTCTGCGCCCTGTGGCCCTTGATGCCCTTGTGGACATCTTCTTGAGGGCCTGGAGCCGGAGGGCCCTGGCTGACTTACCGATACCACAGGCGTCGCCATGCCACCCTGTTCTGCCCGATGCCCTCGAGATGCACCAGTGTCAGGAGGAGGGGATTTGGAAGAACTGGATTCTGCGTTGTCTCCTTGGGTTGGCCTCCAGCACTTACACCTCCCTCACCCTCCTGATGGCGCCCGTCGGACCCTGGGGGACTCTGTGGGACGGAGGGACAGCTGGGGAGAGTTCCAGAGGCCTCTAAATTATCTGGCTCTGCCAGTCCTGCTGGTTCCCGATTGTCTGCACCATGGTGTCGACGCTATCAGCGATATTTCTCAGTGACTGGGACATGCTCTTAAGTGCCTCAGCAATGTGCTTCTGGGACATTTCCCTCAGCGATTGGGACACAATGTCAAGGCCCTCAGCCATAGTTGTCACAGACTGAGAGATGCCTTGGGCACCACCACTCAAGACATGGTCATCGTGCTCCCGCCTTTCCACCGTGGTTGCCACCCTAGCAGTGTTGGCCTCAGTGCCATGCATTGTCGGCACCATCTCCTGTGCCTGACACCTCTGGGACTCCTCCAATCCGCTATGCAGTCACTTGAATGTCACTGACATCCCCTCCTGATTCTCACAGCTGTGTCCTGGCACCTACATCAGCTCTGAGATAACATTATCCAGAGGCTTGGCATCTGACAGAGACCCAGCTGAGTCCTGGGATCCAGCAGACCTCTGACTGCTGTCTCCTTGGATGTTGCTTCCACCACCTGATGTGCATCAGCAACTGTGTGGTGCTCACCAGATTGTGCCCCAAAAGTCTGCCCACTAATTTTGCCCACCGAGGTGTATGTCTCTGCGCTGGTGGAAGGTGGGGGTGATAATTTTAACATCTCGCTGGTGGCCTCCTCAGAGCTCTCCTTTGAGGTGGTCACTTGGTAGTGTGGGGGGGGGGGGGGGGGGGGGGAAATGACATCGGATCAGATGGCGATCCTGCGAGACAATGTTCAGTGAGAGGGAAGGATCATTTTGTCTGACATGAACAACTCATGTGAGACAGGCCATCTGGGTGAAGGGGTAGTGGTCCTCACCTCTGTGGCACAGGCCAACCTCGCTGGCAGTGAATGCTCTCTCCTCAGTCAACCCCGCGATCTGCATGGCCCATTCTTCATAGAGAGTGAGGATTCTGACTTCTGGCATCCCGCATCCCCATCTTTGCCCATTCCTGCTTATTATGAGCTATCTTTACCTATGGGGACAAAGAAAGGATATTGTGAGCCGCACGCTTTATGGACCAGGGTGGCATGTGTGGGCACCGCACCTAGACATAAAGGGGTTATGCCGGTGAGTGCCGGGGGTTCTGAGTAACAAGCACGAAGATTGGATGTGGGGAAGGTGCGAGGTGTCAGCCAGCAATTTGTTTGGTGAGAGGGGTTGGGAATTTGAGGGGTGGCAGGCGGAACTGATGCCAGGAGAGAGGTGGTAACTTACCCTTGCAGCTCGTGAAGGTCATTGGTCTTCTTCCGACATTAGACGGTGGTCCTCCTGGTCATACCCGCACTGACAGTCACTGTCACAGCCTCCCAGGCAGCATTATTGATGCTGCTGCTGGTCCTCCGACCCCCTCGGGAGAACAGGATGCCCTGCCTCTCACTCACAGCATGGAGAAGCCTGGCCAGATGGGCATCGATAAAGCAAGGAGCAGGTCTTCACACTGCCATGCTTGTGTGTTGACTGGCAGTGAGTGGGTCGGGAGCGTTTAAAAGCAGCTTCCCGCTTGTTAGAGGCGAGAAGCTGAGGCGTGATTCCGACGAATCAGACATTGAGACAGCCAATAATGGCAAGAATCTAGTGGGGGTTCATCTTTTGCACTAAATGCCATTGAGTACGCTGTGATCTCGCCAACGTGGCCATCAAAAAATACCCCGCCGACTTCCGGCGGCGAGCGCGAACGGAGCGGCCGCAGCAAAGAGGCTCCCGCACAGCCACAAAATCATGGTTTTTTTGGGTGGGTTTTCCCGGGGAATTAAAAAAAAAAAGAAATTCTTTAGGCCCCGTGAATTCGGCCCCGCCCAGGCGCCAAAACCTCGATCCATGGAGCTGGAGAGGGAGAGAAACAAAAAGGAGAGACTGGCCCCGGTGAGCTGCACGTGGAGGAGGAGTGGGGATCGCTCAGAAACGGCCTGAAAGTCGGAGCATGGAGAGGATCACAAGGACAAAATAAGAATTTTTAAATTCAACCATCCTTGTTCCTCTCCTGCAAAATTTTTTTTAAAAAAGGAAAACTTTTTTAAAGGGAAAAAAAACCTTTCAAAAAAAAAAAATCCCTTTTATTTAAAAAAAAAATCGTTTTTAAAAGGATTTTTAAAAAACCTTGGGGTTATTTTTTCTTTTGGGGGAACAAAAAAAAAAAGAATTTCTTTTTCGCACCAAAATCCAGGAAAAAAAGAGAAAGGCACAGACAGAAATAATAAATTGAGGGGGACGGCGAGATGTAAGAAGGAACAGCAGCGAAGGCGATGGAAAAAAACAGGAGCTGCGGCCGCGCAGGCAGACGACCCCACGGAGCGAGGCGGAGGTTCAGGCGAATCAGGAAGCGGAAAAGCTGGTGAGCCGAGCAGCGGAGCAGGAACAGGACGCGGCGACCCCCCCCCCCCCCCCCCCCCCCCCCCCACACAGGATGAGGAATGGAGAAGCGTGCTGAAAACAGAAATAAACGCCATAAAGGAGGAGATAAAAACGGAGATAAACGCCATGAGGGAGGCTCTCAGGACGGAGCTCCACACAATGATGAAGGAGATGCTGGCGGAGAGAACAGAAAAAATGCAGCGAACCATCAACGGCCTGGAAAGGAACCTGGAGGTGCAGGAGAAAACTATTCAGGAGTTGGAGAGGGCCGCCTCGGACCAGAGCGACAGGATGGTATCTCAGGAAACCGAGGTGAAAAGGCTGGTAACGACCCAGGGGAGCCTAAGAGGGACCAGGAAAATAGGTCCAAATGTCAGAATGTTAAAATAGTGGGTCTGCCAGAGGGGATGGAGGGCAGAGATCCAACAGGCTACGTCACCCAAATGCTGGGCAAGCTAGTGGGAAGGGAGAAGTTTCCAAACCCCCCAGAAATCGGCAGGGCGCACAGGTCGCTCCGACCTAGGCCTAAAGCCGGGGAGCAGCCCAGAGCGATTATTGTGAAGCTGCAGAGGTTCCAAGACAGGGAAAGCGAGCACATGGGAAGGGAAGACCATAAGGGTGTACCAGGACATTGGGGCGGACTTGGCCAAAAGAAGGGCTGAATTCAACAGGGCCAAATCAGCACTCTACAAAAGTAATGTGAAATTTGGGATGTTATTCCTGGCCAAACTTTGGGTAACATTTGAGGGGAAGGACCTGTTTTTTAACATCCCAGCGGCAGCGGAGGAGTTCGTTAGAGCAAACAAACTGGGGGAGGGACAGCCACAACGGCCATCATGAAAGCGACGGGGATTGAAAAGAAAGGAAGAATCGGAACAAAGAGCAGCGGGCAGACCGCAAACAGAGACAATACGATCACGAACTGTACACGCGTGTTTGGTGCACTGTGCGGGACTGTGCTGACTCGTTCCCGGGCTCATTCCACCTCTCAATGCAATGGGGGGGAGCGAAGCAAGGTGAATGAGGGTGAAAAAGGCGGACAGGAGGGCGAGACAAGGTCTAGCAAAAGGAAGGTAAAACAGGACCAGAACAGGGCAAGTGCTGGGAGGGGGGCTAACACGGGAGGGCAGGAAGAAAGGAGGGCCGCGGTACACTTCTCAGGGGAGAGGGAGTGCCTGGCACAAAGAGAAGGGGGGGGGCAGGGCAGAAGGGGGGGAAGAACACAGGGGGGGGACAGAGGAACAGGGACTAAGGGGGGGAGAGGAGTCGGGGGGGAGAGCGCAGAACAAAAGAGAAGCAAAGGGAAGGGTGAGGTAGATAAGCAGCACGAACATAGGCCTCGGCAGGCATGGAGCAGGGCGAGGAACCAAGATGGTGCCACAACAGCCACCCGGGTGGGCTTCAGGACGAAGGGAGACCCTGGCGTGCAGGGGCGCAGCCACGTGGCGTACACACAGCTGGCGGCCATGGTGGGTGCCCCCTGGACAAAAGGAAACCCCGGAGCCCTGGGGCCCGACCTCATGGTGAGAGCGGTAACCGCGGCCATTTTGTACGGCCCCCTAACGAAGGGAAACCCCGGAGGGCAGGGGCACATCCACCAGGTAAGTATGGGTGACCCCGCAGGACCCGGGGGCGGGGGGGTCAAAAACCCCCCACCAGGATTGTTACCTGGAACGCAAGGGGACTCAACGGCCCGGTCAAAAGCTCCAGAGTCTTCACCCACCTAAGAAGCCTGAAAGCAGACATAATCTACCTACAAGAGACGCACCTGAGGGAGAAGGACCGACGGCTGGTGAGGAAGGGCTGGGTGGGACAGACATACCACTCATGCTACGGGACGAGGGCTAGGGGAGTAGCAATATTAATTAGTAAGAGGATGAGGTTTACGGAAAGCAAGACATTTAGGACCCAGGGGGACGGTACGTCATGGTCAGCGGTGTCCTGGAAGGGGCACCGGGCGTGCTGGCAAATGTGTACGTTCCCAACTGGGACGACACAGAATTCATAAAGAAGACCATGGCAGAAATCCCCAACCTTGACACACAACGACTGATCATGGGGGTGACCTCAACTGTGTACAGGACCCACTGACCGACCGATCAAACCCCAGAGCAGGGAAAAAGACTGGCATGGCTAGGGAACTAGAAGCATTTATGGAGCAGATGGGGGCGGTGGACCCATGGAGGTTCCTGCACCCGGGAGAGAAGGAATTTTCATACTTCTCACAAGTACACAAGGTATACACCCATATCGACTTCTTTGCAGTGGGGAAATCGGTGCTTCCAGTGATCACGGGAACGGAGTACTCCGCGATCATTATCTCTGACCACGCTCCACACTATATGGATGTGAGGCTGGAGACTGGCCGTGCCCAGCGCCCCACATGGAGGCTGGACACAGACCACCTGGCTGACAAGGCCTTCTGTCAGAAAACATCGCGGGCCATAGGCGACTACGTGAGTAACAACCAAAACGGGGAGGTCTCACCCTCCACGTTCTGGGAGGCACTGAAGGCCGTGATTAGAGGAGAAATCATAGCCTACAAGGCAAGCAGAGATAGGGAAGAGAGGGTGGCCAGGCAACAACTGGTGGACTCCATCCTGGAAGTCGACAGAAAATACTCCGAGGCCCCGACCGTAGGGCTGCTGGCGGAGAGGAAAAAGCTGCAAATGGACTTTAACCTGCTATCCACTAGGAAAGCAGTGTACCAACTCCGTCAGACATGGGGGACCTTCTCCGAACACGGAGACAAGGCTGGCTGCCTAATGGCTCACCAGCTGAGAAAGCAGGCAGCCACAAGGGACATAGCGCAGGTAAAGGGTAGCAGAGCCAGACTGGTAACAGAACCAAAGGAGGTCAATCGGGCATTTGAGACCTTCTACCGGGGACTGTACACCTCTGAGCCCCCCAACGGGGACGCGGGATGAAACTGTTCCTAGACGGACTGGAACTACCAGTTGTGGGGGAAGACAGACGGGCGGAGCTGGAAGCACCAATAGACCTGGGAGAAATCATGGAGAGCATCAGCTTCATGCAGGTGGGGAAGGCACCGGGACCCGATGGGTTCCCAGCGGACTTCTACAAAAAATTTGCACCAGTCCTGGCCCCACACCTCAGGGACATGTTCGCGGACTCACTGGCAAGGGGCACCCTGCCCCCAACGCTAGTGCAGGCCACAATTTCACTGATACCCAAAAAAGATAAAGACCTGACGGAATGCGGATCATACAGACCCATTTCACTGCTGAACGTGGATGCGAAAATACTCGCAAAGGTCCTGGCCAAAAGGCTGGAGGGCTGCGTACCAGAGGTGGTCGCAGAGGACCAAACCGGCTTTGTCAAGGGTAGGCAGCTCACAGTGAACATCAGGAGGCTGCTGAATGTAATAATGACCCCCTCTGGGGAGAGAACACCAGAGGTGATCGTCTCCCTGGACGCAGAAAAGGCCTTTGACAGAGTCGAATGGAAATACCTCCTCGAGGTACTGGAACGGTTTGGGCTAGGAGCGGGGTTCACCGCCTGGGTGGGGCTCCTGTACAATGCTCCCAAAGCGAGCGTCCGAACTAACACCACCAGCTCTAAATACTTCCAGCTGCAGAGAAGAACAAGACAGGGCTGCCCCCTGTCCCCACTCTTGTTCGCGCTCGCCATCGAACCCCTGGCAATAGCCCTGCGGGACGCGAAAAGCTGGAAGGGAATCTGGAGAGGAGACAGAGAGCAGAGTCTCACTCTATGCAGATGACCTGCTCCTCTATGTCTTGAAGCCACAGGAGGGACTGAAGGCAATACTGCAAATGCTGAAAGAGTTTGGAACCTTCTTGGGCTACAAACTTAACCTGGGCAAAAGCGAGGCATTCCCAGTGAACCCAAACGGGGGAGGGAGAGAGCTGGAGGGGCTCCCGTTCAAAACAGCCCAGAACAGATTCCGTTACCTGGGAATCCAGATAGCCAGAGACTGGACACAGATCCACAAGTGGAACCTGACCAGCCTGGTGGAGGAAGTAAGAAGAGACCTTCAAAGGTGGGGCTCACTCCCACTCTCCCTGGCGGGGAGAATGCAGACGATCAAGATGAACATACTGCCAAGGTTCCTCTTCCTGTTTAGATCTATTCCGATCTTCATCCCCAAGGCCTTTTTCCAAAACGTAGACAGTCTAATCATGGCGTTTGTGTGTGTGTGTGTGTGTGTGTGTGTTTGGGGGGTGGGGGGGGGGGAGGGGGGTAAGAACACGAGAATCCCAAAACAGACACTGCAAAGAAGGAAAATCAAAGGGGGCTTGGCCTTACCAAACCTACAATACTACCACTGGGCAGCAACGGCAGAAAGAGTGAGGGGATGGGTACAAGAACCCAACACAGATTGGGTACAAATGGAGGAGGCATCCTGTAAAGGAACGACCCTCCGGACCCTGGTTACAGCAGCACTCCCATCCCCCTCAACAAGATACACAACAAGCCCAGTGGTCGCGGCCATGCTGAGAATGTTGACCCAGCTCAGACAACACTTCGGGATAACTAAAATGTCCCCCATGGCCCCCATTCTGCGCCAATCACAGATTCCCCCCCCCCAGCCATGCTAGATACCACCTTCAAAAGATGGAGGCGGGACGGGGGCACATTGACGGTCGGGGGCTTCTACGTAGGGCACAGACTGGCAACACTCGACGAACTGACGAGGAAGTGGAGGCTAGCAAAAGGACAGGAAATGAAACACCTCCAAATAAAACACTTCCTCCACAAAGAGACAGTGGGGTACCCTGGGGCCCCAGAAAGCACACTACTAGAGGACCTGATAGGCGCAAGCAACGAGAAGGGGGGGGCTATTTGGGAAAATATACGGACAGCTACTGGATAGAGCCCGGACTCCACTGGACGAGATCAGACAAAAATGGGAGGACGAACTGGGGACAGATGTAGGATCGGGACTCTGGAGCGAAGCACTGAGCAGGGTGAACTCCACCTCCTCCTGCACAAGGCTAAGCCTAATGCAGCTCAAAGTGGTGCGCAGAGCACACCTGACCAGAACCCGAATGAGCAGGTTCTTCCCGGAGGTGGAGGGCAAATGTGAGCGGTGCCAGAGGGGCCCGGCCAACCACACCCACATGTTTTGGGCTTGCCCCAAGCTTGCTGGGTTCTGGACAGCCTTCCAAGGCAATGTCCAAGGTTGTGGGGGTGAGGGTGAAGCCATGCCCAATAGTGGCAATCTTCGAGGTATCGGAGCAGCCAGAGTTACACATGGGGAAGGGAGCCAACGCCCTTGCTTTCGCTTCCCTAATCGCACGCCGAAGAATCCTGCTCGGCTGGCGATCGGCAGCACCACCCACAGCTGCAGACTGGCTCGCTGACCTTTCGGAATTTCTCCACCTGGAGAAGATTAAGTACGCCACCCGAGGGTCAGAGGAAGGTTTCCTGGATACTTGGGGGCAGTTTGTCGGTCTGTTCCAAAACCTGTTCGAGGCCAACAACGAGGAGTAACCTAATAAGACATTTTTTTTTTTTTTTTGAAACACCTAGATGAGTTACCAAAAGACTGCGCAACCGTGGGGGTGGGGGGCGGAGGGGGGGGGGGGTGCGGGGGGGGGGGGGGGGGGGGAGGCGGAAGGAAGGCAGGGAAACTACGAGAGATGATTCCACTCTGTCCGGAAAAGAAAAGCACAGCCGAAGCTGGCGGGGGGGTGGGGGTGGGGGGGGCGGGGGGTTGAACGGGGAAGGGGGGGGGAACTATAGACCGATCCAGAGGGCAATGAAAGGCACGTAGGGTCAGTTAAACGAAGGACAAACTAAACCTCTGTATAATAAAGGAAATTAGCGCAGGCGAGAAAAATGTGATGTGTATATATACAACTGTTCATAAATATGAGAAATGCCAATAAAAAGATTTTTTTTAAAAATTACCCTGCCAAACGTGTCCAAAATGACACTTAGAAATGTTTCTGTTGAATCGCGTCCCTGTTAAATGCGAATCTTATTTAATGTACATTACTAAAAATGAATTGCATTCCAAACTAGCTACCTTTGGATATTCTAGAGAACAATATCACCACAGTCTTTAGAATAAGCCACACCAATGTATTCTTAAAATTCTAATCAAGGTCATAGAATCATAGAACTTACAGTGCAGAAGGAGGCCATTCGGCCCATCGATCTACACTGGCCCTTGGAAAGAGCAGCCTCCTTGAACCCACGCCTCCACCCTATCCCCATAACCCAGTAACCCCACCTAACCTTTTTGGCACTAAGGGGCAATTTAGCATGCCAAATCCACCTAACCTACACATCTTTGGACTGTGGGAGGAAACCGGAGCACCCGGAGGAAACTCACGCTGACACGGTGGATGAAAGGATAAACCCAACAACCACAGATCACTCCATTTAATCTTGGTGGTGGAAAAGCTTTTAGAAAATATAATCTAGGGCAAAATTAATAGTTACTAGCATAAGTTGGATTAATTAAGGAAAGCCGGCATAGAAATGTTCAAGGCTTATCATGTTTAACTAACTTGTATTTTTGCTGAGGTATCAGAGGGTTGTTGAGGATAACATGGTTAATATTTAATCTTCCAAAGTTTTAGACTCCTAAAAGATGTTTGATAAAGTGCGACATAATAGTCTTGCCAGCAACATTCAAGCCCATGGCAAAAAGGGAGAGTGGCAGAATGATCCCAAAGATCGCTGGCTTGGCAGCAAGAAGGGAGTCATGGTGAGCTTTTATTTTTCTTTCGAGAGGCTGCAGGAAAGGATGATGAGAATGGCGCCACATGATGTGGAACTTCAGTTACCTGCATAGATTGGGAAAGCTGTTATTGTTCTCCTTAAAGAAGAGAAGGTTCTGAGGAGATTTGATAGGGAAGTTCAAAATCATGAGAGGTCTCAGGAGAGCACATGGGGTGATACCCTTAGTTTTTGCAGAGAAGGTGAGAACTAGAGGACACCAATTTAACATCATTGGCAAATGAAGCAATGGAGACACGAAGAAGAACATTTTTACACAGAGAATGGTCAGGACCTGGAGTGTGCTGCCTGAGATTGTTGCAGAGGAAAATTGAATCGTGGCTTTCAAAAGGAAATTCGCCAATTATCTGACAAGATAAAGAATGTTCAGGCCATGGAAAATGGCAGTGGAGTGGGACTAGCAGAGTTGCTTTTGCAGAGAGCCAGCAAGCCATTGAGGGATGAATGGCCTCCTTCTCTGCTGTAACCATTCTATGATTCTACAAAATTTGTTGCACAAAATAAATTATTTATTTTAACCGTTTCATGTTACATTAGCTTGCAATGAACACTGACCATTTCTGAAATACCAATATTCCTTGAATTACTTGACGGTAGGGATTTTGCAAAATTGTATAGCTTTGAAAGGTAGATATATTTGTTTATGGTGCAGCTCCGTCTTTATTTCTGTTGTTCTTGCTCTTTATTTCAAATTAATTTGCCAGACAATGCTGAACCTGCAGCTGATTATCATGGGAACAGTGCAGCGAGGTAATAGGATGTGTTGGTAAAGGTACATTCCCTGTGGACATATGTAAATTTCTATTTGTCTGCACACCAACATGCTAATATAATGTTTAAGAGTAAATATTCCCTTTTGGGTAGGAACTGGGCTTTAAACTGGGTTTATGGCTTTAAATAGAATTATGGCACAAAATCAGATAACCTTTTCTTTTCAAAACTCTTGTTTGATGCCTGCAAAGCTAATGCATGCATCCAAACTATAATCATTTTAGTCATCATACCCAACCATATCCCGTGCATATTCACCGTAATAATTTTGAAAGATGTAAAATTATGACAGACTAACATTACAGGATTGAGATCATTTGGATAGATTAACGTTATGTTGAGTAGGTCTCCGTGAAGTGCTGCACGCTAGTGCTTATGGCTAGAATTTCATCTCCCCTAAAGAATCAAGGAAGATATAACGTTATGTGTGTTGACTGGGTCAGGGTATCAAGATGACTTGCAGGCACAGCTGGGTTCGAACGACTGAAGTACTGACATCCACCTCTTTTTAAAGTCCATCTGTTAGAATCTATCGTCCTGCTCAATGTTCTGTTCATGAACTAAAAATAGCCATTTGTATGACGTCAAATGCTTCAAGAGAATTTACAATAGTCCCAGCCACGAGGATTCTTACAGGTATGAATCCATGCCTTAGTTTCACTGTATCCAAAATAAACCGTACAGTCATTGTACATTGTTTTTTCCAATCAAAGAACTGCAGACGGAACCCTTCGGTTCGTGTCAGAATGAATGTGTGGCCTCAATAAATTCAAGAAAGGTTTCAGCAGGTTTTCAGAAAACCTCTGATTACTGTACCTACATTCAGAGTAAAATTCAATATCAGTGTTTCAGTGAAAGTTCTTCAAAAGCCCAACAGAATAAATTGACATTTTTTCATCTTTACCGCTGAAGACTAACAAATGTTAGATCCAAATTTGAGTCTTCTGTAAATCTGAAATGAAACAAAACTGAATGAACCTGCATACGGAAATTGGGAGCACATGAATATAAATGGAAGGAAATTATTCAGAAGTGTTCCTCATTAGCATTTTCCCATTTTCATTGATTCAGTTAGACATTTCTTATATTTTAAGTGATATTCGCCATCTTGTGAAGATGACTTCTCTGGGTTTTGTATTAGAGAGACCAAGATTGTGTATAACTTAATTGAAACAAGAAGCAAAATTGGATTGCTTAGTTTTACAAATCACAGAATTACAGATCACACAGTGCAGAAGGGGCCTTTCAAAGGGGCCCTTCGGCCCATCGAGTCTGCATCGACACATGAAAAACACCTGACCTACCTACCTAATCCCATTTAACAGCACTTTGCCCATAGCTTTGAATGTTATGATGTGCTAAGTGCCCATCCATGTACTTTTTAAAGGATATGGGGTAACCACCCTCCCAGGCAGTGCATTACACCCTCTGGGTAAAAATGTTTTGCCTCATATCCCCCCTAAACCTCCTGCCCCGAGCCTTGAACTTGTGCCCCTCGTGGCTGGTCCTTCAACTCCTCCCTATTATGTGGCAACCAGAACTACGCACAGTACTCCAGCTGTGGCCTCACCAAATTTCTATACAACTCCAATATGACCTCCTTGCTTTTGTAATCTGTCTCGATTGATAAAGGCAAGTGCCCCATATGCCTTTTTCACCACCCTATGAACATGCCCTTCTGAACATGCCCTTCTGCCTTCAGAGATCTATGGAAAAACACGGCAAGGTCCCTTTGTTCTTCAGAACTTCTTAGTGTCATGCCGTTCATAAAATACTTCCTTGTCAAATTACTCCATCCACCTCACACTTTTCAGGGTTAAATTCCATCTGCCACTGATCTGCCCATTTGACCATCCTGTCCATATCTTCCTGTAACCTAAGAAACTCACCCTCACTGTTAACCACCCGGCCAATCTTTGTGTCATTCGCAAACTTACTGATCTTATCCCCCACAATGTCATCTACGTCGTTTATATAAATGACGAATCATAGGGGACCCAGCACAGATCCCTGTGGTATATCACTGGACACTGGCTTCCAGTCACTAAGGCAGCCTTTTGTCATCACCTTCAGACTCTTACAACTAAGCCAAAGTCTCCCATGTGACTCCTTCCCCACAAGGCCCCCATCCCTTCCAAAGGCCCAATCTCTATTCCCCAAGGCCTGACCTGATCCGACTGCACCCCCCCGAGGTCCAACCCAACTCGACCTGTGACCCCCATAGCCTGATCTCTGGGCTTTTCACAGTAACTTCATTTGAAGTCTACTTGTGACAATAAGCGATTTTCATTTTCATTTTTCATTTCACCCAACTGCTCCACCAAGGCCCGACCTGATGCAACTTGCATCCCCTCCCAAGGCTGGACCTGATCCCTCACATCCCCAATTCTACCCACATCCTTATGCACTTACCTTGTCAAAGTTGTTTAAGCCTGGCAGGACCTTTAAACTTAACTAGTTTACAGAAGCTAGTGCCTTAAAAAAGAAGCATGGCTTACTTACTCAACAGCCTTCACGCTTGGCCTCAGGGATGTGCTGCACCACGCAAATCCCACCTGGCCTGAGTTAGAAGGTTCAGTGAGATAGAATCGGCTGGAATTTCAGGTGGAGTGTCATGCCGTTCCAGTCTCCCCGAACAGGCGCTGGAATGTGGCGACTAGGGGCTTTTCACAGTAACTTCATTTGAAGCCTACTTGTGACAATAAGCAATTTTCATTTCATGGAGTGAAAATCTGACTCAATTTCCATACCATCAGAAGTTACGGCCCCTTGTGCTGTTAGAACTCATTAGAACCTGGATTGTATGGCAGCGAACACAACCACACTGTTAGAAAAGGAAGAAGAGAAAAATGAGGGTACTATAATTCAGTTAACCTAACATTAGCAGCGGAGAAAACACTAAAATCTGTTATTAGGGGTGGATCATTGGTCTCATTTTGACTAGTAAAATTCGATGACTCGATGACTTCTCGAAGTACAGTAGAGCTAATTAAATCTGCTGAACACTAGTTTTTGTTGGATAATGACTGATTTTATTTCAGACTCCAGAACATTCTCTTTGGATACAAAGTTCAGTATAAAAAGAGACCCTAAAGAGTAATTGCGGTCCCATTGTGCTTGCCCATAAGAGGGCCCTCTAGTGTTCTACTGACACTGTGTAGTAATTTATGCAAGTACATTAACCCTTTCAGAATTTGAAGTTACAACCACCGCCAAGAATGAGTCTGGCTAATGCAACTATGTCATATAATACTTAAAACACATTTTAAACCAAAACTACCTCCGAGTGATAGATAGGAAATATGGGTTATGCCATACCAGAACCATCCTGAAAACCACAGAATTCATATCTATCTACAATTCAAAACAATTTGGGGATATCTTTGAGTAGGTTTGACAATGGTTGAGGTTGAACTAATAAGAGACACAGCAGATGGATTTCCGCCATAATATTTGTCAGTGCCAGGCTGGCACCTAGGTGGCACTGCTCAGATGGCACCAGCAGTGTCAGGGTACCACACTGCCCCAAAGGGCATGCAGCTGGGCACCTCTGATCCCCTGGGAGATCCCCATGAATGTCATTCCATCTGCTCCCCATTTGTGGAAACCAGCACCATCCAGCGCTCGCTCTAGGTCTCCCAAGGCAAAGGGTATAAATCCCAAAGCCTCAGGTACCTCGGGACTCTGCACATTATAGTGAGACTAGCTGTCTAGCTTTAATATGCAGATTTGCCAAAAGGTGATCCCGCCCCAATGGGCACAATTTAAATCGCAACGTCTCGCTAGATCGCGTTAGAACTCGTGAGGTGTGAGCTGGGTAGATCCTGGGAGCGGTGTCGCTGACTTTTATTGGTCACGATGCGTTGCCACGAGTTGCTTTTTAGGTGCAGTGTGGTCATCACACTGCTGTTTTATTTAATCTAAAATGTTACGATATACTGTCCATTTATCCCTCGTTGTTTGTTCTTCCTTACAAACTAAATCATGTCACATGCCTTGGGCGAAATTCTCTGGTATCGGCGCGATGTCCGCCGACCGGCGCCCAAAACAGCGCAAATCAGTCGGGCATCGCGCCGCCCCAAAGGTGCGGAATCCTCCGCATCTTTGGGGGCCGAGCCCCAACCTTAAGGGGCTAGGCCCACGCTGGACTAATTTCCGTCCCGCCAGCTGGTGGAAAAGGCCTTTGGTGCCCCGCCAGCTGGCGCGAAAATGACATCTCTGGGTGGCGCATGCGCTGGAGCATTAGCGGCCGCTCACAGCATCCCCGCGCATGCGCTGTGGAGGGAGTCTCTTCCGCCTCCGCCATGGTGGAGATCGTGGCGAAGGCGGAAGGAAAAGAGTGCCCCCACGGCACAGACCAGCCCGCGGATCGGTGGGCCCCGATCGCAGGCCAGGCCACCAAGGGGGCATCCCCCGGGGCCAGATCACCCCGCGCCGCCCCCAGGACCCCGGAGCCCGCCCGCGCCGCCTTGTCCCGACGGTAAGGTAGGTGGTTTAATCTACGCCGGCGGGACAGGCATTCTAGCAGCGGGACTTTGGCCCATCCGGGCCGGAGAATCGCGGGGGGGGGGGGGGGGGGGGGCGCCAAACGGCGGGGCGCGATTCCCGCCCCCGCCGAATATCCAGTGCCGGAGAATTCGAATATCCAGTGCCGGAGAATTCGGCAACCGGCCGGGGGGCGCGATTCATGCCAGCCCCCGGCGATTCTCCGACCCAGCGGGGGGTCGGACAATCTCGCCCCTTAACATTAAATTTCATCAAACTTCTGTCAGTTTAATTTATTGACTTTCTTATGTTCTGTAGTAATTTACAGTTCACTTTACAGTTAATTGCACTCCTACTTGGCGCTATGTGCAAATTACTGACCCCTTAGTGACATAGGGCGAGATTCTCCGACCCCCCGCCGGGTCGGAGAATCGTCGGGGGCTGGTGTGAATCCCGCCCCCGCCGGGTGCCAAATTCTCCGGCACCGGAGATTCGGCGGGGGCGGAAATCGCGCCGCGCTGGTTGGCGGCCCCCCCCCCCCCCCCCCCCCCCCCCCGCGATTCTCCGGCCCGGATGGGCTGAAGTCCCGCTGCTAGGATGCCTGTCCCGCCGGCGTGGATTAAACCATCTCTCTTACCGGCGGGACAAGGCAGCGTGGGCGGGCTCCGGGGTCCTGGGGGGGGCGCGGGGCGATCTGGCCCTGGGGGGTGCCCACCGATCCGCGGGCAGGCCTGTGCCATGGTGGCACTCTTTTCCTTCCGCCTTCGCCACGGTCTCCACCATGAGGAGGCGGAAGAGACTCCCTCCACTGCGCATGCGCGGGAATGCCGTGAGCAGCCGCTAACGCTCCCGCGCATGCGCCGCCCGGAGATGTCATTTCCGCGCCAGCTGGTGGGGCACCAAAGGCCTTTTCCGCCAGCTGGCGGGGCGGAAATTAGTCCGGCGCGGGCCTAGCCCCTCAAGGTTGGGGCTGGGCCCCCCAAGATGCGGAGGATTTTGCACCTTTGGGGCGGCGCGATGCCCGACTGATTTGCGCCGTTTTTGCCGCCGGTCGGCGGACATCGCGCCGATACCGGAGAATTTTGTCCATCATTGTTAATGTCACTCAAATCTATTCAATTTGGGACAAGCTTTAATGACCTAATCAGAAAGGTGAGTACAGTTGTTCATTAACCACCATTGTGATGTACATCACTCCACCTCTTCACTCTGGCTTGTAAAGCACACTTCATCTCATCCTTCTCACACCCATTTACCGTGCACACCCACCCATCCTTCACTTTCTTTAAAAAAAAAAAAATTTAGAGTAGTCATTTCTTTTTTTCCCAATTAAGGGGTAATTTAGCGTGGCCTGTCCACCTACCATGCACGTCTTTTTGGGTTGTGGGGGTGAAACCCACGCAGACATGGGGAGAATGTGTAAACCACGCGGATAACGACCCAGACTGGGATCGATCCCGGGTCCTCAGCGCCATGAGACCGCAGTGCGAACCACTGCGCCACCGTACCACCCTCATCCTTTTCTTTTGATACACTTCCCAACACCCTTATCTATTCATCTACAACTTCCACTCACCTTCAACCTTAAGCAATTTCATGTCTGTGCAGACTTTGAAAGCCAAGATATTTGTTGTCTTAAATAGGATGACGGACACTTTAACCTTGGCCTGACAGCATCCCAATAATCTACACCAAAGTGCTCTTCAGCAAAGTGTATGTAGTGAATTGCAGCTGCACCATGAGTGGGATGATGGTAAAAGGGGACATGGAAATGGAAGTTTCATTAAAAATGCTTCCACCTTTTACCCAATGCTCTCCTCCAGTCAGTACCCCACATCCTATCTTGTGCCCTGATGGCCGAGTATGTCCCTACACAGTTGCATGAACAGCGGTCTTTAACTGGGAGCTCAGGGGCTCAAGGATGCTTTCTATGGTGCATCTGTAAAGTGCTCCTTGAGGTTAAAAGTTTCCAAATGCCTCTTCAAATTAACTTTGAATTTAGACCCTCTCAGGCACAAATGTGCTTTTGTTTTGCTGCCCTGGGCAATGAGAAAGAGCTTGTCATAGCCTACACTATCTAGTCCCTTTAGAATCCTAAAACATCTCTCTTTTCCATGGAGGATGTGCCTCATTTACATAATTACTGCTCCTAATCTAAACCCTCTAGTCCCTCAATCATTTTGGTTGTCCTTTTTCTTTTCTCCGTTCATTAATCACAACAGAATTTTTGTCGGTGTTTTTCAAACTTATTTTCCCGGGAGCCATTTTGGCAACCGGCCAACCTTCAGGACCCACATCAACCGACCAACGTGACGCCAACCTTCGTGACACATGCAAACTGACCTTCGTGGCACACGCCATGTTCGCTTACCATTTAATGGGAAAGGGGAGCCTGCTTTGTCCTCAAAACCTCACTTGAATTAGGTTCAAAGGAGCAGAGGATAATGCGCATAACAGGTGCAGACTTCAGCCAATTTCTTTGTGCTGTCTTCATCGTTATGAAAACAGAAATTCTGACCTCACACATGTAGGCCCTTGTGAAGGACAATAGCAATGAAATGCATGTTTTATTCAACACTGGATACTCCTGGGAGATGCTACACCTTTCTGACAGAATTTTGACAACCTCATGGGCTTTTGTCATGTTTTTAATGTGGTATTATAGTTAAGCTGCAACAGTGTAGTCACAACAGAATCTGCTGGAGAGAGCTGCGCAGGAGAGTCCAGGGCAGGACAAAGCAGTGGCAGTGTTAAGAGCTTGTAATTTGTAGTTAAGGCAGTGTAGTCTTGTAATTTGGAGTCAGCTGTAAGTTAATAACTGACTCTCAATCTCAAAAGGAATTTTTCACACAGCACTTCTCTTTCAAATTCTGAAACGTCTCTCATTTGCCAGTACTTCCCTGCATATAACACACATAAGCTTTGTCTCCTTATTTGCATTGTCACAATTGACAAAACCAAACCTCAATAAATCATCTTTATACTCCTTGTTACGAGTTAAGTTTATTTTTGCAGGGCTGTTAACCAGAGGCCCTGAAGCTCTTAACACTGCCACTGCTCTGTCCTGCCCTGGACTCTCCTGCGCCGCTCTCCCCAGCAGATTCTGTTGTGAGATCCTGTCCAATGGTAAACTGTCTATTTGAGTCTCTTGCCGCCTCTTACTTTAAAAAAAAACATTGATCTTCACAGTTCACTTGCCTCGCTTGCCAGCAATTGCAATCCAAGCAACTCTGCTCCCTGCTTTAGCGCAAAAAGTACATCCCTGTACGGCGCTTCAGGTCAATTCTGTGAGCAGGACACTTGACCTACTCTCTGGTACTGCTTCTGACTGGAAGACTCCAGGCAGCCTAATCTGTATCTCCATTTAAAAGGCGGCAGTGGCCGCAATTCTCCATGTAAAAGCCGTTAGCAGCTGTTCGGTGCTTCTCCCGCAATTGGGACCACCCCAGGTGCAGTGGGACTGATCGCTCTACAATCCTCTTGACACCAGCCCGCGACCCCGACTTTGAAAAACCCTGCTTTATGTACTGTAGTGTGCAGTGTCCAGAACTGTCTAAATGGGTTTGCACCATTGATTTATAACATGGCTGGATTACCTTACTGTTTTTTGACTCTTTTAACATATCCAACATCTGATTAGATTTACATGCTGCCTCTGGGCATTGTTCTAATAGTGCCAATTTATTGTTAATCAGGAGCCGCCAGATCTGTTTCATTTCCATATACATTAAATAATAGTCCCTTCCTGGATTACTTTTCCCCAGTGTGAAGTACTTTGCATTTCTCGACATTGAATTCCATCTGACTACCTAAATCTGAAGCATATTCTAATCCTCCAGGAGCTTATACTGTACAGCTTTTCCATCTGCCACCTTCATAAGATCTGAATGATCTGCAAATTTCACTACAGTTCTTGTGATTGCAAGCTCTAGATCATTTATTAAGCCATTAAACAAAGCAGACTGCTATGGCACCCAGTTGTGACTATCTCCCAAGTTGATGACAGTTCCTATGCCACCATTCTTTGGGTTGTAGGTCAACCAGTTATTAGCCAATCAAACATTGTTGATTAATTCAATTGATTCCCACTTCTTTATTTTTAGTATTATTCTTTCCAAAGTTACTGGGTGGGATTCTCCGTTTCAGAGACTAAGTGCTGATGCCGGGATAGAATCGGTGAACTTCAATGACAGCAAGATTGGCGCACTCCCGGAGCAATTCAGGAACTATTAATGGGCTAGCACCGGTGCCACGTAGAACATGACTGATTCCAATGAAAAATGGTATTGGATTCACCGGGGTCGGGATTGGAAATCAAGAGGCTAACAAGCTGCAGCACTCTGCTCCCCATACGCACTCATCCCAGTCAACAAGATGGCACTGGTTGCGCTGTAGTGGGCCCACCCGTTGATGGGTCGGCTGGGGCCAGAGGGCACCTGGCGAGGGGGTGTGTGGCCTGGGGTGACATCCACACGACCCATGACATTAGGTTCACAGTGGGCAGTCAGTGGCCTGCGCAGCTGCACGGCTGCCTTGCAGGCTTCTGCAATGGTATTTCATGCACGTCCTCCCCGATCCCAAGGCCCAGATCCTGACCGCCCCCCCCGCTAATCCCTCCGGCCCTGGCAGAAGCCCCACGGCCAGTGGCACAGCTGGCAGCACGCTATAGCGATGTTGGAGACTTTCCGTATCCCCATCTCTCCCTCAGTAGCCACGACGCCTGTTTCCCGATTTTTGATACCGCAAGTGAACCTTTCTATCGGCAATTCCTCCTGGCGGAGATGGAGCATCACGGAGATCGTGGAGAATATCGGGTCAGGCCCGCTAATATGTTGCAAATGGCGCTTACTGTACGTGTGGAGTAGAACGTATTGACGCCGCTGTCGAGGCATCGGGCCATGACATTCTGTCAGGTGCCAGGTGCAGGTCACGATTTTCACATCACACGCCATCTCCGCCCAATTGTGTTTCCCAAATCCGGTGTCAGCCGATGGAAAAACCCTCCCATTATATCAATGATCTTACGGACACTGATGTTGAACACATCTACCGCCTTGGGATCTAGCTCCTCTGCCACATCTTTAAAGAAAATCAGTAAATAAGATGCTCAAGGTTTCCATCCGTGAGCTCAATGTCTTGTTACAGATGATCTGAATATGGAGTCATCAGTTTGGTTCTTTTTTTTGTGAAAGATTGTATAGAAATTTAATTTGCAGCAAACACATCTAGCTGATTCATTGTGGAAGGAATACATTTCCATAAATTTCCTGAGCCGGAAAAGATGTATGAGAGATTTCTTAAGGAATTAAAGAAGGTGTTGCTGTGAGATTTTTTTTCACTCAAAAATACCGGAGAAGCACTGAACACTGGTGGATGGCAAATTCTGATATTCAGAATTAAAGGATGAATGAGCAAATACTGGCTATGTTGATAACTTCTGATAGAGTATATTGTAGATGGTGCACAATGGTGGGATGATGGGGAAACTCTCAAAGTAAATATAATAGTAATAATCTTTATTAGTTGCACAAGTAGGCTTACATTAACACTGCAATGAATTTAGTGTGAAAACTCGAGAGATATATAGCCTTGACATTACAAGGAGTTGAACTTTCCAGGAAATGTCGTGATGTATGAAATAAAGAAAATTAAATAAAGTGAAACCTGAATTAAAATATTTATATTTCTAGTTTTTATATATAATAAATAATTTGTACAGAAAGAAAGGTCTGCCTTGAATGTTACTTAAATCATTAAGTACAAAGCTTTCTTCATCACCAGGGAGCACAGAGCAGCAGGCATTGCGAATGACCAGATTTGCTGCATTTTCTTCAAGCATTAGGTAGCAATTGCTATAGTTACAAATTCTCAAGGGACACTGGTAACTGTATGTTTACAATGAAAGCTAATGGTTGAAATTGGATACAGAATACAGGGATGCAACATTCTGTTAGGGTATCAATTCCTAAGCAACCAGCGACAACAAATTAATATAGCATTTCTAATTGGGGGAAAGAGTTGTGGGGATTTAACCTATCCAAATATGACAAGGTTTGGGTATTCAATATTATGATAATAAATTAGTCTAAGAGGGGAAATCATCGCTTTCAAAGCGCGAAGAGATAGGGAGGAAAGGGCAGCTAGGCAGCAGCTGGTCGACTCCATACTGGAGGTAGACTGTAAATACTCCGAGGCCCCGACCGTAGAGCTCCTGGCGGAGAGGAAAGAGATACAAAGGAACTTTGATCTGCTCTCCACCAGGAAAGCAGTGCACCAACTCCGCCAGGCACGTGGGACCCTATACGAACACGGAGACAAAGCCAGCCGCCTGTTGGCACACCAGCTGAGAAAGCAGGCAGCCACCAGAGAAATTGCACAAATCAGGGATATCAGAGGCACATTAGAAACAGAACCAGAAAAGATCAACAAATCCTTCAAGGCCTTTTACCAAGGACTGTACACCTCAGAGCCCCCAGTGGGGGAGTCCGGGATGAAGCGGTTCCTTGATGGACTGGACATACAAGTCGTGGGGGAGGGCAGAAAACGGGGCCTGGAAGCACCATTAGCACTAGGAGAAATCATGGACAGCATTAGCTCCATGCAGGCGGGGAAGGCGCCGGGACCAGACGGGTTCCCGGCGGACTTCTACAAAATATGTGCGGCACCTGCGGGAGATGTTCACAGACTCGCTGGCTAAGGGCACACTGCCACCCACGCTAGCACAGACCTCAATCTTGCTGATACCTAAGAAAGTTAAAGACCCAATGGAGTGTGGATCATACAGACCCATTTCACTGCTGAACGCAGATGCCAAAATACTGGCCAAGATTCTAGCCAAAAGGCTAGAAGACTGCGTGCCACAGGTGGTCGCAGAGGACCAGACGGGCTTTGTCAAAGGTAGTCAGCTTACTTCGAACATTAGGCGCCTGCTGAACGTGATAATGACCCCATCGGGGAGAGAAAAGCAGAGGTGATCGTCTCCCTAGACGCGGAAAAGGCCTTCAACAGAGTCGAATGGAAATACCTCAGAGGTACTGGAGCGGGTTGGGCTTGGACCAGGATTCACCTCCTGGATAAAACTCCTATACAACGTTCCCATGGCGAGCGTACGGATAAACAACACCAACTCCCGATACTTCCAGCTGCACAGGGACACCAGACAAGAATTCCCACTGTCCCCACTGCTGTTTGCTCTAGCGGTCGAGCCACTAGCAATTGTGCTCAGAGCAGCTGGAGCGGGATCCAAAGGGGCGGCAGAGAGTACAGAGTCTCACTCTATGCAGATGACCTGCTCCTCTACATTTCGGACCCACAAAGCAGCATGGACGGAATCATCGTGCTCCTGAAAGAGTTTGGCGCCTTCTCGGGCGACAAACTCAACATGAGCAAATGCAAGATTTTCCCGGTACACCCACAAGTAGGTGGGGCAGCACTAACGGGACTGCCGTTTAAACAAGTCCGACACAAATTCCACTGCCTGGGGATCCAAATAGCCCATGACTGGAAAGGGATCCACAAATGGAACCTCATCAGTCTGACAGAGGAAGTAAAAAAGGACCTGCAAAGATGGAACACACTCCCACTCTCCCTCGCGGGGAGAGTCCAGACAATCAAAATGAATGAGCTGCCCAGGTACCTCTTCCTATTCAGATCCATCCCGATCTACATCCCCAAGGCCTTTTTCGAAGCACTGGACAAACTAATTATGGTGTTCGTATGGGGGGGGGGGAAGAATGCTAGGATCCCAAAGAATGTCTTACAAAAAACAAAATCCAGGGGGGGCTAGCGCTCCCAAACCTACAATTCTACCACTGGGTGGCGACGGCCGAGTGAAAAAGGGGATGGATCAAGAAGCCAGAAGCCGAATGGGTGCGCGCAGAGGAGGCCTCCTGCAGGGCAACCTCCCTCCGGGCCCTCGCCACGGCAGCACTCCCATCTCCACCCAAAAAACACTCCAGCAGCCCAGTGGTGATAGCCACCAACCAGGCCTGGAACCAATTATGGCAGCAATTTGGCCTGACCAAAATGTCGGACAAAGCTCCCATCTGCAACAACCATAGGTTCACACCAGCGGTGACTGACGCCACCTTCAAAAGGTGGGGACAGGACGGAGGGACACCGTCAGTCAGGGACCTATGCACGGACGGCAGGATCGCAACAATGGACAAACTGACAGAGAAATTCCAGCTAGCCAGGAGGAACGAGCTAAGGTACCTGCAACTCAAAAACTTCCTACGAAAGAAGACAAGGACATACCCACAACCGCCACGACAGACATTACTGGAAGAGTTACTGGACGCAAGCATCCTAGAGAAAGAAAACTGTAGCGACATATATGGCCGACTGGTAGAAGGGGCCGACACCATACTGGACAAAACAAGAATGAAATGGGAGGAGGACCTGGGGATCGATGTAGGGTGGGGACTCTGGAGCGAAGCACTGCATAAGGTCAACTCCACCTCCACGTGCGCAAGGCTCAGCCTGACGCAACTAAAAGTGGTACATAGAGCCCACTTAACAGGAACCCGTACGAGTAGGTTCTTCCCGGAGGTGGAGGATAGATGTGAACGGTGCTTCGGAGGCCCGGCCAACCACGCCCACATGTTCTGGTCTTGCCCCAGACTTGCGTGGTACTGGACTGCCTTCTTCGAGGCAATATCCATGGGAGTGAGGGTGGAGCCATGCCCGAAAGTGGCGGTCTTCAGGGTTTCCGACCAGCCAGATCTATTCCTGGGGAGGAGGGCGGACGCCCTTGCCTTTGCCTCCCTGATCGCCCACCATAGAATCCTGTTCGGCTGGTGGTCAGCAGCACCACCCAAAGCTGCAGACTGGCTGTCCGACCTCTCGGAATCTCTCCAAATGGAGAAAATCAAATCATCCGAGGGTCAGACGACGGCTTCCACAGAACGTGGGAGCCGTTCACCCAATTGTTCCGGGACCTGTTTGTGGCCAATAAACAAGCAGAAGAATAGCCAGGTAGCCAAGAACCTGGGGAAAGTAGCCAAAGCATGAGAGGGAGAGATAGACCGGGAGGGGCGGGGGGCAACGACAGCCCACAGACCCGCCTCTATCTCTCCCCCTAGCTCATCTTCCCACTTGCCCTTTGGTTCTTTTATGGAGTTTCCCCCGACTCCAAAAGTTCTTGGTAGATATTTGATACCTTCCCCTCTCCCATCCATTCCGGCGTGTGACTTGTGACTTGTGAGCCCCAAGCAGAATCGGAGGGCCCCCGTTCCCCCCCACCGTCCTCCAACACCCAAGCAAGACACCCTCACGTTAGATCTCCCAAGGCGTTGCAAGCCGGGTAGATCCCGGGAGCCAGATCTCCCGGCTTTTATCAACCATGCTGCGCCGTGGTGAGCTGACTTTCAAATGCAGCATAGCCATTGGATTGCGCCCTAAATGCTGACGCCAGGATTGAATCGTGTGAGTTCTACGGCCCCGAAAGTGGCGTCGGTCCCGACGAGATTCACGACGTCCTAATGGGCTAGCACTGGCCACATGGAATTAGTGCAATTCCAACGAACGCTGGCGTGTGATTCGCCGGAGTCGGTATTGGCCCTCGAGAGCGGACAAGCAGGAGCTGCATATCGGCGCTCCACTCCCCACACACGATTGTCCCAGCCAAGAAAATGGCAATGGTTGCGCTGGAGCACGTCTATCTCGTTCATAAGTCGGCTGGGGCTGGTTGGTACCTAGAGGAGTGCCCTGGAGAGGCACCCAAACAAACAATAGCACTATGTTTACAGTGGGCAATCAGCAGCTGCATGGCTGCCTTGCAGGCTGCGAGAATGGTGGTCTGTGCCCGTGCACCAAACCCCACAGCCCACCTCCTAGCCCGTCCCATTACTCTACCCAGCCCTGGCAGAAGCCCCCATTCAGCCGCACAACTGGCAACACACTATAGCGATATAGGGCACTTTTCGCACTCTCAGCAGCCAAGGTACTTGATTTTAAACACCATACGTGAACCTCGCTGTCGGTAATTCCTCCTGGTGGAGGCAGAGCATCAAGGGAGGGCCTGAAATTGCCAGGTCGGACCTGTTAATGGTATGCGAATGCTGTTTATGTACAATTTATGTGCCCATGCTGGCATGTGGCATGTAACACATGCCGCTGTTGAGGCACCGTAGCATGACAGTCCGTTGGGTGCCTGGCGCCAGCCTCGATTTTCGGCTGTCGTGCGATTCTCTGTCCAATTGTGCTTCGCATTTCCGGCATTGCTCGACAGAACATCCCGCCAGTCTTGTTTTGAGCATAATGAAATTCCTGTTTCCTGTGCCTCAGTAAGCTTATGTTGCATCCAAATGCTCTGGTCTTGTGGAAGGGGTGGAGAGAAGACAACACAATTTAGGCCAAGTCTTCTCTACTGCTGTCTCCAAACATAGTTAACGTTCAGATGATAAATTTCCCACTTACTAATGTACTAGAAAAGAAATAGGCCTAGTGGGTCCAAACTGCACAAATCCAAAAATATCCTATCCACTATTTCTAAAGAGCAGGAGCTGTAAAATGAGCTTGAGATGATCAATGAGCCAGGTTTTGAAGAGCTATTTAAATATGGATAACAATGAAACATGGCGTGAAGATTTTGATGAGAATTTGAGGAAATGGGATGGTGGTATCTGAAAGATGTGGAAGCAGCTTCAAATCGTTCTCAATGGGTATAATATAGATAATATAAATTATATTATAGAACGTGTTGATCCCAAACCAACCCCTGAGATACACAACTTCCAATCTGTCTCCAATCCGTCCTTGACTGTACCTTGCTTCTTTAAATACATTTTAATTTAATCTTGAATTATGAATTTGAAGAGTTAGTTGACAATTCACACTAGACTAATGGATCTATCATTACCTTGCTCATCATACTTTCTCTTGAACAGAATGTTACATTGATTATCATCTAACCCCATAGGACAATTTCCATCCAATGACGGTCAGAAAAACGTGGTTATAGCATCTGCAGTCTGCTTTATGACTTCTTTCAACAACCTATTATGTATAGCATCATGGCCCTCTGATTTGCCACTTTGATTTCCAGTAACTATTTCAGATTAAAGTTGTTTTCTACTTTTAACACGTCCAGTTGTTTCAGATTAGTTGCCAAACTCAGGTCTTGACTGCTATTCGGATGGGTATAAATGATCTCAAGGTACCATCTGACATCTCAGCATTCTGGCCAACATTCACCCATCAACCAATGCCATTAAAATCGATGATCTTCTTTTGTATTTGAGACTTTGGCCTGATTTTAATGGTGGCAGCAGTGGCCCTGATGGCAATCTGAACCCCAGTAGCCAGTAGCAACCCCGCTGAAACTGTTTCCAAGAGCTCCTCTATACTCTCTAGGCAGTTAACCACCGATATTTCCCTTAAAAGGCAACAATCCCACCTCCAAGAGTTGCTGGCCAATTGGAGGCAGTGACATAGTGGTATTGTCACTGGACTAGTAAACTAGAGACCCAGAGTAATGCTCTGGGGACCCAGGTTCAAATCCCGCCACAGCAAATGATGAAATTCGAACTCCAGTAAAATGTGGAATTAAAAGTCTAATGAAGACCGTGAAACCATTGTCGATTGTTGGAAAAACCCATCTGGTTCACTAATGTCCTTTAGGGAAGGAAATCTGTTGTCCTTACCTGGTCTGGCCTACATGTGACTCCAGATCCACAGCAATGTGATTGATTCTTAACTACCCACTCAAGGGCAATTAGGGATGGGCAATAAATGCTGGCACAGTCGGCAATGCCATGTCCCATGAATGAATAAAAAAAAAGTATCAGATTGGCTCAGTTGACTCATACTTGAATCAGCAGTTCATAGGTTCAAGCCCCCTTGCAGAATTTGAGCATGCACTCTACTAGCCCATCCACATGGTACTGCGGGGCAAGTGTATTAAGGGGCTGGTTTAGCACAGTGGGCTAAATAGCTGGCTTGCAATGCAAAACAATGCCATCAGCGCGGGTTCAATTCCCGTACCGGCCTCCCTGAACAGGTGCCGGAATGTGGCGACTAGGGGCTTTTCACAATAACTTCATTGAAGTCTACTTGTGACAATAAGCTATTATTATTATTATATCATGACTTACCTTTAAGATAAGACATTGGCCCAAATTTCCTGGTGTCCGAATCACCAGAGATTAGATGTAAGTTATGAGATGTTCATCAGGACGCCTCTTACACGCAGGTGTTGCAATTGCCTGGCAAGTTTAAACTGCTAATGGGCTGATTTCCATTGCCGGGTCCCTCCATGAAAGTCTCCAACATTGAACTCAGTGTCAGAGAGTTCAGTCGGGTTTGTGGGACTTAACTGGTTACTTGTCCTGGAAATATTGCACTGGTTAATAATTGGTTTAAATCAGTGATTAGCCAGTGTATCTGAAATAAACATCACAACCAACACCCCCAATCATCATACCCCAACCCGTCCCGATTATACCCCCGCCACCTGACTATCTCCCACCACCAGAATACCAACCAACCCGACTTGAGTAATACACCCCCCCCCCCCCCCCCCCCCCCCAACTACTTGGTGGCACAGTGAAACCAAAGTCAAAAATCAAAAAGGGCCACAGTACAGAGTACAGACTGTGAAGAACTCAGTGAATGGGTTCAGTAAGGCTAAGATAAATAAAACACCGGGAAAGTGTATAAAACATGACCGGACAGATGGTCTGAGAAAGCAGGGCAAAGAGAAGGGATGTCTAGATTAAACAGCATTTATTTCAATGCAAGAGGCCTAACGGGCAAGGCAGATAAACTCAGGACATGGATGGGTACATGGGACTGGGATATTATAGCTATTGCTGAAACATGGCTAAGGGAGAAACAGGACTGGCAGCTCAATGTGCCAGGGTACAGATGCTTTAGGAAAAATAGAACAGGAGGTAAGAGAGGAGTGGAGTTCCGTTTTTGATGAGGTAGAATATCACGGCAATACTGAGAGGCAATATATCCGAGAGTTCGTCCACTGGGTCTTTATGGGTAGAACTGAAAAATAAGAAGGGAGAGATCACTTTGATAGATTTGTACTACAGGCCCCCAAATAGTCAGAAGGAAGTTGAGGAACAAGTATGTCAGGACATTACAGATAGCTGCAAGAAATATAGGCTGGTAATAGTTGGGGACTTTAACTTTCCCAACATTGACTGGGACAGCCATAGCATTCGGGGCTTGGATGGAGAGAAATTTGTTGAGTGTGTTCAGGAGGAATTTCTCATTCAGTATGTGGATGGCCCGACTAGAGAGGGGGGTAAAACCTGACCTCCCCTTGGGAAATAAGGAAGGGCAGGTGACAGAAGTGTGAGTGAGGGAACACTTTGGGACCAGTGACCATAATTCCATTAGTTTTAGGCTAGCTATGGAGAATGATAGGTCTGGCCCAAAAGTTCAAATTCTATAGTGCGGCAAGGCCAATTTCGATGGTATTAGATAGGAATTTTCAAAAGTTGATTGGGGGAGTCTGTTTGCTGGCAAAGGGACAGCTGGTATGTGGGAGGCTTTCAAAAGAGTGTTAACCAGGGCTCAAGATAAGCACATTCCTTTTACATACATAGATACACATAGAAGATAGGAGCAGGTGGAGGCGTTTTGGCCCTTTGAGCCTGCTCCTCCATTTATCGCGATCATGGCTGATCATCCAACTCAATAGCCTAATCCTGCTTTCTCCCCATAGCCGTTGATCCCATTCTCCCCAAGTGCTATATCTAGCCACCTCTTGAATATATTCAATGTTTGGGACTTCTGGTTGTGGCGATGCGGAGCTAAGCCGCACGATTCGGCAGCTCCCGCGATTACGGACTTTCGGGCTCTCCAGAGGAGCCCCAACGGGAATTTTTCGAAGACGTTCCGCGTGGGAAGGTGAGAGTGAGGTCCCCCTTCACTGTATATGGAACGGACAAGAAGTGAAACGGCTAAAAAAGTGGCGTTGGAGCAGCGAGAGAAGCGAGGGAAGAAAAACAAGATGGCGGCGGCCGGAGATAAAGTGGAAGGCGGGCCAGAGCTGCAAGAGTTTATTCAGCGCTGTTTTGAGGAGCTGCGGAATGCGATGCTGGCGCCTATGCTGTCGGCGATTGAAGGATTAGGGATGACCCAGAAGGCCCACGAGGTAAAGATCCAGGAGGTGCAGAAAAAAGTTAATGAGAACGAGGATGAGATCTTGGGCCTGGCGGTGAAGTTGGAGGCGCATGAGGCGCTGCACAAACGGTGGGCGGAAAGATTCGAAGACCTGGAGAACAGGTCGAGGAGAAAGAATCTTCGGATCCTGGGTCTCCCTGAAGGAGTGGAGGGGACCAATGCCGGGGCATATGCGAGCATGATGCTCGAGTCGCTGGTGCGGAGGCCCTTCCGAGGCCTCTGGAGCTGGATGGGGCACATCGGGTGCTGGCGAGGAGGCCCAAGGCTAACGAGCCACCAAGGGCGATTGTGGTGAGGTTTCACGGACAGAGAGAGGGTCTTGAAATGGGCCAAGAAAGAGCGGAGCAGCAGCTGGGAGAATGCGGAGATCCGAATCTACCCGGACTGGAGCACGGAGGTAGCAAAGGAGAGAGCGGGTTTCAACCGGGCCAAGGCGGTGCTGCATCGGAAGGGAGTGAGATTCGGAATGCTGCGGCCAGCGCGATTGTGGGTCACATTCAAGGATCAACATCACTATTTTGAAACGCCTGAGGAGGCTTGGACCTTTATCCAAACTGAAAAGTTGGACTCAAACTGAGGGTTTGTGAGGATGGGGGGGATGTTCGATGTTTGTTGTACATAGGGTGTTAATCACGCACAGGAAATGTTCCACGGGTTGGGTGATGGATGGGGATGGGGAAAGGGACCGGGTGAGAAGACTGTGCGAGACGGTGGGTGCCGGTGCTGGAGGGAGGGGATGGGGGAAATGAGATAAGGCCGCGACAGGAGCTGCGCCAGAGAGGGCGGGGCAGGCTTAGGAAAGCAAGGGCTTTTTCCTGCGCTAGGGAAGGACGGAGGGGGTGGGGGAGGGGGGGAATAGGGTTGTTGCTGCACTGGCCGGCAGATAACGTGGAATGAGAGGGGCCTGAATGGGCTGGTAAAGAGGGCCCGAGTGTTCGCGCACTTAAAGGGGCTGAAGGCAGACGTGGTCATGCTCCAGGAGACACATTTGAAGGTGGCAGATCAGGTCAGGTTAAGAAAGGGATGGGTAGGACAGGTATTCCATTCTGGGCTGGATGCGAAGAACAGAGGGGTGGCAATATTGGTGGGGAAGCGGGTGTTGTTTGAGGCCAAGAATATTGTAGTGGACAATGGAGGTCGATACGTGATGGTGAGCGGTAAGTTGCAGGGGACGTGGGTGGTATTGGTAAATGTATATGCCCCGAACTGGGATGATGCTGGATTCATGAAGCGTATGTTGGGGCGCATTCCGGACCTGGAGGTAGGAAGCTTGATAATGGGTGGGGATTTTAATACGGTGTTGGACCCAGCACTGGATTGCTCCAGCTCTAGGACTGGAAAGAGGCCGGCTGCGGCCAAGATGCTTAGGGGGTTTATGGACCATATGGGGGGAGTGGATCCGTGGAGGTTTGCCAGGCCGCAGGCCAGGGAATTTTCTTTTTTCTCCCACGTGCACAAAGCCTACTCCCGGATAGATTTTTTTGTTCTGGGCAGGGCGCTGTTCCCGAAAGTGGAGGGAACGGAGTATTCGGCCATAGCCATTTCAGATCACGCCCCGCACTGGGTGGAACTGGAGTTGGGAGAGGAGAGGGACCAACGCCCGTGGTGGCGGTTGGATGTAGGACTGCTGGCAGATGAGGCGGTGTGTGGGAGGGTGAGGGGGTGCATTGAAAGGTACTTGGAGGCCAACGACAACGGGGAGGTGCAGGTGGGGGTGGTATGGGAGGCGCTGAAGGCGGTGATCAGGGGAGAGCTAATCTCCATCAGGGCTCATAGGGTGAAGATAGAGGGCATGGAAAGGGAGAGGTTAGTGGGGGAGATTTTAAGAGTGGACAGGAGATACGCAGAGGCCCCTGAAGAGGGACTACTTAGGGAAAGGCGACATCTCCAGACGGAGTTCGACCTGTTGACCACAGGGAAGGCAGAGGCACAGTGGAGGAAAGCGCAGGGGGCGACGTATGAGTATGGGGAGAAGGCGAGCCGGATGCTGGCACACCAGCTCTGTAAGAGGATGGCAGCGAGGGAGATAGGTGGAGTCAAGGATGGAAGGGGAGTTACGGTGCGGAGTGCGACGAAAGTAAATGAGGCATTCAAGGCCTTCTATGAGGAGCTGTACAGATCCCAGCACCCAGCGGGGGAAGAGGGGATGCGACGATTCTTGGACCAACTGAGGTTCCCGAGGGTAGAGGAGCAGGAGGTGGCTGGTTTGGGGGCACCAATTGGGTTGGAGGAGCTGATGAAAGGTCTGGGGAGTATGCAGACAGGGAAGGCCCGGGACCGGACGGGTTGCCGGTTGAGTTCTATAGGAAGTACGTAGACCTGTTAGCCCTGTTGTTAGTGAGGACTTTTAATGAGGCAAGGGAGGGAGGGACCCTGCCCCCGACAATGTCTGAGGCGACGATCTCTTTGATCCTGAAGTGGTACAAGGACCCACTGCTATGTGGGTCGTACAGGTCGATCTCGCTCCTCAACGTGGATGCTAAGTTGTTGGCAAAAGTGCTGGCTATGAGGATCGAGGACTGTGTCCCGGGTGTGATTCACGAGGACCAGACGGGATTTGTAAAGGGCAGGCAGCTAAACACCAATGTGCGGCGGCTCCTAAACGTGATAATGATGCCATCGGTGGAGGGAGAAGCGGAGATAGTGGCGTCCATGGACGCGGAGAAGGCCTTTGACCGAGTAGAGTGGGAGTACCTCTGGGAAGTGCTGCGGAGGTTTGGGTTCGGGGGAGGGTTTATTAGTTGGGTTAAGCTCCTTTACAGAGCCCCGGTGGCGAGTGTGGTTACGAATCGGCGGAGGTCGGAGTATGTTCGGCTGTATCTTGGGATGAGGCAGGGGTGCCCCCTGTCCCCCCTGTTGTTTGCATTAGCAATTGAACCCCTGGCCATGTCATTAAGGGAGTCTAGGAAATGGAGGGGGGTGGTCCGAGGGGGAGAGGAGCATCGAGTGTCGCTTTATGCAGACGACCTGTTGCTGTATGTGGCGGATCCAATGGAGGGGATGGTGGAGGTCATGCAGACCCTAAGGGAGTTTGGGGATTTTTCGGGCTATAAGCTTAATGTAGGGAAGAGTGAGCTTTTTGTAGTACAGTCAGGAGACCAGGAAAGGGGGATAGACGATCTACTGTTGAGGAGGGCGGAAAGCAGCTTTCGGTACTTGGTGGTCCAAATAGCTAGGAGTTGGGGGGCCCTACATAAACTTAATCTGACGAGGCTGGTGGAGCAGATGGAGGAGGACTTCAAACGATGGGACATGTTGCCGCTCTCGCTAGAGGGTAGAGTGCAGTCGGTCAAAATGGTGGTCCTCCTAAGGTTTCCTTTTGTGTTCCAGTGCCTTCCAATTGTAATCACCAAGGCCTTTTTTAAGAGGATAGGCAGGAGTATTATGGGCTTTGTGTGGGCGAATAAGACCCCAAGGGTAAGGAGAGGGTTTCTGGAGCGCAGTAGGGAACAGAGGAGGGTTGGCATTGCCGAATCTGGGTGGCTACTACTGGGCAGCCAATGTGGCGATGATCCATAAGTGGGTGATGGAGGGAGAAGGGGCGGCATGGAGGAGGTTGGAGATGGCGTCCTGCAAAGAAACGAGCCTGGGGGCGCTGGTGACGGCACCGCTGCCGCTCTCGCCGACAAGGTACACCACGAGTCCGGTGGTGGCGGCAACACTAAAGATCTGGGGCCAGTGGAGACGGCACAGGGGTGCAATGGGAGCCTCGGTGTGGTCCCCGATCAGGGGTAACCATCGGTTTGTCCCAGGGAGGATGGACGGGGGGTTCCAGAGCTGGCATCGAGCAGGGATTAGAAGAATAGGGGACCTGTTCATTGATGGGACATTTGCGAGCCTAGGGGCACTTGAGGAGAAGTTTGGGCAACCCCGGGAAATGCTTTCAGATACATGCAGGTGAGGGCGTTTGTGAGGCGACAGGTGAAGGAATTCCCGTTGCTCCCGGCACAGGAGATTCAAGACAGGGTGATCTCGGGTGTATGGGTCGGAGAGGGCAAGGTGTCGGCGATATACCAGGAGATGAAAGAAGAGGGGGAGGCGTTGGCAGAGGAGCTGTAGGGTAAATGGGAGGAGGAGCTGGGGGAGGAGATTGAGGAGGGGCTATGGGCTGATGCCCTAAGTAGGGTTAATTCCTCTTCTTCGTGTGCCAGGCTTAGCCTGATACAATTCAAGGTGGTTCATAGAGCGCATATGACGGGGGCGAGGCTGAGTAGGTTCTTTGGGGTAGAGGACAGATGTGGGAGGTGCTCAGGAAGTCCGGCAAACCATGTCCATATGTTTTGGTCATGCCCGGCACTGGAGGGGTTCTGGAGGGGAGTGGCGGGAACAGTATCTAAGGTGGTGAAAGTCCGGGTCAAGCCAAGCTGGGGGCTAGCACTATTTGGAGTAGTGGACGAGCCGGGAGTGCAGGAGGCGAAAGAGGCCGGCATTCTGGCCTTTGCGTCCCTAGTAGCCCGGCGAAGGATCTTGCTAATGTGGAAGGAGGCGAAGCCCCCCAGCGTGGAGGCCTGGATAAATTATATGGCAGGGTTTATCAAGTTGGAGAGGATAAAGTTCGCCTTGAGAGGGTCTGCGCAGGGGTTCTAAAGGCGGTGGCAACCGTTCCTAGACTATCTCGCGGAGCGGTAGATGAAGGTCAGTCAGCAGCAGCAGCAACCCGGGGGGGGGGCGGGGGGTGGGGGGGAGGGGGGAATGTCTTGCTTGGGGGGGGGTGGGGGGGGGGGGGAAGGAGGGAGGGAGGGGGAAGAGGGGTTTATTTGGGGGGTATTTAAGCAAGAAAATACATGAAGGATCTGGAAAACTAACATGTACGGGAGGAATCCAATGTACAAAGCTCTGTATCATACCGATTTACCATGTTAATGTCTTGCTATGTGTGCTTTCTTTCTTTTTGTTACGGGGGGAGGGGGGGGGTTGTTTGTAAGGGTGAAAAACTGTGTTAAAATTCTTAATAAATATATTTAAAAAAAAAAGAATATATTCAATGTTTTACCATCAACTACTTCCTGTGGTAATGAATTCCACAGGCTCACCACTCTGTGTGAAGAAATGTCTCCTTATCTCTGTCCGAAATGGTTTACCCTGAATCCTCAGACTGTGACCCCTGGTTCTGGATACACCCATCATTGGTAACATCTTCCCTGCATCTACCCTGTCTAGTCCCGTTAAAATTTTCGAAGTCTTTATGAGATCCCCCCTCATTCTTCTGAACTCCAGCGAGAACAACCCCAACCTAGTCAATCTCTCCTCATATGACAGTCCCACCATTCCTGGAATCAGTCTGGTAAACCTTCAATGCACTCCCTCGAGAGCAAGAACATCCTTCCTCAGAGAAGGAGAGCAAAACTGCACCCAATACTCCAGGTGTGTCCTCACCAAGGCCCTGTATAATTGCAGCAGCACATCCCTGCTTCTATACTTGAAACCTTCTTTATCGTCTGCTGCACCTGCATGCTTACCTTCAGCGACTGGTGCACAAGGACACTCCCCTCTCCCAATTTACAACCATTCAGGTAGTAATCTGCCTTCCTGTTTTTGCATCCAAAGTGAATAACCTCACACTTATCCAAATTCTACTGCATTTGCCATTGATTTGCCCACTCGCCCAACCTGTCCAGATCATGCTGTAGGATCCCTGGCATCCTCGTCACATTTCACCCTCCCACCTAACTTGGTATCATCTGCAAACTTTGAGATGTTACATTTTGTTCCCTCATCCAAATCATTTATATATATTGTGAATAGCTGGGGTCCCAGCACCGATCCCTGTGGTACCCCACTAGTTACTGCCTGCCAATTTGAAAAGGACCCTTTAATCCCTACTCTTTATTTCCTCTCTGCCAACCAGTATTCTATCCACCTCAATACATTTCCCCCAATCCCATGCGCTTTAATTTTGCACAATAATTTCTTATGCAGGACTTTGTCAAACGCTGCACAATAATCTCTTATGCGGTACTTTGTCAAATGCATAACCTTTTAGAGTGAAGGGCAAGGCTGGTAGAAGTGGGGAACCCTGGATGACTTAGGATATTGAGGCCCTGGTCAAAAAGAAGAAGGAATAATATGACATACATAGGCAGCTGGGATCAAGTGGATCCCTTGAAGAGTATAGAGGTTGTCGAAATAGAGTCAAGAGAGAAATCAGGAGGGCAAAAAGGGGACACGAGATTGCTTTGGCAGATAAGGCAAAGAAGACTCCAAAGAGCTTCTACAAATACATACAGGACAAAAGAGTAACTACGGAGAGAGTAGGGCCTTTTAAGGATCTACAAGGTCATCTATGTGCTGGTTCACAAGAGATGGGTGCGATCCTAAATGACTATTTCTCATCGGTATTTACTGTTGAGAAAGGCATGGATGTTAGGGAACTTGGGGAAATGAATAATGATGTGTTGAGGAGTGTACATATTACAGAGAAGGAGGTGCTGGAAGTCTTAAAGCGCATCAAGGTAGATAACTTCCTGGAACCTGATGAAATGTATCCCAGGACGTTGTGGGAGGTTAGGGAGGGAATTGCAGGTCCCTAGCAGAGATATTTGAATCGTCGATAGCCACAGGTCAGGTGTCTGAAGATTGGAGAGTAGCAAATGTCGTGCCTTTGTTTAAGAAGGGCCGCAGGGAAAAGCCTGGGAACTACAGGCCGGTGAGCCTAATGTCTGTGGTGCGTAGGTTGTCAGAAGGCATTCTGAGAGACAGGATCTACAGGCATTTAGAGAGGCAAGGACTGATTAGGGACAGTCAGCACGGCTTTGTGAGTGGAAAATCATGTCTCACGAATTTGATTGAGTTTTTTGAAGGGGTAACCCAGAAGGTGGATGAGGGCAGTGCAGTTGTCATTGTCTGCATGGACTTTAGCAAGGCCTTTGGCAAGGTACCGCACAGTAGGTTGTTGCATAACGTTAAATCTCACGGGATCCAGGGTGAGGGAGCCAATTGGATACAAAATTGGCTTGACGATAGAAGCCAAAGGGTGGTTGTTGAGAGATGTTTTTCAAACTGGTGGCCTGTGACCAGTGGTGTGCCTCAGGAATCAGTGCTGGGTCCACTGTTATTTGTTATTTATATTTATGATGGCATGGTTAGTAAGTTTGCAGATGACACCAAGATTGATGGTGTAGTGGACAGTGAAGAAGGTTATCTAGATTTGCAACGGGATCTTGATCAATTGGGCCAGTGTGCCGATGAATGGCAGATGGAGTTTAATTAAGATAAATGTAAGGTGATGCATTTTGGTAGATCAAATCGGGACAGAGTTGTAGAACAAAGAGATCTAGGAGTATAGGTTCATAGTTGTTTGAAAGTGGAGTCGCAGCTTGACAGGGTGGCGAAGAAGGCATTCGGCATGCTTGGTGTCATTGGTCAGAACACTGAATACAGGAGTTGAGACGTCCTGTTGAAGTTGTACAAGACATTAGTAAGGCCACACTTGGAACACTGTGTACAGCTGTGGTCACCCTATTATAGGAAGGACATTATTAAACTAGAAACAGTGCAGAAAAGATTTACTATGATGCTACCGGGACTCGATGGTTTGAATTATAAGGAGAGGCTGGATAGACTGGGACTTTTTTCCCTGGAGCGTAGGAGGCTTAGGGATGATCTTAGGGAGCGTTATAAAATAATGAGGGGCATAGATAAGGTAGATAGTCAACATATTTTCCCAAAGGTAGGGGAGTCGAACATCCGAGGATATAGGTTTAAGGTGAGAGGGGGGGAGATACTAAAGGGTCCGGAGGGGCAACTTTTTCACACAGAGGGTGGTGAATGTCTAGAATGAGCTGCCAGAGGCAGTTGTCGAGGCTGGTGTAATTTTGTCTTTTAAAAAGCATTTAGACAGTTATATGGGTAAGTTGGGTATGGAGGGATATGGGCCAAATGCGGGCAATTGGGACTAGCTTGGTGGTAAAAACTGGGCCGAAGGACCTGTTTTCATGCTGTAAACCTCTGTGACCTCCATGGCAGTGGTTGGCACTGCTTCTTCACAGAGCCAGGGACCCAAGTTTGATTCTGACCTTGGGTGACTGTGTGGAATCTGCACATTCACCCCGTGTTTGCGAAGATTTCCTCCGGGTGCTCCGGTTTCCTCCCACAGACCAAAGATGTGCAGGTTAGGTGGATTAGCCATATGAAACTTCCCCTTAGTGTTCAAAGATGTGTAGGTTAGGTTTTGGGGATATGGCAAGGGAGTGGGTCTAGGTAGAGTGTTCTTTTGAAGGGTTGGTTTCCTTCTGCACTGTAGGGATTCAATGGATTCTATGGACTACCCACTCCACCTCACCCGACTATCTCCTACCTGACTAACCCTGACCTGAACAACACCCCCTGCCACATTTCACCAACTCAACTTCTTCACTCACTCACTCACTCACTCATTCATCCATTTACTCACCCATTCACTCACTCACTCATCCATTCACTCACTCACTCACCCATTCACTCACTCACTCACTTACTCACTCACCCATTCACTCATTCATCCATTCATTCACTCACTCACCCATTCACTCACTCACTCACCAACTTAATAACTCCCGGATAGATTTGGACCGTTAAAGACCACAGCTACTGTCATGGAAAGGGCCGTGTTCAGTCTTCATCGGTCTTTACTTATGCCTGTTGGTCTTCTCTGTGGAGTTTTTAGCTGATCCGTCAGGATTGGAGGCGCTGGCTGAAAATGGAAAAAGGCTTGAGTAGCAGAAATCTTTGCAGGCAGCATCAATAGGTGTATCACCAACACTGACTGGAAAATCTGAGCCATTAATCCAAGGTTTCATCTGCCTCTTCAGAAACACTTAAAATATCCTTTGAATGCACGAACGAAAACAGAGGCATTTTGCTGGTACCTTGGACAATATTTTAACACCACATCATTTTTAACACATCCTTCATCTTAGTAATCTTCTGGGACCTCGGTCTGTTCCAATTAGCTGCCACAACCCCGCAAATCACAACAATGAATGCATTTGGAAAGCATTTCACTGTCTCTGATGTCCTACGGATGCCAAATGCATTGGGTGGAATTTTCCATTCTGGGACTATAGGAGGATTTTCCAGACTCCCACCCTGCAAAGTGTTTAATGGCTTTGGCAGCGGAACTATGCGGCGGGAGGCGGCGTAAGCTTCACTTGATTGGTTCCTGGGATGAAAGGATTGTGCTATGATGAGAAGTTAAGTAAATTGGGCCTGTAGTTTCGAACAGGGTTTTGAAAAGTGCGGGTCATGACCTGTGGGTGGGTCACGGGGCGGGTGTTGGGAAGGTCACGGAGCGATCAGTTGCGGTGGTCCCGATCGTGGGAGACGTGCCCAGTGGTTGCGACCATTTTTTACATTAAGAATGGCAGCTATTGTTGTCATTTAAATGAAAATAAATGAGTCTGTGTGCTGTCTTCTTAACAGAAATGGCAGCAGAGAGCAGGTCACACACCTTGCACGTACACTTGATGTCAAGCGCCATCAATGCACGTGCTTCTGGTGCCAAATCACAGAGCAGAGCTGCTTCCATTTTCAAGCTGTAAGCAGGAGACTGTGAAGATAGATCATTTTCTTAAAAAGTGATGGTCAGAGACTCAAATAATAATTTTTATTGTCACAAGTACGCTTACATTAACACTGCAATGAAGTTGCTAGCCCCTAGTCGCCACATTCCGGTGCCTGTTCGGGTACAGTGAGGGAGAATTCGGAGTGTCCAATTCACCTAACAGCACGTCTTTCAGAACTTGTGGGAGGAAACCGGAGCATCCGGAGGGAACCCACGCAGACACAGGGAGAATGTGCAGACTCCGCATAGACAGTGACCCAAACTGGGAATCGAACCTGGGACCCTGGAGCCGTGAAGCAACAGTGCTATCCACTGTGCTACTGTGCTGCCCTTATCGGCAGTGAACCAACTGGACAGGATCTCACATCTGGATTTGCTGGAGAGAGCTGCTCAAGGGAGCCCAGGGCCGGATAGAGCAGTGCTTGTGTTAGCTCTGTGCAGAGCCCCATGGCCTCTGGTTAACAGCCAACAAAGAAGAAACCTAACTCGGGAACAAAGCAGTATAAAGGTGATTTCTTGACGTTTGGTTTTGTCAATTGCGCCAGTGCAAATAAGGATGCAAAGCCCATGCGTGTTATTTGCAGGGAAGTACTGGCAAATGAGAGGAGAAGTTTCAGATTTTGAAAGAGAAGTGGTGAGTGAAAAATTCCTTTTGAGGTTGAGACCCCAGAGTCAGTTGTTAACTTACAGCCGATTGCAAATTAAAATACTATGCTGCTGTACCTGATCGATGATATCACGTTAAAAACATGGCAAAAGCCCATGAGGAGCTGGTTTAGCACAGTGGGCTAAATAGCTGGCTTGTAATGCAGAACAAGGCAGCAGCGCGGGTTCAATTCCCGTACCGGCCTCCCCGAACAGGTGCCGGATTGTGGCGACTAGGGGCTTTTCACAGTAATTTCATTGAAGCCTACTTGTGACAGTAAGTGATTATTATTATTTTATTATGAGACTGTCAGCATTCTGGAGTAGCATCTATCCAGTGCTGAGTAAAACAAGCATTTTGCTGCAATTGCCTTCACAACAATCTACATACAAGGTTGGATTTTCCATTTTCATAAAGATTAAGAGGGCACAAAGGAATTGGCTAATGTCTGCACCTGCTGTCCTCCTTTGAACCTGATTCAAGTGAGACTGTGAGGACCAAGCAGGTTCCCCTTTTGCATTAAAGGTAAGTGAATGTGGCGTTTGCCGCGAAGGTCGGCTGCCATGGGTCGCGATGGTCATGGGTTAAATTGGATACCTAGGATGTCAGGCAGCAGCTGAGGAGATTGTGTCATTATTAAAAGGGAAACTGTTTCTAACAAGGAGTGAAAACAATTACTTTAGCTTTCTCAACATTTAGCTGATTGTCAAACAAACAATTAAATGTTGCGTTGGCAGGGGAGGGGTGACGAGAGGTAGTGGAAAGGTAGATTTGGGTGGCATTAGTGTACATGCCAACACACCTCAGATCTTAGCCTAATGATATCAAGGGCAGTATATATGTGTAAAGGAAGAGAATAGGGAGAAGGTATTGGAAAAATTCCAAAGGTATTGGAATGAGGACTGCTGCAGAAATGGAATGGGAAGAGATCAAGCTTTGAAGGAAAAATTCAGAGGCAGATTCGAGTACAGGGAATGGGGAATGCTAAACCACATATTGAACAAGTGGAATGTATATTACAATATCTTATAATTGTCAGACTTGCCTTTGGAATTTCCACACAACCATGACCTCTGACATTCTATGATTTTTAAATGAAAATAAATTTTCTACCTACTCTTTTCTTGCTCCTTAGTAGTTTCCTCCATTGTGACCATATTAGAATGCTGGTGTTCCAAATCAGAATGGTGCCACTAACCCTTTAATTCTCATGTTTTCACAGCTACTTGAGCACCCCACTTTCTGGGCAGACTACACAATTATTTAAGCTAATTGATTTCCTACTCTCAATTAGCTAACAATGCAGAACCCACCCCCAGCCTCTGTGTTTCAAACATCTGTAATTCCAGTATAAAGAACAACGAAGAACAAAGAAAAGTACAGCACAGGAACAGGCCCTTTGGCCCTCCAAGCCTCTGCTGATCATGATGCCCTAACTAAAAAAACCTCTGCCCTTACTCGGTCTGTATCCATAAGACCATAAGACATAGGAGCGGAAGTAAGGCCATTCGGCCCATCGAGTCCACTCCACCATTCAATCATGGCTGATTTCAACTCCATTTACCCGCTCTCTCTCCATAGCCCTTAATTCCTCGAGAAATCAAGAATTTATCAACTTCTGTCTTAAAGACACTCAACATCCCGGCCTCCACCGCCCTCTGTGGCAATGAATTCCACAGACCCACCACTCTCTGGCTGAAGAAATTTCTCCTCATCTCTGTTCTAAAGTGACTCCCTTTTATTCAAAGGCTGTGCCCCTTGAGATAAATGACAACATTGCATTTGCTTTCTTAATTACGGACTCAACCTGCAAGTTTACCTTTAGAGAATCCTGGACTAGGACTCCCAAGTCCCTTTGTACTTCAGCATTATGAATTTTGTCACCATTTAGAAAATAGTCCATGCCTCTATTCTTTTTTCCAAAGTGCAAGACCTCGCACTTGCCCACGTTGAATTTCATCAGCCATTTCTTGGACCACTCTCCTAAACTGTCTAAATCTTTCTGCAGCCTCCCCACCTCCTCCATACTACCTGCCCCTCCACCTATCTTTGTATCATCGGCAAACTTAGCCAGAATGTTCCCAGTCCCGTCATCTAGATCGTTAATATATAAAGAGAACAGCTGTGGCCCCAACACTGAACCGACATAGTAGTAAAATTGATGTGTTGTGCTTTTGTTGTGGGCTTGATAATTGGGCAACATAAGGTCCCATTTTGTTCCAATAAATGAACAGTATAAACATTTCCTGACACCATTCAATTCAAATGATAAACAATCAACTTGTATTTTTTAGTGTACATTTTTGATTGCCATTTCTTCTTGAGCTGAACAAACAAATATATAAGATTGCTTTGTCTTGGTCATTTTTGAAAATATTTCTCGGACGATTATTTTAAATTATGCAGTCCTGAAATCAATGGAAAGAGGTGGATAGAGTAGAGAGACACTCATGTCTAGGAAACCATCTGACCTGTTGTGTATGTAGGATTTTCTTTCAGATTAGCATTATTTTGCTGCGTTTTTTAATGTTTCTTCTGCTTAACCTCTGTGCTTGCAACAACTCACTTAGATATTGTATAAAGATATGCTTTGGCTCATAGGGAGCAAACGTTCATATGAAGGAGTTGTCTGAGATATTGGGCGAGATTCTCCGACCTCCCGCCGGGTCGGAGAATCGCCGGGGGCTGGCGTGAATCCCGCCCCCGCCGGTTGCCGAAGTCTCCGGCACCGGAGATTCAGCGGGGGCGGGAATCGTGCCGCGCCGGTTGGCGGGCCCCCCCGCGCGATTCTCCGGCCCGGATGGGCCGAAGTCCCGCCGCTAAAATGCCTGTCCCGCCGGCGTAAATTAAACCACCTACCTTACCGGCGGGACAAGGCGGCGCGGGCGGGCTCCGTGGTCCTGGGGGGGGGCACGGGGCGATCTGGCCCCGGGGGGTGCCCCCACGGTGGCCTTGCCCGCGATCGGGGGCCACCGATCCGCGGGCGGGCCTGTGCCATGGGGGCATTCTTTCCCTTCCGCCTCCGCCACGGTCTCCACCATGGTGGAGGCAGAAGAGACTCCCTCCACTGCGCATGCGTGGGAAGCTGTCAGCGGCCACTGACTCTCCCGCGCATGCGCCACCCGGAGATGTCATTTCCGCGCCAGCTGGCGGGGCACCAAAGGCCTTTTCCGCCAGCTGGCGGGGCGGAAATTCGTCCGGCGCCGACCTAGCCCCTCAAGGTTGGGGCTCAGCCCCCAAAGATGCGGAGCATTCCGCACTTTTGGGGCGGCGCGATGCCCGTCTGATTTGCGCCGATTTGGGCGCCAGTCAGCGGACATCGCACCATTTCTGGAGAATTTCGGCCATTGAATCAGAGCGAAATATCTACAATAAACAATACAAGCATACAAAAATGAAAGAAATAGTGGACAATGTGACCTGTCGAACCTGCTCCACCATTCAGCATGATCATGGAGTTTTTAGACTTCAATTCCATTTTCTCGCTTGCTCCCCACATCTCTTACGAGACCAAAATCTGTCTATCCCGGCCTTAAATGTATTCAACAATGGGGCATCCACAACCCTCTGGGATAGAGAATTCCAAAGATTCGCACCTCTTTGAGAGAAATAAAATCTCCTCATCTCAATTGGACATTCTGAATTCTCTATCAGTGTATCCGATCAGGCGGCGGAGTGTGACGACGAGGGGATTTTTACAGTAACTTCATTGCAGTGTTAATGTAAGCTACTTGTGACACTAATAAAGATTATTATCATTATCAATCCTAAATCATCGACCCCTTATCTTGAAACTGTTACTCTCCAAATGGCAGAAACAATCCTCATACTTCGGGGCGGATGTTTGAGGGTAAATCGACATCTGACATGTGGGAGGCTTTCAAATGTCAGTTGAAAGGAATTCAGGACCGGCATATTCCTGTGCGGAAGAAGGATAAATGCGGCAAATTTCGGGAACCTTGGATAACGAGAGATATTGTAGGCCCTGTCAAAAAGAAAAAGGAGGCATTTGACAGGGCTAGAAGGCTGAGAACAGACAAAATATAAGGAAAGTAGGAAGGAACTTAAGCAAGGAGTCAGGAGGGCTAAAAGGGGTCACGAAAAGTCATTGGCAAATAGGGTTAAGGAAAATCCCAAGGCTTTTTACAAGTACATAAAAAGCAAGAGGGTAGCCGGGGAAAAGGTTGGCCCACTGAAGGACAGGCAAGGGAATCTATGAGTGGAGCCAGAGGAAAAGGGCGAGGTAGTAAATGAATACTTTGCATCAGTATTCACCAAAGAAAAGGAATTGGTGGATGTTGAGTCTGGAGAAGGGTGTGTAAGATAACCTGGGTCACATTGAGATCAAAAAAAACAAGGGGCGAAATTCTCCGTAATCGGCGCGATGTCCGCCGACCGGTGCCAAAAACGGCACAAATCAGTCCGGCATCGCGCCGCCCCAAAGGTGCGGAACCTTGAAGGGCTAGGCCCGCGCCGGACTGATTTCCACCCCGCCAGCTGGCGGGAAAGGCCTTTGGTGCCCCGCCAGCTGGCGCGGAAATTACATTGCCGCGCATGCGCAGTGGAGGGAGTCTCTTCCGCCTCCGCCATAGCGGAGACCGTGGTGAAGGTGGAAGGAAAAGAGTGCCCCCACGGCACAGGCCCGCCCACAGATCGGTGGGTCCTGATCGCGGGCCAGGCCACCGTGGGGGCACCCCCCGGGGCTAGATCGCCCCGCGCCACCCCCAGGACCCCGGAGCCCGCCCACACCGCCTTGGGCCGAAGAATCGCCGGGAGGGGCCCGCCAACCGGCACGGTGCGATTCCCGCCCCCGCCGAATCTCCGGTGCTGGAGAATTCGGCAACGGGCGGGGCGGGATTTACGCCAGCCCCCGGCGATTCTCCGACCCGGCGGGGGGTCAGAGAATCTCGCCCAAGGTATTGGGCGTCTTGAAAAATATTAAGGTATATAAGTCCCCAGGGCCTGATGGGATCTACCCCAGAATACTGAAGGAGGCTAGAGAGGAAATTGCTGAGGACTTGACAGAAATCTTTGGATCCTCACTGCCTTCAGGTGATGTCTCGGAGGACTGGAGAATAGCCAATGTTGTTCCTTTGTTTAAGAAGGGTAGCAAGGGTAATCCAGGGAACTACAGGCTGATGAGCCTTACGTCAGTGGAAGGGAAATTACTGGAGAGAATTCTTCGAGACAGGATCTACTCCCATTTGGAAGCAAATGGACGTATTAGCGAGTGGCAGCACGGTTTTGTGAAGGGGAGATCGTGTGTCACCAACTTGATAGAGTTTTTCGAAGATATCACAAAGATGACTGATGCAGGTGGGGCAGTGGATGTTGTCTGTATGGACTTCAGTAAGGCCTTTGACAAAGTCCCTCATGGCAGACTGGTACAAAAGGTGAAGTCACACGGGATCAGGGGTGAGCTGGCACGATGGAACTGGCTAGGTCATAGAAGGCAGAGAGTAGCAATGGAAGGGTGCTTTTCTGATTGGAGGGCTGTGACTAGTGCTGTTCCACAGGAATCAGTGCTGGGACCGTTGCTGTTCGTAGTATATATAAATGATTTGGAGGAAAATGTAACTGGTCTGATTAGTAAGTTTGCAGACGACACAAAGGTTGGTGGAATTGCCGATAGCGATGAGGACTGTCAGAGGATACAGCAGGTTTAGATTGTTTGGCGACTTGGGCGGAGAGATGGCAGATGGCGTTTAATCCGGACAAATGTGAGGTAATGCATTTTGGAAGATCTAATGCAGGTAGGGAATATACAGTGAATGGTAGAACCCTCAAGAGTATTGACAGTCAGAGAGATCTAGGTGTACAGGTCCACAGGTCACTGAAAGGGGCAACACAGGTGGAGAAGGTAGTCAAGAAGGCATATGGCATGCTTGCCTTCATTGGCCGGGGCATTGAGTATAAGAATTGGCAAGTCATGTTGCAGCTGTATCGAACCTTAGTTAGGCCACACTTGGAGTACAGTGTTCAATTCTGGTCGCCACACTATCAGAAGGATGTGGAGGCTTTAGAGAGGGTGCAGAAGAGATTTATCAGGATGTTGCCTGGTATGGAGGGCATTAGCTTAGAGGAGCGGTTCACTAAATTCGGATTGTTCTCACTGGAACGACGGAGGTTGAGGGGCGACCTGATAGAGGTCTACAAAATTATGAGGGGCATTGACAGAGTGGATAGTCAGAGGCTTTTTCCCAGGGTAGAGGGGTCAATTACTAGGGGGCATAGGTTTAAGGTGCGAGGGGCAAGGTATGGAGGAGATGTACGAGGCAAGTTTTTTACACAGAGGGTAGTGGGTGCCTGGAATTCGCTGCCGGAGGAGGTGGTGGAAGCAGGGACGATAGTGACATTTAAGGGGCATCTTGACAAATGCATGAATAGGATGGGAATAGAGGGATACGGACCCAGGAAGTGGAGAAGATTTTAGTTTCAACGGGCAGCATGGTCGGCACAGGCTTGGAGGGCCGAAGGGCCTGTTTCTGTGCTGTACTTTTCTTTGTTCTTTGTCTGCACTATCGGGCCCCGTCAGAATTTTGTAGCTTTCAATGAGATTGCTTCTCATTCTTCTAAACTCCAGAGGATATAAGCCCAATTTACTTAGCTTCTCAACATAGGAGAACTCTTCATCCCAGGGATCAATCTGATGAATCTTTGCTGTCTGACCTTCAATGTAAGTATGTAATTTCTTAAATGTAGGGACCAAACCTGCACACAGTATTCCAGATGTCATTTTACCAAAACCCTGCAGACCTTTAGCAAGAATTCTTTATTCTTATACCCTAATTTCCTTGCAATAAAGGCCACCCTGCCCTTTGCCTGTCTAATTGCTTGCTGCACCTGCCGACTTATTTTATGCATTCTTTATCCAAGCTCACCCAAATCTCTTTGAATATCAACACTTACAAGTTTCACACTTTAAAAATATATTCTGCTTTTCTATTCTTATGACCTAAGTGAATAACTTCACACTTCCCTACACTATACTTCATCTGCCATCTTGTTGTCCACTCACTTAACCTGCCTATATCTCCTTGCATCTTCTCTGTGCTCCCCACAGCTTATCTTTCTACCTAGCTTGGTGTCACCAGTAAACTTTGATGCATTATTCTCCGTTTCTTCATCTAAGTCATTAAAATTGTATATAATATAATAATTGCTTATTATTTCATAGAATTTACAGTGCAGAAGGAGGCCATTCAGCCCATCGAGTCTGCACCGGCTCCTGGAAAGAGCACCCTACCCAAGATCCACACCTCCACCCTATCCCCATAACCCAGTAACCCCACCCTACACAAAGGGCAATTTTGGACACTATGGGCAATTTAGCATGGCCAACCCACCTAACCCGCACATCTTTGGACTGTGGGAGGAAACCGGAGCACCTGGAGGAAACCCACACACACACGGGGAGGATGTGCAGACTCCGCACAGACAGTGACCCAAGCCGGAATCGAACCTGGGACCCTGGAGCTGTGAAGCATTTGTGCTATCCACAATGCTACCGTGCTGCCCACGGTATCACAAGTAGGCTTCAATGAAGTTACTGTGAAAAGCCCCTAGTCGCAACATTCCGGTGCCTGTTTGGGGAGGCCGGTACGGGAATTGAACCCGCGCTGCTGGCATTGTTCTGCATTACAAGCCAGCTGTTTAGCCCACTGTGCTAAGGCTCCAGCACTGATCCTTGCAGCGCTCCATTATTCACTGCCTGCCAACTTGAAAAAGACCATTTATGTCCACTCTCTGTTTTCTATACATTAACCAATCATCTAGTCATGTTAAATAACTTACCCCAACTGCATCACTGTTAGTCTTTTTGGTGGCACTTTATTGAATGCCTTTTGGAAATCCAGGTTTACTACATCTACTATCTCTACCCTACTTGTTACATCCTCAAAAACATCTAATACATTTGTCAAACAGGGACTGTAAACCGTGTTGACTTGTTTATATTGCTTTTCTAAATGTCTTGTTAAGACTTCCTTAATAATAGATACCAGCATTTTCCCAACAATGACGTTAGGCTTGAAAAGTGGTGTAACTTTCAATCTAATGAGACCATTCCCGAATCTAAGGAATTTTTGAAAATCACAGGCAACACATCCACTGTCTCTGCAGCTATCTATTTTAGAACACTAGGGTGTAGGGTCCTGGGGATTTTTCACATTTAGTTCCTTAAATTTTTCCAATTATTTTTCTCTGCTGATATAAATTTCCTTAATTTACTCACTTTTTGACCCTTAGGTTACTATCCATTTCCAGAATGAAGCCTATGTCTTCATTTTTAAAATAAAGTTAAAGTACCCAATTCTTTTCTTTTTCCAATTAGGGACAATTTAGTGTGGCCAATTCACCTAGCCTACACATCTTTGGGTTGTGGGGATGAGACCCATATAGAGACGGGGATAATGTGCAGATCAGGGGCAAAATTCTCCGGAAACGGCGCGATGTCCGCCGACTGGCGCCCAAATCGGTGCAAATCAGTCGGGCATCGCGCCGCCCCAAAGGTGCGGAATGCTCCGCATCTTTGTGGGCCGAGCCCCAACCTTAAGGGGCTAGGTCGGCGCCGGACGAATTTCCGCCCCACCAGCTGGCGGAAAAGGCCTTTGGTGCCCCGCCAGCTGGCGCGGAAATGGCATCTCCGGGCGACGCATGCGCGGGAGTGTTAGCGGCCGCTGACGGCATTCCCGCGCATGCGCATTGGAGGGAGTCTCTTCTGCCTCCGCCATGGTGGAGACCGTGGCGGAGGCGGAAGGGAAAGAGTGCCCCCACGGCACAGGCCCACCCGCGGATCGGTGGGCCCCGATCGCGGGCCAGGCCACCGTGGGGGCACCCCTCGGGGCCAGATCGCCCTGCCTTGGACCCCGGAGCCCGCCCGCGCTGCCTTGTCCCGCCGGTAAGATAGGTGGTTTAATCTACGCCGGTGGGACAGGCATTTTAGCGGCGGGACTTCGGCCCATCTGGGCCAGAGAATCGCGGGGGGGGGGGGGGCCCGCCAACCGGCGCGGCGCGATTCCCGCCCCCGCCGAATATCCAGTGCCGGAGAATTCGGCAACCGGCGGGGGCGGGATTCACGCCAGCCCCCGGCGGGTCGGAGAATCTCGCCCCATGTCTTCCACTGCTGTCCTTGTTCAATGCCTATGTTATTTCCTTATTCCCCATGATAATTTCTGCTTCTAAGGGGCCAATGTTTATTTTCACCATTGTCTTCCTCTTTGTGTACTTATGCAATCTGCTTTTATATTCCTGGCTAGTTTAGTCTCATTCTAATTTTTTCCTTTTTATCAACTTTTTTGTGCCCCTCTGCTGGTTTCTAAAACACCCCAATCCTCAGATTTGCTACTGTTTTTTGTAACATTGTAAACCTCTTCTTTTAATGTACTATCCTTAACTACCTGAGTGAACCATGGAGGGGGTCCTACTTGCTGAATTTTTTGTTTCCAATTGAATTTTTTTTTCTTGAAGGTTCTGAATTGGTGCATTAAATGTTTCCACTGTTCATTTATCCCCATATCTTTTAGTCTATTTATCCAATTGACCGTAGCCAGTTCTCCACTCATGCCTAATTTGCTTTGTTTACTTAAAATCTTTGTTTGTGATTGGAATATGTTACCTTCAAACTTAATTTGGAATTCAACAGTATTATGATCACTATTTCCCAGAGGAATTCTACCACAACGTTACTAATTAACCCTGCATTATTACATAATATTAGATCTCTGATAGCTTTATCCTTAGTTGGTTCCTCAATGTATTGCTCCAAGAAACGGTCACAAAAGCATTCTATAATCTCTAGACCGCTCTTGTTGATTTGTTTGTCCCAATCTACATGAAGATTGAAGTCCTCCACAATTATTACATTGCCTTTGTTAGAAGTTCCAATAATTTCTTGTTTAATGCTCTGACTAATGATATGACTATGGGTAGGTGGCCTATAAACTACTCCCACCAGTGTTTTCTGCCTCTTGCTATTCCTAATTTCCACCCACACAGATTCCACTTCATGATTATCTGAGGGCAGATCTTTTATCACTAATGTACTTAATATCATAATTTACTAGAAGGGCTACCCCGCCTCCCTAGCCATTCTGTCTATGTGTATTGTGTATCCTAGAATTTTTATTTCCCAGTCTTGATATCCTTGAAATCATCTTTCTGTAATGGCAATTAAATCGAAATCATTTATCTGCAGTTGTGCCATTCGTTCATCTATCTTGTTGCGGATGCTGCACGCATCCAAAACAAATTTTCTTCTTGCAATGTTGTTATTTACCAATGTATAAATATTGTTAAACTCTCTGTCCCTTCCTAACCTACTCTGCTTGCCTTACCCATATTGCTAGGCTGTTCTGATGCTTTGAACTTTCTCTCTGGAAATCTAAAGCTTCCTTTACCAGAGAAGCTATGTAACATCTCATTGACTGAATTCGGAAAGTACAGACAAATGGTCTCCCTTTAGGAGAGTTGGTTAGATGTTATGGAGCTGTGTTAACTGCGATAAGTGCCTATGCTGTTGTCTCAGCCAGATGTCCACTCATCTGCTTCAGTTGGGGTAATTGATATAAAATATTCTGCAATGAAAGAAGAAAAGTCTTTATCTAAATCTCTGCAGCTTTATAAAGCTAAGCAATTGCGTATTCATTGCTGCCATCTCAAGGGTATTCAGTGACGGACAATATGTGCTGACCTTGATAGTGACGCCCATAGACCAAAATAAAAACAAATTGAAGATTGCAATAGTAATCTTTGCCATTTTACTATGGAATTAAAAGATACTCAGTTAAAGAAGTACTAGTCGAATTACTCTTCCAATTTGCAGTTGAGATACATGGGGCTGGATTCTTTGTTGCCTGACGCCGATATCGTAATCGCCGATTGGGCGGAGAATTGACTCCGACGCTCAAATCGGGGCCGGTGCCGGTTTGACGCCGGTCAGCCATGCTCCGCCCCCTCTGAAATGGCGTCATCGAGTCGCTTGCTGCGTGCCGTTGCAATGGCATTGGCGCATCTTCGGCAGGCCCTCCTGTGATGCTCTAACCCCGATGGGCTGAGTTCCTGACGGCGCGGGACACATGTGGTCTCAGCGGTTGGGAACCCGGTGTGGCGGCTGCAGACTATGTCCAGCACCGCCACACTCGGTCGGTATCATTGCTGCTGGGCGAGGGGGCTTCCGCGAGGGCTGGGGGGTAGCCAGGGGTTGGCCTGTGGGGTCGCGGATGGTGGGTCGGGTTCGCGCAGGGCTGGCGCCAGGTTGTACAGCACGACCCCTGCAGGTCTTCAGCCGTGCGCATGCGTGGCCATTATCTGGCCATTTTCGGCGTGGGAGCCGGAGTTTCACCCGGCACCGTTGCTAGCCCCTCACCGGTCCCGGAATTGGTGAGGGTTCTGAGCCAATTTTCTTTGTCGTAGACCTCCCGCGAATTCACCATTTGAGCCAGCACTTAGCCGCTGAAATGGAGAATCCAGCCCATGATTTTACACACCACTCAAATTTCTAAACATCATGCACCGAAAACATGCAGCTCCTGTCATAACCACTGAGATTACGGCCACCAGTGTCCTCCAGCATTAACTCTCCTATATTTTGTGTCATCAGTGAGAGCCGTGAGGCTAGTGGGCAGCCATGTTTTTGCTGTTGGAAAATCTAGCAGCTGTTGGGATGACAAACCAAGGCCATCTGGACATTCCACAGAGGATTGTTGGTGGTATCTCTTTTTGTCTTGTGCTAGGTCCCTTCTTAACTGGGTAAACAAGACCACAAGGCCTGGATTTTCACCGAGTGGAGATGACTTGAGAGCCCTTTACGAATGCCGGACAGGTCCTGATTCCGGATTTCACAAGCCCCTATAGCAAGCTTTACCCTTCCAGCCAACCACATTGCTCCTCAAAATGAGGCTTGGCTGAGAGCCTAGACAACCATTCACATTGTTGAAACATCTGGGTCAGAGAGAAAACATTGTTTAATTGACAGCTCAGCCTTTCTGACCTCTGCTGTTTGTGGTGATACGCATTACCGTATGTACACAAGGGGTCAATGCAAATACACTACAACTAAGTAAACACTAGAGGGAGCACCGGAGATGTCATGATATGCAAACATGCAGCTAATGAACACTTAGAATAGGACACAACCAATGAGCAGTCAAGACACCCAGAGGTGGCATTACCACAAGGGGGCATTACACAACCCATATAAAAGGACAGGGCACACTCTGTCTCTTTCCACAGGCGACACTTAGAGAGTAGGACAGGGGCAGATCAGAAGCATCACACCTACCTCGTGGCTTAGAGCAGACTGGTTAGTTAGACTGAGTTACTATAGCAAGATTAGCAGGAGAGTCGAACTCATAGATAACTGTGGTAATGGTTCAATAAATCACATTGAACTTACTTCAAAGTCTGGAGTATCTTTTGGCCAAAGCTGCATCGATTTGCAGCCTGTGTTATCCCAGAGTACATAACACATCACTGTTCATTTAAACAATATTAGGTGGTTTCTGTGGCTTGTAGCTTTTGTTTTGATAATTTAAAGGGTCTGGATGATTGGCACTTTTATTAGCTTGTAGTGAAATCAACATAGGAGAAAGTTATGGATGAATTACTTTTTCTTAAAAGCTTTTTTTTACACTAAAGATTCATCATTTCTGGACAGGGTATTGTGGGTCAATGGGCACAGAAGGGCTGTAGTTTGGCATGTGGACATGAGGGGCCATAGAGGATGGGTAGGGGGAAATGCGGTGGCATGCATGGAGCTTAGAGAGTGTTTGGAGGGTGAAAGTGTGTGAGGGTGGTGGGCCTTTGAGTTTTTACTTTCATTGGGACAAACTGCCACAGCACCAAGGTGGGCCTTCTAAACAGCTCATCTCCACGCCCGGCAGCCTCTGTGTCTGCCACCAAACCTCTTCCTGGGTCAGCTGGTCTAACTCCATCATTCATTTCCTGGACATTGCCCCCTTCCCTTTCAAAACCACCATCATCCCCCATCTCCTCAAAAAATCCTCTCTTAACTTGTTAAAAGTCAAATTTCCTTTTCATCTCCAAGGCACACAAATGTGTTATTGCATCCGAGATTTGAACACATCTCTCCTGCAACTCATTGAATCCAGTTAGGATTCTGCCTTTTCCATTGTACCAAAATGGGACTAACCAAAGGCACAACTGATTATTTTTGACTGTGCTTTGGGTGGATTATCTCACCATGTTCTCTCACTCTTTAGCCTTTGAAACAGTCAATCACACTATTCTCTGTTTCCTTGTTTAGTTTAACGGGATTGTCTTTGGTTAAGTTCCACTCTTGCCTCTTAAAATGTAGCCAAAGCATTTTTAAAAAACATTCTAGGCCAGCTTTGTTGCCTATCACTTATTGCAGTTGAGAAGGTGGTGGTGAAGAGTGGTTTCACAGGTTGGCGCAACATCGAGGGCCGAAGGGCCTGTACTGCGCTGTAATGTTCTATGTTCTTGAACCGCTGCAGTCCATGTGGTGTAGATACACCTGTAGTGCTGTTGGAGAAGGAATTCCAGGATTCTGACCCAGCAACAATGGAGGAATGGCGATATATTTCCAAGTCAGAATGGTGCATGGCTTGGAGGGGAACTTGCTGGTGGTGGTGTTCCCATGCATCTGCTGCACTTGTCCTTGTAAATGGCAGCAGTTGCGGGTTTGGAAGATTCTGTTAAACAAGCCTTAATGAGTTATTGTTGTGCACCTTGCATATGGTACACACAGCTGCTTCTGTGCGTTGACGGTGGAGGGAGTGAACGTTGAAGGTGTTGGATTGGGCTGTCAATCAAGCAAAGTTGCTTTTCCTGGTTCATGTTGAAATTTTCTTTTTATTCATTTACAGGATGTGGCTGTCGCTGGTTAGGCCAGCATTTATTGCCTATCTCTAGTTTCCCTTCAGATGGTGGCAGTGAATTGCCTTCTTGAACTGCTGCAGTCCTTGAGGTGTAGGTACACCCACTGTGCTTTTGGGGAGGGAATTCCAGGATGTTGCCCCAGTGACAGTGCAGGATCGGTGATATATTTCCAAGTCAGGGTGGTGAGTGACTTGGAAGGGAACCTCCAGGTTCTGCTCTTGTCCTTTTAGGTGATAGAGGTTGTGGGTTTGGAAGGTGCTGACTGAGGAATTTTGGTGAATTATTACAGTGCCACTTGTAGATGGTGCACATGGCTTCCACTGTTCGTCGGTGGTGGAGGGTTTGAATGTTTGTGGAAGGGATGCCAATCAAGTGGACTGCTTTGTCCGGGATGGTGTTGAGCTTCTTGAGTGTTGTTGGAGCTGCACTCATCCATTACGCTCCTGACTTGTAGATGGTGGACAGGATCGGGGGAGGGGGGGGGGGGGGGGCGGAGGGGGTCAGGAGGTGAATTACTCGCTGTAGGATTCCGAGTCTTTGACTTGCCCTGGTAGCTAGCTCAGTGTTAATTTTTTTTTAAAATTTAAAATAAATTTAGAGTACCCAATTATTTTTTCCAATTAAGTGGCAATTTAGCGTGGCCAATCCACCTTTCCTGCACATCTTTTTTGGGCTGTGGGGGCGAAACCCACGCAGTCACGGGGAGAATGTGCAAACTCCACACAGACAGTGACCCAGGGCCGGGATTCGAACCCGGGTCTTCAGCTCAGTGTTAATATGGCTAATCCAGTTCAGTTTCTGATCAATGGTAACCCCCAGGATATTGAATGTTGTATGACCGGTGGCGTGGAGAGTATTCCACTGACTTTCACATTGTAGATAGTGGACAGGCTTTCGGGAGTAAGGAACTGAGTTGCTCATCACAAGATTCCCAGCCTCTGACCTTATCTTGTCGCACAATATTTATATGGCTGGTCCAATTCCATTTCTAACCAATGGATGTAGATATTGGGGGATTCAACAATAGTAATGCCATTGAATACCAAGGGAAGATGGTTTCATTCTCTCTTGTTGGAGATAGTCATTGTCCTGAACTTGTGTGACACTAATGTTACTTGTCACTTATCAGCTCATGCCTGAATGTAGTCTTGCTCCCTATGGGCACGGATTGCTTCAGTATTTGAAGAGTCGCGAATGGTACTGAACATTGTGCAATCATCAGTGAGGATACTCACTTCTGACTTTCTGATGAAGGGAAGGTCATTGTTGAAACAGCTGAAGGTGGCTGGGCCTAGCACAATACCGTGAGGAACACCTGCAGTGATATTCTGGGGTTTAGATGACTGATCCTCAAGAACCACAACCATCTTCCCCTGTGCTAGGTATGACTCCAACCATTGGAGAGTTTCCTCCCTTATCCCTTGATGCTACATTTAGTCAAATGTTGCCTTGTTGTCAAGGGGAGTCACTCTAATCTCACCTCTTAAATTCAGCTGTTTTGTCAATGTTTGAACCAAGGCTGTAATGAGATGAGGAGCTGAGTAACTCTGGCCGAACCCAAACTGAGTATCGGTGGGCAGTGTGTTGCTGTGAGGTCTCTCGTCCTGTGCATGAAAAGTCACCTCTGGAGTCACCCAAGAATGAATCCTTGGCCCTGCTTCTCTTCCTCATCAACACTCTCAGCCCCGTGACACCACCCACAGGCACAAATCAGTTCCCATATGTATCTCTGATCAAAATCTAAAAGAATAGGGATTTCTATTTTGTCAGGAAGAACATTTGAAGTAATTGAAATATACTTTACATAACTTCTTACCGTATCCTTTTTCTCTGTAAATCAATGACTCATTCTGAGGTGGACTTCAATGGAAGTCAGGAGCCCTCTGGCACTTCACCTTCATGTGTGAGCTTAAATGGCTTGAGGAATGAATTGAAACTTTTCTACTCAGCACAGGTCAATGTCATCCATGAGGTGCAATGGCTGGATTTGAACTCGAAGTGAATGGATTTTAATAATAATAATAACCTTTTATTGCCACAAGTATGAAGTTACTGTGAAAAGCCCCTAGTTGCCACATTCCGGCGCCTATTCGGGTAAGCTGGTACGGGAATTGAACTCACGCTGATGGCCTTGTTCTCCATCACAAACCAGCTGTGTAGCCCACTGAGCTAAACCAGACCCTTTTTAATAGGTTAAAATGACCGCACTTTGTGTCATACAAAGGCAGTGAATTTTTGAGGCACTGATTTAACTTCCAGAGATACATTAAAAAGCATAGAGTTGAATTTGCTGCAGCTGTTGGCAGTGTATGGTACTGTTAATTAGAAATCAGGAATAGTTAGCAATTTCACAAGTACAGAGATGAGCTAGCTGACTTTAATGTTGAGATGTGTAATTTGCTTAAAATAAACTGTATTTAATTACATTAAACCTGATAGCAGTAACCAGTGAATACTGCCAATGTTGTAGCAAAACTGCTAATTTATGTGATACAGAACAATGGTTGTAAGAAAGGTTTCTGACTTAGTCATAATATTTCAGAAATGTTTCTCATGTCCTAAATTGGATTGCACCCCAATTGACAGTGTAAAAGGAAGTCTACTATGAAGATTATTCAACAGGCAATCTGCAGCTCAGTTGAAATTTTTTTGTGCACAAATGTATTAGCCAGGCGTTAAATTTCCTATTGCTTTTATGAGAAGAAATGTCCGTTGGTTGTAAAGATAAAAGTGAGCAAGCATTCAAGCCACCATTATGTCCGTGAATGCCTCTTCTATAATCAATGAGTTGGTTCTTACTGAGTATTATTTAAAAAATAAAATAGAGAACTTTATTAAAAAAATAGAGCATTAGATAACTGGCAAAGAAAATGCCTAACTAAATTATAATAATTGCATAACTTTTAATTTCTATGTTAAAATTTGCACTGACGGATTAAAGTTAATGTACAAAAATTTCAGATCTGATTTTTAAAAATAGTTTGTGAGAAAATGATTCCCATTCAGGGTCATCTTGTTTCCCAATCTCCTAACCTCCTTATTGTACTGGATGTTGAAAACCGTTTGTGTCTGAGTCTAGACATACAAGATAATGTACAATGTGAATGATTTTTGTTTCACTCAGCCAACACATACTATCAAAATGGAGCATTCTATGAGCAAAAATAATTTTAAGGTATTTATTTACCTAGCAGAACATGTATATCAATTCTGCCATGACTTTCCTCCTTCAACAATAATCAATGTAGTCTCAATAAGACTTGATTACAAAATTAACACCATGAGCAAATTCTTGGCTTTGGTGTCCATTCAACATGCTTGGATGATTCTCTCACACCCTCTTCCAGCCCGCCACTCCAAGGACATCTTGCTGATCCTCCAATTTTGGCCTTGTGCCACCCTGACTTTCATCATTTTACCATTGACCCTTCAGCTACCCAAGCCTCATGTTCTGGAATTCTTTCCCTAAATCTCTCCACCTCTATCTCGTTCACTTCCTTTAATTCGCTCCTTCAAAACTACTACACCCTATGGTCTTTGTGTCATATTTTGTCTAAGGCGATGATTCTCTGGGGTTGCTAGCCTAGGAGTGGGCCTAGGTACAGTGCTCTTTCGGAGAGCCGATGCAGACTCGATGGGCCAAATGTGCACTGTGGGAATTCCAAAAGGCTTGTAAAAGGTAATTGACTATGAAATTGAATATAAACAATGCAGTACAAAACTTTTAGGCTTCTCAACATGCCCAGAGGCTTTTAAAAGTTAAAGGGGAATGAAATTGTGGAAAAAAAAAGTACTTCATCATGCCCCACATCGGGTGGAACTGCAGGTTAGTCATGCCCTACATTGGGTGGAACTGCAGTTAGTGAGGAGAGCTTCCAGCACCCGCAATGGAGATTGGACGTGGGCTTGTTGGCGGACGAGGCGGTGTGCAAGAGGGTGAGGAAGTGCATGCAGAATTACCTGCAGGTCAATGACATGGGGGAAGTCTCAGCAGCGGTGGTCTGGGAGGCGCTGAAGGCAGTGGTGAGAGGGGAGCTGATTTCGATCCGAGCTCATAGGGACAGGACGGATAGGGCAGAGATGGACCGACTGGTTGAGGAGATCCTACAGATAGATAGGAGGTATGCGGCGACCCCGGGGGTGAAGCTGTTAAGGGAACGTCGGAGGCTGCAGGCTGAGTTCGGTGTGTTGTCCACAGGCAAGGCAGTGGAGCAGCTTAGAAAGGCGAGGGCGGCGTTTAATGAACATGGGGAAAAGGCCAGCAGAATGTTGGCACAGCAGCTTAGGAAGAGGGAGGCGGCCAGGGAAGTAGAAAAGGTGGTCGATGGGGATGGAAATCTGGTAGGGGGCTCGACTGGGCTAAACAGGGCGTTCAGGGACTTTTACAGCGGACTCTATCGCTGGGAACCCCCCCACGGGGCCCTTGGGGATGAGGCGCTTTTTGGATGGACTGACCTTCCCAACGGTGGGCGGGGAGCTGGTGGATGGGCTAGGGGCCCCGATCAGGGCCGAAGAAATAGCTGAGGGCTTGAAGGCAATGCAGTCGGGTAAGGCCCCGGGGCCAGACGGGTATCCGGTGGAATTCTACAAGAAATTCTTGGGGATATTATGGCCGTTGTTGGTCAAGGTTTTCAATGAGGCGAGGGATAGAGGGGTGCTGCCCCCGACGATGTCACAGGCCACTATTTTGCTAATATTGAAGCGGGACAAGAACCTGGAGCTATGCGGGTCATATAGGCCGATCTCCCTGCTTAATGTGGATGCCAAGTTGCTGGCCAAGGTTTTGGCCTCCAGGATTGAAGATTGTGTTCGGAGGTGATTATGGAGGATCAAACCGGGTTTGTCAAGGGCAGGCAGTTGGTGGCCAATATAAGAAGGCTGCTCAACGTGATTATGATGCCCCCGGAGAGTAAGGAGGTTGAGGTAATTGTGGCAATGGATGCGGAAAAGGCGTTCGACCGGGTGCAGTGGGACTATTCATGGGAGGTGCTGGGACGATTTGGGTTCGGTAGGGGCTTAATCGACTGGGTTAAGCTGTTGTACCAGGCCCCGGGGGCTAGTGTAAGGACGAATAGGACGGTCTTGGACTATTTTAGACTGCACCGGGGGACAAGACAGGGATGCCCCTTCTCCCTACTGCTGTTTGCGTTAGCTAAAGAGCCGCTGGCAATTGCTCTGAGAGCTTCAAGGGGCTGGTTCAGGGAGGGGTGGAACATAGGGTCTCGCTGTACACGGACGACCTGCTCTTATATGTAGCAGATCCAGGGGCAGGGATGGGTGAGATCATGGCAACTTTGGGGGAATTTGGCCGGTTTTCGGGATATAAACCGAACATGACAAAGAGCGAGATGTTTGTAGTCCAGGTAAGAGGTCAAGAGGGTCGGCTGGGGGAACTACCGTTCAGGTCAGTGGGGGACAGTTTTAAGTACCTAGGGATACAAGTGGCGCGTGACTGGGGCCGGTTACACAAGCTGAACTTGGCCCGGTTGGTCGAGCAGACGAGGGGTGAGTTTCGGAGATGGGATGCGCTACCGCTGTCGCTGGCTGGGAGGGTGCAGACGGTTAAGATGACGGTCCTACCAAGATTTTTATTTGTATTCCAATGCCTCCCAATTTTAATCCCGCGGTCCTTTTTTAAGAGGATTAATAAAATCATATTGAGCTTTGTCTGGGAGGGTAAGTCCCCACGAGTGAAGAAGGCAATGCTCGAGAGGAATCGGGGGGGAGGGGGGGCTTGCCCTGCCAAATTTCAGTAATTATTACTGGGCGGCCAACATTGCTATGATTAGGAAATGGGTGGTGGGGGCAGGGTCGGTTTGGGAGTGGATGGAGGCAGCTTCATGTTGCGGCACCAGCTTGGGGGCTGCCGTTCCCGCAGGCGAGATACTCCACCAGCCCCGTGGTGGTGGCGGCCTTGAGGATCTGGGGTCAGTGGAGGAGGTACGTTGGAGCAGCGGGAGCATCGGTTTGGTCCCCAATATGTGACAACCACCGGTTTGCCCCAGGGAGCCTGGATGGAGGATTTCGTGTATGGCGAAGGGCAGGAATTGAGAGGATGGGGGCCCTGTTTCTGGAAAGGAGCTTCCCTAGCTTGAGGGCGCTGGAGGAGAAGTTTGGGTTGGTAAGAGGGAACGACTTCAGATATTTACAGGTGCAGGACTTCCTGCGCAGTCAGGTATCATCCTTCCCGCTCCTGCCACTAAGGGGGATCCAGGATAGGGTAGTGTCTAGGGGATGGGTGGGGGAGGGGAGTGTCTCGGACATCCACAAAGAACTAATGGGGGTGGGAGGAGATGCAGACTGAGGAGCAAGCGTAAGTGGGAGATGGAGCTTGGGGGAGAGATGGAGGACGGCTTATGGGCGGACACCTTGAGCAGAGTCAACTCGACGGCTACATGCGCAAGGCTCAGCTTGATCCAATTCAAGGTGGTACACCGGGCCCATATAACAGTGGCCCGGATGAGTAGATACTTTGGGGTGGAGGACAGGTGTGTAAAATGTGCGGGGGGACCAGCAAACCATGTCCACATGTTCTGGGCATGTCCAAAACTTTGGGGATATTGGCAGGGGTTTGCGGACGTCATGTCCAGAGTATTGAAAGCAAGGGTGGCAATGAGTCCAGAGGGTGCGATTTTTGGGGTGTCAGAAGATCCGTGAGTCCACGAGGAGAAAGAGGCAGATGTTCTGGCCTTTGCCTCCCTGGTTTCCCGGAGACGGATATTATTAGCTTGGAGGGACTCAAAGCCCCCAAATTCGGAGGCCTGGTTAACCGACATGGCGAGCTTTCTCGGCCTGGAGAAGATTAAGTTCGCCTTGAGAGGGTCAGTGTTAGGATTCGCCCGGAGGTGGCAACCATTCATCGACTTCTTTGCGGAGAATTAATCGTAATCAGTGGGGGGGGGGGGGGGGGGCGCTGCTAGGGTAGCGTAGAATAGGGCGTTAAATAGGCGGGTCTTGGAGGGACGGGTGTTGGTGTTTGCACTATGTTTATTTTTCTTTGTACACTGTTTTTATACTGTTGTTTGTAATGCCAAAAAATACCTCATTAAAATTGTTTGTTAAAAAAAAGTACTTCAAAGGTTTCCAACACATCAAAGGGAAGACTTTCACCTTCATCTGGCAGATCTTTGATATTGACATGTGAGGAGTGACATCAAAAGGTTTCAAGGCTACAGAGGGAAGATTTCCATCTTCACCCGATAGACCATTTATGAAAGGGGAGGGCCCTTGCAGGGCAATTAGGGGAGGGGCCTTGCCAGCGATTGTGAGGCAAGCATAATATTATTCTGAGATTCCGATGTCACAAGAACCGGACGTGTCAGCGATTTTAGACCCCGCCCCTCTCATGTCCAGCGCAAAACCTGCCCCTCTCCAAAAAAAATTCAAAGTTTCATCGATAGCACCTCAGCAATGCTGCCAGCACTCTGGTTTTCTCGCTGGTGGCATCACTTAGAATCAAATCGGACCCTAAGAACATTTACATGAAGCATTTTGAGACATTTTTACTATGTTAAATGTGTTATATAATTAAAGTTGTTGTTGGATAGGTTGAAATATTTGTGATCTGCTCAATGACATGTGTTTATCTGCAACTACAACAAAGCTAACAAGTTTGACAAAAGGGTTATTGAATTTACTTTTGAAATACTTCTAAAACAGTGAAACCTCCAGCAAAACATTATCATTGCCTGTATTGTCCTTTAAAAAGATACTTTAATGCAGATTCATCACTGCACCATTGTTCCCCATTAGTACCTTCAACATGCATAAATTCTAATTCTGCATGAATGCACCCAAAGGCACTATTTCCATAGCTCCGTGTACTGTACTACCTGCCAAATCAGCAGACGGGTTGGAATTAGTGAGGTTGATGCCAATTCTGGCTAACATATAAGTTCTGCCAATGTATTCCTCCATGCCAGATCCATGCTTGAGATCAGTATGCACCTGCATAACTTCTCAAAATCCAACTTTCGTGTTTAGTGGTCTGTGATGACACAAGGGCTATGACAATAATGTATCACATCTTTAATGTCGTAAACCATCACAAGATTCTTCACGGGAGCATTATCAGCCAAACTCTGACACCAAGCCACCTCAGGAGATATTAGGAGAGGTGATCAAAAAAGTGGTTTGAGGGGCAAGAGCAGCAGATGCATGGGTACATCACTACCTGGAAGTTGCCCCCCAAACGACTCTCTATCCTGAAACATATCGCCGTTCCTTCACTGTCGCCGGGTCAAAATCCTGGAACTCCCTCCCTAACAGCACTGAGGCTGTACCTATGCCACATGGACTGCAGCGGTTTAAGAAGGCAAGAGGGCAGTTAGGTTTGGGCAATAAATGCTGAGCATAGCCCATGAACGAATAAAAAATATAATCATGGCCTTCTCCAGGTTATTTCGGGATAGACAATAATTGCTGGCTGTGCCAATGACAACCACATCCCGTGAATGAATATTAAAAAAACAGCATGGATGAGGGCTACAGCAGTAGATGAGCTGAGGAATGGGTGGAGATGGGCAATGTTAAGGAAGAGACAGTTGATGGTCTTGGTGATGGAGAGGATAGGGAGTTAGAAGCCCTGCGTGATTGGGTCCCTGTAAAATATGAAGAATTGCACAGCTTTTGGTAATGGTTAGTAGACCTTTCAAGCAGCCAAAGCAGGTCCTTTCTAAGGCTCCTGTGAAATATATGCCGATTGCAGCTACTGGTGTTTGTACTGGTTGTCAGACTTCATCTAAGACTGGAAAAGAACCATCTGACTCCTTAGAAAATCAGTGCTTTTCTCCACAGCTTCATAGGGTAATTTTATGTCAAGTTAAATGGTAAAAAGAGCAAAGAAGACTTTTAAAATAAACTCATAGACCCAGAAATTTTGGGAATACCAATTTTTAGGGGGTGACATAGGGACAGATTCATACAGAAAGTCAGTTGACATTTGGAATGTGCATTTGTGCAGATTGGTGAAGCCAATAAACATGGGAATCATTTAAGAACAGCTAGGTGCTTAAATGACCTGCTGAACATTTCTAGTATTTTATGTTTTTATTTCAGATTTTCAGCAGCTGCGGTATTTTGCTTCTGTTCTATTAATACCCTGGGAGCTACATTCACCTTGAAATGAAATGAAATGAAAATCGCTTATTGTCACAAGTAGGCTTCAAATGAAGTTACTGTGAAAAGCCCCTAGTCGCCACATTCCGGCACCTGTTCGGGGAGGCTGTTACGGGAATTGAACCGTGCTGCTGGCCTGCCTTGGTCTGCTTTCAAAGCCAGCGATTTAGCCCTGTGCTAAACAGCCCCTTGAATCTGCATTCACCTATTTTGCTAAGGCCTCATTAACCTGGGCTGCATTGGGTTACCTTGGTCTTTTACGTGTCATCTTTCAAGCCTGTTTTCATTGGAAATAAACAATGGCTTGTTTGTGGAAAGTACGTATGAAACTGGAAGATCCTGTCTGACTTGTTGACCACTTGGATATTGGTGTAACACAACACCTTGTCATTTCTGCACAGTGTGACCTAGATTGTATCTAGGGGCCTGTATAATTACATTGGTGTTTTATGAAAAGCACCCTAGACTTTGGGGAATCCAGCAATATTAAAACATTGTAGTATCCTATCATTTCGATGTGGATTTTCACTCTATCAGTTAATAAAGCATACAGCTTTCTCGGCTTTATTAATAGGGGTTGTAGCGCACAAAGACTCCGTGAGACGAATAGAGTGAAGTCGATGAGGCTTTATTAAGCGTGTCTGTTCCCCCGCAGCTCGATAGTAATATGGCCTGCGGGGGAAGACTCCGGCTTCTTATACTCCGCCTTCAGGGCGGAGCTAGAGGTCAACGGCCAACCAGGACCCGGGATCTGTCAGCCAATGACATTAGGGCTTCCAGTCCCACATGACCCCCAATACATACTACCACATTCACCCCTTGTCAAAAATGAACCCGGCGGGGTGATGCTTCGTATGGTGGTAAGGGTTTACAGGGCTGGTCCTGGGAGGAAAAAAAACATTCACATGGCAATACAGTATTGTACAATTTTGTCCGGTTGCAACTATTTACAGAGGGTATAGGAAGAAAGCAAAATGTTCTTGTGAAAGTCCATATTTAGTTTTCGATCGACGCCACGAGTCGGTCGGGTGGTCTGGTCGTCCGTGTCGATCGCCTCGGCCCCGGTGGTGGTGGTGCTTGTACCGGTGTTGTCGCCTCCAGGAGCCTTACGGTTTCAGCTTGGGCTTTATTCTTGGTCGGTGCTGAGGGGAGGGGAACCGATCCTCCTGGGAAGGGGGCGTTCGCGGGGTGCGGCGGTGGCAGGGGGGGGGGGTTGGGTTGATGGTGTTGGGGGGGGTGTGCTTGTTGCCGGCGGGCGCCAGATCCCGCAGGGAGACCGTGTCCTGTCGGCCGTCGGGGTACTCCACGTAGGCGTACTGGGGGTTCGCGTGGAGGAGGTGAACCCTTTCGACCAACGGGTCCGCCTTATGTGCCCGCACATGCTTTCGGAGCAGGATGGGTCCTGGGGCCGCCAGCCAGGTCGGCAGCGACGTTCCAGAGGAGGACCTCCTAGGGAAAACAAGGAGACGCTCATGAGGCATTTGATTAGTGCTCGTACATAATAACGACCGGATGGAATGGAGAGCGTCCGGGAGGACCTCCTGCCACCGTGAAACTGGGAGGTCCCTGGACCGTAGGGCCAGTAGGACGGCCTTCCAGACCGTGCCGTTCTCCCTCTCTACTTGCCCGTTCCCCCGGGGGTTGTAGCTGGTCGTCCTGCTTGAGGCTATGCCCTTACTGAGCAGGAACTGGCGCAGCTCGTCACTCATGAAAGAGGACCCCCTGTCGCTGTGGACGTATGCGGGGTAACCGAACAGTGTGAAGATGCTGTTCAGGGCTTTAATGACTGTGGCCGCGGTCATGTCAGAGCAGGGAATGGCAAAAGGGAAGCGGGAGTATTCGTCCACCACATTAAGAAAATATGCGTTGCGGTCGGTGGAGGGGAGGGGCCCTTTGAAATTGAGACTGAGGCGTTCAAAGGGGCGGGAAGCCTTAATTAGGTGCGCTCCATCTGGCCTGAAAAAATGCGGCTTGCATTCCGCGCAGATGTGGCAGTCCCTTGTGACTGTACGGACCTCCTCTAAAGAGTATGGGAGATTGCGGGACTTGATGAAGTGGTAAAACCGAGTGACCCCCGGGTGGCAGAGGTCCTTGTGGAGGGTTTGGAGGCGGTTAATTTGTGCGTTGGCACATGTGCCGCGGGATAGGGCAACGGACGGCTCGTTCAGCTTTCCGGGACGATACAAAATCTCATAGTTGAAGGTGGAGAGCTCGATCCTCCACCTTAAGATCTTGTCGTTTTTGATTTTGCCCCGCTGTGCATTATCGAACATGAAGGCTACGAGCGTTGGGCAGTGAGGAGAGTGAATCTCCTGCCGGCCAGGTAATGCCTCCAATGTCGCACAGCTTCCACTATGGCTTGGGCTTCCTTTTCCACTGAAGAGTGGCGGATTTCTGAGGCGTGGAGAGTCCGGGAGAAAAAGGCCACGGGTCTGCCCGCTTGGTTAAGGGTGGCCGCTAGAGCTACGTCGGAGGCGTCGCTCTCGACCTGGAAGGGGAGGGACTCGTCGATGGCGCGCATCGTGGCCTTTGCGATATCCGCTTTGATGCGGCTGAAGGCCTGGCAAGCCTCTGTCGACAGAGGGAAGGTCGTGGTCTGTATTAGGTGGCGGGCCTTGTCTGCGTACTGGGGGACCCACTGGGCGTAGTATGAAAAGAACCCCAGGCAGCGTTTCAGGGCTTTTGGGCAGTGCAGGAGGGGAAATTCCATGAGTGCGCGCATACGTTCGGGGTCGGGGCCTATTATCCCATTGCGCACTACGTAGCCCAGAATGGCTAGCCGATCGGTGCTAAAAACGCACTTGTCCTCGTTGTACGTGAGGTTCAAGGCTTTGGCGGTCTGGAGGAATTTTTGGAGGTTGGCGTCGTGGTCCTGCTGATCGTGGCCGCAGATCGTTACATTGTCGAGATACGGGAACGTGGCCCGCAACCCATGTTGATCAACCACTCGGTCCATCTCCCGTTGGAAGACCGAGACCCCGTTTGTGACGCCAAAAGGGACCCGTAGGAAATGGTATAATCGCCCGTCTGCCTCGAAGGCTGTGTACTTGCGGTCACTTGGGCGGATGGGGAGCTGATGGTAGGCGGACTTGAGGTCCACGGTGGAGAAGACTTTATATTGGGCAATCCGGTTGACCATGTCGGATATGCGGGGGAGAGGGTACGCGTCTAGTTGTGTGTACCTGTTGATGGTCTGGCTATAGTCAATGACCATCCTTTGTTTCTCCCCTGTCTTCACTACTACCACCTGCGCTCTCCAGGGACTATTGCTGGCCTGGATTATGCCCTCCTTTAGTAGCCGCTGGACTTCGGACCGAATGAAGGTCCGGTCCTGGGCGCTGTACCGTCTGCTCCTAGTGGCGACGGGTTTGCAATCCGGGGTGAGGTTCGCAAACAAGGACGGGGGTTGCACCTTGAGGGTTGCGAGGCCGCAGATAGTGAGTGGGGGTATTGGGCCGCCGAATTTGAACGTAAGGCTCTGTAGATTGCATTGGAAATCTAATCCCAGCAAGGTGGGGGCACAGAGTTGGGGAAGGACGTTTAGTTTGTAGTTTTTGAACTCCCTCCCCTGCACCGTTAGGGTAACTATGCAGAATCCCTGGATCTGTACGGAGTGGGATCCTGCAGCTAGGGAAATCTTTTGTGCGCTGGGATAGGTGGTCAAGGAACAGCGTCTTACCGTGTCGGGGTGTATAAAGCTCTCCGTGCTCCCGGAGTCGATTAGGCATGGCGTCTCGTGGCCGTTTATTAGCACCGTTGTCGTCGTCGTCTGGAGTGTCCGGGGCCGAGCTTGATCGAGCGTAATTGAAGTGAGACGTGGTTGTAGTAGTGGAATGGGGTCCGTTGTTGCCGTCCAAGATGGCGTCGGGGATGGACAAAATGGCCGGCCCCATACATCGCACGTGGCTGGGGGGTCACAAGATGGCGGCGGGGGTGGACAAAATGGCCGCCCCCACGCGTCGTACAGGTCTGGGGCGGTCGAAGATGGCGGCGCCCCTCCTCCCCTCGTGGTGGCCGGGACCCAAAATGGCGGCGTCTGTGGGTCGCACATGGTGCGCTGGGGGGGCTGGGGAGCGCTAGGACCACGAGCGCTAGGACCGCGAGCGCTAGGACCGCGCGGAGCTCCCTCACCGGGGACAGCGGTGGTCGGGGCCCAAGTAGGTGGCGCCGGCGGGTCAGGCGTGGGGCGCGGGGTGGGGGTTAGGGGGGCGTTAGGGACGCGCAAAACTCTCTCCTCTCCGTGGAGAGTGTTGGCCGGGACCCAAAGCGGTAGCGCCGGCGGCGGGTCATACATGGGCTACGGGGAGGGGGGTTGGGGAGCGTAAGCAGCGTGCAGGGCTCCCTGTTCTCCCGGGACCGCGGTGGTCGGGACCCAGAGCGGCTGCGCCTGTGGGTCGTACATGGCGTGCTGGGGGGGTTGGGGCGCGTAAACGGCTTGCAGGGCTCCCTGTTCTCCCGGGACAGCGGCGACTCGCGGGACCGGCACACAACCGCATAATGGCCCTTTTTCCCGCAGCTTTTGCAGATAGCTGCGCGGGCCGGGCAGCGCTGTCGGGGGTGTTTCGCCTGGCCGCAGAAATAACAGCGGGCGCCCCCGGTGCGACTCGGCGTTTGGACCGCGCAAGCCTGTGGGGTGTCCGGGGGGGGGGTAGGGGGTTTTCTGCGACGGGTACGTACGGGGCCCAATGGGCTGCCACGCGGTCGGGGCCGTAGGCGCGGGTATTACGCGCGGCCACGTCTAGGGAGGCTGCTAGGGCCCTTGCCTCTGAGAGTCCTAGCGACTCTTTTTCTAGAAGTCTTTGGCGGATTTGGGAGGATTGCATACCTGCCACAAAAGCATCGCGCATTAACATGTCCGTGTGTTCGTTTGCGTTCACCGACGGGCAGCTGCAGGCTCGTCCCAAAATCAGCAGCGCGGCGTAGAATTCGTCCATCGATTCTCCGGGAGCTTGCCGTCTCGTCGCGAGCTGGTAGCGAGCGTAGATTTGGTTAACTGGGCGGACATAGAGACTTTTCAGTGCTGCGAACGCCGTCTGGAAATCTTCCGCGTCTTCGATGAGGAAGAAAATCTCCGTGCTCACCCTCGAGTGCAGGACCTGCAGTTTTTGGTCTTCTGTGACCCGGCCGGTGGTCGTTCTGAGGTAGGCCTCGAAGCAAGTCTGCCAGTGCTTGAAGGCTGCTGCCGCGTTCACTGCGTGGGGGCTGATCCTCAGGCATTCCGGAATGATCCTGAGCTCCATAGTCCTTTTTAGGCACGCTTAATAAATTGTAGCGCACAAAGACTCCGTGAGACAAATAGAGTGAAGTCGATGAGGCTTTATTAAGCGTGTCTGTTCCCCCGCAGCTCGATAGTAAACTGGCCTGCGGGGGAAGACTCCGGCTTCTTATACTCCGCCTTCAGGGCGGAGCTAGAGGTCAACGGCCAACCAGGACCCGGGATCTGTCAGCCAATGACATTAGGGCTTCCAGTCCCACATGACCCCCAATACATACTACGACAGGGGTATAGTGTGCAAAAATAAAGGGTTAGTGAACCTGTATAGAACACAGGTTCAGCCTCAACTGAGTATTGTGTTCAGTTCTGGGCACCTCACATTAGGAAGGATGTGAAGGCATTAGAAGCCTCAATCCCCGCGGATACAGAAATGATTCACAAGAATGGTCCCAGGGATGAGTTCAGTTCCATAGGTAGATCGGAGAAGTTGAGACTGTTCTCCGTGGAGAAGAGAATGCTCACAGGACATTAACATCTTCTCTTCAAAATTATGAGGGAAAAACTGTTTCCCTTGATGGAGGCATCGAGAACCAGACGGCACAAATGTATTGCCATTGGTAAAAGATGCAACCTTTCACACAGCAAGTGGTTAGGATCTGGAATGCACAGCCTGCAAGTGTGGTGGTGCGTTATAGATTACTCAGGGAATTCGTGTTGCTATGGCAACATGAACATTTATGTTACAGTTACAGTCTGGAGCTATGAATAGCAATTGTAGAGCATCCAACTTTCTTTGAATCTCATGGTTGACCAGGAATATATCCTACTGTCTGCCATTGGCATGTGTTGGAAGAATTTACAGGCCGCTAACCAAGCTGCTTGGTCACATTATGTACACGTCATCCTTAGTGGGACTTGAACCCAGAGCTTCTGGCTCAGAGACAGGAATGCTACCCATTGCACCACAAGACCTTCTTGACTATGGCGAAATCAGATTCAAATGAGGCATTCCAGAGGGAATTAGATTATTGCATGAAACAAAGAATATTCAGGGCTATGGGCAGGGTAGGGGATTGACACTGGGTGAATCACTTTTTAGAAAACCAGCACAGACATGATGGGCTGAGGGGCCTCCTTCGGTGCTTTTAACCATTCTACGATTCTAAGTGTTGAAGATGTTTGTGGGAAAAAAAATGGCTGACCTGCTTGATGCATCTATGTACTGCATTATTGATCTCTGTTTCATATAGTCCCACAGGAGTTTGGGAGGAGTGGGGAGCATGAACATTCATCATCACAGTCATTAGTCACTGTTGTTGCCTTGGCAGCGCATCCGTCTGGCTAGAGTTTTATGTAGGTCAGATTGTATCAGATAGAGCAACTTGTCACTGGCTCTCATGTAAAGCTGTAAAACCTATTCCTTTTAGCAATTCCCTCTTTCGGAAATCAAGGAGTTCATCTTTAAGTTAAGGTAAAGTTGCCATAGTTCCAGATTACCATAGGCTGCTTTCCCCTTTGAGAGGGCAAGCTGACTGGTGGTGATTTAACCTGAGGGTCACAACACCTTAGGCAAGGGGAAAGGTTGAGAAGGCGTGGCCGTCATGAATAACCTCAGCCGGTACAGGAATTGAGCCCGCGCTGCTGGCCTTGTCCTGCATCACAAACCAGCTGTCTAGTCAACTGAGCTAAACCGGCCCCAAATAAACACTTCCTGGAAGTTACTTTTTCACAAAAAAGGTGTCACATTTAGAATCATAGAATTTACAGTGCAGAAGGAGGCCATTCGTCCCGTCCCACCGAGTCTGCACCAGCCCTTGGAAAGAGCACCCTACTTAAGCCCACGCTTCCACCCTATCCCCGTAACCCGACCTAAGCTGCACATCTTTGGAGTGTGGGATGAAACCGGAGCACCCGGAGGAAACCGGAGCAGACATGGGTGGAAAGTGCAAACTCCACACTGTCAGTCACCCGGGGCTGGAATTAAATCTGGGGCCCTGGTGCTGTGATGCAGCAGTGCTAACTACTGTGCCACCGTGCCGCCAAGTCTTGAAAGATTCCTCCCTGAATAATAGACCCTAAAGTTGCTTGCGTATGGTTTACTTCCCTGTGACTGTCCCAACTTCCAGCGCAGAGATTTTACATGAACAGGCATTTATTTCTCATTCCTAATTGCTTTTGAGACGGTTAGTGAGCTTTCTCGAACTGCTGCAGTTTAGCAGTTTGGTGCAACTATTTGGCTCTCGGTCGCTTCAGAGGCATTTAGTACAAACCACATTGGTATTGCTTGGTCCAATTAAGGATAGCAGATTTCCTTGCCTAAGTGGCATCAGTAAACTTATCGTTTTCCTTTAAACCAGTTTGTTCTGGCTTTTTTAAGTTTCTAGATTGACGTTTATTGAAGTCAAATGATAAAATTGCCATGGTGAGTTTTGAACCCATGTCCGGTGGATTATTAGCCCAGACCTCGGGATTATTGTACAGTTAGAACTACCACATGACCTGTACTGCCATTTACCATTATTTATGAGCTGCCTGATCCTGCATGAACAACCATCCTATTATCTTCCAATTTGCCATTCAAATTAGGCAGATGCATGCACATATTACACCAAAGGAAGTGCTTCAGCCAGTCAGAAGCTTAGCCAATGCTTGACCATTAAATTGAGCTAAAGAAGACAAATTACAACTTTTAAAGGATGGCATGCAAGCTTAGCAACTTAACTTAGATTTGGAGGAAGAGCTGAATGGCCTTTTTAAATCGATGAGTTTTTAAAAAAATGTTCTTATGCTTTATATATGCACAAAAATCTGACACACCTTACGACTTCTACATTATGTTATAGTTAGCACAGCCCTGGCATTATAGTTACAGGCTGAAGAGGATTTCCTCCGTGTGCTTAGTGTAGCAAAATAAGATCAGCATGTCGATTTCTTTTTTAAAGCACAACTTTGCAATATTCCATAAAGAGGAGCTCATCCTCATAATATCTGACAAAAAGATAAAACATGGGGAAATAGTTGTTTTGCTCACATGTTGGCCACTTGTTTCCGTTGCTTTTCTTTCCCACTTCTCTCTCCAGGAAAAGAAAATCCAGACCATTCTTGAAATCTTGCTGCCACTCAAAGAAGTAAATTTAAAGCTCAATTCCCTACAGTAAGCTTGTATTGTGTGTGCAGTTGGACAACTTTGAAATAAACATTTCTGTAACTTGCATACATTTGCATGTGATCCGTATATTCATAGCATTGCAAAAGTCGTATTGTTCATTCATTTTGCTGTATGAAACATTGTCAACAATGGTAGCTGTTTAATAGGATCTACGTAATGCCTTTCCCTTTAAATACATTTACCTATAAGAACAATACCATCAAATAGGTGAGAGCAGCATTTGGGGTGGAACATGGCCAATCTAGCTCTTGGAACATTTTTCCACCTGTCAGAAATTGATTGGCAGATTGGATGATTAAATGATGGTGTGGATTTTCACCATCAAGGGGGAGTAGGGCAAGTTTCCAGCTTGACCCGACTGCCTCGGGAGGAAGTACCCATCAAGGAGGGATGTTAGGGCAGCATGGTAGTACAGTGGTTAGCACTGTGGCTTCACAGCACCAGGGTCCAAGGTTCGATTCTCCGCTGGGTCACTGTCTATGCGGAGTCTGCACGTTCTCCCCGTGTCTGCGTGTGTTTCCTCCGGGTGCTCCGGTTTCCTCCCACAGTCCAAAGGCGTGCAGGTTAGATGGATTGGCCATGCTAAATTGCCCTTAGTGTCCAAAAAGGTTAGGAGGGGTTATTGGGTTACAGGGATAGGGTGGAAGTGAGGGCTTAAGTGGGTCAATGATGACTCGATGGGCCGAGTGGCCTCCTTCTGCACTCTATGTTCCATGTTCTATGTTCTTTGCTGGGGTCAGGTGCAGGCTGGAGTAGGGCCAGTTGAGCTAGTAAAGAGTGTGTAGGCAGCCACAATAGCTGCCGAGGGGGGAGGTTGAAAAGGTCCACCTTGGGGCCAGAGGACTTTGTCAAAGGGTTTCCAGCCCTCACCACTCATACACTCTTCGCCCTGAAAACAAACGCCATGCCCCATCCATTCCACCTTATGCCCCTCAACTACCCCTATGTCCCCTCATGTCCTCAATGCCATGTTCTGTCCTTCTGTCTCACAATTTCCTTCATGCTCCCATGCCAAACTCTTCCCTCCCACCCAGACCTTCAGGCCTCTCATGCCCCCTATGCATGTCCCCTATGCCAGGTTCTGGGACTTCCATACCCCCATTGACCCACCGTAAACTTTCTGGATCCACTGAACACCACCATGTAAAGTGGGATATATAGAAAAAAGCTTTGAAAAAATGAAATCCATTGATCGCTTTCTCCTATGAAAAAAGGGTTTGTTCGACAAGCTGGTAAAAGTGTCAATCATCCAGGTGCTTTGAAGTTTCAGAAACAAGAAAACACAAGCACTTGAAATCACTTGACCTATGTCAACAAACAAGGTGAAATTGACTGCCGAGATCAGAGATCCTGAGCTGTCAATCAAACAATGTGACGCTTAAGGCCTAGGTCATTTAAAATCAAAAAGGCAAGTTCTTTGAATCTATCTTAAAGAAAATGGCAGCATATTTAACATTAGAACAGAAGAGATAGGAACAACAGTAGACCATAGAGCCCTTCCAGCCTGCTCTACCATTCATGATCAAGGCTGATCTTCAGCATCAACTCCAATTTTTTGCCTGTGCCCCATATCTCTTGATTTCCTGAAAGACTATCTATCTATCTCAGCCTTAAATATGCTCAATGATAGAGCATCCACAGTGCTTTGGAGTAGAGAATTCCAAAGATTATTATGCTTTGTGTGAAGAAATTCATCTTCAACTCAGTCACAAATGATCGATCCCTTATCCTGAGACTGTGCCCCCATGTTATGGGTTCCCTAGTCCCACAAACAACCTCTCGTTGTCTACCCTGTCAAGCCCCTTCAGAATCTTGTAAACAGCCTGGGCAAGTAATGTAGGTTGCAGCCAAGTGCCACAGTTAGATTTGCCCGTTCTCTTAAGGCAGGGACTAAAAGTGGCACAGGAGACAGCCAGCAATACGCAAATGTTCCACTACCTTGGATAGAAGTTAGAATAAGGGTGGATCCTTGGCAAGGGCAGAAATTTCACTGCATTTGCCTCCAAAACACCCCCTCAGGAATTCTGGGCTTCAATCTCGTAACTTAGGCATTTATTGCCAAATTTTGTTGGACCACGAACAGTGCCATTGGATGGTGTCCTCATTTTTAAAAGCTGCTCATTGTTCAAGAACAATCCTGAAATTCAAAGATAACCTCTGGCTTATTTTCTCTTAAACCCCACTGTGGTAAACCACTGTTGCACCTGTATTAGGTGATGTACGGTAGGACCTGTACTACAGGTTCGCCGGTAGTCCCTGCCTGTATAAATATGCGTGTCCTCCAGCCAGCAGCCATTTCACCAGCTGCCGTGGGAGGCCACATATCTGATAGCAATAAAGCCTCAGTTGGATTCAACTATCGTCTCATTGTGGATAGCACAATTGCTTCACAGCTCCAGGGTCCCAGGTTCGATTCCGGCTTGGGTCACTGTCTGTGCGGAGTCTGCACATCCTCCCCGTGTGTGCGTGGGTTTCCACCGGGTGCTCCGGTTTCCTCCCACAGTCCAAAGATGTGCAGGTTAGGTGGATTGGCCATGATAAATTGCCCTTAGTGTCCAAAATTGCCCTTAGTGTTGGGTGGGGTTACTGGGTTATGGGGATAGGGTGGAGGTGTTGACCTTGGGTAAGGTGCTCTTTCCAAGAGCCGGTGCAGACTTGATGGGCCGAATGGCCTCCTTCTGCACTGTAAATTCTATGATAATCTATGATCGTGCCTCAATTTATTGCTATCAGTTTCTAAGGATTGATCTCCGTATCAAACCGGATCGCCTGCAGCTGGATCCTCACTCAAGCGACGCTAGAAAGGACTTCCAGCACTGGCTAGCTTGCTTCGAAGCGTATATCAACTTGGCATCAACCCCTGTTCCGGAGGCTCAGAAGATTCAGATTTTATATTCCAGGTTGAGCTCCAAAGTCTTTCCATTAATCCAGGACGTGCCGAACTACGCCGAAGCTATGACGCTTCTCAAGGACAACTACGCACAGAAAACTAACACGCTCTTCGCCAGGCACGCACTCGCTACTCGCTCTCCACTCCCTGGTGAGTCCATAGAAGACTTCTGGCGGGCCCTAATCCCACTAGTCCGGGACTGTGACTGTCAGGCCGTTACGGCCAAAGAAATCTCAGACCTCCTTATGCGGGACGCTTTTGTGACTGGAATTGGGTCAGATCTCATACGCCAGCGACTCCGAGAAGGGGCCACGCGCGACCTCGCAGTGACTAAAACGCTAGCGCTCTCCATGACGGTCGCCCTGCGCAACGTCCAGTCCTACACCCCCAGCCGCGCGAGCCACCCCTCCTACGCTTCGTGGACCCCACAGACAGCCGCCCCAGTGGGAGCGCTGCCTTCCCAATATGCCTGCGCTGCACGCCAGCCAGCGAACGCCGGGGGCCCCCAATGCTATTTTTGCGGCCAACAGAAGCTCCCCCACCAACGCTGCCCGGCCCGTGCTGCCCTTTGTAAAGCCTGCGGGAAGAAGGGCCACTTCGTCGCGGTGTAGCCGCTATCGCCCCCACCCCCCTCGGTCACGGACAACGGGCGCCGCCATCCCCGTCCCCTCAGACCACGTGCGGCCAGTGGGTGCCGCCATCTTCCCCTCCGCTCAACACGTGTGTTCCATGGGTGTCGCCATCTTGTTCCACCCCCGCAACGTGCGTTCCATGGGTGCCGCCATTTTGTAACCCTCAAGATCTTCGGGCGCCGCCATCTTGTCTACCCCTCAGCACATGGGCACCACCAGCGTTCCAGAACCTGGGCTCACCAGCCGCCCCATTACCCAACGACCAACCAAGACTCGCCTCCATGTCAATCGACCAGTCGCGTCCACATAACCTGACCAACGCACCAACCAGCGTGAAAGTCGACGGACATGTAACCTCCTGCCTGCTGGACTCCGGGAGCACTGAAAGCTTCATACACCCGGATACGGTAAGGCGCTGCTCCTTCACGATACACCCCGCCAACCAAAAAATCTCCCTGGCCTCCGGATACCATTGCGTAGCGATCCGGGGGTACTGTACGGTCATGCTCACTGTCCAGGGCGTAGAATTCAGCGGCTTCCGCCCCTACGTCCTCCCTAACCTCTGCACTGCACTAATCCTTGGCCTGGACTTCCAGTGCAACCTCCAGAGTCGAACTCTGAAATTCGGCGGGCCCTTACCACCCCTTACTGTGTGCGGCCTCGCGACCCTAAAGGTCGACCCACCTTCCCTCTTTGCCAATCTAACTCCAGATTGCAAACCCGTCGCCACCAGGAGCAGACGGTACAGCACCCAGGACAAGACCTTCATCAGGTCCAAGTCCAGCGGCTGCTTCGGGAAGGCATCATTGAGGCCAGCAACAGCCCCTGGAGAGCTCAAGTGGTAGTAGTTAAAACTGGGAAGAAACACCGAATGGTCGTGGACTACAGCCAGACCATTGACCGGTACACGCAGCTTGACGCATACCCCCTCCCATGGTTAACCAGATTGCGCATTACCGGGTCTTCTCAACGGTAGACCTGAAATCCGCCTACCACCAGCTCCCCATCCGTAATTTGGACCATCCATACACCGCCTTCGAGGCAGAAGGCCGCCTATACCACTTCCTTAGGGTCCCCTTCGGCATCACAAACGGGGTCTCAGTCTTCCAAAGGGGGATGTACCGAATGGTCGACCGGTACGGGTTGCGGGCCACCTTTCCGTACCTAGACAATGTCACCATCTGCGGCCATAATAAGCAGGACCACGACGCCAACCTTGCTAAATTTCTCCAAATCGCTACTCTCCTAAACCTCACTTACAACAAGGAAAAGTGCGTGTTCAGCACAAACCGCTTAGCCATCCTCGGCTATGTGGCCCAGAACGGAGTTCTGGGGCCCGATCCCCACCGCATGCGCCCCCTCATGGAGCTCCCCCTTCCCCACTGCCCCAGGGCCCTCAAACGCTGCCTGGGGTTCTTTTCGTACTACGCTCAGTGGGTACCAAACTATGCGGACAATGCCCGCCCACTCAAACAGTCCACCCAGTTTCCCCTGACGGCCGAGGCCCAACACGCCTTCGCCCGTATCAGAGCTGATATTGCCAAGGCCACAATGCACGCTGCAGACGAGACACTGCCCTTCCAAGTAGAAAGCGATGCATCAGACATCGCCCTTGCCGTCATTCTCAATCAGGCAGGTAGTCCCGTGGCATTCTTTTCCCGCACCCTTCATGCCTCAGAAATTCGGCACTCATCCGTCGAAAAGGAGGCCCAAGCTATCGTTGAAGCTATGCGGCATTGGAGGCATTACCTGGCCGGCAGGAGATTCATTCTCCTCACTGACCAATGGTCGGTAGTCTTCATGTTCAACAACACACAGCGGAGCAAGATCAAAAATGATAAAATCTTGCGGTGGAGAATCGAGCTCTCTACCTATAATTACGAGATTATGTATCGCCCCGGCAAACTCAACGAACCTCCAGACGCCCTGTCACAAGGTACATGTGCCAGCGCACAGATAGACTGACTCCGGGCCCTGCATGACAGCCTTTGTCACCCAGGAGTCATACGGTTGTACCACTTCATTAAGGCACAAAATCTGCCCTACTCCGTCGAGGAAAGTAAGGACAATCACCAGGGACTGCCAGGTCTGTGCGGAGTGCAAGCCGCACTTCATCCGGCCGGACCGCGCGCCTGGTGAAGGCCTCCCGCCCCTTTGAATGCCTCAGCGTGGACTTCAAATGCCCCCTCCCCTCCACCGACCGTCACACGTATTTTCTCAGTGTGATCGACGAATACTCCAGATTCCCCTTTGCCATCCCATGCCCCGACATGACTTCTGCCACCATCATTAAACCCTCAACACAATCTTCACTCTGTTCGGTTTCCCCGCTTACATCCACAGTGACAGGGGGTCCTCATTCATGAGTGATGAGCTGCGTCAGTTCCTGCTCAGCAGGAGTATCGCCTCCAGCAGAACAACAAGCTATAACCCCCGGGGAAACGGACAGGTAGAAAGGGAGAATGGGACGGTATGGCGGGCCGTCCAGCAGGCCCTACGGTCCAGAAACCACCCGGCCTCCCGCTGGCAGGAGGTCCTCCCTGATGCACTCCACTCCATTTGCTCATTACTCTGCACTGCCACTAACAATACACCGCATGAACGTCTTTTTCCCTTCCCCAGGAAGTCCACATCCGGGGTGTCGCTCCCGACTTCGCTCGCAGCTCCGGGAACCGTGCTTCTACGTAAGCATGTCTGACTCCACAAGGCCCTGCCGGGCTCAATTTTTAACAGGGGGTGAATGTGGTAAACCACTGTTGCACCTGTATTAGGTGGTGTACGGTACGACCTGTACTACAGGTTCGCCGGTAGTCCCTACCTGTATAAATATGTGTGTCCTCCAGCCAGCAGCCATTTCGCTAGCTGCTGTGGGAGGTCACACATCTGATAGCAATAAAGCCTCAGTTGGATTCAACTATCGACTTTGTCCAATTGATCGTGCCTCACCCACTCCCCTGCCTCCTCTGTCCTCTCCAACTTTGTTGTCGCTGAGATTCAAACCACCAGCTGTCGCTGTCATGTTTTAAAATTCTTTCATGGGATTGGACATGACTGGCAAAACCAGCAGTTGTTGCCCATTCCTAATTGCCCTTAAACTAAATGGCTTACTGGGCCATTTCAGAAGGTAGTTAAGAGTCATTTGCATTGCTGTGGATGGGAGTCTCACATGTATCCTTCCCTAAAAGGCATATTTTTATGGCAATTGATGGTAATTTCATAGCCACCATTACTGAGGCGAGCTTTATATTCCTGATTTATTTAATTGAATTTTAATTCCACCGGCTACCATGGTGAGATTTGAACCCACGTTCCAGAGTATTAGCCTGGGCCTCTGGGTTACTATACCACTACACCACTGTCTCCCTCTACACCACTGTCTCCCTCTCTTCCCTACCAGGACAAACTTTCTCGAAGCTTCTCTTTGCCCTGAATTCAAGTCTTTCTTGAATTTCTTTCCTCTCTTTCCTTGGGCCCTCTCTGAGCTCACCTTGTCCACCAAACACATTTCCTGCTCCATTGATCCTAATCCCACTAAACTGCTGACCATTCAACTTCCCTTGTACAACAGTAAAATATTGCAGATGCTGGAAATCTGAAATGAAAACAGAAAATATGAAATAAAAACTGTTCTGATACACAGATCTGAAAGGTGCTTTTCTCTCCACAGATGCTGCCTGACTTGCTGGGTATTTCCAGCATTTTCTGTTTTTATTAACCCAACATCCCTTCCTGACCTCTATGTTAGCTGATAATGCTAACAGTTCTCTCTCTTCAGGTATTATCCCCCTTTACTTCAAATCTGCCTCATTACCCCTCTCACTCAAGGGAACTAACCCGTCATCCGTCTGTCCTTGCAAACTATGGCGCTGTCTTCAACCCCTCTTTCATCTCCACAATTTCTGAACACGCTGTTGCCTCTCAAATCATGGTCATCTTCACTAGAAATCCATGTTTGAATCCATCCAATCAGGTTTCTGCCTCAGCTATTATACCAAAATTCCCTATATAACATCACAAATGATGTCCTGTGTGACTGTGACATAGGAGAATTATTACTCATCATTCTTCTTACTCATTGGCCTTCTTGACCTGTAGGCCGAGTGGTCACGTGATGATGCCACTACTAAACGGTCATGTGCCAGCAGCGTGGGCGTTCTCCCTGGAGGGCGGATTGAGTGCAAGTTTGGGGTAACTGCTGGGCTAGTGAATTAAGAATTGTTTGATACAAGTCCTTGGTTGCCAGTCTTTGGGAACCCAGCACTTCTACATGACCGATTTGCAGCTTTTGACATGGATGGTCACACTATCCTTCTCCAGCGCCTCCATCATTGTCCAGCTGGGTGAGACTGCATTTGCCTGGTTTCATGCATCAAGCCAGTTGCAGCCAGCCTCTCACATTTTACCATCTGTAAACTTGTCATCCATTGCTATTCCAATTCGCACTAGTCCCTGTCACCGATCAGCCCTGTGCTTGCTGACCTACATTAACACCCGGTTAAGTTTCAGTTTTAAAATCTCTTCATGGCCTATCTCTGTAGTCTTCTCTGATCCCACAACCCGCTGAGCTATTTACTTTTCTCAATTCCTGGCCTCTTGAACATTGCTGATTTTATTCACTCTACCATTGGCAGCTGTACTTTGGATTTGGATTTGTTTATTGTCACGTGTACCGAGGAACAGTGAAAAGTATTTTTCTGCGAGCAGCTCAAAAGATCATTCAGTACATGGGGAGAAAAATGGAATAAAAGAAAATACATAATAGGGCAACACAAGGTATACAATGTAACTACATAAGCACCGGCATCAGATGAAGCATACAGGGTGTCGTGTTAATGAGGTCAGTCCATAAGAGGGTCATTTAGGAGTCTGGTAACGGCGGGGAAGAAGCTGTTTTTGAGTCTGTTCGTGCGTGTTCTCAGACTTCTGTATCTCCTGCCCAATGGAAGAAGTTGGAAGAGTGAGTAAGCCGGGTGGGAGGGGTCTTTGATTATGCTGCCCGCTTTCCCCAGGTGAGCGGGAGGTGCAAATGGAGTCGATGGATGAGAGGCAGGTTTGTGTGATGGACTGGGCGGTGTTCACAACTCTGTGAAATTTCTTGTGGTCTAGGGCCGAGCAGTTGCCATACCAGGCTGTGATGCAGCCAGATAGGATGCTTTCTATGATGCATCTGTAAAAGTTGGTAAGGGTTAATGTGGACATGCTGAATTTCCTTAGTTTCCTGAGGAGGTATAGACGCTGTTGTGCTTTCTTGGTGGTAGCGTCGACGTGGGTGGACCAGGACAGATTTTTGGAGATCTGCACCCCTAGGAATTTGAAACTGCTAACCATCTCCACCTCGGCCCCGTTGATGCTGACAGGGGTGTGTACAGTACGTTGCTTCCTGAAGTCAATGACCAGCTCTTTAGTTTTGCTGGCATTGAGGGAGAGATTGTTGTCGCTGCACCACTCCACTAGATTCTCTATATCCCTCCTGTATTCTGATTTGTCGTTATTCGAGATCCGGCCCACTATGGTCGTATCGTCAGCAAACTTGAGGATGGAGTTGGAACCAAATTTTGCCACGCAGTCGTGTGTGTACAGGGAGTAGAGTAGGGGGCTAAGTACGCAGCCTTGCGGGGCCTCGGTATTGGGGACTATTGTGGAGGAGGTGTTGTTGTTCATTCTTACTGATTGTGGTCTGTTGGTCAGAAAATCGAGGATCCAGTTGCAGAGTGGGGAGCCAAGTCCTAGGTTTTGGAGCTTTGATATGAGCTTGGCTGGGATTATGGTGTTGAAGGCAGAGCTGTAGTCAATAAATAGGAGTCTGATGTAGGAGTCCTTGTTGTCGAGATGTTCTAGGGATGAGTGTAGGGCCAGTGAAATGGCGTCTGCTGTGGACCGGTTGCGACGGTACGCGAATTGCAGTGGATCAAGGTGTTCTGGGAGTATGGAGGTAATGCGTTTCATGATCAACCTCTCGAAGCACTTCATTACGACTGAAGTCAGGGTCACCAGACGGTAGTCATTGAGGCACGTTGCCTGGTTCTTCTTTGGCACTGGTATAATGGTGGTCTTCTTGAAGCAGGTGGGGACCTCGGAGTCTTTGCCAATCTTCGGACATGAATTTGGCAGTTCATAAGTTATTGCAGCCTCTTTTGGACCTGATGCTGCGATTATCATGAAGGCATTTCTTGTTAGCTGGACAGCTTAGTGAATTCCTTCTCTGGGTTGGGCATATTCTGATTACCGAAAGTTTTGTACCTGATTTAAGGTCAACCTCAGATGCAGAAGCTATTTGCATGTGCAGTACTGCCTTTTAATGTCTGCTCTGTGGATCATTTTTGAAATCAGCAGTGGTAAAAGGAGAGCTTTAGGAGGCTATCACTTTAATGAGGATTTTTTTAAAAGATTTTCCGTAAGGAGAATCTCAGACAGCTGGAAGGGAGGGGACAAAAAAAGTCTCATGAAGTATTGCAATTCTCAGCTTAGAAGATCATTACTCTGGTTTGGAAAGCACGCAATTATATAATTAAATATTTAAACAGGGTTCGATAATCATATTTTTGGAGTGATTTAAAAGGCATCAAATTAATGCTCTCCTCCTCACAGATTTTGCTCTTCACTGTAAAATATTTTACATAATTGCTACGTTCTTGAAGGAAAGTCAGAATATTGCAGGCATGATGGCTCTAATGATGCTGTTGGTTTAATTTACATGGCAAAGATGGCATACTGCTTGAAAAACAACAAAATAATAGTGGTATCTGTAGGAAGTAGTAACATCATATTGGTCTATTAGCCACAAATATTGTAATTGACTGCAGCTGCTGTTCATCGAAAGTCAAATAAAATAAATGTAGTGCCTTTAATCACCATATTTACTTATTGGAAGTTTATCAGTATCAACGTCTTTGGCAGTGGGAAAGGTCAATCTCCAAGCTACAACAAAGGGGGAATTTTAATCACAGTACTGTTACCCTCCCCCTAATCTAGTGAAAGCTGGGTGGAGGCAGTAAAGATGGAGCAGGGGCTTTATTCACTTGCTTCATCTGGCCAAGTGCAGTTTTAAATGGCGGGTGGTAAGGGCCCTGATGATGTTATTCAGGCTTGACAGCAATCAAAGATGTTGGGTAGTTGATCGAGATCCAGTAAAGTAGTTTTGTTAACTTATTTGTGAGCAGGAGCAGCAATAGTGCCCTTCTGGCCCACACAAGTAAACCTTAGCTTCCCCAGGCCTTCACTTCCACTCTCCCCAGCACCTCGTCCCCACCCCAATCACCGCGATCTCTGAAAAATCTTTTGTGTCAAGGATTTGGTCCCTGGCAGGGAGCTTCCTGCAACCTGAATTTAACGGCCGGGCAGCTGCTTCCTGCCAATGTCTCGGCCGCAAGGGTTGGGAAGTTGGACAGTGCAATGCAATGCTGCCATGTCTGATGTGCGACTGATTGCTCGGCCCCAAGAATATGCTTCCAGGATATAAAATTTACTCCGACTGAGTTCATATTTAAAGACTGAGGAGAAACTCAACTTCAGCCGAGATATTAAAAAGGTAGTAATGGATCAGCTATTTGTTGCACAATTTTGCTGAAATTTGGCCAGGATAATGATGGATGGATGATTTTTTTACCACCACAACCAACACTCGACCCCTCCGACCCAACCCCCTCCCACCTTCTTGTAACCTACCAAAATTGAGTTTCACCCCATTCATTCTGAAATCTACAATTTTTTTAATGCAATCAATCACACTATTACTCCAAGTCTTGTGTACTTAATAGCAAACTCCTGAATACAAGACAAAGCTTGTCTGTGTTGTCTCTTTGGAAGGAACATCATAAATTACATTTGACTGTTTAACAGAGAAAGTTGGATTAGTGTCAAGTACAAAGTTCTTTTTAGACAAGCAACCCAACTTCCAATCATAAACATTTATAGTGGATAAATAAATGGTTATGATTACTTGAACTGTTTTTTTCTCTGCAAAGGCTTTTCCATCATTTGCTGTCAATACTTTAACTGCTCTATGACTGCTTGTATTTGTTCATTGGGAATATTATTTTGCTGTGCGCTGTGCATTCATCCAGTTTTTGGTTTTACACTGACTGCATGTGTAGAGTGACTGGCGCATAAGCATTAAAAATAAATGCCAATATAGTTTCTGTGCAGACCTGAACAGCCATGGTGCCATGTCATCTGGGTCTGGTGCCAAGATTGCCTGAGTCAGCATGATGGAGGTTACAGCTGGATTCAGTGTCTTAGCTGAAGGAAGAATGGAATCAATTGAGGTATCTGCTCCTGATTATCCACTGACTACCAAATATAGATTTTAGCTGAGGACATAATTAGGCTTGTGTAAACCGACACTAAGAAAGGCTCTTCCTCTAATGGATCTTGAATGTTGGAATGTCATATGATACAAAACTCATGGCAGTTCTCAGATTACCTGGCATTATCATGGTGGACATGCTGACATCAAATATTATCAACATATTGATTTGTTGTCTGTAAAACCTCAGACAATTTGACCAATTTATTACTCAAATGTTTTACCAGGTGCCTTTCCTTGCGAGATGATCAAAGAACAAAAACAAGTGTATAATTCAAGAAAATGCATTTATCTTCTTTTTTTTTAACAAACAATTTTATTGAGGTATTTTAGGCATATAGAAAGAGTGACATTGTACAGTACAATAAAAAAGAAGTCAAGACACAAATTAAACGTATTGCAAACCACGGTTCTGTTCACGCAAGGACCTGCCTCAATATCCCCCTACCCTACTCTACTCTACCCTAGCACCGCCACCCCCCACTGCTGACGCTTACTCCTCTGCAAAGAAGTCAATAAATGGCTGCCACCTTCGGGCAAACCCTAGTAGCGAACCTCTCAAGGCGAACTTGACTTTCTCTAGGCCAAGAAAGCTCGCCATGTGCGATAGCCATACCTCAGCCCTCGGGGGCTTTGAGTCCCTCCATGCTAACAGTATTCGTCGCCGGGCTACCAGGGAAGCAAAGGCCAGAACGTCAGCCTCTCTCTCTTCCTGGACTCCCGGGTCCTCCGAAACCCCAAAGATTGTCACCTCAGGGCTCATTACCACCCCAGCTTTCAATACCCGGGACATGACATCTGCGAATCCCTGCCAATACCCCCTGAGTTTAGGGCACGACCAGAACATGTGTACATGGTTAGCCGGCCCTCCGGCGCATCTAGCACACTTGTCCTCCAGCCCGAAGAATTTGCTCATCCGGGCCACCGTCATGTGGGCCCGGTGCACGACCTTAAACTGGATCAGGCTGAGCCTGGCGCATGTTGCGGTCGTGTTTACTCTGCTCAGGGCTTCTGCCCAGATATCGTCCTCCATCTCCCCCTGAGCTCCTCTTCCCACTTAAGCTTCAGGTCCTCAGTCTGCGTATCCTCGGCTCCCATTAGCTCCTTGTAGATGTCCGAGACTCTACCTTCTCCCACCTCTCCCCTAGATACTACCTTGTCCTGCCTCCCCTTCGGCAGGAGACGTGGGAAGGACGGCACCAGTCTTCATACAAAATACCGCACCAGTAAGTATCTAAAGTCGTTCCCTCTCGCCAGCCCAAACTTCTCTTCCATGCTCGGAAAGCTCCCTTCCAGGAACAGATGCCCCATCCTCATAATCTCCACCCTCCTCCACAGCCAATGGAGAGCAGCTTAGAAATGTAAAGGCGCGATTTATGAGCATGGGGAGAAGGCCAGTAGAATGCTTACGCAATTCTGCATGCATTTCCTCAGCCTCTCCCATGTTCCCCGGGGCAAATCGGTGGTTGCCGCAGATTAGGGTCCACACCGATGCTCTAACCTCCCCTACATGCCTCCTCCACTGGCCCCAGATCCACCGGTGGATGCGGCAGAGGCGCCGTGACCAGGGCTGCTAAGCTAGTGCCCTTGCACGAAGCAGCCTCAATCCGCTCCCAAACCGACCCCGCACCCACCATCCATTTCCTTATCGCTATGTTGGCCGCCCAAGAATAGTTGCTGAAGTTCGGCAATGCCAGCCCCCCTTCTCCTCTGTTCCTTTCAAGCAACATCCTCTTCACCCGCGGGGACTTCCCTGCCCATACAAATCCCAGAATAATTTTATTTAGCCTCTTAAAGAAGGACCGCGGGATAAAGTTGGGGAGACACTGAAAGACAAACAAGCACCGCGGGAGGAATGTCATCTTAACAGTCTGCACCCTCCCCGCCAATGACTGCGGGAGCGCATCCCACCTCCGTACCTCCTCCCTCACTCGTTCCACCAGTTGGGACAGGTTGAGCTTATGCAACTTGCCCCAGTCCTGTGCCACCTGAATCCCCAAATATTGGAAACTCCCCCACTAGCGTGAACGGCAACCCCTTCAGCCTACTCTCCTGCCCCCTCGCCTGAATTACAAACAGCTCGCTCGTAGCCATGTTCAGTTTGTATCCGGAGAACCGGCCAAATTCCCTCAGGGTTGCCATAATACCGTCCATCCCCACCATTGGGTCCAATACATATAACAGCAGATCGTCTGCGTATAACGAGACTCTATGTTCCACTCTCCCCCCGGTCCAGCCCTTTCCAGCCCCTAGAAGCTCTCAGTGCAATTGCCAGCGGCTCTATGACCCTGTCTTGTCTCATGGTGCAGTTTAAAGCAGTCTGGTGTCATCCTGTTCGTCCTTACACTCGCCTCCGGGGCCTGATACAATAGCCTAACCCAGTCGATGAACCCCGCCCCGAACCCGAACCGTCCTAGTACCTCCCACAGATAATCCCACTCGACCCGGTCAAAAGCCTTTTCAGCATCCATGGCGACGACTATCTCTACCTCCCTACTCTCCGGGGGCATCATAATCACGTTGAGCAGCCTTCTTAGGTTGGCCACCAGCTGCCTCCCCTTTACAAACCCGGTTTGGTCCTCCACAATTACATCCGGTACACAGTCCTCAATTCTAGTCGCCAAGGTCTTGGCCAGTAACTTGGCGTCTACGTTGATCAAAGAGATCGGCCTGTATGACCCACAAGCCTCCGGGTCCTTATCCCGTTTCATAATAAGCAAGATGGTGGCCTGCGACATCATCGGGGGTAATCTCCCTCTGTCTCTTGCCTCGTTAAAGACCCTGACCAGCACCGGCCCCACTATCCCGGCAAATTTTTTGTAAAACTCCACCGGATACCCGTCCAGCTCCCGGGCTTTACCCGACTGCATGACCTTCAGGCCCCCCAATACCTCTTCAATCCTGACCAGGGCTCCCAGTCCGTCCACCAACCCACCCCCCACTCTCGGGAAGGTCAGTCCGTCCAGGAATCACCTCATATCTCTCTCTCTCTCTCTCTCTCTCTCTCTCTCTCCCACCCCCGCCCCCCCCCCCCGGTCCCTGCCGGGTCACCCATTAGATTACCCTCCCCATCCACTACCCTCCCTATTTCCCTAGCCGCTTCCCTCTTCCTGAGTTGTTGCATAAGCATTCTACTGGCCTTCTCCCCATGCTCATAAATTGCGCCTTTAACTTTCTAAGCTGCTCTACAGCCTTGCCTGTAGTCAGCACCCCAAATTCAGCCTGCAGCCTTTGTCGTTTCCTGAGTAACTCAGGATCGGGGATTCCGCGTAACTCCTGTCCGTCCGTAGAATTTCCTTAATCAGTCGATCCGTCTCTGCCCTGTCTGTCCTGTCCCCGTACGCCCGAATTGAAATCAGCTCCCCTCTCACCACTGCCTTCAGTGCCTCCCAGAGCACCGTTGCCGAGACTTCTCCAGTATCGTTCACCTGCAGGTAATTCTGCATACATTTCCTCAGCCTCTCACATACCGCCTCTTCCGCGAGTAGTCCAACTTCCAGACTCCATGGTGGGTGCTGAAAGCTGTCCTTACAAAGCTGCAGGTCTACCCAGTGCGGAGCATGGTCCGATATGGCAATTGCCAAATATTCTGCCCCCACCATTCCGGCCAGCAGGCCCCTACTCACAACAAAGTAATCAATTTGGGAATACACCTTGTGGACGTGGGAGTAGTACGAGAACACACTCGCCGTCGGCAGGCTAAATCTCCACGGGTCTGCTCCCCCCGTTTGCTCCATGAACCCTCTCAGTTCCTTTGCCATCGCTGGCAACCTGCCCGTTCTTGAACACGACCGGTCCAGGCTCGGGACCAGGACTGTATTAAAGTCCCCGCCCATGATCAGCTTACGCGAGTCCAAGTCGGGGATCTTCCCTAGCATCCTCCTAATAAAATCCACATCATCCCAATTAGAGGCATACACACTGACCAGGACTACTCTCACCCCTTCGAACTTACCCCTAACAATTAACGAACCTGCCACCCCCATCCACGACTGTGCCCTCTGCCTCAAATTGTACCCTTTTATTAATCAGGATCGCAGCCACCCTCGTCTTAGAAAGAAGCCCCGAATGAAAGACCTGACTGACCTAGCTCTTCCTTAACCTAACCTGGTCTGCTACTTTCAGGTGCGTCTCCTGCAGCATGGCTATGTCCGCCTTCAGAACCCGCAGATGCGTAAACACACGCGCCCTCTTCACTGGCCCGTTTAACCCTCTAACATTCCAGGTGATCAGCCTGGTCAGGGAGCACTTCGCCCCCCCCCCCCCCCCGCCCCCCCCCTTTGCCGATCAGCCATCCTCTTTCCTTGGCCAGCCCCTCAGCCATGTGTCGCGCTTCATCTGGCTCGCCTCCTGACCATGACCCCCTCACTGTTGCCATGCCCAGTTTCCATCCCCGTCAGCAGAACAACTCCCCCCCCCCCCTTCCTCCCCTCCCCCCACTAGCAACACCTTCCTATCACCTAACCCCTGCTCTAATCTAACTATATGCACCCCACCCACCTCAGCTTCTGTTGACTAGCCCCACTCAGCTAGCCTGGGGCTCCCAGCCTCGGCGCCAGCGTGTCTCCCACCCATTGTTCCCAGTCACCCTCCCCCGACCCTCCATACCACTTCCCCAGATCAGCCCTACTTAAGCAAACACGCTATACAAGTCATAAACAACCTCCACAATAGCAGAATTCAAGTTAAACAAGAAAAAAAAAAGAAGAAAAAACAGGCACTCTCAGTCCTTCCCATACAGACACAGAAAAAGATTGCACAAAGTTCCAGGAGGCAGAGGGGTTGATAGAGAGGAGTTACAGGAAGGTAACCACACCCAAGGTACAGGACAAGAGTAGCTGGGTTACAGTCAGGGGAAAGAAAACAAACAGGCAGACAGTGCAGGGATCCCTCGTGGCCGTTCCCCTTCAAAACAAGTATACCATTTTGGATGTTGTTGGGGGGGTTGACCAACCGGGGGAAGGCCCTATCGGCCAGGTCTCTGGCACTGAGTCTGGCTCTGGGGCTCAGAAGGGAAGGGGGAGAATAGAAAAGCAATAGTAGTAGGAGATTCAATGGTTCGGGGAATAGATAGGAGATTCTGTGGTCGCAAGCGAGACTCCCGGAAGGTATGTTGCCTCTCGGGTGCCAGGGCCAGGGATGTCTCGGATCGTGTCTTCAGGATCCTTAAGGGGGAGGGGGAGCAGCCAGAAGTCGTGGTGCACATTGGTACCAATGACACAGGTAGGAAAAGGGGTGTGGAGGTACTAAACGAGTTTAGGGAGTTAGGCTGGAAGTTAAAAGCCAGGACAGACAGAGTTGTCATCTCTGGTTTGTTGCCGGTGCCACGTGATAGCGAGGCTTGGAATAGGGAGAGAGAGCAGTTGAACACGTGGCTGCAGGAATGGTGTAGGAGGGAGGGCTTCAGGCATTTGGATAATTGGAGCGCATTCTGGGGAAGGTGGGACCTGTACAAGCAGGACGGGTTGCATCTGAACCAGAGGGGCACCAATATCCTGGGAGGGAGGTTTTCTAGTACTCTTCGGGAGGGTTTAAACTAATTTGGCAGGGGAATGGGAACCGGATTTGTAGTCCAGCAACTAAAGTAGCTGATATTCAGGACGCCAAAGCATGTAGTGAGGCAGAGGGGAAGGGAACACTGACAAAGGAGAGTACTTGCAGGCACGGAGATGGGTTCAAGTGTGTATACTTCAACGCAAGAAGCATCAGGAATAAGGTGGGTGAACTTAAGGCATGGATCGGTTCTTGGGTCTACGATGTGGTGGCCATCCCGGAAACTTGGCTAGAAGAGGGGCAGAAATGGTTGTTGGAGGGCCCTGGTTATAGATGTTTCAATCAGATTAGGGAGGGTGGTAAAAGAGGTGGGGTGGGGGGGGGTGGCATTGTTAATTAGATATAGTATAACAGCTGCAGAAAGGCAGTTCGAGGAGTATCACCCTACTGAGTTAGTGTGGGTTGAAGTCAGAAATAGGAAAGGAGCAGTCACCTTGTTAGGAGTTTTCTATAGGCCCCCCAATAGTAGCAGAGATGTGGAGGAACAGATTGGGAAACAGATTTTGGAAAGGTGCAGAAGTCACAGGGTAGTAGTCATGGGTGACTTCAACTTCCCAAATATTGAGTGGACACTCTTTAGATCAAATAGTTTGGATGGGGTGGTGTTTGTGCAGTGTGTCCAGGAAGCTTTTCTAACACAGTATGTAGATTGTCTGACCAGAGGGGAGGCCATATTGGATTTGGTACTTGGTAATGAACCAGGGCAAGTGATAGATTTGTTAGTGGGGGAGCATTTTGGAGATAGTGACCACAATTCTGTGACTTTCACTTTAGTAACGGAGAGGAATAGGTGCGTGCAACAGGGCAAGGTTTACAATTGGGGGAAGGGTAAATACCATGTTGTCAAGAGACAAGAATTGAAGTGCATAAGTTGGCAACATTAGGCTGTCAGGGAAGGACACAAGTGAAATGTGGAACTTGTTGAAGGAACAGGTACTACGTGTCCTTGATATGTATGTCCCTGTCAGGCAGGGAAGAGATGGTCGAGTGAGGGAACCATGGTTGACAAGAGAGGTTGAATGTCTTGTTACGAGGAAAAGGAGACTTATGTAAGGCAGCAGAAACAAAGTTCAGACAGGGCGCTGGAGGGGAACAAGATAGCCAGGAGGGAACTGAAGAAAGGGATTAGGAGAGCTATGAGAGGGCATGAACAATCTTTGGCAGGTAGGATCAAGGAAAACCCCAAAGCCTTTTACACATATGTGAGAAATATGCGATAACTAGAGCGAGGTTAGGTCCGATCAAGGACAGTAGCGGGAGATTGTGTATTGAGTCTGAAGAGATAGGAGAGGTCTTGAACGAGCACTTTTCTTCAGTATTTACAAATGAGAGGGGCCATATTGTTGGAGAGGACAGTGTGAAACAGACTGGTAAGCTCGAGGAAATACTTGTTAGGAAGGAAGATGTGTTGGGCATTTTGAAAAACATGAGGATAGATAAGTCCCCCGGGCCTGACGGGATATATCCAAGGATTCTATGGGAAGCAAGAGGTGAAATTGCAGAGCCGTTGGCAATTATCTTTTCGTCCTCACTGTCAACAGGGGTGGTACCAGGGGCTTGGAGAGTGGCGTATATCGTGCCCCTGTTCAAAAAAGGGACTAGGGATAACCCTGGGAATTACAGGCCAGTTAGTCTTACTTCGGTGGTAGGCAAAGTAATGGAAAGGGTACTGAAGGATAGGATTTTTGAGAATCTGGAAAGACACTGCTTGATTAGGGATAGTCAGCACGGATTTGTGAGGGGTAGGTCTTGCCTTACAAGTCTTATTGAATTCTTTGAGGAGGTGACCAAACATGTGGATGAAGGTAAAGCAGTGGATATAGTGTACATGGATTTTAGTAAGGCATTTGATAAGGTTCCCCATGGTCGGCTTATGCAGAAAGTAAGGAGGCATGGGATAGTGGGAAATTTGGCCAGCTGGATAACGAACTGGCTAACCGATACAAGTCAGAGAGTAGTGGTGGAATGCAAATATTCAGCCTGGAGCTCAGTTACCAGTGGCGTACCGCTGGGATCAGTTCTGGGTCCTCTGCTGTTTGTGATTTTCATGAATGACTTGGATGAGGGAGTTGAAGGGTGGATCAGTAAATTTGCAGACGATACGAAGATTGGTGGAGTTGTGGATAGTGTGGAGGGCTGTTGTCGGCTGCAAAGAGACATAGATAGGATGCAGAGCTGGGCTGCGAAGTGGCAGATGGAGTTTAACCCTGAAAAGTGTGAGGTTGTCCATTTTCGAAGGACAAATATGAATACAGGGTTAACGGTAGAGTTCTTGGCAATGTGGAGGAGCAGAGAGATCTTGGGGTCTATGTTCATACATCTTTGAAAGTTGCCACTCAAGTGGATAGAGCTGTGAAGAAGGCCTATGGTATGCTCGCGTTCATTAACAGAGGGATTGAATTTACGAGCCATGAGGTGATGATGCAGCTGGACAGAACCTGGGTGAGGCCACATTTGGAGTACTGTGTACAGCTCTGGTCGCCTCATTTTAGGAAGGATGTGGACGCTTTGGAAAAGGTGCAAAGGAGATTTACCAGGATGTTGCCTGGAATGGAGAGTAGGTCTTACGAGGAAAGTTTGAGGGTGCTTGGCCTTTTCTCATTAGAACGGAGAGGGATGAGGGGCGACTTGATAGAGGTTTATAAGATGCTCAGGGGAATAGATAGAGTAGACAGTCAGAGATTTTTTTCCCCGGGTGGAACAAAACATTAACAAGGGGACATAAATTTAAGGTGAATGGTGGAAGATATAGGGGGGATGTCAGAGGTAGGTTCTTTACCCAGAGAGTAGTGGGGGCATGGAATGCATTGCTTGTGGAAGTAGTTGAGTCGGAAACATTAGGGACCTTCAAGCAGCTATTAGATAGGTACATGGATTACGGTAGAATGATATAGTGTAGATTAATTTGTTCTTAAGGACAGCACGGTAGCATTGTGGATAGCACAATTGCTTCACAGCTCCAGGGTCCCAGGTTCGATTCCAGCTTGGGTCACTCTCTGTGCGTAGTCTCCACGTCCTCCCCTTGTGTGCGTGGGTTTCGTCCGGGTGCTCCGGTTTCCTCCCACAGTCCAAAGATGTGCAGGCTGGTGGATTGGTCGTGATAAATTGCCCTTAGTGTCCAAAATTGCCCTTAGTGTTGGGTGGGGTTGCTGGGTTGTGGGGATAGGGTGGAGGTGTTGACCTTGGGTAGGGTGCTCTTTCCAGAAGCTGGTGCAGACTCAAAGGGCCGAATGGCCTCCTTCTGCACTGTAAATTTATGATAATCTATGATTAATCTAGGACAAAGGTTCGGCACAACATCGTGGGCCGAAGGGCCTGTTCTGTGCTGTATTTTTCTATGTTCTATGTTCCCCGGAAGCATCCATTTTAACCCAACCCTTTTAACTGTTTTCTTTATTATTTTCCCCCCAGCCAAACTCCAACTAATCAAAGAGCCCAAACAGGAAACATTCAGGTAAACCACGCAAAAAGCACGCAAAAAACCCACACCCCTACCACCTTCCAATACCTTAAAAAGCTCGAAAAAAGAAACGATAAAAACGGACCCAAACATGCAGGCAATTTTCAAAACGGGAGAGACACCATATATACTTAAACGTTCTATCATGAGTCCAAACGTCCTCAGCTCAGGGCCAGCCCTTGCTGCTTAATGAAGTCCATCGCCTCTTCGGCGTCCTTGAAATAGTGGTGCTGACCCTCATACGTAACCCTCAGTCACACCGGAACAAGCAGCCCGAATTTCACCTTATTTTTATACAGTATCTCCTTCACCTGCCTGTAGCCTCCCCTCCTCCTGGCCATCTCAGCGCTCAAATCTTGGTAAACAGGCAGGGTGGTATTGTCCCAAGTACAGCTGTGTGTGCTCTTTGCACATTGCAGCACCTGCTCCTTGTCCAGTTACCTGTGAAAGCGTACCACCATCGCACGTGGGGGACCCCCTCGTCGCGGCTGCCTCACCTGAACTCTGTGTGCCCTGTCCACCACCGGCGGGCGTGGGAACACCTCGTTCCCCATCAACTTCTGAAATATACCCTCCACATACACGGCAGCGTCTAGCCCCTCTGCCCCCTCCGGGAGGCCCATGATTCTCATGTTCTGCCAGCGAGATCTGTTGTCCAGGTCCTCCAGCCTTTCCAGAAGCACTTTTTGCTGGTCCCTCAGCCTCCAAATCTCCACATCCGCCACTGTTTGAAAGTCAGCCTGTTCCTCCTCTGACTTCTCCAACTGCTGGAGCTTCTCAGCCTGATCATCCAGGTTTTTTTCCATCTGGTCAATCGACTTCTGTAGCGGCCCAAGTTGTCACGCTTCAGAGCCAAAAAGCCCTCCTGCATAGTCTGCAGAAGCTGCTCCATTGTGGGCTGGGCTGTCGGCGCCTTGCTCTGAACACCAGCCATGCTGGTCTCTCTCACAGCCTCCACTGTGCCCTTACTCAACCACTTCTTCTGCTGTTTACGGTCCCTCCGGCTTCTTAGGTCCATACAATTCTGTATGGGTCCTGTGCCTGAGTACTATTGCTTTCCACGCTCAAAAGCGCTATACAGTTGGGGGAAAAGGTCCAAAAGTCCGACCGAAACGGGAGCCATCAAATGTGCGACCTACTCCCTCATAGCCGCCACCGGAACCATTTATCTTCTTCTTAAATTATTCCAAAACAATACTAAATGATCCCAAGGTTCTTACTACCACCCGAGCCGATGAACTCAGTTGAGCTGCGGGTCCGATTCTCCGAGTCCGTAAAGGTGGTTCTCGCACGCTGCTTCCTTCCCTCTCTGGTTGGTCTTACCGTTTTCTCTGCTGCCTCTGCGGGCCTTTGTTGAGGAGGGTCCTGGGTGTCGATTTTTACACCCCTCTTTGTGCCTTTCCAGAGATTTCTCTGGCCCTTAGCAATGAGGTCTTGGGGTAGGGACTGCAACACCGAATGGAGTTGTCGATTGCAACTCTGCAGGACACCAAGAACATCCCTCCAAGTGTATCTCTCGGTGTATTGTTTGCACGTAATCTCTCTCCGTATATGATACTGGCAGTTAAACTGGACGCCAGAAGGTCTACCTTTATCTGGGCCACCCAAAACAATCGATCAGAATGAATTGGACTAATTATCTCCTGATGGGTGATTGACAGGGCAGGTCCAGACATGTCCTGATGGTTTGTCTGTGTTCAGTGTATTAGAACTTGGCCAAGTTCAAATTTCATCAGGCCAGTCCTGGAGATGCCCAATTTTTAATTTCAGGAGGTTGATTTTATTGGGCCTAAAATCCAGGCTGCTGTTCATTTCACCATAGATATTTCTATTTCTGCTTGACCATGCTTAGCTTCAGTAAGCATATGTGTGCATTTCAATGATGCCAAGTGCTTTTGGAAAACTGTCAATAATCAAAACAAACTGTCTTGGTGTCTGAATCTCTGCTACTGTAGCTTGGTGCCAAAATGTGCTTAGCAACGCCTCAATGACTTTTCGGATGTTTATGAAGCACTAAAGAAAGATTTATTCTTGTTATACCTGCAGTAACAGTTTGAAGGAACACTGAAGCATAAAAACCCAAGGGCTGTGGCCATTTTATGTGGCACAATTCGGCTGCGCTGACAGTGGATCTTGCCCAGCACATTTTCACAAAGTGGAACCTGGCACCCATCTTCCAGCTGTTTCCTGCATTGGTCTGCGAATCATACCCAGTTAGTTACTCTCAAAACAATAGATACATTACTATGGGTGTCTTATAATAATAATAATAATCTTTATTGTCATAAGTAGGCTTACATCAACACTGCAATGAAGTTACTAGCCCCTAGTCGCCATATTCCGGCGCCTGTTCGGGTACACTGAGGGAGAATTCAGAGTGTCCAATTCACCTAACAGCACTTCTTTCGGGACTTGTGGGAGGAAACCAGAGCACCCGGAGGAAGCCCACACAGACACGGGGAGAACGTGCAGACTCCGCACAGACAGTGGCGCAAGCCAGGAATCAGACCTGGGACCCTGGAGCTGTGAAGCAACAGTGCTAACCACTGTGCTACCATGTCAGGTTCACAGGATTTTGTGCAGTTTCTGTTCTCTTTCAGCCATCTTGCCTTTGCACAAATAGGCAAACATTGAAAATTATTAGAAAAACATTTGTGTGCCAGCCATGACTCAGTTAGTACCTCTGCACTGGAAGGCTGAGTGTTCAAGTCCAACCTAAAAGACTTGGGCACCAAAATCTAGACTGTGACTCGAGTGCAGTGCTGAGGAAATTCTGTTCTGTTGTGCTACCTTTTGGACGAGACATTAAACTGAGGCCCAGTCTGGCTTCTCTGGAAGCCGTAAAAGATGATGGGCGCGATTCGCCGGCCTCATTGCGCTCTCACTCAAGCAAAACGAGGCCGTGATAATAGGAGCGGCCTAAAACGAGAACTGCGACTGCTGTCTCACTTGAGCAGCTGTGTGGTGCTGATCAGATATGCCCTGAAGCCTGACCACTAATATTTCCTACCGAGGTGTTTGCACCTGTGCTAGTAAAGTGTGGGGATGACAGCTGTGATGCCTCGATCATGTCTTCCTCGGAACTCTCCTCCAAGGTGTCCTCTTCGGAGGCAGGAGAGGGTGCCACCCAGGATGGGCCAGCGCAGTTGGCTGGAGGACCTGCGGGTGAATGGACATGTGGTCAGTGGGAGGGTTGTACTCACGTTTGACAGGTCCTCCGGGTGGAGCCCAGTGATTCCGCACCTCTGTGGCGCCTGACAGCCTCCACGTTAGTGACCCCTCTGTCCTCGGCCACCCCAGTCACCTCTAGGGCCTGCTCATCAAAGGAGGTGAGGATTCTTATGTCTGGCACTCCTCCACCAGTCTGGGCCCTCTCCCTGTGATTGTGGGAGAGCTTTTCCTGAGAAGATCCAGAGAGGGCATCGTTAGCCACACACGCGGTTCACAGTGGTGGGGTTAAAGGAAGGGTTGGGGGTTTTAAGGGAGAGGGAGGTGAAGGGAGGGTGGAGAGCTGCATGGAGAGTTGGGGATGAATGCTCACGTAGGGGCAGAAAGGTCTCGTGGGTCGTGGGATGGGGGGGCGGGGGGGGGGCGCCGATGTCAACTCATTCATGCTGTCTGGTGTAGATCGTTGACCTTTTTCCGGCACTGGAGGCCTGTCCTCCTGGTCACAGTCCCACCGCTCACAGCCACCACCATCTTGTCCCAGGCAGCAACTGGCTGCCCTGTGGCTGACCCTACGGAACCTTCAGGGGAATAGGCCATCCCTCCTGGCTCCACTGCGTCTAGGAGCCTGGCCAGATCTGCATCGCCGAATCTTGGGGCCAATCTCCTGGGTGCCGTTGTTGCGAGTGGGCTGGCGTTGGCTGAGCAAGAGCTGTTTAAGTGCTGCTCGACCTTGTTCGCAGCAGGCTGGGGAGCACGGTGCCGGCGAATCGGCTGGCGAGCCTGTATTTACGGCGAGTAGCACGAGAGGCCTCGTTAAGTGGACCAATTAATGTTGAATAGCATTGCCGGACTTGCTGGGTTAAGACCCAGGAAGCTCGCAGCAGTTCCTGCTCGCTACGACACTTAGAAATCTTTCCAGAGAATCTCGCCTCATGTGGTGCCATTCCCAAAGCCTGTCCACCAACTTCAAGCACAAGTTAGAAGTGTAATGGAATACTCTCTATTACCATGGATTTACAAACCAGGAGCCATAAGGCCAAAAGATATAGGAACAGAATTTGGCTATTCAGGGAGTCTGCTCTGCCATTCGATCATGGCTGATATGTTTCTCATCCCCATTCTCCTGTCTTCTCCCTGTAACCCCTGATACCCTTATCAATCAAGAACGTATCTATCTCATTCTCAAAGACACTCAGTAACTTGGCCTCCACAGCGTTCTGCGGTAATGAGTTCCAAGGTTTCACCACCCTGTGGCTGAAGAATTTCCTCCTCATCTCAGTTTTAAAGGATCGTCCCTTCAATCTGATGCTGTGCTCTCGGGTTCTAGATTTGCCAACTAGTGGAAATGTCCACTCTATCTAGGCCTCTCAGTATTCTGTAAGTTTCAATAAGATCCCCCTCATCCTTCTAAACTCCATTGAGTACAGACCCAGAGTCCTCAACCGCTCCTCATATGACAGGTCTTTCATTCCTGGGATCATTCGTGTGCACCTCCTCTGGACTCCTCCAAGGCCAGCACATCCTTCCTTAGATACGGGGCCCAAAATTGCTCACAATATTCCAAATAGGATCTGGCCAGAGCCTTATACAGCTTCAGCAATACATCCCTGTTCTTGTATTCTAGTCCTCTCAAAATGAATGGCATGGATCTGAACAGGAAGAATAACCTGGGCAGCAGGTATTCATCTTGATCGTCTGCACCCTCCCCCGAAAGGGAGAGTGGAAGTGTGTCCCACCTCTGCAGGTCCTTCTTTACTTCCTCTACCAGGCTTTTCTGGTTCCATTTGTGGATCTGTGTCCAGTCATGAGCAATTTGGATCCCCAGGTAGCGGAACTTGTTTTGGGCTTGTTTGAACGGCAGTCCCTTCAGCTCTGCCCTTCTCACTTGTGGATTCACCGGGAAGATTTCATTTTTGCTGAGTTTGTCACCCAAGAAGGCTCCGAACTTCTTCAGGAGCCTCATGTTCCCCTGCATGTTGCTTTGGCGGTCCGAGATATAGAGGAGCAGGTCATCTGCATAGAGTGAGACTGTGCTCTCTATTCCCTCTCTGCATCCCCTTCCAATTTTTTGCCATTTTGAGGGTGATCGCTCGTGGCTCGATTGCCCCTGGAAGTATTTAGAGCTGGTGGTGTTTTACGGCACGCTTGCAGATGTTTCACCCATAAAGTGAACCCTATTCCAAGACCAAGCTGCTCCATTACCTCTCTGAGGTACTTCCACTCGACTCTGTCGAACGCATTTTCTGCGTCCAGGGAGATGGTCACCTCTGGTTCAGAACCATTTTTAAAATCTCCAGTTGGGAGCCACCCTGCTAACTTAAAAGTTATCTAACGGGAGCGGTTTTGAAGGGTTCACTACAGTTCATTATAATAGATTTTTAGGTAATGAGCTTCGCATTCTTGTTTTGTTTCGGTGTGTTAGCCGTAGACTTCAGTAGTTTTTGTTTGCCTTCTATTTGTATTTGCACTTGGGTGTGGTTGTATTCAAGGCCAATGGCATTGCGGGGAGGGTTGTATTCAAGGGCGATGTCATGGAGGATGGGGGGGGGGGGGCGGGGGGGCTAGTTTGCTGACGGTGTCTGCTGATTACTCTTTGTCCAGTCTTTTGACTTGGTTGGATGACCACCTTGGGTGGACCTGTTTGCTGTACCTTGTAAGTATTCTTTGGGTAATCTTGGTGGAAATGGCTGACTCCCGATTGAGGGGGGAGCTTGGTCATCTGGAACGTTAGGGGTTTGAATGGCCCAGTGAAAAGATCGAGGGTTTAAACTCTGATGTGGGTGTTTTTGTAAGAGACCCATTTGCGGGTCAGAGACCAAACCAGGCTGTGAAAGGAGTGAGTAGGACAGGTCTTTCATTCAGATTTCGATGGTAGGCCAGGGATGCAGCGATGTTAATCAATAAAAGGGTCTGGTTTTCTGCCTCTAAGATATTGGCTGACCCTAACAGCAGACACGTTATTGTCTGTGGCTCCATGGTGAGCATCCGAGTTTTTATGATTAACATTTACGCCCCCAAACTGGGATGATGTGAATATTGTTAATACCCTGCTGGCCTCCTTCCCCGATTGAGACTCACTTCAGCTCATTTTGGGGGGGGGGACCTGAACTGTGTTTTGGACCCAAGTTTGGATCGTTCCAAGCTTAAATCTCTTGCTCCATCGGGGGTGGTCAGGGCTTTGTTGTCTTTCATGGTGTAGATGGGAGGGCGGGGGGAAAGTAGACTCTTGGTGCTTTGTGCACCCAAGATAACAAAGATTTTATTTCACATGTTCATCAGGTGTATTCGTGGATTGATTTTTTTTGTTGTAGGTAGGTCTCTCCTCTCTGTGGGGGCAGCTGAATACTCAGCAATTGTAATTTTGGACCATGCCCCACACTTCGTTGACTCGGCGCTGGAGTCTGGCCATGGAGGCTAGACACAACACTATTAACGGATGAGACGTTTTGTGAGTGCATGTCCACTGCTATAGAGGACTATATTAAATTTAACAAAACAGTCAATCTAACTTCCAAGCTGTGGGAGACCCTGAAGGTGGTTCCGAGGGGGAAACAATCTCCTGTAAAGTGCATTTGGTGAGGAGAGCGAGGGTGGAACAGCAGAGGCTGGTGGACTCTATTGTTGAGGTGGACCACCACCACTAGTACTCGTTTGATCCCACCCTGGAGTTGCTGGCAAGTAGGAAAAAGCTGCAAACACAGTTTGAACTGTTGTCAGCTTGCAGCTCGTTGCGACATTCATGGGGCACGTTTTATGAATATGAGGAGTCTTTTGACTCACCACCTTAAACGGCAGGCCGCCTCTCGGGAGACCACACATTATGCAATTCAAGCGGTGGCCTTGTTTCCGCCCGTCCTCGGCTCAATGCGGCTTTTGAATCTTTCTACAATGATCTTTATAGATCGGAGCCTCTTACGGATGGATTGGTCATGTCTGACCTTTTAGGTGACCTATGCATCCCAACTGTTGAGGTGGAGAGGAGCAGTGAGTTGGAATTCCCATTACACGCTGATGAAATTTTAAAATCCATTGGATTGATGCAATGTGGCAAAGCCACTTCCGATTGAATTTTACAAGAAATTCTCAGAGCATCTTGTGACTAATTCTCGACATATCCAATGACTCCTTATCCCGGGGATTGTTGCCGACTACCCTCATACAGGCCTCTATCACTTTGATTCTAAAGAAGGACAAAGACTCGACAGAGTTGGTCTGTACCGTTCTATCTCACTGTTGAACGCAGGCTTCAAGCTACTTTCTAAGGTGTTGGCGCTTCGGCTGGAGCCTTGCCTCCCAAATATAATCTCAGAGAACCAGACGGGCTTCGTGCAGGGTCAGCAATTGTCAGCCAATATACGTTGCCTTTTAAATGTTGTCCCTTTCCCCTCATCGGTGCTGGAACTGGAGATAATTGTTTCTCTGGATACCCAAAAGGCATTTGATAGCGTGGGGTGGGAGTATTTATGGGAGTATTTATTTGAGATTCTTGAGTGGTTAGGTTTTAGCCACAAATTTATTTCTTGGATTCGGCGACTGTATCAGGCCCCCACTGCACGTGTTTGCACGAACATCCTGAACTCCAGTTATTTTCCATTGAACAGGGGCACGAGGCAGGGCGGCCTATTGTTGCCACTCTTGTTTGCTTAGCAATAGAGCTGCTCGATCTATGGCCATATCCATATGTTATGCTTTTTAATTTAGCCCCTAACTGCTCATATTCCTTCAGCAGAATCTGTGTCCTTGTTCTACCTATTCCGTTGGTACCTATGTGGACCACAAGAACTGGATCTTTACCCTCCCACTCTTCCTCTGCAGCACAGATGAGGTATCCCGATTCCGAGCACCAAGTGGCAACACAACCTTTGGGACCCTCAATCCTAGTCACAGAGAACAGTGTCTATGCCCCTAATTATACTATCCCTGATCACGACTACATTTCCTTTCTCTCCCCCTACTTGAATGGCTCCCTATAGCACGGTCAGTTTGCTCATTCTCTTCACAGTCCCCACTCTCTTCCACACAGAGAGCAAGGATCTCAAACCTGTTGGACAAGGACATGCGCTGAGGCTCCTGCAACCCTACCTCCTGGATCCCTCGACCAACCTCACTCATAATTACACTCTCCTGTACCTGACCACTGGCCAAATTCAGGGTAGTTAATCTTAGGGGTGTGACTGCCTCTTGAAACACAGCATCCAGGTAACTCTCCCCCTCCCTGCTGTGGTGTAGCATCCGAAGCTTGACTCCAGCTCATCAACTCTGAGCCGAAGTTCCTCAAGCAACCAACACCTGCTATAGATGTGTTCACTAGGACCCACAATGGAGTACACCAGCTCCCACGTCATGCAGGTACAACACATTGTCTGGCCCTGCACCTCTATTGTATGTAATGAGTTTTAATTTGTTTTTAAAAAAATTCTGACTGGGCTTCAGGCCTCTACCACTTAGAAGGACAAGGATATTAGATGCATAGGAACAAAACTACCTCCATGTTTACAAGGTGCCATAGCAATATTTCATGACAGGATATCCTCCAGATAAATTTAAACCAGATTTTACTGCAAGTGCCTTAATGTGCAGTAAACTGCAAAGAGAAATGGTGTTTTCTTTTGCTTGTCTTCTGATTTTTGGACTGTGATAATGTATCAGAGAATTGTGAGTAGTATGTTATGTTAAGCCATATTACTTCTGTACACAGGTTATTTTGCTAGCAGAAACCTTGGCACTGAAACATAAATTGCTGGAATGCTATTAGATGTTAAGTTAGCCGAGCCCTTTTGCAGCACTCTTTAATTCAAAGCATGTAATGCTCCCACCGAATATTTAGAAATGATGAGCTGGCTTGGGCAATATGCCTAGATTGTGATGGCAGGGTGATCAGGTTAACAGATCATTCTGAGAATGCTAATGATCTGATCCTGAAGTTAATATAGATGCAGAGGTAAAGAAGAGTGTGCTCTGATGGAAATGAGTGTTTAAATTGTATTAGTGGTTTTCTTAGCTATTTCAGTCAGGCTTAAATAAAGCAGAGTTATTCAGCAGGAAACCATTGCAATACTCTTCTGGATCATTGCTGGAAATAAAATTGGGTCTACGCATGCCAGAATTCACTGTTTTGTTCCAGGTTACTATCTCTAGGTTAACTTTCAATAGGTGACGGCACAGTGGTCGGCACTGCAGCCTCACAGCGCCAAAGACGTGGTTCAATTCCGGCCTTGGGTGACTGTGTGGAGTTTGTACGTTCTCCCCGTGTCCGCGTGAGTTTCCTCCGGGTGCTCCGGTTTCCTCCCACGGTCCAAAGATGTGCAGGTTAGGTGGACTGGCTATGCTTAAGTGCCCCTTAGTGTCCAAAAGGTTAGGTTTGGTGACTGGGATAGGGTGGGAGCTCTTTTGGAGGATCAGTGCAGACTCGATGGCCTGAATGGCCTCATTCTGCACTGTAGGGATTCTATATGAGGAAAGTGTCGGGTTAATTACATATTTGACTAGATTACTAAGTGAAGAACTGAATTCTCTTTATTATGCATATTAAAATGTAATATGCACCAGATGGTATACAAGTGCTAGTCTGTTCTCTCAAACAGTTATGACAGCTTTAATAGTATTGAAGTGTTATTTACTTTGAATAATTCACAATTCTACTTTTGATTTTATCATCTATATGTTTGCCTTGGGTGCTCATTACTCGGTCTGTGAAACGACTGCTGTCTTCACGTGAATCTGATTCAACACCCATCTGTACATCTACCAAATCTGCCACTGAGATAACAATTTCCTATCCTCGCACATTAGGAAAACGATCTTTTACATGAATTCTGGCCCTAAATCCTGGGTGTTATAACCCCCAAGATTGATCTTCCGTGGGTTTCGTGGAGTACCAGTTCCCCTACTGAGCTGGCAGACGCGCGCCCAATAGGGGCTCACTAGCGGCAGTTCAAATACTGTGTCTCAGACCAGGACAGGCATTCCCGATGGTCCCGAGCTGGGACGCTAGTTGTGGATGCCACGACTGCGGCTTAATTTCTGTTCAAGAATAAATCTTTTTTTCATTTAGCCTGCCCTCTGCTGGAATTATTACATTGGCGATGAGGATCAGGCATGGGATGCCAAGCAGTATTTAAAGTGGACCTACATGGACCACAAGGACTGGATCTTTACCCTCCCACTCTAAGTTCCTCTGCAGCACCGATGAGATATCCCGATTCCGAGCACTAACCTTTGGGACCCTCGATCCTAGTCACAGGGAACAGTATATTTGCCCCTAATTATACTATCTCCAATCACGACTACATTTCTTTTCTCTCCCCCTACTTGAATGGCTCCCTCTACCACGGTCAGTTTGCTCATTCTCTCCACAGTCCCCACTCTCATCCACACAGAGAGCAAGGATCTCAAATCTGTTGGATAAGGACATGCGCTGAGGCTCCTGCAACCCTACCTCCTGGATCCCTCTACCTACCTCACTCATAGTTACACTCTCCTGTACCTGACCACTGACCAGAAATGCCCTTCTTTGGCAAACACGAGTCATATGATGAAAACAGAGAAGACTGGACCAAGTATGCTGAGCTTATGCGCTGTTTCTTTTGTGTCAATTGCATTGAAGAGGATGAGAAGCAGAAGGTAATCCTCCTGACTGCATGCATTTAGCACCATAAAAACCATAATTTACCCAGCGGCCCCTGACTCTAAAGCTTTCCAAGAGCTCATAGACATGGTGCAAAATCATTATGTCCCAAAGCTGCCAATAATCCTTCAATGTTACCCTTTGAATAGGACTGGGAGATCCCCACGGGAGAGTGTTACGTAATTCCTTGGTAGATTGCAGACATTGGTAGAGTACTGCGAATTCGGTCCATCCCTGACTGAGATGCTACGCGATAGGCTGGTATGTGGGATTAGCAACCTCACAGCCCAAACAAAATTTCTGGCAGAGCCCAATTTGGATCTGAAAAAGGCCATTGAGATAGCCTTATCCTTGGAGAATGCTGTAAAAGGGGCTCAGGAACTACAAGGGACATCGGACAGTATCATCCTCCCATTGCGGGGAGGGTCCTTGCATAGAAAAGCCTGCATTTCCAGTTAAGGCATCCTTGTGCACTGCTCATTATCATCCCAACATTCTGTAGGGATGCCCTGGTGGTCCAAGGAACAGCTGGATAACTTCATGTGCATCTGGGAAATCTCTCCAAAGGAATACAAGTGTCAGCCACAGGACTGTTGTAAGTGCTGCAGAAGGACACAACCTAGGCAAGGCTGCCAGACACAGATACAAGAGCAGCTGTCTCTGTCTTTGGGGAACAAACATTCTATTGTTTCCAAATGGTTATTCTGCCCGTATGCCTAAGGGATATCAGAGCCAGACTAGCCTTGTATACGGTAGAACCTTGAAAATTATGAGGTCCAATTATAGGACAAATCTTATTGGCAGAGATTGGCTCCTGAAGATCCAACTGACTATAATTCTTAAATTAGTGATTTGTGGATTATATGAGGTTATTAGTAAATACCCCAAAGTCTTCCAAAAGGGTCTCGGTAAAATAAAAGGAGCAAGGGTCAGAATCTATGTTTAACCCAATGCCATACCAAAATACTTCAGAACACGGTCAGTCCCATACTCATTACTTGAGAAGATGGAAACTGAAACTGGGTGGTGGGATAACCTTGGGATACTACATCCAGTGGAGTTTACAGAGTGGGCTGCACCCGTAGTTCCCGTCCTCAACCCTGAAAAGTCAGTCTTCCCTTGCTGGGACTATGGGCTTACTGTCAACAAGGTCTCAAGACTGGACCAGTACCCCATGCTGCGCATAGAGGATTTGTATGCCAAACTGGTGGGTGGCCAAACCTTCATGAAACTGGATATGAGCCATGTCTATCTCCAGCTTGAACTAGATGAACCATCAAGTAAATACATCATGATTAACATCCATAAGGGCTTGTGTGAATGTACATGTCAACCTTTTGGAGTCTCGTTGGCATGTGCCATCTTTCTATTTGTCATGGGGAGTATTCTCCAAGGTCTACTCAAGGGGGCAAAATATTTCAATGGCATATTAATTACAGGGGCTACTAAACAAAAGTATCCAGCAAATTTGGAGGCGGTCATGAGGTGGGTTTCCAACGCAGCCATATAGCTCAAGAAAGAGAAAGACATGTTTCAGGCAGATGAGGTAATTTACCTAGGGTACCAGGTTGATAAGAAAGGCCTACACCCCATGGCCATTAAGGAGGCACCTACCCCACAAAACACAAGAGGGGTGAAATCTTTCTGGGATCAGGAACACTAACTCTAAAAACGGAGCAACGAAGTCCACATGTACCCATACCATGGTCTTCTTGGCCACTCCCATGGATTTAGGAAGGCCTTTGGTTCTCCTAACACAAGGAGCATTGCTTCACCAGTCCCCAATATCCGAGTCAAACTTGGGCCAACAGATGTAGCTACATCTAAATAGATGGAAATGCACCACATGGCCTCTACGTCTTCTCACAGATTCTCATGATAGAGAAACCGGAGCAGAGCTTTTGTATTCACTGCATAGCAAATGTCCTAGCCTCTGACATGGTACAGTCTTTACCAGCAGGCGTTTCAGACGTTCTTGAAATTGAACAGCATCAAGCACATTTAGATGGCACTGTACCACCCATCATCCAATGGTCTGGTAGAATAGATGGTACAGACTTTCGAATGTTGGATGAAGAAACAGCCGACGGGATCCATGGAGACAAGGTTAGCTTAATTCCTGTTCGATTACCGAACCATACACCACAACATGAGTCGCCCCAGTGGAATTACTGATGGGACAGCGACTTTGCACCAGGCTGAGCCTGTTCTTTCCCAATGTTTTTTATAATAATAATCTTTATTAGTGTCGCAAGTAGGCTTACATTAACACAGCAGTGAAGTTACTGTGAAAATCCCCTAGTCGCCACACTCCGGGCCCTGTTCAGATACACAGAGGGAGAATTCAGAATGTCCAGTTCACCTAACAGCATGTCTTTCAGGAATTGTGGGAGGAAACCGGAGCACCCAGAGGAAACCCATGCAGACAAAGGGAGAACGTGCAGACTCCGCACAGGCAGTGACCCAAGCCGGGAATCAAACCCGGATCCCTGGCGCTGTGAAGCAACAGTGCTAACCACTGTGCTAACATGCTGCCCTATTTGGCGGGGAAGGTGGAGTTCAAACAGGAGAGTCAAAAGAGAAATTATACAGGAGTTATATAAAATATAGGAGTTCTAAGTGAGCGTTTAGACAAGGGATGCCATACGCATATGAAACTTCGGGGACGGCTCCAGTTGGATCCCTGGAATTGTATTGGAGAAGACACCTAAAAAGGTAAGATCCAAGAAAATGTCCTTAAAAAGCACCTGGACCACCTCCGGAGCAGGGAGTCTGTTTTAGTTGAAACCACAAGTAGCTCAAATCTTAACAGTTTCACCCAGAGTAAGCTACTGTCAACGTTTTCAGTAGTGCACTGAAGCAGCTTTTGGTGCAATGTGTATTCAAGTTCTGTAATGGGGTTCAATCTGCAATATTCTAATTCAAAAGCATGAATAACAATCAAATTATCAAAAGAGACATTCAGAAGCTTGCTAAAAGTAAATGCAGATGGAAATGATTGAATCTTCTGTGGAACATTGTGGGTCATGGTGAAAAATGCTACTACAGTGAATGTTGAGTGATAGATAATATGGGAAATAAAATTGGATGAATTCATTTGAGTTTCATTTAATTTGAGAATTTAAATGGGTTAAATGAAGTTCATGAGTGAGCTGATTGCATTACTATGTAATAATAGGTTGCTTCTTAAGACAGTGCCTCATTGCATCACTTTTGCTTCTTAAAGTTTTTCAACTTAGCTTCTAAAATTAGAAATCTTTTTAACATGATGCATTCAGTTCTGGGGCGAAATTCTCCGGAAACAGCGCGATGTCCGCCGACTGGAGCCCAAAACGGCGCAAATCAGTCGGGCATCGCGCCGCCCCAAAGGTTCGGAATGCTCCGTATCTTTGGGGGCCGAGCCTCAACCTTAAGGGGCTAGGCCGGCGCCGGACGAATTTCCACCCCGCCAGCTGGCGGAAAAGGCCTTTGGTGCCCCGCCAGCTGGCGCGGAAATGACATCTCCGGGCGGCGCATGCGCGGGAGCATCAGCGGGCGCTGACGGCATTCCCGCGCATGCGCAGTGGAGAGAGTCTCTTCCGCCTCCGCCATGGTGGAGACCGTGGCGAAGACGGAAGGGAAAGAGTGTCCCCACGGCACAGGCCCGCCCGCGGATCGGTGGGCCCCGATCGTGGGCCAGGCCACCGCCAGATCGCCCCGCACCCCCCCCAGGACCCCGGAGCCCGCCCGCGCCGCCTTGTCCCGCCGGTAAGAGAGGTGGTTTAATCTATGCCGGTGGGACAGGCATTTTAGCGGCGGGACTTCGGCCCATCCGGGCCGGAGAATCGCGCCGGGGGGTGCCCGCCAACTGGCGGGCGTGATTCCCGCCCCCGCCGAATATCCGGTGCCGGAGAATCCGGCAACCGGCGGGGGCGGGATTCACGGTAGCCCCCGGCGATTCTCCGACCCGGCGGGGGGGGTCGGAGAATCTCGCTCCTGGTTTTCCAGGATCCATGTGCGGGATTCCCCCCCTACCCGGCGGGACGGGGTGGCGTGAACCACTCCAGCGTTGGGCCGCCCCAAAGGTGCGGAGGATTCCGCACCTTCAGGGGCTAGGCCCGCCCCGGAGTGGCACAGACCCGCTCGCGGATCGGTGGGCCCCGACCGCAGGCCAGGCCACCGTGGGGGCACCTCCTGGGACAAGATCCCCCCGCGACCCCCCAAGAACCTTGGAGCCAGCCCGCACCGCAAGGTCCCGCCGGTAAGGGACCTACTCTAATTTACGCCGGCGGGACTGGCAAAGAACATGCGGGACTTCGGCCCATCGCGGGTCAGAGAATACGGTCGGCCCCGGGGCCCATTGAGTCGCTCCGGACCCCGCCATTCTCCGAGGCGGGCGGCGCAACTCACGCCGGGGCAATTTTTGGGGGGCGGGAGAATTAGGAGGACAGCGGGGGTGGGATTCACGCCGCCCCCCCGGCGATTCTCCCCCCCGGCAGGGGGTCGGAGAATCCCGCCCAATTTGTTTTTTCATTAGCACTGGAACAAACCTGATTGGCTAAAAAATTTGCTTCAATAATTGCTTCACAGCTCCAGGGTCCCAGGTTCGATTTGCGGCTTGGGTCACTGTCTGTGCGGAGTCTGCAAGTTCTCCCTGTATGTGCGTGGGTTTCCTCCGGGTGCTCCGGTTTCCTCCCACAGTCCAAAGATGTGCAGGTTAGGTGGATTGGCCATGTTAAGTTCCCCTTAGAGTTGGGTAGGGTTACTGGGTTGTGGGGATGGGGTGGAGATGTGGACTTGGGTAGGGTGCTCTTTCCAAGAGCCGGTGCAGACTCAATGGGCCAAATGGCCGCCTTCTGCACTGTAAATTCTATGATTCTACGATTCCCTTTGAATTTCCATGGGGGTCATTTCCAACTTTGTCATCTGGGAAGTACCTGCTTTATATGATGAAGGTAGTGCAGTGGATGTGGTGTTCATGGATTTTAGCAAGGCGTTTGACAAAGTCCCATATGGCAGATTGGTCAAAAAAGAGAAAGCCCAAGGGATACAGGGCAATGTGGCAAACTGGATAAAAAGTTGGCTTAGTAACAGGAAACAAAGAATAATGGTCGATGGCTGCCCTTACAATTGGAAAGTTGTTTCAAGTGGTGTTCCACAGGCTCGGTGTTGGGAGCCTTCCTGTTTATATATTAACGATTTGGACGTGAATGTGGGAAGGATGATAGGGAAATTTGCAGATGACACAATGATTGGCTGATTGGTGGACAGTGTAGAGGACAGCTATAATCTTAAAAGCGATATGGATGGATTGGTGGAGTGGCTTTAAAGTGGCAGAATGAATTTAACACAGAGAAGTGTGAGGTCATGCATTTAGGGAGGTCGAACAGTTGTAGGGAGTACACAATAAATGGGGATATACTAAGAGGGGTAGGTGAAGTGAGAGATCCTGGCGTACAGGTACACATGTCCCTAAAGGCAGCAGTTCAAGTAGACATGGTTGTTAAGAAAACATATGGAATGCTCTCCTTCATTGGCAGAAGTAGAGAATATACAAGTAAGGATATAATGTTAGAATTGCATAAAACACTGGTGAGGCCACAACTGGAATATTGTGTGCAGTTCTTGTTACCACATTACAGGAAGGACGTTATTGCTCTGGAGAAAGTGCAGAGGAGGTTTACAAGAATGCTGCCAGGGCCAGAAAAGTGAGGCTACGAGGAGAGATTGGATAGGTTGGGGTTATTTTCCTTGGAACAAAGAAAGACTTAATTGAGATGTACAAAATTATGAGGGGAAGAGATGGGGTGGACAGGATAAAATTGTTTCCCCTGGTGGAGAATTCTAGAACCAAGGGCCATAGATTCAAAATAGGTGGCAGAAGGTGTCGAGGGGTCATGACGGTCACAGGGGCAGCAGATGGAAACACTACCAGCTGCAAGTTCCCCTCCAAGCCACATACCATCCTGACTTGGAAATATATCACCGTTCCTTCATTGTCGCTGGGTCAAAATCCTGGAGCTCACTCCCACGTGCACAATGGGTATATCAACACGACAGGGAGTGCAGCGATTCAAAAAGTTGGCTCACCACTGTAATGATATGCATATAGTCAGGTTAGTGAAGGGTTCATTATTACGTCTGTGTAATTCAAACACTAGAGGGCACCACCACTTCTCTGTATATAAATCAGACCCAGGGGGAATTATGGGTGTTAGGGAAAGAGAAAGCATGAGAACAGCATTAGGAGAAGATTAGATTAGACCAGAGTTAACACAAGGTTAGATCATAGTGTAGTTAGTGACTACTTAGATTATTGAGTACTGCTAGACAGATCCAGTATTAATCAATTATTAACTGTAGCTCAGTAGAGAGTGCAAACATCATTTACTTAATAGTTTTAATAATAAATTAGTTTTGTTTCACACTTATGATTGTTGGATTCTTTGTCAACAACACATTGGATCATTCTGGATTTAAAGACAAAGAACACAACGTATTACCACCAAGGGTAATATAACAACCACCACATTCGCAAGATTAATTAGGGATTGTGCAATAAACACTGGCCTAGCCAGGGACGCCCACATATCATAAACAAATGAAAAAAATGTATTATTCTGCATTGTTGCAGAATTTTTTTCTTCAAAAAGTCAAACTGTCAGTAATTGCTGAATTAGCAGCATGGGCGGATTCTCCCTTCTGACCGGAGAGTTTAACGACGGCGTCATCAGATCACAAAATGTAGCGATCCTCCTCCCTACAGGGCGCCAGCACAGCACTCGAGTGACTCGCGCCGCTCCAGCTGCCGATACCGGCGTCAAACGTGCGCCGCAGGTCTGCGCATGCGCGCTGCGACCGGCACAAACTCATGCATGCGCGGTAGCTTCCTTCTCCGCGCCGGCCCTGAGGCAACATGGTGCAGGGCTACAGGGCCGGCGCGGAGTAAAAGAGGCCCCCCACCAGGAGAGGCCGGCCCGCCGATCGGTAGGGCCCGATCACGGGCCAGGCCACGGTGGAGGCCCCCCCCCCCCCCCAGGGATCGGATCCCCCCTCTTCCCCACCAGGCCGCCCCCCCCACAGGATGGACGCCGAGGTCCCGCAGGGTAAGACCACATGTGAACGGCGCCGGCGGGACTTGGGCTTTCTTGGCGGCCACTCGGCCCATCCCGGGCCGAGAATCACAGGGGGGGCCGCATAGAGCAGCCCCCAACCGCGCTGCGCCAACTGCACCGGCGCCGATTCTCTGGTGACCGGTGAATCGGCGGACCGGCGTTCGGGCGGTGTCGTGCGAATCACGCCCAGCCCAGCGATTCTCTGACACGGCCCCGGGGTGAGAGAATACCGCCCATGATCTTTTCTGTTCCTTACATATTTTATATACCTCGTCCTGCTTGCAGCTTGCACTCATTACTGGCACAATATCAGGGAAATTAATATTTGATCAGCTTAAAGCCAAAATTCTTTCTATGACTCCATTTTCATTAATATTGTACAGACTTTTGAAAAGTCCATTAATATTTAGATTGGTAAAATGACAGAATCCTCAAGGTTGGTCTTGTCATCCAAAAAGTAAGTTTCAGGCTATGCAGTTCCTCATATTGTTGGAGAATTTTCTTCCCGTGGCAGTTTGATTTGCTTTAATGTTTTGGTGTTTCTAATAGGCTTCAGACCTTCAAATTGGACTAGGAACAATACTTTGTAAATCATTACAGAGAAAGGCTCAGAATGAAGATTGTTGCATCGTAGTTGGAACTAGTCAGTGCTGCTACATAACAAACCAAGAAAATAGGCTGGCCATAAAAACCCAACAGCATTTGGATGATTGTGAGTCGGAGATATGGACGTGAACAATATTCCAAAGATGTTCTTCAGAATCTTGGTGTTACTTACAGAAACAGGAATTCTCATGACTGAAAACTGTTGGTGCAGTTTACATCAACTAGCTTGGAGGGAATTTTGAGTAACCTGCTGAAATTGTACAAAGTTTGATTAATCAAAGGTTAGAAGGTGAAGGGCCTCCAAAAAGTAAACTAAGGAAGGGAGGACTCAGAAAATGTCCGTGTCGCAGGTAAAGTAGGCTCAAATTAGCAATAGAGATTTGTCACTGAAATTTGCCAGTTATAGAACCATAGAATTGCTACAGTGTGGAAGGAGGCTATTCGAGTCTGCACCTCTAAAAGAGCACCCTACCTATGCCCACTCCCCCACCCGATCCCTGTAACCCCACCTAACCATCTTTGGACACTAAGTGGCAATTTAGCAGAGCCAATACACCTAACCTGCACATGTTTAAACTGTGGGTGGAAACCAGAGCAGCCGGAGGAAACCCATGTAAACACAGGGAGAAAGTACAAACTCCAGACAGTCACAAGAGGCCAGAATTGAACAAAGGTTCCTGGTGTTGTGAAGCAGCAGTGCTAACTGTCATGATATTCAAACACATACATCATGATGGACACACCAACAGGCAAATCAGAGCACACAACACCACAACCAATCACACACAAGAACACCAACCACATAAAAAGCACGAGCACGACACCTGGTGGTCAGTAGGTCTGGGGACAAAGACACGGAGAAGAGCTGTTACAAAATCACAAACAGGGAATTCCCACGTGCAGAGTGTCAAGACAAAACTGTACATAGTAAGTTTAAATAAAATAGTGTTGTACCATATACAACCGTGTTGGCTCATCTGTGTGTCAGAACACCCAACACCACATGGTACAGGAGTGGATCGATACCTGCCAACTAACCTGCCATTCTGGACATGGACCGCACCGACAAACTGCAGCCGATGCAAGTCGCGGGGAACCTAGGTACCAATTGGAAGCTCTTCAGGCAGCGATTTGACCTGTACATCCGTGCCACCGAAAAACAGAGTGCCTCGGATGAAACGAAGATTGCAATGCTCCTCTTCTACGCAGGTCAGCACGCCCTCGACGTCTTCAACTCACTGGTGTTCGAAGAAGGCGAAAACCAATCCAAATATGACACGGTCATCCTCAAACTGGACCAGCACTTTAAAGTTGAAGTAAATGAAAGTTTTGAAAGATACCTCTTTCAGCAACGCCTGCAAGGTAAGGAGGAGCTTTTTCAACCCTTTTTGACGCACCTCCGGATTCTAGCGCAGTCCTGCGGTTACGGCACCACCACAGAGTCCATGATCAGGGACCAGATTGTTTTTGGCGTTGCCTCTAGTGGCCTACGCCAGCAGCTTCTTAAAATAAAAAGCCTCACCTTAGCATCTGCTGTGGAAGCCTGTGTCCTCCACGAAAATGCTACCTGCCGTTTTGCCCGATTTCAGGCGTCCGAGTTGGCACGGAGGGGGTCCCCAGCCGTCGAATCGGCAAGCCAGGCCGCCCACGACGTCGAACGCATCCAGGCCGTCGATTACTTCCCGACCCACGGCCCGGACGACAGCGGCCGCTTCCCGCGCTTTTCGCGGTCTCCCGCGCTGGTGCGCGCCAAAAATAACGGCCACATCGAGGGACGCACTGCGCAGGCGCGCCCACCGCAAGATCGCACTGCGCATGCGCAGTGGCGCAACGAACGCCGTGACGTCATGACGTGCGGCAATTGTGGAGCTCTACATTTAAAAGGGCAATGTCCTGCAAAAAACCGACAGTGCCTCAGATGTGGCAAGATGGGCCACTACGCTGCCCACTGTCGTTCGGCTCAACCCATGGATCCGGCACATCCCCGACAATCTCGCAGACAAGTCAGGACCGTCCAGCCCACGCATCAAGACTTCCAGTTAAGTGATGCAGATGACCAGGATGCCTTCCGCGTTTCCGTCATCGATGTCAACAAGGTCAATGCCATCAATCCAGCCGATGAGTGGTGTGCCACCCTGACGGTCAACCCGACATCGCCCCATGTAAATAGTTCCGTCATATGCACATGCTGTACACGACACACACACACTCTTAGTTGCACTCACGACGCGATCATATTTATTACCACGTAGGCACATATCTTTGTAAAAAGGGGGGATGTCATGATATTCAAACACACACATCATGATGGACACACCAACAGGCAAATCAGAGCACACAACACCACAACCAATCACACACAAGAACACCAACCACATAAAAAGCACGAGCACGACACCTGGTGGTCAGTAGGTCTGGGGACAAAGACACGGAGAAGAGCTGTTACAAAATCACAAACAGGGAATCCCCACGTGCAGAGTGTCAAGACAAAACTGTACATAGTAAGCTTAAATAAAATAGCGTTGTACCATATACAACCGTGTTGGCTCATCTGTGTGTCAGAACACCCAACACCACACTAACCACTGTGCCACCGTGCCACTACAACTGCAGCCACAACTGCAGCCTCAAAGCAGGGTGAGAACTGCATTGCTAGCAGCTGTGAAGGTGACAGTGACAATTAAAGTTCTATGTGTTGGGCTCCAGGCTACAGCTGAAGACATTTGCAACATCTTCCTGTTTGCTTTCTATTGTTTCATAAGTGAACTCATTGAGGCTCTCTATTCAATGAGAGTTGACTACATTTCATTTCCTCCTGCCAGAGAGAAGTGGATGGCATAACCACATGGTTTCATGAAGATTGCAGGCTTCCCCTTAGTGCAGAGTGCCATTGACCACATGTCTGTAGTCTGTGAGGGTTGCACATCACACTGAGATTTGCAACCAAAAGTGATCCACTCACCCAGCTTCCAGCTGTTTTTTGGTCATACACACTAAATCATGGAAGTGAATGCCTGATATCTTGGCAGCTGTCATGATAGAAGCATAGAAAACAGAAGCAGGAGGAAGCCATTCGGACTTTGAGTCTGCTCCTCCATTCATTATGATCATGGCTGATCATCAAGTTCGATATCCTGATCCTGCCTTTTCCCCCTTATCCCTTGATACCTTCAGCCCCAAGAGCTATATCTAATTTCTTCGTGAAATTACACAACCTTTTGGCCTCAACTACTTTCTGTGATAGTGAATTCCTCAGATACACCACTCTGGGTGAAGAAACCTCTCCTCACCTCAATCCTAAAAGGTTTACCCCTTATCCTCAAACTATGACCCCTAGTTCTGGACTCCCCCACCATCAAGAACATTCTTTCTGAATCTACCCTGTCTAATCCTGTTATAATTTTGTAAGTTTCTAAGAGATCCCCGCTCCCTTTTCTGAACTCCAATGAATATAATCCTAACCGACTTAGTCTCTCCTCATATGACACTCCCGCTGTCCCAGGAATCAGCCTGGTAAACCTTCGCTGCACTCCCTCCATAGCAAGAACATCCTTCCTCAGATAAGGACACCAAAGCTGCACACAGTACTCCAGGTGTGGCCTCATCAATGCCCTCTACAGTTACAGTAAAATATTTCTATTCCTATACTCAAATCCTCTCGCTATGAAGACCAACATACCATTTACCTTCTTTACTGCCTGCTGTACCTGCGTGCTTACTTTCAGCGACTGATGCATGAGGACACCAAGGTCTCGCTGAGTATCAACCTCTCTCAATTTATACCCATTCAAATAATAATGATACCTTCGTTCAGTTTGCTGTGCCACCTGTATTCGAACCACCATGACAAACCATAGGCTGATTACTGGATGACAAAGGCTATTCATTGACCACATGGCTGATGACTGCAGTGCACCTCCTGTACTAAAGCCTCCAGCTCTGCATCAGAAAACCTGGGAGCGACCTCTCTTGCTTGCTGCCTCATTTTCTGTTTTTGCTTCACTCCAAATCATCCACAGACAATTCACAGCAACTTTTGTGCAATGAGAGCAGCTTCCCTTTAAAAGGGGTAAGGTGCTTTTAAAAAGTGCAGGCTCATTGTAGCACATGTTGGCCATTCACACTGCTGGCCCCCTTTCTGGCATGCAACCAGTCAGAACATGGGGTTGCGTGCTGCCTGCCTCAATGGGACCATGCGTGGGGTGATTACAATCACTCATCCCACTTCTCGGGCTTAAATGAAAGTATTTCAAATACTGAAAATTACCCTTAAAGGAACAGGACAACATCTGATTCAATAGAAATGATCAATAAACTGGAAGTGTGAATGACTAAAATGATGGACGTAACAGTTTATTATAAGATTTAACTCTTAGTTTCCCATTTAGCATTAGTGAGTGCAAACTCTGTTTTCAGTGCCAGACTTTCTCAGGTGACAACCTCAATGCCGGCACATAAATTGCAGAAAAGCAGGCATTTGGTTCTCAGTACCAGATCAGAACAGCAAAACAAATAACTTGTCAGTAGTAAGAATGTAAAGGCAGCATGGTGGTGCAGTGGTTAGCACTGCTGCCTCATGGCGCTGAGGTCCCAGGTTCGCTCCTGGCCCCGGGTCACTGTCCGAGTGAAGTTTGCACATTCTCCCTGTGTCTGTGTGGGTCTCACCCCCACAACCCAAAGATGTGCAGGGTAGGTGGATTGGCCACGCTAAATTATCCCTCAATTGGAAAAAAAATAATTGGGCACTCTAAATTTCTTTTAAAAAATTAGTAAGAATGCAAAGTCCCAGACAAGTGACCACAAGGAAGCGACGATGGATTAGAAAAACACAATATTTATTCACCTACAAAATACACTCCTACTCCCTGAAGGGCCTCCCGCGCCTGGCCCACACTCAGGCCGGGGTATTTATGTGCCAAGGTCCTCTAGGTTCAGGGTGTAGCTCTGCCCTCTCAACTGGGGAGATCATACTCAGGTGAGGTCACAGGAAACATGATGGTGCAGACCCCGTGGTCTTGGGTCGGGTTATAACACCCGTCACCTCCACCTCTCCCCACACCCCCACTCCCACCCCCCCACCCCCAAGTCCGACACGTTGTTCATCTCCATTGCCTGGAGAGGGAAGTTTCTTCACCCTCTTCGCTCGGGGCTGTCTCTCATGCATCCGGAGGGTTGTAACGGACTGGGGAGCGACATTTTCAGGCCGGAATTCTGAGTGGTTCTGCCATGCTGGGGCCGGCTGGTGCCACCAGATCTGTTGTGACTTTTGTTAACTGAGTCTCTATGTCAGACCCGGGGTTCAGTGACTCAGCCCCCCGCATTTCCAGTCGCGGGGTGTATCTTCCTCACAAACTGTTAATAGCGGCTGTGCTGGAGGCAGAGGCACCACTGGCCATGGGAGCTCTGGGCAGCATTTGAGGGCCTGCTGTGTGCTTCCGCAGAAGTGATCCACATGCCTATTTAACTCCTTTCCTTGTTCACGTACTGAGTGCGAGACCGGTCCTGATAGCTTCACCACTATCCCTGGGATCTATAATGCGCCGTCGGTGAAGTTCAGACGTAGACCGTGTCGCCCGCAGAAAATTCCCTGACTGGCCTGGGTAGCCTTCTGTTGGAGTGCTCCTGCCATTCGTGAACTTTTTCTCCAATGTCAGGCAGATCGAGGCTCAACAGCGTGCACGGCCGATGGCCCATTCGCAGCTCAGAAAGTGCTACTCCGGTAGTGGTGCATGGCGTGGTGCGGTAGTAGAATAATAATCGGGCCAGACGGGTCTCCGGAGAACCGGAGGTCTGTTTCCGCATCTCTAACTTAAATGTCTGTACCGCCAGTTTAGCCAATCCGTTGAAGGACGGGTGGTAAGCTGCAGTCCTTTCATGGCGGACGCCGTTCATTTTCAGGAAATACCCGAATTCCGCACTCATGAAGGCTGTGCCGTTGTCTGACACCAAGCCCTCAGTAAGTCCGTGGGTACTGAAAGTTTGCCGGCGCTTCTCAATTGTGGCTCATGACGTCACGTGGACATGCGATAGACATCCATCCACTTTGAGTGGGCATCTTCGATGAGTAAAAACATTGCTCCTTGGAAAGGTCCCGCAAAGTCCCACATGGAGGCAGGACCATGGTCTGTCCGGACAATCCCATCCTCATCACCAGTGTAAAGTCCCAGGTGAGTGACCACAAGGAAGCGATGATGGATTAGAAAAACACTATTTATTCATCGATAAAATACCCTACTCTAGGTTACGGGTGTAGCTCCGCTCCCTCATCAGGTGAGGCCACGGAGAACCTGATGGTGCAGACCCCATGGCCTCGGGTTGGGGTTTGACAAAGAATTTGATTAGAAATGTGTATGTGTTCATACAATTTGCATAGAATTTGCAAGTAATGTGAGTCTATGAGGAGAATTGCCTTTATATTTGTATTACCTTCAATGCATTAGTTACTGGAAAATGGTCTGCTTTTAACTGAAGCACTAATTGCTGGCACTGCCCACTAGATGCTTTTAAAAATGTCAGGCCTGTTTTGTAATTCGGACTGAACGGCTGGTTTTGTTGCATTAGAGTTGAAGTGATTGAAGAAAGCAAATGGAAAAAAGTTGGCAGCCAACTTGGGCGGCACGGTAGCACAGTGGTTAGCACAGTTGCTTCACAGCTCCAAAGTACCAGGTTCGATTCCCGGCTTGGATCACTATCTGTGCGGAGTCTGCACTTTCTCCCCTTGTCTACGTGGATTTCTCCAGGTGCTCCGGTTTCGTCCCACAGTCCAAAGATGTGCTGGTTAGGTAGATTGGCCATGCTAAATTGTCCTTAGTGTCCAAAATGGTTATGTGGGGTTACTGGGTTACAGGCATAGGGTGGAGGTATGGGTTTAGGTAGGGTGTTCTTTCCAGGGGCCGGTGCAGACTGGATGGGCCGAATGGCCTTCTTCTGCACTGTAAATTCCATGATTCTATGAACCAGGTCAGAAGTACAAAAATACAACAAATCAAGGCATGTCACAGATGTGATCGAAAATTGGATCAAAAAGCGAAGAAAGACAGAGAATGGAGAGATAACAGAAATGTTTGAAAACAGAGAAACTGAACTGAGGCAGCAAGAATTCACTGATCTTGCACTTAGACAGAAAGGATTCCATTCCTGATTACACCTTACCCCAAAAGGATTCAATTTTTAATCATGCACTGAGCACCAACCACCTGAGTAAGGGTGGGAGTTTTCCAGCTCCCAGCTGTTTGTTTCTCGGTGCTGTGTCATTCACTCGTGATGGGATACTGTCTTCCCGCCACTTGTTAATGGGACTTCCCACTGTGGCCGGGGATGTGCTGCCGCCAGGAAAAGTGAATCGTAAATGCCGGTGGATTCTGGCCTACATCTTCTTACCAGACTGGGAATAATTACATTATTATAAATGTCACTGTCCTAAATTAGAAATTATATTTGCAGCCCAGTTGTTGACTCGTTCTTGTACTAAAAAGATGAACTAATAGTTGTAGTGTGCCAATCCATTGTGTAGATGCATTACGACAAGGCTGGTTGATTTCTGTGGAACAGCATTGCCATGAATAAAACAAGTACCCACTATACCATGGATTTGAAATGGAAGTTAAGCCTGAATTCACCACTTATATGGTTGTAAAGATACGTTCAATAGTAAGGAGTCACCATAAGGCAATAATCTAAACATTTTCATAAAACTGAGGTAAAATGGCAGTGTTCAAATAATTTATTCAAATCAATGTTGTTTCCTTTTTGTAATGTAGGATTATTCTCTTTCCAACCTGAAACAACCTGTCATTAGTGCATTATTATAGTTATACAATAAGATTAACCAGTTGGATAAACCTCACCGTGAGATAATTTAGAGTTGAATGCAATTTAATTCAATATATAAAGGATCTTATGTTATCTGCAGCTACAAAGAATCGTGTTCCTTTCAAGACATTCATGCAGGAATATTGAGAGATGGGAATAGTTTAGCAGTAATCCCATCTGAAATTGGGTGGGATTCTGGCTGAGAAACACAGGAAAATTGGGCCAGTGAATCTGGGGAAGACCTGCCTCAATTGCCCTCCGTTGCTCGATTTTCTGGCGTTGCAGGGGAATCTCACTAGAAAAAGAACTCTTCTCTCAATAACTGGCATCTCTCTGTAAGATTTATATGCAATTTTAAAACATTGCTGTACTGTTAGCATGATTGAGGACTAACCAAAAACATGCCTCTGTGCTGAGATACAAAACCAAGCAGAAATACCAGGGCGGCACGGTAGCACAGTGGTTAGGACTGTTGCTTTACAGCGCCAGGGTCCCTGTTCGATTCCTGACTTGGGTCACTGTCTGTAAGGAGTCTGCGCGTTTTCCCCGTGATTGCGTGGGTTTCCTCCGGATGCTCCAGTTTCCTCCCACAAGTCCCGAAAGACGTGCTGTTAGGTGAATTGGACATTCTGAATTCTCCCTCACTGTACCCGAACAGACGCTGGAATGTGGCAACTAGGAGATTTTCACAGTAACTTCATTGCAGTGTTAATGTAAGCGCACTTGTGACAGTAATAAAGATTATTATTACAAAAATCCAGTATAGACCACCTGCAGTGTGTTAGGTTAATGCATGAGGAATCCCTGAACATTTGATTCAATTACAGGAACAACATACAGTATTAAATTCAACATACAGTATTAAATTCAACAGTGTTTAGTATCTGTCAGTTATTGCATCATTCTTCAGTGGCACAGTGTGGGGAAATACTGCATGCAGTCTGGATAACACTTGTAATAGTTCCACTCACTGATCTCCCATGTCATGAATAAATGTTTTCTGCACTGTGAAAGTGAGTCCACCATTATAGAAATATGTCAATGTTTGCAAATCTGGATGTAATACTGTGCATATCCAGCCAATGCGTTTTAATGCAATCTATTCTCTACTTTGATTTTGTTAATATTGTGAGTAAATTGCTTAGAAACTCAATACTAAGATTACAGACAATCTGATAATTCTATTTTCAGAGCTGTTTGCAGAACCTGCAGGTGATTTGTGCAGGTTGCTAGAACAAATACCGAAATAATGTTATCATGTAGTCTTCTCAACATGGGCTTTGCAGATATCAAATACATTCTGCTTGTTTGTCCAATTAATCAGTCTCTCAATCATTTTGATGTACAACACCAGCAATGTGTAAATATAATATAAAATGGTGCTGCGTTGCTCAGTAAGTTGGAATGGGAAATGTGATGCTTTCGGGAACTTGTACAGTGGGTGATATGCCATCAATTAAGACGGAAAACGCAGAGTGAATTAACTATGGCTTTAATTGACTTAACAGAGCTGGCAGCATGCCCCAGAATGAGGCAGTGTGAGAGTGAGAGGTCGGCAACTTATATACCCAGGCCCTAGGGGGAGGAGCCACGGGCAGAGCCAAAACCGTACAACATGTAATATAGTGGCAATACTGTACAACACGTAATACTGTGGCAGCACAACACAACACAGTGGTTTCACCACATTCATCCCCTGTTTAAAAAAGTCCGGCGGGGGTGAAGTGAACAAGTTGCATCAGAGATTGAGTCTGACGGGGGCTTTGATTATCCTCCGTGACTGCCTCAGTTCCGGCTGTGGTGTGGGTATCGAAGTCGGCCGAAGCATTGAGGCCTGCGTGTCCGGGGGCAAGACAGCTTCTGTGTTCTCAGGCGGGTGGGCAGCAACGGGGAAAGGGGGTATAGGGACGGGTCGAGTATTAGTGGAGTGGGAGGAATAGAGTCGGGAGTGCCAGTGACAGTCGCTGGGGAACCTGTGGGTGCCAAATCCCGAAGGGAGACTGTGTCCTCCCGCCCGTCATAGTCAGCCACTTGGCGTACTGGGGATACGCATGGAGGAGAAGGACCCTCTCTACCGAAGGATCCGACTTATGAATCCTCACATGTCGTCGGAGGACAGGCCCTGGAACCGTCAGCCAGGTCAGGAGCGAGACCCCTGAGGTGGACCTTCTGGGGAAGGCAAACATCCTCTCGTGAGGGGTCACATTAGTAGCGGTGCAGAGAAGCGACCGGATGTATTGGAGCGCATTGGGAAGGACATCCTGCCAGCGGAAGACTGGGAGACCTCTAGACCCTAGGGCAAGAAGGACGGCCTTCCAGACCGTTGCATTCTCGTTCTCCACCTGTTAATTTCCCCGGCGATTGTAGCTGGTAGTCCTGCTTGAGGTGATGCCCTTGCTAAGCAGGGACTGACGCAGCTCATCACTCATGAAGGAGGAACCCCGATCACTATGGATTTAAGTGGGGAAACCGAACAAGGTGAAGACACTGCTCAGGGCCTTGATGACTGTGGCAGAGGTCATGTCTGGGCATGGGATGGCGAAAGGGAAACGTGAGTACTCGTCAAGGATGTTGAGGAAGTACACATTATGGTCAGTGGAGGGGAGGGGCCTTTTGAAATCAATGCTGAGGCGTTCAAAGAGGCGAGAGGCCTTTACCAGGTGTGCTCTGTCTGGCCGCTGGAAGTGTGGTTTGCACCCAGCGCAGACCTGGCAGTCCCTGGTCATGGTCCTGACCTCCTCGATGGAGTAAGGCAGGTTGCGGGCCTTGATAGAATGGAAAAGCCGGGTGACAGAGGTCATTGTGGAGGGCCCGCAGTTGGTCTACTTGTGCGCCGGCACAAGTACCGCGGGAAAGGGCATCTGGGGGCTTATTAAGCTTCCCAGGACGATATTTGCTTTCATAGTTGTAAGGGGAGAGTTCGATCCTCCACCTCAATATCTTATCGTTCTTGATCTTGCCCCGCTGTGTGTCACTGAACATGAAGGCAACTGACCGTTGGTCAGTGAGGAGAGTGAATTGCCTGCCGGCCAGGTAATGCCTCCAATATCGCACAGCTTCCACAATGGCTTGGGCTTCCTTTTCAACGGAGGAATGCCGAATTTCGGAAGCATGGAGGTTACGGGAGAAGAAAGCCACGGGCCTTCCTGCCTGGTTGAGGGTAGCGGCCAGGGCAAAGTCAGACGCATCGCACTCTACCTGGAATGGGATGGATTCCTCCACAGCGGGTAAAACGGGAAGGGAGTAGCGCCGTACCGCGTCCGGGTGTATGAAGCTGTCTGTGCTCCCGGAATCAAAATGGCAGGCCGTCTCATGGCCGTTGATCCGGACCGCCATCATAGATTTTATGAGGTGACAAGGCCGAGACTGGTCTAGGGTGATGGAGGCGGCCACGGGACAGCGGGCTGGCTTCGGACGACGGGCGAGCTTCGGACAGCGGGCGCGCCGGTCGAGAGTAGCAGAGGCCAGCTGATGGACAGGCGAGCTGGGATTCTGGGAGGCGGCGGTGGACTTCAAAAATGGCGTCGGAGATGTGGTGGTGGACTTCAAAAATGACATCGGAGATGCGGCGGTGGACTTCAAAAATGGCGTCGGAGATGCGGCGGCGGACTTCAAAAATGGCGTCGAAGATGGTGGTGCCCCCGACGTCCACAAGGGTGCCACGCGGTCGGAGGCATAGGCACCCATGCTACGTTAGGCCACTTCCAGCGCTTCAGCAAGCTGGTCAAGTGTCTCCCTCTCTAGCTGGTGCGGGTGAACGCAGTGCGAGTCAATGCCAGCAACATAGGCGTCCCGGATCAGAAGTTCGGTGTGCTTAGTAGCCGACACCGCCTCGCAGTGCCGACTCCGCCGTGCACCCGCAAAACGTGCAGAAATTCTGCCAGCAACTCTCCAGGGTGCTGACGCCGCGTGGCAAGGAGGTGCCTGGCGAACAGTTCATTAACCATTTCACATACCGTCCTTTCAAGAGATTAATGGCTTCATCAAACGAGGCCACGTCCCGGAAGATGAGAAAAATTTGCGGGCTCTCCCGGGAAATGAGGACTTGCAGTTTGTGCTCCTCGGTGACCGCAACGGCGGCAGAATTGATGAAAGATTCTAGACAGCAAAGCCAGTGTGCGAAGATGACATCGGTGTCGGCTGATTGGGGGTCTATCTGCAGGAGGTCCAGCTTGACGCCCGGATCCATGTTAACCAGCTCTTTAATTTAATGTAAGTCAATTAAATTGATATGCCATCAATTAAGATGGAAAACGGAGAGTGAATTAACTATGGCTTTAATTGACTTACAACAGAGCTGGCAGCGTGCCCCAGAATGAGGCAGTGTGAGAGGTCGGCAGCTTATATACCCAGGCCCTAGGGGGAGGAGCCTCGGGCAGAGCCAAAACCGTACATCATGTAATATAGTGGCAATGTTGTACAACACGTAATACTGTGGCAGCACAATTCAACACAGTGGTTTCACCACAGTAGGTAAAATGTATTTGTTTGCCATAGTATAGTAGATGAAGTGGTAACAGATCTTCAAACAATAATATACCTTAAAACACCTTGCTGAAATATGACTGATCCACAATCCTAATGCTTCATGAAACAAGAATCCATGCCTGTTTGGTCAACATTTATCACAAGCAGAGGGGAATTCATTATTTCTGTAATTTTGTATGATTCTTTCCGGATAAATAATTTGAAGTTCTGGATAATTGTTATATTTTCGTTGTTAGCCACAAAGAGAAAGAGAAGGTCGAGGTGCCACGGTTTTAAGTTCGTAAAAACTTAGTGTCATAATATACTCCAGTATATCATGGTGCAGACACACACTGATGGACACACAGTGGGACCAATCAACACACACAACACTGCAGCCAATCACCAGTGAGAGCACACGCACTATAAAGACAGGGGGCATCAGAGTTCCCGTTCATTCGAGTTGCAGCTAGCTCGGAGGACAGAGCTCACAGCCTGCAGCACAGACATTCACCATGTGCTGAGCGCATCGACTGGTTAGGACAAGGCAAAGGTCTTTAGTTAAAGCTAGTATCGTGTTAACCCACTGTCAGAGCATGTTAAACAGTTAATGATTCAATAAAATAGTGTTGCACATTTCAAGTGTTGGTGACCTGTATGTGTTCCACGGATCCAGAACACTCAACACATCACTTAGTGCAGGCTTTATTAAAAGATGTTGCTTTTACAGGGTAACACGGTGAACTTAAAGCCCACACAAACTCTGCTGATGTCACTACAGATCATGTGACGTTCCAGCAGCAGGCAGTATTACTTGAATACATAACACCCCTCTCCCTTTACACTTCTAGTGCAAACGACTTTTCTTTTAAACGCTTCAACAACAGACCCAACTAAATATTCATTACATTACACTATTGTGTTATCTATACATACATACATTAGTAAGACAGTCTCTTTGGAGGGCCGTCTGTCTCTTTTAGGTAATATTCGACATTTAGGAATTTGGCTCTCTGAGATCACGGTAGTGTCCTCCTGCTCATTTGTTGGTGGTACTGCTTGTGAAACTGAAGATTCTGCAGGGACAGATCCTATAATTTCCTCTGTCGTAGATCGCAGTTCTGATGTATCACTGTCCATACATTCCGATGTGACTACTTCTGGTGTTCAGGTGAACACTGGACATTCACTTTGTGAATGAGTAATTGATCAGCATTTATTTGCCAAATTCTTGCATCATCCGTGTTTACAGTGGAAGATATCGGAGCTGATTTGCCTGGATGATGGCGGGTGTCCATTTTACACTTGTACAGCTTCTAGCTAATACTTGTTCTCCACGGTTGACGACTACTTTCTGAGTTTACCTCCCTCCTAGCAATTTGTGCTTGTTGTTGTTTGACAGTTTCCAAAGTATCAGATGGTATCAAGAGGTTGAATTGTGTTCTCAATATCCTCTTAATGAGTAGCATCGCCGGTGAGCTCTGCATTGTTGCATGTGCGGAATTTCAAGCTGAGCCTAATTCCTTTTTATTAATAAATTTTGTAGCACCGTCAATATGACGCGCGGCAGGTTGAGGTAATGTCAATTGAAGGCTTTATTAAGCAGAACTTTATCCCCAGCAGCGTGGTTACAGAATGCAGCTGCTGAGGGAAATGGAGGGAAAAGCTGGGTTCTTATACCGGCATTTCTGAGTGGAGTCCAGTAGGTGGCAGATCCTATCAGGACCTGGCATTCCTCCACCAATAGCCTGTCGACACGTGGTGTAACGTATTACCCCTAATACATACCACCACATTCACCCTGTCGGCCATCGGGGTACTCCACATCGGCGTATTGCGGGTTGGCGTGAAGGAGATGCACCCGTTCCACCAACGGATCAGACCTGTGCGCCCGCACATGTTTCCGGAGCAGAATGGGTCCCAGAGCTGCTAGCCAGGTCGGAAGTGGCGTTCCAGAGGAGGACTTCCTAGGAAAGAGGAGGAGGCACTCGTGAGGCGTTTCATTCGTGGTGGTGCACAGCAGGGACCGGATAGAGTGACGGGCATCCGGGAGGACTTCCTGCCAGCGGGAAATTGGGAGACTCCTAGACCAGAGGGCCAGCAGGACGGCCTTCCAGACCGTTCCATTCTCCCTTTCTACCTGCCCGTTCCCCCGGGGGTTGTAACTGGTCGTCCTGCTCGAGGCTATGCCCCTGCTGAGCAGGAATTGACGCAGTTCATCACTCATAAAGGAGGGCCCCCTGTCGTTATGGATATAGTCGGGGAAACCGAACAGATTAATCACGGTGCTTTAATGACCGTGGACGCTGTCATGTCGGGGTAGGGGATGGCGAAAGGGAAAAGTGAGTATTCGTCAACGATGTTCAGGAAGTACGTGTTGCGATCGGTGGAGGGGAGGGGGCCTTTGAAATCCAAACTGAGGCGTTCAAAGGGTCGAGAGGCCTTAACCAGGTGCGCTCTATCTGGCCTGAAAAAGTGCGGTTTGCACTCAACGCAGATCTGGCAGTTTCTGGTGACTGTTCGGACGTCCTCGACGGAGTAAGGGAGGTTGCGGGTCTTAAGGAAGTGGTAGAAACGAGTGACCCCCGGGTGGCAGAGGTCCTCGTGGAGGGCTTGGAGACGGTCCACTTGTACATTGTACGGTCGGTGCTAAACACACATTTTTCCTCGTTGTAGGTGAGGTTGAGGGCTTTAGCGGTCTGGAGGAATTTTTGGAGGCTGGCGTCGTGGTCCTGCTGGTCGTGGCCGCAGATGGTGACGTTGTCGAGGTACGGGAATGTGGCCCTTAAACCGTGCTGGTTGACCATTCGGTCCATCTCCCGTTGGAAGACCGAGACCCCGTTCGTGACGCCGAATGGAACCTTTAAGACGTGGTATAGCCGCCCGTCTGCTTCGAAGGCAGTGTACTTGCGGTCACCGGGGCGAATGGGGAGCTGGTGGTAGGCAGACTTAAGGTCCACGGTGGAGAAGACCTTGTACTGTGCAATCCGATTGACCATGTCGGATATGCGGGGAAGAGGGTACGCATCTAGCTGCGTGTACCTGTTGATGGTCTGACTATAGTCGATGACCATCCTCTGTTTCTCTCCGGTCTTAACGACTACCACCTGGGCTCTCCAGGGACTGTTGCTAGCCTGGATGATGCCTTCCTTCAGCAGCCTCTGGACTTCGGACCGGATAAATGCTCGGTCCTGGGCGCTGTACCGTCTGCTCCTTGTGGTGACGGGTTTGCAATCCGGGGTGAGGTTCGCAAACAAGGAAGGCGGTTCAACCTTGAGGGTCGCAAGGCCACAGACAGTCAGTGGGGGTATAGGGCCGCCAAATTTAAATGTTAAACTCTGGAGGTTGCATTGGAAGTCCAACCCTAGGAGTGTGGGCGCACAGAGATGGGGGAGGACATACAGCCGGTAATTTCGGAACTCCCTCCCCTGCACCGTTAGGTTAGCGATGCAGAACCCCGTGATCTGAACGGAGTGGGATCCCGCCGCCAGGAAAATTTTCTGGGTGCTTGGCCGAATTACGAGGGAACAGCGCCTTACCGTGTCCGGATGAATGAAGCTCTCCGTGCTCCCAGAGTCGATAAGACACGGCGTCTCGTAGCCATTCACTAGGACTGTAGTGGTTGCAGTCTGGAGCGTCCGGGGTCGCGACTGGTTGAGGGTCGTTGAAGCCAGACGTGGTTGTTGAAGTTGAGCATCGTAATCAGGCAGTATGTGGCCGTCTGTGTCGGGGTCCTTCAGCCAAGATGGCGGCGTCCACGGATCGAGTGCGGTCGGGGGGTGGACAAAATGGCGGCACCCATCTCTCCCTCGTGGCGTCCGGGGTCCAAAATGGCGGCGGCCGTTGGTCGCACGTGGATCGCTGGGGGGGGGGGGCTGGGTCTGTGGTCCCGTTTCTTCCCCGGAGATAACGGCGACCCTGCGGGACTTGCACACCGTCGCGTAGTGGCCCTTCTTCCCGCAGCTTTTGCAGGTAGCCGCGCGGGCCGGGCAGCGCTGCCGAGGGTGTTTCGGCTGGCTGCAAAAATAGCAGCGGGGCCCCCCCCGGTTGGTCTGGTGTTTTGGCCGCGCAGGTTTGCGGGGGTGGGGGGGGGTGTCGGAGAGTCGACCGCAGCGGGGGTCCACGGAGCCCAAGGGGCTGTAGTGCGGTCGGGGGCGTAGGCGCGGACGTTACGCGAGGCCACATCGAGGGATGCCGCCAGGGCCCGAGCTTCTGTAAGTCCCAGAGAAATTGCCGTCGTGTGGCGAGCTGGTAGCGAGCAAAAACCTTGTTGGCGGGCCGGATGTAGGTATCCTTCAGCGCGGCGATGGCACCGGTGAAACCGTCCTCGTCCTCGATAAGGGAGTAGACGTCAGGTCTCACCCTGGAATAGAGGACCTGCATCTTTTTTTCGTCCGTCGGTGTGCCGGGGGCCGTTCGGAGGTAGCTCTCAAAGCATGCCAGCCAATGCTTGAAAATAGATGTCGAGTTAGCTGCTTGGGCTGCGATGAGCAGGCACATCCGGGGTGATTCGGAGCTCCATGTTCCCACGTCGTTTTCTTCAATTTAAGTTCTGCTTAATGAATTGTAGGACCGTCAATATGACGCGAGGCAGGTTGAGGTAATGTCAATTGAAGGCTTTATTAAACAGAACTTTATCCCCAGCAGCATGGTTACAGAATGCAGCTGCTGAGGGAAATGGAGGGAAAAGCTGGGTTCTTATACCGGCATTTCTGAGTGGAGTCCAGTAGGTGGCAGATCCTATCAGGACCTGGCATTCCTCCACCAATAGCCTGTCGACACGTGGTGTAACGTATTACCCCTAATACATACCACCACAAATTTAGAGTACCCAATTATTTTTTTCCTACTAAGGGGGAGTTTAGTGTGTCCAATCAATCTAACTTACACATCTTTGGTTTGTGGGGGTGATCTGATATGTTCAAGACCAATTCCATTTAACTAATCTTCAAACTCTTTTGATATAAATTAAGTCCCATTATCACTTTCATGCTGCTACGGCCTTCTGAACCTTGCAAATACCTTCTCTAATATCTCAATGGTTTCTTCGGTTGGCATGGGTTTCATGATTGCGATTTTTGATCATTTTAAGTGGGTGTTGACCATCACTAGAAACATATGTCCCTCAATTGGACCAGCATAGTTTATATGTATTCTCTGCCATGGCTGCGTCGGCCATTCCCACAGATGTTAGGTTGGAGAGATGAAGTATTCTTTAGTGTAGCACCGGATTGGCACTGCCACACCTCCTCCTCAATTTGGGCTTCTAATCCCGGCCATCAAAAATAACTGCATGCCAATTCCTTCATCTTCAGCACACCAGGATGTCCTTCATGTAGCTGATCAAGGATTCTGTTACGCAGGCTAGGAGGAATAATCATTCAAGTTCCCCACAACAGAACTCCACCCAGGACTGTCAACTCAAGAATTGGGACCTGGATTCTTCCAATGCGCATATGTTAGCATACCTTTTAGGATCATATCCATTACTTTCCCCATCACTGGATTGGTTATTGTATACCTCTGTACTTGAGATGAACTCACACATGGATCCTGATTTCACCAGAAGTCAATTTAACAAATACTCAGGGTTGTAATCCACAGAATCCACGCAATTGGGACTCGCTTAGTGGTAAAAACTGGGTGGCATGGACAAGTTGGGCCGAAGGAACTGTTTTCACGCTGTAAACCTCTATGGCTCTATGGCACAGGTACATTATCCACGTGAGAGAGATATAAGGTATTTAGAAAACTTTCTTCAGATTCTTGTTTGACTTCAGGATCATATTTGACTTGGAATGACAGTCTAGATAAAGCATCTACATTTGAGTGCTGCTCTGATTTAGGATACTGGATATCATATTCATGTGCCGACAGAACCTCTGTAATCTACTAACATCGAAAGAAGGAATACCTTTATTCGGTCCAAGATTGTAGTTAAGAGTCGACCATCAATCAAAAGTGTAAAATAATGTTCATAAATGTAATGATGAAACTTTCTGACACCAAAAATGATGCTCAAAGCTTCTTTGTCCAGCTGAATTTACTTTGATTCTATGCTAGTTTGTGTTCTTCTGCCAAATGCCATTGGTCAATCCTGGCACTATGTGAGAGACAACTGCGCCAACCGCATTGGGTGATGCATTGCAAGCAAGCTGTAACCTCACCTTTGGATTGTAGTGGACCAATAACCCCGACTTTTTTAACGCCTCTTTGATGTTTTGATAAGCATTTTCACATTCTTCAATCCAGTGCCATGCTTACAAAGCAAAATGTGTAATGGCTTCAGCCTCAGTGCTAAGTTAGGAACAAATTTGCCATAATAATTGAACAATCCTAAAAACGACCTCAACTGTGTCACTTCTACGGAAATGTGGCTTCTAGGATCTCAACCATCTTGTTTGGTTCTTTTGCCAATATGACCCAGATGGTTGATAGAAGACTTTAAAAATTCACTCTTTTCTTTCTTGACTCGAAGATTGTGACATTGTAATCGTGCTAGAGGAGCTTCCAAATTTCTTACATGTTCTTCATCATTTGAACCAGTAATAAGAATGTCAGCTAGAAATGCACACTCAGAATCTGACATGTGGAACTCTGAAGAAGAGCAGGTGCTGAAGTTATCCCAAATGGAAGTCTCTGAAAATGAAAACAAACTTTATGTGTCACTATGATAAGTAACAGTTGTGACTCTGCAGCCATATTCATCTGTAGACATATCTATGAAAGATCTATTTTGCTGAATGTTTGGCCTCCTGAGAGACCAGCAAAAGAAATCTTCAATAAGCAGTAGAGGATAGTGATCCTCACACAGTACTGGGTATATTGTGGTTTTAAAACCTCTACATATTCTTACCGAACCACCACACTTTAACACAGGAACTATTGGTGTCACCCAATCACTATTAGTAATGGGTTCAATGATTCCTGTCTGAACTAATCCTTCAAGTTTTTATTTTACTTTTGGCCTGATGGTGTATGGTATGATTCTTGTTTTCCGACATTTAGGTGCACTGTTCGGCTTGATCTTGAGTTTAACTTGAAATTCTGTCATTGAGCCCAGTGACTCTTCAAACACCTTAGCATACTTGTTCAGAATTTGTTGCAGGTCATTCTTTGAATCAACTAGTTGGTTCACGATGGCCCAGCTGAGTTTTTCTTATCCAACCATGATCGACCAAATAAGGCTGGGAAATTTCCTTGGACAGCGTGGAGAGGCAACTCTGCTTTTTGACCATTAACTCCATATTCACACTAATGTATCCCTTTAGTGTTACAGTGTCTTCAAAGTACATCCTTAGGACAACATTTGTAAAGATAAATGTTTTAGCTTCTGACCGTATATTGTCTCAGGTATGAGTGATACTGCAACTTCCGTATCCATGTCCATCTTGATTGTATTACCATCACGTTTTGGGAATACCCAGAAGCGTTGTTGATCACCATGTACTGACAAGACACCTAGCTTGATTCTTGAAGCTGACTTGGCATATTGTTCCCTAATGAGTCTTTAGTTCTGTCACTTAACTTGTAAAAATAGACCAGTAGACTTGGCTGTATTTCTCTTGGTACACTTTTTTTGTGCTAATGAGGGTTGATGTGGCCAACATGCCTTTGCAATATGGTCCACTTTATCAGAATTTTTGTATTTACTCTGCTCTCTCCATCATTCTCCTGCTGAATGTCCCACATGAGTACAGCGATGACATGGTAGAATTTTTGCAGAATTACTTTTAGCAATCTCCATCTTATGAACTTTTGCTCAGACTCCAATCGATGAAGCCTCTTTCGCTGCTGGTTCCATGGAAGTAGCGATTAACACAGCAGTTTTCAGGGTTAGAACACCAAAAGTCAACAGTTTCTATTGGATGGCTTCATTTTTGAGTCCACAGACCAATCTGTCTCAAAGCGTATCATCCAGAGTTTGACACAATTCACAGTACTTTGTTAGTTTATGCAATATTGCTATGAATTGCAAAATGTTTTCCCCTTGCTCTTCAGCACAACAGTGGAAGTGAAATCTTTCAGCTATCAACTGCGGGTGGGGAGAAAAATGTCCTTCCAAGACTATCATTAAGCAGGGCTTAAGTAGGGTGCACTTTCCAAGATCTGGTGCAGACACGATGGGCCGAATGGCCTCCTTCTGCACTGTAAATTCTATGATTCGATGACGCTTTGTGGGCCTTTTCTCCTGGTTTTGCTGGGTGGACCAAATTTTGTAACAGCATGAGCGATTTTTGCCCAACCGAGCTGAGAAAAGGTTTTCCGGTGTTTGATTTGCTAAAATGTACAATTGGAACCTTTCGTCATGAGAATTCCAAGTCTCATAATCCCCAGCAAACGTGTCAGTGGCGCCTCTTTTTCCCACCATTTTCCGGATCTCGGTTCCCTGGTCTGCACTTCTTCAACCTTCAGCATTTCTCCCTTATGTTTAGCAATCTCCTAACCCACAGGTAAACTAGTTCTTCCCTTGCCTGGACAATTGGTTCCCAAGCAGTAGATTGCAGAGTCCACAGCCTGTTTACAGTGCCATGTGTGCGATCTCTCAGCTTCTACCCACTACAAACTACAAACCTGAAACTTTGTTTTCTTGTTTAATATACGCTGGTTTAGCTCAGTGGGCTAGATAGCTGGTTTGTGATGCAGAACAAGGCCGGCAGTGCGGTTTCCATTCCCAAATCAGCTTACCCGAACAGGCACCGGAATGTGGCGACTAGGGGCTTTTCACAGTAACTTCATAGTTGTGACAATAAAAGTTGTAATTTTATTTTATTATTATTATTATTACAATTACTCACAGTTGCGTACCAATTTGATCTCCGAAACCCTTACTGCAGTTGGTCGTGATCGATCGGTTGAATTGTCAACGGCTTCCCTAGGTCTGAACAGTTCTTTTCTTGCCACAAACTCGTCGCTGATTGTTTACAGCCCGAGTCCTCTGCAATGGTTTTCTCTGTCCCCAAATTCTCGACAATGGTTATTTATGACCTGTATCCTCATTGCCAGTTTTCTCTCCTGTTATGTTTTTGTTGATAGCTGCAAAGAGAAAAAGAAGTAGAGCTACCAATCGCGAAATTCGTAAAAATATAGTGTAGGGTTTATTAAGAGATGTTACTTCTACAGGTGAACACTCTACTGATGTCACTACAGATAACATGGCCTTTCACCAGCAGGCAGTATTACTTAAATACAGAATGGTAATACATTGTCAATTTGCATGCAGTTTCTGAAAATTATATTTGCAGAAAAACCAGGCCTGTTTTGTAGTTAAGGTTAAACTACATTTTAGGAGATATCTGTCATAATATGCACCCATGCACATCATGAGGTAAAAACAGGCAGTGACAGACACCCCGGTTAACCAATCAACATACAGGACAGAACACAACCAATCACCAGACAAAACACCAGAGGGGGGGCTTCCAACTATAAAACACACGAGGCATCAGCACTCCGCCTCTTTCCACTGGTGACAACTGTAGTGACAGTCAGGGTGTATATATCAGTCAGCACATTCTACACGTGGATCAGAGCTAGGCTGATCTAGTAAGTTAGGGTTAGTACACTTAGAGTAGTAGAGTGTCAACCCACAGCCAGCTGTGTGCATTGTTACAGAAGTTCAATAAATCGTATTGAACCAACGCCTACATTTGGTGTATGCTTTAATGTTCATCTGCATCGTGTTGCAGTCCGTGTTACCCCAGGGTGAATAACATGACATGATACCAGGAGTCTACTTCATCGAAGTAATTTACCTTGAATAATTCAGTGACGACCAGCAAGTGCCTTCCAGCGGCATGGAGAAGATCCACACCCCTCCACAGCACCGGATCTCTGGAAATCTCGGCGCCAATTGGCAGGTCTTCAAGCAGAAATTCAGTCTATACATTGAGGCCTCGGGCCTCAAGGATGCGTCCGATGCCAGAAAATTGCGCTGCTCGTCTCGACTGCGGGGGAACAGGCCATCCAAATCTTCAACTCGCTCACTTTTGCCAACGGCGAGGACAAGACCAAGTTCCAGACCGTGTTAGCCAAATTCGACAGTCACTGTGAAGTCGAAACGAACGAGAGCTTTGAGCGCTATGTCTTCCAGCAACGCCTTCAGGGTAAAGATGAGCCTTTACAATCCTTTCTAACTCATCTCCGCATATTAGCGCAATCCTGCAACTACGGTGACACCGCTGATTCCCTGATCAGGGATCAGATCGTGTTTGGGGTCCACTCCGACACCCTGCGGGAGCAGCTCCTAAAAATAAGAAACATGACCCTGCCAGTAGCCATCATAGAATTTACAGTGCAGAAGGAGGCCATTCGGCCCATCGAGTCTGCACCAGCTCTTGGAAAGAGCACCCTACCCAAGGTCAACACCTCCACCCTATCCCCATAACCCAGTAACCCCACCCAACACTAAGGGCAATTTTGGACACTAAGGGCAATTTATCATGGCCAATCCACCTAACCTGCACATCTTTGGACTGTGGGAGGAAACCGGAGCACCCGGAGGAAACCCACGCACACACGGGGAGGATGTGCAGACTCCGCATAGACAGTGACCCAGCGGGGAATTGAACCTGGACCCTGGAGCTGTGAAGCAATTGTGCTATCCACAATGCTACCGTGCTGCCCTTTTTTTTTTCTTTTCTTTTCTTTTTTCCCGCCCCCTCCCTCCCCCACCATCGAGATGTGTAAAGTGCATGGATAGGCGAAAAGTCGCTACGCCCGCCTTAAATTGGCAGAACAGGACCAACTTGCCTCCCACGAGGCTGAGAGTGTACAGGCCATCGCCCGAATGCGGCACCGTAGCATCGATGAAGGCGGCCATTTTGCGAGCTTTTTTCTGGGTCCCACGCGCACGCACCACAGACGGGGGAACGAAGCGGCCGAAGACCACACTGCGCAGGTGCGACGACGCACGGAGCATTACGACGTCAACGTCATGGCGTGCCCGAACTGCGGCACCGCACACTTGAAGCGGCAATGCCCTGCAAGAGGCAGGCGATGTTTAAATTGTGGGAAGCCTGGCCATTATGCAGCCTTGTGCAGGTCTGCACCTCCGATCGTGGGTCAGCGACCCAGTTCCACCGCAAACGTGTTCGAAGTGTGCAGCAAAGGCTGCTGGATTCGGAACCTGGTAACACCACGGATCCAGAGGACGACTGCCTGGAGTCCCCATATCGTGTGGGCATCATTACCATGTATGACAAGGCCTCCTCAAATTCAGCAACACGCCTACCCATCCTCAACGTGGATTATGCGGACGAATGGCGTGCTGTCGTACAAGTCAACCAATGCAGCATCCGATTCAAGCTGGACACTGGTGCTTCAGCCAATCTCATATCTCAAGCAGATCTTGCTCGCATCCAAAGGCAGCCCAAAATTCTTCAGCCAGCCTGCCAGCTGCTTGATTATAATGGCAATGCCATAACTGCGTTAGGGTCTTGTCACCTGCATGTCTCCAACAAGGCCATCAAAGCCACACTGCGATTCGAAATCGTCAAGCCTGACAAGGCTTCCCTGCTTGGTGCCCATGCATGCAAGCTACTCAATCTCGTCCAACTCAATCTCGTCCAACGCGTACATGCCATGTCCTCTGTCAATGTGAATCTTCAGGCTGACATTGACAAAATCCTGTCACAATACCCAGATGTGTTCAGTGGGATGGGTACGCTGCCGTACCGATACAAAATCTTACTCAGGCCTGATGCCACGCCTGTGATCCATGCACCACGCCGGGTGCCGGCTCCTCTGAAGGACAGTTTAAAGGCGCAGCTGCAGGAGCTCCAAGACCAGGGTATAATCTCTAAAGTGATGGAACTGACTGACTGGTTCAGCTCGATGGTCTGTGTGAAGAAGCCATCCGGAGAACTGCGCATATGTATAGATCCCAAGGATCTTAACCGAAACATAATGCGGGAACACTACCCGATCCCGAAGCGGGAGGAGCTAACCAGTGAGATGGCACATGCCAAATTCTTCACGAAGCTAGATGCATCACGTGGCTTCTGGCAGATACAACTGGACGAGTCCAGCAGGAAGCTCTGCACGTTTAATACACTTTTCAGAAGGTACGGTTACAACCGCATGCCGTTTGGTATTGTTTCAGCCTCTGAAATCATTCACAGGATCATGGAACAGATGCTAGAGGGCATTGAGGGTGTGCGGTTTTATGTTGATGACGTCATTATATGGTCCATGCCCCTAGAGGAACACATATCTCGTCTCCAACAAGTCTTTAGACGCATACATGCCAACGGCCTCAAGTTGAACAAGGCCAAATGCTCCTTTGGCATGTCATCAATCAACTTTTTGGGTGATCAAATATCCCAGCAGGACGTGCAACTGGACTTGGACAAAGTCAAGGCCATCAACACCTTGAAGACCCCGGAAGACAAAAAGGTGGTACTCCGCTTCCTGGGCATGGTTAACTTCTTGGGAAAGTTATTCCCAACCTCGCATCACACACGACGGCTCACAGGCATCTGGTGAAGAAGTCCACTGCCTTTCAGTGGCTACCCACACATCAAGCAGAGTGGCTCGAGTTAAAGGCAAAGCTCACCACTGCTCCGGTACTAGCGTTTTTTGACCCAGAGCGGGAGACCAAAATCTCCACGGACGCCAGCCAGGACGGCATTGGTGCGGTGCTCCTCCAGAAGGATGACTCCTCGTCCTGGGCTCCAGTGGCCTATGCGTCCAGGGTCATGACTCCCACTGAGCAGAGGTATGCTCAGATAGAGAAAGAGTGCCTGGGCCTCCTCACCGGTATTGTAAAGTTCCATGATTACGTCCACGGTCTACCAACCTTCGCAGTAGAGACTGACCACAGACCCCTAGTCCATATCATTCACAAGGACTTGAATGACATGACGCCCAGGCTTCAGCGCATTCTCCTTCGACTCAGGTGTGATTTCGAATTGGTTTACACACCGGGCAAGGAGCTAATCATTGCGGATGCCCTGTCTCGCGCCATCACCTCGCCCTGTGAATATATCGACTTCATCCGCCAAATTGAGGCACATGTGCAACTGTGTGCCAGCAACCTCCCGGCCTCAGACAAACGAGTCGTCAACATTCAAGAAGAGACTGCCAAGGACCCTCGTGTGCAGTGGGGCATACATCACCTTGCAAATGGTTGGCAAAAAGGGCAATTCTCCCAGTTCTTTAATGTCAAGGATGACCTAACAGTTGTCGAGGGGATCCTCCTCAAGCTGGATCGTATCGTTATTCCTCGCAGCCTCCAGAGCTTAGTGCTCAAACAGATCCACGAGGGACACCTTGGTATCGAGAAATGCAGGTGCAGGGCCCGGCAGGCTGTCTATTGGTCTGGCATCAATGAGGACATATCCAACATGGTCCTCAATTGTGCGACTTGCCACCGTTTTCAGCCTGCTCAGCCCAAAGAAACACTCCAGCAATACGAGATCGGTACCGCTCCGTGGTCTAAGGTGGGAATCGACCTTCTTCACACCAATGGGTGTGACTACGTGCTTATAATTGACTACTTCTCGAGTTACCCCAAAGTGATGAAACTGTCCGACCTCACATCAAGGACTGTCAACAAGGCCTGCAAGGAGACATTTGCCAGGCATGGTATTCCGCTCACGGTCATGAGCAACAACAGTCCCTGCTTCTACAGCCAAGAGTGGTCCAACTTTGCGAATCTATACCAGTTCAAGCACATTACCTTAAGCCCGCATTACCCGCAATCTAATAGGAAGGTCGAAAAAGGGGTCCACATCATGAAGCAACTGCTCTGCAAAGCTGCGGACTCAGCTTCTGACTTTAACCTTGCGCTCCTGGCGTACAGGGCAACCCCTTTATCCACCGGTATGTCTCCGGCACAACTCCTTATGAATCATGACCTGCGGACGACTGTTCCGGCCATTCATTTACCTGACCTGGATCACCTCCCAGTGCTGCAAAAGGTGCAGCAACTCAGGAACCGGCAAAAGCTGACATACAATGCTCATGCTACTGATTTGCCTGTGCTCTCTCCGGAGGATGCTGTTCAGATCAAGTTGCTTGGTGGAGGCTGGTCAGCTCCAGCTGTTGTTGATCGTCAGGCTGCTCCCAGGTCGTTCGTGGTTCGCATGGCTGATGGATCCATTGTCAGGCGCAACAGAAGGGCACTACGCAAACTTGCCTGCCCACCACCGGATCTCACGTTCCCAACTGTCATTATGCCTTTTCCGGACACATCGCTCCACGAGGCCACCAATCTGACTGCAATCCCGCCTGTCAAGGCGCCGTCGTCCCCACCTCCACCTCTCAGGAGGTCGACAAGGATCTGACGCTAGCCCCTTTGGACTTATAAATATTTCCTTTGTACATATTGTTCTGTATCTGCACGCTAGACACCTTACATGTACTTATGCATTCACTCGCCATTTTCTGTAAATAGTTATATCTGTAAATATGTTGTATATGCTCTAAGCAACCGACAATTTTTTTTTAAAAAGGGAGGATGTCATAATATGCACCCATGCTCATCATGAGGTAAAAACAGGCAGTGACAGACACCCAGGTTAACCAATCAACATACAGGACAGAACACGACGAATCACCAGACAGAACATCAGAGGGGGGCTTCCGACTATAAAACACATGAGGCATCAGCACTCCGCCTCTTTCCACTGGTGACAACTGTAGTGACAGTCAGGGTGTATATGTCAGTCAGCACCTTCTACACGTGGATCAGAGCTAGCCTGGTCTAGTAAGTTAGAGTTAGTACACTTAGAGTAGTAGAGTGTCAACCCACAGCCCGCTGTGTGCATTGTTACAGAAGTTCAATAAATTGTATTGAACCAACGCCTACGTTTGGTGTATGCTTTACAGTTCATCTGCATCGTGTTGCAGTCCGTGTTACCCCAGGGTGAATAACACAACATGACTTTCATTTCAATTAATAGTCACAGACACTTTCTTTTCCATACCATTAGTTAGATGTGTGGCTCACACACACTGTAATCTGCCGCTCGTCATCTAAATGTTGCTGCTGTAGTACGATCGCCTGCAAGTTTCCCGCCATTCTTGGTCATCTTGCGAGTGATTTGAAAAGCCATCACGGGGATTATTTTGCGTAATATTCCATGTCAGTTTTTTCTGCATCAAATCGTTTGTGCACGTGGAATAGAATCATAGAATCACAGAATAGTTAAAGGACACATAAAGGCCATCCGGTCCAGCAGCTCTCTGCTGGAGCAATTCAGTTTGTTCCACTCATTGGCCCTTTTCTTGTACCTAGTAATTCTTTTTCTGCAGGTACTTAGCCAATTCTCATTTCAAAGTCATAATTGATTCTGGCTCCACCATCTGCTCAGGCAGTGCATTCCAGATCCGAATTCACGTGTTGCCTTTGGTTATTTTGCCAGTCACCTTCCTTCAGTCTTTGTCCTCTAGCTTTTGACTACTCTGCCAAAGGGAACTGTTTCTCTCTTTCTGCTTGTTGGGAAGATGTTGTCTTTTTTGTTTTTTTTTAAATTTGTTTTTATTCAAAATGTTGCAATAATTTTTACAAACCACTACAAAAAGAAAAACAACGAAAAGAAAACATAGCAATAAAACAGAAAACAACTTAACCATTTAACAATTTAACAAAACAAGGTGGGTATCTGCCCTTTACAAATGGAAACCATCCACCGCCCAAACCACCATCCCCTCCCTCCCCCCCCCGCCCTTTCTGGTTTGCTGCTGCTGCTGACCTCCACCTAACGTTCCGCAAGAAAGTCAAGGAACGGTTGCCACCGCCCGGAGAACCCCTGCAAGGACCCTCGCAAGGCAAACTTTATCCTCTCCAACCTGAGAAATCCCACCATGTCACTGACCCAAGCCTCTACGCTTGGGGGTTTCGCGTCCCTCCACATTAACAAGAGCCTTCTCCGGGCTACCAAGGAGGCAAAGGCCAGAACTCCGGCCTCTTTCGACTCCTGCACTCCCGGATCGTCTGATACCCCAAATATCACTATCCCCCAGCTCGGTTTTACCCGAGTATCCAAGACCTTGGACATAGCCTTTGCGAAGCCTTTACAAAATCCTGTAAGCACCGGGCATGCCCAGAACATATGGACATGGTTTGCTGGGCTCCTTGAGCACCTCACACACCTGTCCTCCACCCCAAAGAACTTACTCATTCTCGCTACTGTCATATGCGCCCGGTGCACCACCTTAAACTGAATCAGGCTAAGCCTGGCACAAGATGATGAGGAATTGACCCTGCCCAGGGCATCAGCCCACAGGCCCTCATCCAGCTCCTCACCCAGCTCCTCCTCCCACTTGCCCTTCAGCTCCTCTGCCTCCTGCAGCTCCTGATATATTTCCGATATCTTGCCATCCCCTACCCACACGCCCAAGACCACCCTGTCCTGTATCCTCCGGGCAGGCAGCAGCGGGAATTCCCCCACCTGCTTTTTCACAAATGCCCGAACCTGCATGTACCTAAAGGTATTCCCCAGGGTTGGCCCAAATTTCTCCTCCAGCGCCCTCAGACTCAATCGACGCATTCATAGGGGCCAGCATCTCCGCCTTTAAATCCGCAAAGCAGTTTCTTAAAAGCTCCTGCTGCTCCCGTGACCACTGGGTCCACGCTGCCTGATCCCCGCCAGCCGCCACCTTGCTTTTTCGCTCCCGTTCTCCTCTCTTCTCCAAAGCAGCTTTTCTAACCGCCCCACTCCTGGTCCACCCCATACAGCGCTGGGGGACCCTCACTGTTTCCTTCCCACACCGGGAATCGTCGTCAATGTGCCGCTGGAGCTTCTTAAAAGGGCCCAAAAGTCCGTTATCGGCGGGAGCTGCTGACCGTGCGACCTACCAAGGCATAGCCGCAACCGGAAGGCCGGGAAGATGTTGGTTACAGATTGGTATGTCTTCAAAAAGGCTCTTTAGGTTAACTGTTGCTCTTCATTGACTATTATAATTATTTGCACATGTACAGTAAATGGCATAAACCAGGAGCCGTCCCATTATTAGGTCTATCCCTGTCCCTGCTCAATACTGCACTGATCCTGGGTCTGAGTCATATGCCATCTTGCATCAATGTGTGGGCAGTACTGCAATCAATCCCACATTAACCCTATGGGCTGAAGTTTGCCAGAATTTGTCAGAGTGTTTGGCTCTCTCCAGATACACAGCCAAGTTTTCAGATCAGATTTTCTGACACTCTGACAATAAAGACCAGGGTGTGGGTTTATGCCGTCCATCTGGTGGGACGGAGCCTGATAGAGCTGGCAGGGCCGACTCCACAGAGATCGGGGCACCACCTTTAAAGGGCGTTCTGATCATCAGAGTTAAAACTTTCATGCAACCCCCCACCCCACCACAAAAGTATTGGGGGCTCTCCCACACCCCTCTCCCCCCATGATACAGTCATCAGGGGGGCTCTCCCAAGCCCTCCACCCCGCATGATACAGTCATCAGGCACTCTCCCACCTAGGGCAGTCATCGGTAGTTCACATCCCCCCCGCCGCAGCCAACAACCACCACGGTAGTATCGATGCTGCTCCCCCTTCAATGTCAAGTGCCCTCCCTCAATTCCTACTCTCCCCCCCTCCCCAGATTTCAAAAAGGTGTTGCCATTCACTCCGAGGCAAAGGGATTTCCCTCAATTGCCAATTTTGCTGGGCTCGCAAAATACTAATGGCGCCTTCTTGAATAGATTATATCAATGGCTGCCTGGAACAGCTGCCGAGTTAGTTGAATTGGAGCTACTGCTTGTTTTATTTTACTGAGCTGGGCATTTGTGATGTTCAGAAAGTATTTAATTAATTAATTAATTGCAAGTTCTACTAGCTCTGTAATCTGAAGCTGGTGTTATGATGTGGCAGGGGGTAAGTGCAATGCTAACCAAATCCCAGAGTGTAACTTTGCAAGCTAACGTAATGATTTTCAATTTGTATTTTACTACGAAGAAGCATGTGTGCTGAGGTTAAGATATAATAGTTATAGTTAGTAGATAGAGATAGTGTTATTGAGTGTAGTTTAATTCTTACATGCATGTTTGCTATTTTGGGGCAGCACGGTGGCGCAGTCGGTTAGCCCTGCAACCTCATGGCGCCGAGGTCCCAGGTTCTGGGTCACTGTCCGTGTGGAGTTTGCACATTCTCCCTGTGTTTGCGTGGGTTTCACCCCCACAACCCAAATCTGTGCAGGCTAGGTGGATTGGCCACGCTAAATTGCCCCTTAATTGGAAAAAATGAATTGGGTACTCTAAATTTATTTTTAAAAAATGTTTGCTATTTAGAATAAGTGTCGAACTCAAATTTAGTAGTGTTAATAAAATTAGTTAAGTTCTTCAAAAGGACTTTGTGTGTCTTTGTGATCACTATGCCTTCCATCCTGGAAACCCCTCACAAAGATCACCACAGTCAGGAGTTACAAATTCCAATAATACTTTCAGAGATTTTAAATAGTAAATTAAAACATTCACAAAAATTTTAACACACAAGACTACATTTACATCGTTAAATTATTCTGACTGAACATTTTCCCCAAAAAGATCTCCACTTGATTAGACTCACAAATAAATAGCCATTTTGGCAACTGTCCCTATAGATATTTAATCTTTAAAAAATGATTAACATTATTACAAGGGACCAACGTTTGAGATGGGGAAGATATGACACAGAGCTTCTCTCTCTCTCACACTGTGCTGTGGTGAATTCCAAAAGCTTTAGAACAGAAGCCTATTTTCTTAAACAAACAGTCACTTCTCTGGGGTGGTTAAAGACTGTTCACTTTACCTCTCCACAGTTCTGTACCAGTGCAGAGCACACTCCAGGGTCCTACATAGCCACTCCCCAAATACAGTTCCCAATACTTCCTTTAATATGTTTTGCCCTTTCATGTTTAAAACCATTGTTCACAACATCTCTCTGAACTTAACTGTCTTCAAAACTAAAAATCTTTCATGTTCTCCAATACACCCACTCTTGGGTCAAATAACACGTAATAACCTTTACTATGTTTACTTATGACAGACCTCCTTAAGTTGTAAACTTGTTCTTACCTCCATTTGAAATTCAACAGCTAAAATCCCACATCCACACATGTCCTAATGCAAATTTCTGCCCATGTTGTGTTTACTTCTACTTCAACATCTAATTTGGTCCTATTCACTTTAAATGCCAGCTTTTGATACTTAGCCCCTTTGATGGTCTCAATTCCATAGACACTCAGTCCCCAGCTTATGTAACTAGTCACACACACACACATACACTCAAATTGTTTCACAGACCAACACAATATCCTCCAAAATATTAAATAATAACATTTTATCATGTCACATTGGACTTCCAAGAGAGATTCAGTGGAGTCTTCTCCTGCAGTGAGGTATTTGAAATCACTGCCTTGAGCTTCCAGGTATTTCTCTGGATCTTTTTCTGGCAATTTTTCCTCGGTGCCCCTGCTTCTTAAGGAGCTCCTTTTCAGGTCAGTATATTTTGTTGATTTTTTTTTCTCAGTCTAGCAGCATTTTGGTTTATCTCTGCATTTCAGCAAGTTTCCGGATTTTATTCCACTGTTGCCATCACTAATTGGCAAGTGTCCATTCCAGATTGGTATGTCTTGTAGAAGGATCTGTAGTCTTCTGTAAGTAAACTATAATTCTTTATTAACTCCTAGAACTCTTTACACTTGTACAGTAAAGGATACAGGCTAGGAACTGTCTCCATTCTTGGGTCTATACACATCTTTGCTCAACCCTACACTGACCCTGGGTCTGAGTCGTGGGTCATCTTACATCACTGTGTGGGCGATACCGTACCCAATCTCACATTAACTATATATGCGCCAGACCCTTATACTACACTGCTCTCTCTAGGCTCTTCATGAATTTGAACACTGCTATTATAACTTCTTTCAAACTATCAATCACACTGCTCATTAGTTATCTGTTCCCGGTCCACCAACATGGTTATGGAGCTGTTGTGCCTTCAAGATTCCTCATGATATTATCTTGAAATCAGCTGGAGAATTGCCAAACCAGTGCCAATCCATTTTTGTTCTGTGCAGTCAAAGGAATGCAAATACACCAAGTGGAAATTTGGGGCTGTTTCTGGTAGAGAATTTATGTCAGACTTCAAATATACAACTGCCAGCAATCCAATAGAAGGACAAGGGCAAAAGACACATGGGAACATCATCATCTGCAAATTCCCTGCCAAGCCACACACCATCCTGACTTGGAACTATATTACTGTTCCTTCACTGTTGCCAGATCAAAATCTTCGAACTCCTTTTCTAACAGCACAGTGGCTGTTCCTACACCAGATGAACTGCAGAGATTCAAGAAGGCGGCTGATCACCACCACTTTGTCAAGGGCAGTTAGTAATGGGAAACATGTCAGCAACATTCTCATTCCATGAAAAGATTAAACAAAGTGTAAGAAGTCAAAATGAAGAAATTAGGTGTAGTAAGATTCTACCTGGAACTCATTTGCACTTCATAATTATGGTATTTTAGTATTTCTATTGGAACTAGGGCAAAAGTTATGACTACAATATTATTACATTGAAAGGCTATTGAATTTGATCTTTTGGCAGTGTATAACTATTTAGTTAAACATATCAGTAGGTTGAGCAGTGGTGAGTTTTACATTATTGTCAGAATATAATTAGGATCTACTGAATGTGTTTAAATACACTTGAGTTTTCATTTATTTATGCTGGTCCACTTGCTGGTCTGCTGGCATCAGACACGATATTACCTCTAGGGAAAGCAGAGGTAATTTAAATGTCATGGTCGGTGCACTTCTGACAGAAAGCACATTGTGACAAGGCATCTGAATGTCGGTTTTTGTGCTCCTTTCAGACAGCAGGATATTTATAGCTGAAGACTCTGGAATAATTTAGAATTTTGTTTCTTTCATTTTATTGTTACTTTGCAAATGCTGGTTAGAATGTGATGCTTTGACCATAATTGATAGTCCAGCACAGATATAACCTGGGTATAACCTGTGTGGATAATGAGGAGTACTACAGTTTTATGTCTTGGCCAGTATTTCATGTTGCTTGGGCATGCGTATGCCCAACACCGGAAGCACATGATATTGTGTGAAAAGACGTAGAGCGCGCATCCCGATATCATTGTGCACTCACACAATATTTTGCGAAATTCGGAAGCTGACAATCAAGCAGGCAATGTAGTCCATTAAGGGGCTGATTGAATTCAATTTGACATGGCCTGTCTGCTTTTACAGTTGGCATGCAGCCCGATTGGCCAGGTAGCTTTTATGCTTAAGCTCCAACCTCGATCCTGGGTGGGATGAACTGCCAGGGCTGAAATAAAATGATAAAAAGGTGTCTGGGGACTGAGGTTTATGTTCGAATGTGCTGCCTAGACACTCTTTGCAGCTTGTTTCCATCGCAATTTATTTTTTACAGGTCTGAAACTCCCGCAGACAGCTCCACAGCAGCTGTCTCCTTGAGGGAGCACATTAGAAGCACAATCATGCACCCTTTCCTTTTCTGCCCACCTTCTCCGGCATCGGTCAGCTTTTCGCAGAGCGCATTTCATGCTGGTTGACCATTAATTGGCCAGTAAGTGTGAAATTGTGCTTCGGGGTCAACCGTGGCCGGGAATCGGGAATACATTTCACAGCTGCTTCCGGGCCCGCCGAGTGCACGTGTCCGGTGGACAAAAAATCCAAGTCATAAAGTAAGAGACTTTTCATTGTCTATTGATTTTAACTCAGTAGGGTTTAGTGAAAAGGAGCAATAACAGGATTCTCTCTCTGACTCATCTTTCATTCTCACTCCACAGTATAAATATTTCCCACTTTCACTGCCTGTTAGCTTTGACAAAGAGTCATTGGACTCTTTTCTCTCCCTACAGATGCTGCCAGACCTGTTGAGATTTTCCAGCATTTTTCCTTTCATAACAGGATTCTCTCTCTTGGTTCTTTGAAAACAATGGAGATTGGAAGTTTCATACGAAGAAAATTATCATCTTACAGGTGAAAACAAATTAGTCCCTCTTTTCACTGGCTGAGGTGATTGTCTGTCTGAGGCAAGGTTTCTTTATTCATGCTGGCTGATGATCTCTGCCTAATGTTGGTAACAGACTGCCTTAATGGGAGTAATATGGTGTCAGCCCCCTCTCCTGCTAGTTTTGCTCATGTGATGGCAGTTTCAATGGATTGCATTGTGCACATAATGTGTTGGAGCCGAGGTGATAGTTACTGAATGGTGGAGAGGGGAAGGGGTGATTGATATCCCATCAATATGCCGGTCATTATTAGCTCACTGAAAGACCTTATAAGACATTGCATTTTCATGGTGCTGACAGGTCTGATAGCCATTGTCTTTTACATCTCTTCCATTGGATGATGAGGGCAGGCAATTTTGTACCTGGAAAACTGATTCGCATTTTTAAATAACATCTCAGATATTTTAGCTCAGTCTAACCTGAAACCATAATCAGAAGTCAGCTGGCTTCCTGGCACCATTTTGAGAGAGTACAGTGTCCATTATTTCATGTTGTTTTCTTTTTAAAAAAATACAAAGTCCTCTGCCCAGCTACTATTATGGACATGATGTGACCATCACAGGTGGTTGGCAACTGGTTGAGCTTCTCCATTCAACAAAAATGCAGAAAGACCTCAGGTGTTCCTGGTGGAGAATGGAGGTATAATAAGATTAGTGAAAAGGAGATGGTTAGGGCCAGCAAACTGGAAACTTTTTAAGTAATGGTGGATGTCAGAATAGTTGCGAATGTAGGTGGGAAGAGACTGGACATGGGGCGAATAAATAGAGTTGAGGTAAGAAGGAATTAATTTAATTGGGCAAGAACAGGTTGAATTGATAAGTCTACCAGGGCAGACCTCTTTATGGATCTTGGGAAGGATGTTGTAGGGATTGATGTGAGATTGGTGGGCTCTATCTTTAGAGGCTGTGGAAGGAGATCTCCGGAGGAGATGATATCAGTGACAGTCTTGAAAATGGTGGCTTGATGTTCAATGGTGGGGTCGTGGTCCTGCAGGAGGTAGGAGGAGATGCCAGAGAATTGGGGCGTGATTTATAGAATCCTTGCAGTGCAGGAGGCCATTTGAATCTGCACTGACGCTCTGAAAGAGCCCCCAACCTAGACCCAATCCTTTGCCCCATCCCTGTAACCCCACCTAATATTTGGACACTATCATGGCCAATCCACCTAACCTGCACGTCTTTTTATTGTGGGAGGTGTCATGTGAGAGTACCTTTAAGAAATGGGTGTTTATGAAATGTACCTTTAAGAAATGGGTGTTTATCAGTGATGTCACAGTGTGGGTGGAGCTGGGCTGTCTGTGAGCTTTTTACTTTTGTTTTAGGCTGTTTGCTGCAGGGTGTGTTTTAGTTTGTTTTCAGTGTTGGAGCTGAAGCCAGACAGAGCAAGTGTACTATTGATCTCTCTGCCATGAAAAGACTATCTCGTGATCATTTGGTAAATTCAGAATTATAAATGTTCTCAGTAGTGAATGTAAACCTAATGTGCTTCTGTTAAAAAGTGTTTCTTTTGTCTTCTGGATGTTGTTTGGGAAGTTATTAAGGATTACTTAGTGTTGTATTCTTTGGGGTTTTTATTTGAATTGATGGTTGTTAAGATGTTCACTGTATGTTTTATAAAGGTTAACTTGAGTTCATAGAATAAACATTGTTTTGCTTTTAAAAAATACTTTTCCATTTCTGCTGTACCACACCTGTAGAGTGGGCCATGTGCTCCCCATACCATAATCTATTAAACGTTGTGGGTCAGGTGAACTCCATGATACATTTTGGGGTTCTCTAAACCCTGGCCCATTACAGAGGAAACTGGAGCACCCGCAGGAAACCCATGCAAACACGGGGAGAACGTGAAAACTCCACACAGGCAGTGGCGTAAAGGCTGAATTGAACTTGGGTGTGGTGAGGTAGCAGTGCTAACCACAGTGCCACCAAAATCGGAACAAATCTATGTCCCGTTTTGAGCAAGTTTAGCAGGGCATTTCTCGGCGGCTGCAGCACCTAGAAACACCCCGCTATCCAACGACATTTTGCCGTTTTTTTCAGTCCAGAGTTTCTCTCTGCCGAGGCCTCACTTACAATCATTTCCTGCGGGCGAGCCCAGGAGGCCGTTTTGCCTGGTTGCCCAGGTATTTCCCCTACTTTCTGCCCCCTCCCGTTTTTGATATCCCCTCTCCCACAGCCTCAGGAAGGCCCCTGGGAATACCCCCTCCACCTGGCAAGGTGCCCCCAGCCCCATCCAAGGCAGTGCCAACTTGGGAACTGGGAACGTTGCTACTGCCACCCTGGCACATTGGCAGTGCTCCTGCCAGTCTGGAAGTGCCAGGCTGACAATATCAAAATGCCCAGGTGCTAGAGGGAGTGCCAAGGTGCTATCCTGCCCAAAACCTGAGCACCCAGGTGTCTCTATTGGCCTGGGAGACCCCCCTAGGTGCTATTACTACTGGTCCACATTTATGGAAATCAGTACTAAACGGCGCCCAGGTGTGGTCTCACTAGAGGTGAGATCCCCGGCGCTGGGAGAATCCTGTGAATGCATATTTTTGCTGATCTCACGAGATTCAACGGCATCATCCCAACACCAAGTCGGGCGCGACGAGATGGTTAAATCGCCTCTTGGTGATCAGCTCGATTTATCAAAAAGCAACAGTGCCACACCAGGCAGCAGATGTAATGGCAATGTTAGGGTTGGACCTGAGAAAAAGTGAGATGCCTCAAATTCAGAGAGTGAATGATTAGAGTGAATGAGGGAAGCAGAGAAATGGAAATGCTGCTGCCATTTGCCAGTTCCAAATGAGGAAATCAGGAGGGGGTAACACGTTAGAAGAAGGGGGTCCAGGTAGAATGGGAATTCTGGGGCAGGATTCTCCCAGCCCTGGGCCAGGTCAGCGACTCCCCGCGACTGGGCCACGCCGCCCTGACACCGGCACGCGATTCTCCGCAGAGCCATTGGCGCCGGCGTGGTTGGGGCGCGCCGGTCGCGGACCGCTCTACGCGACCAGCCCGCCAATTCTCCGCCCAAATGGGCCAAGCGGCCGTAAGAAAAAAAACGAGTCCCGCCGGCGCCCTTCTAACCTGCTCTGAGCCGGCGGGACCTCAGCGTTGAAGGGTCGGGTGGCGGCCTGTGAGGGCTGGGGGGGGGGGTTGACCCCGGGGGGGGGCCTCCGATGTGGCCTGGCTCACGATCGGGGCCCACTGTTTGGCGGGCCGGCCTCTAAGGCTGGGGGCATCCTTTCCTATGCGCCGGCCCCTGTAGCCCTGCGCCATGTTGAGTCGGGGCCGGCGCGTTGAAGAAGGCCACTGTGCATGCGCGCGTTGTCGCCGGCGCCACTGCGCATGCGCGGATCCCGTGGCTCACAGTTCACGCAGGGATCGGCAGCTGGAGCGGCGTAAACCGCTCCAGTGCCGTGCTGGCCCTCTATTGGGGCCAGAATTCGTCCTGGCAGCGGCCCGATCACGCCGTCGTAAATGACAGCGTGGACACTCTCCCGCGGGATTAGAGAATCCCGCCCCTGAAGGGAAGAGAAAACCTCCACTGCATGGAAATGCTCCGAGCCAAAGATGTATAGATGGAGGTGAAGGCAAAGGAACAGCTCAGTTTTATGCTGAGCCTGAAATTCATTGAAATGGTGGTGATGGACGATGAAACCTGAGGCCTTTTTTGTCGAGTGATTGTTAGGGATCAGAGAGGGAAAGGTCAGAGGGGACAGCGAAAACACAGCTGGGGTGAGATTGGAAGAGGAGAGTTAAGTGGCTGAAGGACCCGGAGCGGTATTAATATCCAAGAGATGTTGAAGCTGGCGATCCTTGATAGAGAGGAAGAAACATTTCTTTTGTTCAGGGTCAAATGAGGTGCAGGATGTAATGGAATAGTAGAGCAGAACAGTTTTGATATTGAGTATGTCGGTCCTGCTGAAAAGACCCTAAAAACCTGCCATTTTGACCGAGCTTTTGCTTATCAGCCTTAACATCTCCTGTGCAACTCAGTGTCGAATTTTGTTCAATAATACTCCTTGAAAAAACAGTTGAGATGTTTTGCTGCCTTAAAGATGCTACATAATGAAAATTGGTGTTACTGAAAACACATAAAACAAACTTTAAACTTTATAGATTAAGCAAGTAATGATTCTAAGATTAAGTGTGCAGGCCCTATAGAAAGAGTGGGCCAGATGGAATGGATGTTTTTTCTTTTTTCCTGCTTTCTTTTGTTCTTAAATAGGAAATAGTGAGAAGAATAAAAAAGAAATGTTTTTCTTATTATACAATTTATAATATTGATCTTCAGTTCATTCTGTAAAGTCTATTTAGAATTCAATTAGAACTGAGTTCACTGTTAGATCCAAAGGATAGGCAATCTTTGTTCTGCTTGAGTGCTTTATTTAAAATGTATTACAAAAATAAATTGTATTAATATTATATAATGTCTTCTGCACCATAAGGATTTAAGCGTTAGGAACATACCAATTGTAATTGGATATAGATTTTACCTGTGAAGCCTTTTGTGATGGTCTAATGGAAAATGTTTATTTGTCGACCATAGATTAAATTCGATTTGGTGGACATTTTATAAAATTACAAAATATTACTGTTGAGAATCAATACAGGAATGTGTAAGAATATGTTTATTCTAAGTCTACAAATATTCTACTTCAGCAAATCTATAAATTGTAGCTTCCTTCCAATTTTATTCCAGAAGTAATGCTATTTTGTAAACCATCAACAACATTCTCTGTTTCACTTCTTTACTTTTGACTTTAATGTTAAGTGTATTGATTTAACTACAGTATTCATTATTTAATGTAAAAGTAAACTTGGCCCACAACCAGCTGTATACTCAAAACCATATTTTTCTGCATGAATATTTCATTTTTATAAACATATCAGCATTTTAATATAATTACCCTGAAAAGATTAATTATCAAAGTAGATAATCATTTTAAATGCAAGTCTATTAACCCATTTTAAACTTCATGTTGTATGGTGTCTCTATTTCTTCTCGATAAGATGCTAGAATCTACTTACTGCGTTATTTATATCACAGAGAGATTGTACACCACAGCAGATTCAGACATGCATGCTGAAAAGGCTGAACGAACTTTAAATATTTAAGCGGACGCTGTATATTTAAAGTGCCTTCTGCCTGTTTCTCCTGACTGATGCTAATCTCTGGACGTTGAGATTAAGAGGTGAAGAATGCATACCTTCAAACCTCTTCTCCCCCATTGCTGACATCAATTTGTAGCTTGATTTACTAGGAATGCACATAGTGGAGAAATTTTAATATCTTGCATTTAGGCCAGTAGGATGTCCAAAGCTCTGCAGCAGGCATGGTGTGAAGACTCTAAACGTCGATTATTACACCTGGGAGTCCTGGCTGCTGACAGAGGAAAATGGCAGCACCTCCTCTGGGCTGGTGTGCATCATCATGAGGACCAGTAACTACAGTGACTTGTCAACAGATGGCAACGCAGAACACAACAACCTATATGGACACTTGGTAGCTTCATATGGGCATCTGTGGCAGAACCAATCTCTCAAGCAAGGCTTGGTCTTTTCAGCCATGAGCAAAGATGTGCCAAATGAAGTCAGCCCACCTGACATGGATTTGATGGCTACATGGCCATCATCTTTTGTAGACGGATGGATGCTAGAATTTGCATTTAGGGCTATGTAGAGATAGAACGCCTCAAAATGAGCAACATCATGGTTGAGTGCCATATTTCAGATCTTGCCAGGAAAAAAAACCAGAACCTTAATTCAATGAATTGGGGACATATGCAATTAGGAGATATGTTAATTTAGAATACATTTTGAAGTGTTCTATCCATCTGAGTGTCTAGCCATCCCAGGAAACCTTCTGGCCATGGAGCTTGACCTGTCCTTTCTTTTGATGTTAATGAAGTTGGATCTGACAAAATGGGGGTATTTGCAACGTTTTTTGACATGTTTGCTTTCACTTTGTTGCCCTACACCATCACTGCCTGTATCAAGGTTTGTAACCTGCAGAGAGTTGTCTATTTAATTAGCCATTTGGGTCAGGTTGGGTGCTCCCACGTGACTTGGGTGGTTGGGGCTGAGTCAGGTCGGACAGATCAGCCTGAGCTGAGTTGGTGGAGTCAAGATTGCTTTAACCACTTGGAGCATAGAAACATCAGGTACACGAATTTAATAGGACTTAAAAGTTTTGTATTGCCTGCTTGAAAAAGGTCCATATTTCAGTCACTGCCGTTGTTCAGATAGCCCCATGTGAGGTGCTGTATTGTACAACATAATGCTTCAATTAGTCCACTTATTGTTATTCTGCCCTTTCATTTCTCTATACTATAGGTTAAAGCCAGTTTGAAATACCAAAATCGAGGAGCTATACATTCCATAAAGTTAGCTTATTTACCCCTATGAGACAACCTGGATATGATGGAGAAAGTTGGCTTTTATCTGTTAATGCTGGTTATCACAAAGCATATCAACTTGCTTTCACCAGAACCACTCTTGACAGCTTCTGGCTTTGTGCTGTGAGTGATCCATGAAGACAAAAGGAATTTGCAGCCAGATGTCAAATTGATTTGGTTCTGATACTTATTATCTGCAAAATTGCTGAAACTGCAGATACACTTTAAAGACGTTGGTATAATTGGCAGTTATATTTGATTTTCTTTCTTCCTTGTTGAATCTCAAAAGGCAGCCAGCTCTTCTGGGACCATGAAGGGAGAAGAGAGAGCAAGGTTGTCACAAAGAGATATTAATTTGGATCCAATATTAACAGAGTGATAGTGAAGAGTTGCATATTTTAAAAAATAACGTAAATTACGGTAATTTTCTTTCCAATCTTTGCTACTGCTAATTTGTTATTAATAAACAGTTTCACAAGTTATTAATTTGTTATTAATGAATAGTTTCACAAGTTTATAGTCAAAGGTACTGTGTGATGAAGTGTATATTCTACAATATTTTGAGGTCTTGCCGATCGCAAGAAGTCTTGGACCATGACCTGCAAGCTAAAAATGGGTAGGGTTTCTGTTTAACCCTTGTCATCATTATTTATCGAGCATATAGAAGGCACGCACTAATAGGGAGCACAGCTAATTTATAGGACCATTGTGTATGCTGAAAAATATCTTAGCAAAGAACTAAAATTGTAATACATTTATTATTTATGCAAAATGCATTACATCTTCTATCTGGAACCAGGGTCAGTAAAAGTCCAGAGGTGTATGGATTTTTCAGACAGTATGGAATTCAATTTTAAAGGACGTTTCTGGAAACTTTGAAATCGATAAGTCCACAACTTACAAATTTCTTTATCCAAAGAGTGGTGATTTAGTGGATCTTGCGAGCACTGGGAAATTGTACAGATGGATATATTTAAGGGGAAGTATCACAAAGATATAAGGGAGAAGGGAATAGAGAGTTATAATGATAGATGTGGATGAGGAAAGATAAATAATAATAAAAAATAAATAATCTTTATTGTCACAAGTAGGCTTACATTAACACTGAAATGAAGTTACTGTGAAAAGCCCCGAGTCGCCACATTCTGGTGCCTGTTCGGATACACAGAGGGAGAATTCAGAATTCTCAGCTGGTACGGGAATTGAACCCGTGCTGCTGGCCTTGTTCTGCATCACAAATCAGCTGTCTAGCCCCCTGAGCTAAACCAAGATGGGAGGAGACTTGACAAGCAACTGGCATGGTTTGGCCTAATGGTTTGATTTTGAGCTGTATAACCTATGTAATCCAATGCAAAATCAGTTTGGTTGATGACACCTGACCACTTTAGGAATCATTTGGCCAATAGAAAGTCTCCACGTCTTTTACCTCAGGCGACTGCTTCTATTATGATCACATTGTGCACTGTGTATTATTCAAAATATCATAATTTCCCGAACAACAATTACATTACTGTATTTGGAAAATTAAACCATGGCCACATTTGGGCGGGGTGACTGAAGGGATATTGAAAAATTTGATTAAAAATGTATCAGGTGGCTTGGCGGGTTTCTGGATAAGAAAGCTGACTTGGCTGGAGGCAAATTAGCCTGCACATTTCACCGAATGCTTTCCGAAGAATCTATCGATATTTGAATAATTTTCCATTTAATCTGGCAGAATCGTGCTGATTATTGTGTTTCCTTTCTTTCAGCTGTTTCCATCATGCGGCACAGTGCATCATCCTTTGGGTTTGCTGTAAGTAATATTGTGCAACTAAACACAGTAAAAGTTTAAAAGGGCCCGACTCAGGTTAAACAGGGGTTGGTCCAAAAACAAAGGGCGGGATTCTCCATTGGCAGGATTGTATTGACGAGCTGAATTTGTCAGTCCAGGACACAGAGGTAAGTGCGGTCTCGGCGGGGCGTTCCACGTCGAGGCCAGGAAGAGTCCAGTTTGATAGCGGGATCGTTCTTCGTGCTGCAGACTCCAAGAAACACCTGCTAAATGCGCCCAAAATAGGGGCGACATTCTCCGATGCCCCGCCGGGTCGGAGAATCGCCGGGGGCTGGCGTGAATCCCGCCCCCGCCGGTTGCCGAAGTCTCCGGCACCGGAGATTCGGCCGGGCGGGAATCGCGCCGCGCCGGTTGGCGGGCCCCCCCGCTCGATTCTCCGGCCCGGATGGGCCGAAGTCCCGCCGATAAATTGCCTGTCCCGCCGGCGTAAATTAAATCACCTACCGTACCGGCGGGACAAGGCGACGTGGGTGGGCTCCGGGGTCCTGGGGGGGCAGATAGGGCGATCTGACCCCGGGGGGTGCCCCCATGGTGGCCTGGCCTGCGGTCGGGGCCCACCGATCCGCGGGCGGGCCTGTGCCGTGGGGGCACTCTTTCCCTTCCGCCTCCGCCACGGTCTCCACCATGGCGGAGGCGGAAGAGACTCCCTCCACTGCGCATGCGCGGGAAACTGTCAGCGGCCGCTGACGCTCCCGCGCATGTGCCGCCCCGAGATGTCATTTCCGCGCCAGCTGGCTGGGCAACAAAGGCCTTTTCCACCAGCTGGCGGCGCGGAAATTCCTCCGGCGGCGGCCTAGCCCCTCAATGTTGGGGCTCGGCCCCCAAAGATGCGGAGCATTCCGCACCTTTGGGGCGGCGCGATGCCCATCTGATTGGCGCCGTTTTGGGCGCCATTTGGCCGACATCGCGCCGTTTCCGGAGAATTTCGCCCCAGGTCTCTGTGTTTTCCCATTAAATCGCACCCGGGATCCTTGACATCCACCTGCGAGGGCAGACAGACTCCCATCTGAGAGAAATCATAACACTCTCTCAGTATTGCATGAGAGTGTCACCGTTGACATTTGCACTCACCCTGGGGTGAGATTTAAACCCATAACTCACAGGCAACAATGCTACCAGATGAATAATAATAATAATCGTTATTATTGTCGTAAGTAGGCTTACATTAACACCGCAATGAAGTTACTGTGAAAATTCCCCAGTCGCCACACTCCGGCGCCTGTTCAGGTACACGGAGGGAGAATTCAGACTGTCGAAAGACAACAGCTGACAAAACAATTTGCATGCGCAGTCACATGCATACAAACTAAAAGAAACACATAAGCCCTGAAAATGTGCTGACTAAAATGCTGGAAATTACACTATAATTAAATCCCTGAGACGTCTGCTGTGGACCCTGCCAGAATATGTGGAATCCGTAGGAGGACACTTAATTAAGTGGGCAATGGACGACACGATACTGGACCTTATCTGAAGCAGCTGGCCAACCCTACATGTTGGAAAGTCTTGATTACAATTATGAAGTCCAGGAGATGTCCAGGTCGTTTTTATTTATATTCGGTCATGGGATGTGGGTATCACTGCCCAGAAGGAAAAATCAGTAAAAATGGGGAAATAGGAATACTGGTACAAACTGGTTTTGTATACCTGAAAATGGAATACCAATTAAAACTGGGAAATTAGAGCACTGATCGGAACAATTGTTTTTCTGGAAGCCGGGAGATCTAACGCGACCTCACGAGATGTTGGGATGTGAATCCCGCCCATTGTGAGTGGGATCACTCTTTGGCAAATCTACATATTAGAGCAAGACAGTCTTGGGCAAGCGCCGTTCAGTATTGATCTCCACAAGTGGGGACCAGACGGAACGGCACACTTGGAGTCCCCCAGGGGATCGGAGGATCCTAGCTGCTTGCCCTCTTGCCAGGATGGGTGCCAGGTGTCAAGCTGGCATTTTCCATGCGGTGGCGATTGGGCCGAGGGTGCCCTGTGTGCATGTTGGGGCATTGCGGGGTGTCTGGGGACCCGCTCATAATGAGTTGGGACTTGGGGGATGGGGGCTGGGGGGCAATCGGGTTGTGTTGGGGGTTCCAGAGATTGGCATCCCGATCTCGCTACACTGAGGAGTTCCGGTGAGCGGAGCTCCTCGGTGCAGAAAACAGGGCTACGTGCAGCCTTGGCCATGCATTCACCGCTGAGGCCCCGTACCTAACCCGAGTAATGCTTGATTGCATTCTGTTTCTCGGTACTGCGAGCTCCGGGAAACACGTGGCTAAACGCACTCACTCTGGGACCTTGTTCCTGTTTAGTTAAATTATGCCCCAAGTGTGGGTAAATACCAGTGTGGATCTCACCCAAAAAGTAGGTGAATAACACCCCACCGAACGTGCCCAAAATGATACCACAAAGATTTTGGTTAAATTGCGGCTGTAACAAATTGTAATAGCTTAATGAAGCCATTATGGAAAAAGTGCTCCTTGGATAGTTAATTGAGCAATCTGAAGTAATAGATTTCAGAACCCAGTGAAACAATCTGAAAATGGAGTTGCTTGGAAAATGGAGAAAATTAATTGATGTATTTTTCTGTGGCAAATGTTCTTATTTTGATCTATATTTATAAAATGGTGGATTCCATTTCTTTTCCACTGACTGAGAATTTGGCCAGTCAGTCAGTTATTATATTAAAGGATTTTAGAAGATGTGACAGCAATGTGTGGTGCAGACTTTAGGAATTCTGGGAATAAACTTAATTGCCCCTTCCCCATATGGCACACAGGCTCACAATGACAATGTCCCAGATTTATACACTGGCAGTAGGTGGCGCCATTATGCAGCAGGAACTGTTTTAGCATAGCTTTTCTTACACTCACAGTTGATGTTATAACTGGGCGGGAAGATCCCAGAATGGACCTCTGGCTCCAGAGACTGTGGACGGCATTCTCGGGCGCGCTGCACTGGCTTCTGGTCGGCGCCCCTGCCAGCAAAGGTATTCTCCGTGCCGCCAGCTGGCCAATGGGTTTCCCATTGCAGGCAGCCCCATGCCATCAGGAAATTGCAGGGCCTGGGTGCACTACCGGTGTAACGGAGAATCCCGAGAGCAGAGCAGCCTTGTAACTTTTACGTTTTAAAAAAAAACATGGAGGAACAGAGTCACAAGACTGCTAAATAGTTAACAAGACAAAAACATTCATTAAACATGAAAAGTTAGATTATGATATAATACTCCTTCACTCCACCCTTAGCTTCACAGATATACACATATTTTATGTTAACATGGATTACAAAGTATACTTCGGGCTATAATGGTCTCAGTAGCATACAGTCCTTTTCAACACATAGGGCAGGATTCTTCCGCTCTGCCTGCCGCAAGAACGCCACGGGCGAGTCGCCGATAATGAAAAAGTCCTTTAACCTCGGGCGGAATTCTCTGGTCGCCGGGCAAACGCGGCCGGAAAATCCCACCCATTAACTGTGTTTAGACACACATCTGGTAAGACACACATTCCACTCTGAAACCAAGTGAATGTCTCTCAAAATCCCACCAGATGATTCTTCACGTGAGAGTTTCCAAATTCCACTCCCAAAAAAGACTTGCTTGAAAATCTTCTTTCACAACACTGCTTTCCATCATCATTTTGCATTATGAATCCATTCCAGCTTTTCAAACTATTTTTTCAAAGAAAGCTTCTGCTCCACTTTTAACAAGGCTCCAGCATCCAGGTTTTACATCTCCCCCTTCAAGATATCTTTGCCTTGACTGTTGCACAAACCCTTCACAATGGCTTTAACTATTTATTCACAGACTGTATTAAGATGGCACCAAACTTTTAACTTACCTCTGAAGTCTGCTTTTCCACGTTAACTCTGGTTACTGCAGCTGTCTTTTTCACTCAGAACACTTTGTCTGCTTTTCCCTCGAATTCTCTTGAACAATACCTTGTTTGACGTCTTGGTCTCTGTTCCCTTAACTTCAGTCTTCCAAGATATTCTTTCTGTCCCAATTCCTTGTTTGTCTGGACTGTATCTGGTTCTTTGGGATGTCTGCCTAACTCCCCGGCATCCTATCTTCAACTGCAAATGAATTCAATTAAAACTAAACTCAAAAGCCTTTCTACCTTAAAAGAGCCCCCCAGTTTCTAAGCAATTCCTTCTCCTTGTCTTAAGTTTTTTATATTCTTCACGCCGCAACTTCTAAACACAACTGAAGCACAGTTTGAATTGAAACTAAAACCACCACACATACAAACACCTTTGTCCAGCTGGAATATAACTATAGGTTCATCCTTCCTTACAGAGAAACACTAAATTAAACCCACTTAAACCCACACCTTGGGCGAAATTCTCCGTTATCGGCGGAAACTCCGCCGATCGGCGCAAAAAACGGCGCAAATCCCACTTGCGTCACGTCATAAAAATGGGCCGATAGTCTGCGGCCCGAAATGGGCTAGCAGCGACGTAACGGGATCCGCGCTTGCGCAGTGGTTCACGCCGTGCAGCGTCATACGCGCTGCACGGCGTGACGGCTCATAAGGCCGCGCAGCTCCCCCCCACCCGACCGGAACAGCCGACCGCAACACCCGACTTGATGGCTGGCCGTCGCTCAGCCCCGAGGTTCGAGTCACGCGATGTGGAGGCGCTCCTGGATGCGGTGGAGCAGAGGAGGGATGCCCTGTATCCCGGGCACGGCCGCAGAGTTGCCCCACGCCACAGCCGGTGTCTGTGGAGGGAGGTGGCAGAGGCCGTCACCGCTGTGGCCCTAACACCACGGACAGGCACCCAGTGCCACAAGAAGGTGAACGACCTCGTCAGAGCAGGCAGGGTGAGCGTCCCCCATATCCCCCATATCCCCTCTCCCCCAAATCCCCCCCTCCCCCATATCCCCCCTCCCCCATATCCCCCCCTCCCCCATATCCCCCATATCCCCCATATCCCCCCTCCCCCATATCCCCCCTCCCCCATATCCCCCCTCCCCCATATCCCCCCTCCCCCATATCCCCCCTCCCCCATATCCCCCCTCCCCCATATTCCCCATATCCCCCCTCCCCATATCCCCCCCTCCCCCATATCCCCCATATCCCCCCTCACCCATATCCCCCATATTCCCCCCTCACCCATATCCCCCCTCCCCCATATCCCCCATCCCCCATATCCCCCATATCCCCCCTCCCCCATATCCCCCCTCCCCCATATCCCCCATATTCCCCCCTCCCCCATATCCCCCATATTCCCCCCTCCCCCATATCCCCCCTCCCCCATATCCCCCCTCCCCCATATTCCCCCCTCCCCCATATTCCCCCCTCCCCCATATCCCCCATATCCCCCATATCCCCCATATCCCCCCCTCCCCCATATCCCCCCTCCCACATATCCCCCCTCCCCCATATCCCCCATATCTCCCCTCTCCCATATCCCCCATATCCCCCCTCCCCCATATCCCCCATATTCCCCCCTCCCCCATATCCCCCCTCCCCCATATCCCCCATATTCCCCCCTCCCCCATATCCCCCCTGCCCCATATTCCCCATATCCCCCCTCCCCATATCCCCCCTCCCACATATCCCCCCTCCCCCATATCCCCCCTCCCCCATATCCCCCCTCCCCCATATCCCCCATATCCCCCCTCCCCATATCCCCCATATTCCCCCTCCATCATATCCCCCATATTCCCCCCTCCCCCATATGCCCCATATCCCCCCTCCCCCATATCCCCCATATCCCCCCTCCCCCATATCCCCCCCTCCCCCATATCCCCCATATCCCCAAGTGAATCCAGCCCTAACCTTAACCTCTGCAATGCACGCGCAACCGATGGCGTGCATTCATATACCTGCCTAACACTGTTGCCTTTTACCCCTGCCACCCCCCCCCCCCCCAGGAGAAGCGCGCACACAACAATAGGGAGCATGTGAGGACTGGAGGAGGGCCCGCTGATGAGAGGCCACTGACCGTACACGAGGAAAGGGCCCTGGAACTGGCTGGCGGACCTGAGGACCGGGAGGTTGCTGATGCAGAGGTCGGGGCCCCACGAGCAAGTGAGCCACCAACAGCCCGTCCCCATATCCCCCCTCCCCTATATCCCCCTCTCCCGTATCACCTGATCACTGCCTGATGTCTAACCATGCATGCTTCATTGTGTATCGCAGGACCAAACGTCCAGGCACCCATCCCCGCAGATGCAGACCGCCCGCAGGATGCCCCTCGGAGACCACGGGAGACGGAGAGACCCGCACCCTCCAGCATGCGACGCCCGCAGGATGCCCCTCGGAGACCACGGGAGACGGAGAGACCCGAACCCTCCAGCATGCGACGCACGCAGGATGCCCCTCGGAGACCACGGGAGACGGAGAGACCTGGAGCAACAGGGAGACGACACCCCCGTCACGTGCGGGAGCGACCACCCAGCGACCACCCAGCGATGAGGGGGCCACATCCGAGCCAGGACACCACTACCCAGGACACCACTACCCGGGACACCACTACCCGGGACACCACTACCCGGGACACCCCTACCCGGGACAGCACTACCCGGGACAGCACTACCCGGGACAGCACTACCCGGGACAGCACTACCCGGGACAGCACTACCCGGGACAGCACTACCCGGGACAGCACTACCCGGGACAGCACTACCCGGGACAGCACTACCCGGGACAGCACTACCCGGGACAGCACTACCCGGGACAGCACTACCCGGGACAGCACTACCCGGGACAGCACTACCCGGGACAGCACTACCCAGGACACCCCTATCCGGGAAGACGAAATACCGGACAGTGACTCAGAGTGGATGGGTGGAGACGAACCCCCACCCCAAAGTGCCATGGACTCAGAGTGGGACGAAGAGCACGACACAACGCCACTGCTGTCACCAACACCCTCCACCATCGCAGAAACACTCACCATGGTTGGGCACTTTAGTGATGAGGCGTCTGGTACACTCACTGGTGCGCACAACACAGCCGTCCCGGTACAGCAGGTGGAGGTAGGAGCAGCAGAGGGACCGGGCGGTCGGAGGGCAGCCCAGGCCAAGCGAACATCTGCCGCCCAGATGGATCCCGGGTTCCTGCAGTTACCACACCCACACATAGATCCGATGCAACCACCGACACGGAGACGAGCGAATAGGGTGACGGGTGGCTTGCGGCGGCTGCGGTCGCAGGTGGAGGAGTCCACCCGCGTCCAGGAGCTGGGAGTGGTCCCGGTCATGCGTGCCACCCAGGCTGACACCGCACGGGTGGCGTCCGCGGTGGAGGCAATGGGTGCGACGGTGTCAGACATGGGGAACGGTTTGCGAGGCCTGGGGCCTTCCGTGCAGGCGGCGTCTGTGGCCCAGGAAATGGCTGCCCTCTCACAGGAGGCCATGAGCCAGTGCCAGCGCCAGATGGCAGAGGCGCTCAACGCCATAGCCCAGTCTCAGCAGGCCATAGCCCAGTCTCTGCAGGCCATGGCCCAGTCTCTGCAGGCCATCGCTGAGGGCATCGGCGCCAGTGGCCATGTGCGAGCTGGCGTCGCACTGTCGCAGACAGGGTTCGACAACCCCCTGGGCTCCATGGCTGCAAACCTGCAGACCCCTGTCGATACCAGCACGGGCCTCCAGGACTGGCAGCGCCAGATGTCGGGGGCGCGTCGGATGGCCAGTCCGTTCGCATCCCCCACCCATGTAGAGGCCTGGGGGCCATCGGGCACCCCGAGGGAGGAGGAGGTGGTGTGGTCCGTCCCGGCTCCCTCTGTAGGGGAGGTCCCGGTACACCGCGACACCTCGGACTCCCCCCCTTCCGTCCCAGGTGCATCGGGTGGGCAACGGGCAGGACAGGCTGGCAGCTCGCCATCCCAGTCGCCCGGGCCGCAGCCTGGCCCATCTAGGCCAGGACGCCCCAGGAAACGGCCGCCAAAGGGATCCAGTGTCAGAGGGCAGGAATCACAGGAGTCCACCTCCAGTTCTGCTGTACCGTCTGGGGAACCACGTAGACGTAGTCAAAGGGCCCGTAAGGCCAAACAATTAGACACTGAGTAAGTTGGCACGGGTGCAGGGCACAGATGAGTTCTAGGCGCTAGGGCACGTGCATGAACTCCTTTGGTTATTAAAGTCAATGTTACCGAAGCTGCCTTTGTGCTCTGTCCAAAGTGTGCGGGGGTGTCATGTACGTTGAGCGCAAGTGTGTGTGTGAGGGGTGGTCTTACCTCAGCCCCAGGTGAGTCTGCCCCCTTCCCCCTGGGCCGCCATCAACATCCCCCGGGCAGAGGACGGGACCGTGCGCTGCAGTGTCACAGCCGCATGCAGGGATGGTCCGGGTGGATGGTGGTACTGTGGCCATGGGTCAGACATAGTCCAACGATGTAGAGCCAGGAGCTCATCGGAGGCGGGTTGTCATCATTCTCCATGGCCTGCGATAGACACGCATCCACCCGCAACTGGGTGAGCCCGGCCCGTTGTGCCGCCGGTGGATCGGCAATTGGGAGTGGGGGGGTGGTGTGCATGCGGGTGGGGTGTGTGGGGTTGGGGAGGGGGGTGAGGGTGCTGGGTGGGTGGATGGGTGGGGGGTGTGGGTGGTCGGCTGTTGTCATGGTGTGCGATCTGTGGCCATACTACCCGATTCCCACGCCCATCTAGTCAGTGAAGCGGGCGTCTATCAGTCTGTCCCGTGCCCGCTGGGCCAGCCGGTAACGGTGGACAGCCACCCGTCTGTGTCTACCCCGTCTGCCCTGACCATTGCCCCCATCCCCCTCATCTGGGGAGGACTGGGCCTCTTCCTGCTGCTCCTCCACTCCGCCCTCCCTTGCCTGCGGCACATCGCCCCTCTGCTGGGCTATGTTGTGCAGGACGCAGCACACCACAATGATGCGGCCGACCCTATCTGACCGATACTGGAGGGCGCCCCCAGAGAGGTCCAGGCACCTGAAACGCATCTTCAGCACGCCAAAGCACCTCTCGATCACTCCCCTTGTCGCTACATGGGCATCATTGTAGCGGTTCTCCGCCTCATTGCGTGGCCTCCGTATAGGCGTCATCAGCCACGATCGCAATGGGTAGCCCCTGTTGCCCAGCAACCAGCCCCTCAGCCGGGGATGGCGTCCCTCGTACATGCCGGGGATGGATGACTGCGACAACACAAATGAGTCGTGTACACTGCCTGGGTGACGGGCGCAGACGTGCAGGATCATCATGCGGTGGTCGCAGACCACCTGTACCTTCATCGAATAGGTCCCCTTCCTATTAGTGAACACGGCCCTGTTATCTGCAGGTGGCCGCACGGCGACGTGCATCCCATCGATCGCGCCCTGGACCATGGGGAACCCGGCAACGGCAGAGAAGCCCACGGCCCGGGCATCTTGGCTGGCCCGGTCCATGGGGAAGCGGATGTAGCGGTGCGCTATGGCATAAAGGGCATCTGTCACTGCCTGGATGCACCGATGCACCGATGTCTGCGATATGCCGGACAGGTCCCCACTCGGTGCCTGGAATGACCCCGTTGCATAAAAGTTCAGGGCCACCGTAACCTTGACGGACACGGGGAGAGGGTGTCCCCCGCCAGTGCCACGCGGTGACAGGTGTGCCAGCAGGTGGCAGATGTGTGCCACGGTTTCCCGGCTCATCCGGAGTCTCCTCCTGCATTCCCGGTCCGTGAGGTCCTGGTATGACTGCCGGGGCTGGTACACACGGGGCGCCCTCGGGTGCCTCCGTTGCCGTGGGGCCGCGACGTCCTCCTCCCCCTCCTCGTCCTGTCGGTCAGGTGTCCCTCCAGCCTGGGCGGCTGCCGCCTGCCCCTCTGCGGCAGCCTGCGCCGCCTCTCTGGCACGCTCCTCCTCCTCCTCCTCCTCCTCCTCCTCCTCATCCAGGGCAACATAGACATGAGCGGCTGCCACCACGGCGGCCAACATCGCTGGATGGTCTGAAAACATGACGGCCTGGTGGGGGGGGAGGGGAACGACGACATGTCATCATTGCCCATATCCCCTCCTCCCCCCAGCCAGGTGGCATGGACCGCATGGGTCCAACTGTTGGAGGCTGGCACCTGGCCAGGTGGACCAACTCATTTGCCCTCCCATCACCCACCCCGGCACGGACCCCCCCCCAACCTCCACCCCGGCACGGACCCCCCCCCAACCTCCACCCCAGCACGGACCCCCCCCCAACCTCCACCCCGGCACGGACCCCCTCCCCAACCTCCAACCCGGCACGGACCCACTCCCCAACCTCCACCCCGGCACGGACCCCCTCCCCAACCTCCACCCCGGCACGGACCCCCTCCCCAACCCCCAACCTCCACCCCAGCACGGACCCCCCCCCCAACCTCCACCCCAGCACGGACCCCCCCCCAACCTCCACCCCGGCACGGACCCTCTCCCCAACCCCCAACCTCCACCCCGGCACGGACCCCCTCCCCAACCCCAACCTCCACTCCAGCATGGACCCCCCCCAACCTCCACCCCGGCACGGACCCCCTCCACAACCCCCAACCTCCACCCCGGCACAGACCCCCCCCAACCTCCACCCCAGCACGGACCCCCCCCAACCTCCACCCCGGCACGGACCCCCTCCCCAACCCCCAACCTCCACCCCGGCACGGACCCCCTCCCCAACCCCCAACCTCCACCCCAGCACGGACCCCCCCCCAACCTCCACCCCGGCACGGACCCCCTCCACAACCCCCAACCTCCACCCCGGCACGGACCCCCTCCCCAACCTTCACCCCGGCACGGACCCCCTCCCCAACCTCCACCCCGGCACGGACCCCCTCCCCAACCTCCACCCCGGCACGGACCCCCTCCCCAACCCCCAACCTCCACCCCAGCACGGACCCCCCCCCCAACCTCCACCCCAGCACGGACCCCCCCCCAACCTCCACCCCGGCACGGACCCTCTCCCCAACCCCCAACCTCCACCCCGGCACGGACCCCCTCCCCAACCCCCAACCTCCACTCCAGCATGGACCCCCCCCAACCTCCACCCCGGCACGGACCCCCTCCACAACCCCCAACCTCCACCCCGGCACAGACCCCCCCCAACCTCCACCCCAGCACAGACCCCCCCCAACCTCCACCCCGGCACGGACCCCCTCCCCAACCCCCAACCTCCACCCCGGCACGGACCCCCTCCCCAACCCCCAACCTCCACCCCAGCACGGACCCCCCCCCAACCTCCACCCCGGCACGGACCCCCTCCACAACCCCCAACCTCCACCCCGGCACGGACCCCCTCCCCAACCTTCACCCCGGCACGGACCCCCTCCCCAACCTCCACCCCGGCACGGACCCCCTCCCCAACCTCCACCCCGGCACGGACCCCCTCCCCAACCCCCAACCTCCACCCCAGCACGGACCCCCCCCCCCAACCTCCACCCCGGCACGGACCCCCTCCACAACCCCCAACCTCCACCCCGGCACGGACCCCCTCCCGGCATTCCCCCGGAGCCCAGCCTACTCTAACCACCACCCCCCCCCGCCGCACACACACACAAGCCGAGACACACCTCTCCTCAGGCAATCAGTCTGCGGCCACGCCATTTCCTGCCCAGAGCCAACCCCCCAGGCCGTCACTCACCTCCTCGCTGGTCGGCGTGAGCCTGGAGCACCGGGTCACGCCGATGAAAAGGAGGTTTGATTCACGTCGACGTGAACGGTCATCACGTCGACGGGACTTCGGCCCATCCGGAAGGGAGAATATCGGCAGGCCGAAAATCGGCTGCCTTGCGCAGACCCGTGACATTCTCCGCGGCAGCGGCGCCATTAACGCCCCGCCGACTTTTCTCCCTTCGGAGACTTCGGCGGGGGCGGGGGCGGGATTCACGGCGGCCAACGGCCATTCTCCGACCCGGCGGGGGGTCGGAGAATGACGCCCCTTATTTCTAATATGTATAATGCAAATATAAATCCCTTAAAACTACCTTTTTTTTCTGAACAATATGATTACATACCTGTTAAATAAAAATATATGAACAATATATAATCACATTGAGAATTTCAGGTATTTATATGTGTGTCAGATTAATTTGGCTAACATCCAGAGATCCTGCTGCAAAATGATAAATTATCAACAAAATACCGTTTCCTACAATTTAGGTCAACCATGATATTAGGTTTCCAGAGATAACTACAGTGATTAAATCATGCCTTTTTCTCTTAATGTATGTACGAATTAAATTTATGATGCATGTTGATGTTATATGATTCCGATCTTCAAAGAACATTTCTGACTTTTCTAGTTTGATGCCACATTGGATGTCTTATCTTCTGCGATAGTGCTGTGGCGTTACAGCAATGCAGCAGCTGTGCACTCTGCCCATCGGGAGAATATGTAAGTCTTACTCTGCCTTGTCTATATTAATGATCCATTTAGATCACTGAAAGGGACACAAGTTCTGTTCTGATTCTGCTTAAATATAGTCTGGAATCTGAGCATCAGATTCATTTTTATAGACTGCATCATGAGGAAGGAAATATATGTAATATTCAAGGAAGAAAAAATATAAATTGCTTAAGAGTACCTTCCAAATAACATGAGTTTGATAATTTGACAAATGAACTTGGGGCGGGATTCTCCCCAAGCCGGAGAATCGCCGGGGGACGGCTTGAATCTCGCCATGACGCCGGCTGCCGAATTCTCCGGCGTGGTTTTTTGGCGGGGGCGGGAATCGCACCCCGCCGGTCGGGGACCGTTGGCAGCGCCCCCCCCCCCCAACCCCCCGGCGATTCACCGCTCCGCAATGGGCCAACGGCCACCCGTTTTCGGCCTGTCCCGCCGGTGTAAATTACACAAGGTTCTTACCGGCGGGTCCTGGCTCTGCGGGTGGCCTGCGGAGTCCTCGGGGGGGGCGCGGTGGGCTCTGGCCCCGCGGGGGGGGCCAAGGAGGCCTGGCCCGCGATCGGGGCCCATCTATCTGCGTGCGGGCCTGTGCCGTGGGGGAACTCTTTCCCTCCGCGCGCCGGATGCAGTAAAGGTCCGACATGGCCGGCGCGGAGAAGAAACCTCCTGCGCTGCACTGGGATCACGCCAGTAGTTCTGGGAACACGCTGGCACTCCTGCGCTGCACTGGGATCACGCCAGCAGTTCTGGGAACACGCTGGCACTCCTGCGCTGCACTGGGATCACGCCAGTAGTTCTGGGAACACGCTGGCACTCCTGCGCTGCACTGGGATCACGCCAGCAGTTCTGGGAACACGCTGGCACTCCTGCGCTGCACTGGGATCACGCCAGCAGTTCTGGGAACACGCTGGCACTCCTGCGCTGCACTGGGATCACGCCAGCAGTTCTGGGAACACGCTGGCACTCCTGCGCTGCACTGGGATCACGCCAGCAGTTCTGGGAACACGCTGGCACTCCTGCGCATGCACTGGGATCACGCCAGCAGTTCTGGGAACACGCTGGCACTCCTGCGCATGCACTGGGATCACGCCAGCAGTTCTGGGAACACGCTGGCACTCCTGCGCATGCGCCAACTCGCGCCGGTCGGCAGAGGCCCTTCGGGCCGGTTGGAGCGGCGCCAATCACTCCAGCGCCGGCCTAGCCCCCGGAGGTGTGGAGGATTCCGCACCTTCCAGGCAGCCCGATGCCGGAGCGGTTCATGCACTCTTTGGCGCCGGTACGTTTGGGAGACTCAGCGGGATGCTCCGGGAGAATCCCCAGGGGGCAGTGCGAATCCTGCCCCGCCGCCCCGCCGCCGGCTGCCGTGTTCTCCGGCGCCGGTTTTCGGGCAGGAGCGGGGTTCATGCCATGCCGGTCGGTGGCTGTTGGCAGCGGCACCCCTGGAAATTCTCTGGGCCCCGATGGGCCGAGCGGCCGTCCGTTTTTGGCCATTCCCGCCGCCATGGGTTAGACATGGTCCCACACGGCGGAACTGGCAGGTACGTTGGCTGGGGCGGTCCTCGGGGGGGCACGGGGGGATCCGACCCGGGGGGGGGGGGCGGGGGGGGGGGACCCATGGAGGCCTGGCACGCGATCGGGGCCCACCGACCTGCAGGCGGGCCTGTGCCATGGGGGCACTCCTTCCTTCCGCGCCGGCCCCTGTAGGGTTCTGCCATGGCCGGCGCAGAGGCGACAACACCCTGCGCATGCGCCAGAATACGCCGGCTGGTCTGCGCATGCGCAGAACCATGCCGTGGGTTTCGCGCATGCGCGGGATCACGCCGGCCCTTTGGCGCATGAGCGGACTCGCGCAGTCCCTTCGGCACCAGCTGGCGTGACGCCAACCAGTCCGGCATCCACCTAGCCTCGAAAGTGCGGAGAATTCCGCACTTTCGGGGGCTGTTGATGCCGGAGTGGTTCGCGCCGGTTTTCCCGCCGGCATGGGGACTTAGTCCCACGAAAGGAGAATCCCGCCCCAAAGGTGGGATTCTCCGTTTTAGAGACTTAGGACTGGATTCTCCACTTGCTGACGCCAAAATCGTGGGCGGGATTCTCCCCTATCCGGCGGGGCGGGCCGTACTGGCGCCGAGGAGTGGCGTGAACCACTCTGGCGTCGGGCCGCTCGGAAGGTGTGGGATCACCGCACCTTGAGGGGGTAGGCCGATGCCGGTGGGGTTGGCGCTGCGCTAGCTGGCGCCGAAGTGCTTGGCGCCACGCCAACCGGCGCATAAGTGCAGCCGCCGGCCGGTGCGAGTTGGCGCATGCGCAGGGGGGTACTTCTCCTCGCTGGCCATGGCGGACGTTTAGAGCGGCCGGCGCGGAGGGAAAGAGTGCCCCCATGGCACAGGCCCGCCCGTGGATCGGTGGGACCCAATCGCGGGCCAGGCCACCGTGCCCGCCCCCCCGGGGCCAGATCCCCACGCGCCCCCCGAGGACTCCGCAGGCCGCCCGCAGAGCCAGGTCGCGCCGGTACAGACCTGGTGTATGTCACGCCGGCAGGACCCGCCGAAAACCACCGGCCACTCGGCCCATCGCGGGCTGGAGAATCGCCAGGGGGGGGCCACTGCCAACAGCCCCCAACAGGCGCGGCACGATTCCCGCACCCGCTGAAAAACCATCGCCGTTGAATCTGGTAGCCTGGGGCGGCGGGGCGGGATTCACGCCGCCTCACCCGGTGATTCTCCGGCCTGACGGGGGGGTCGGAGAATCTGCCCCGTATTCGGGGATCGTGCGGAGAATCACGTTTGATAGCAAAATCGGAGGCGGCGCCTGTTTTCAGACGCTCGGCCCCCTCCAAAATGGCGTCATGGGTCAGTACATTGGGACAGCCTCAGGACATCACCTAATGCTCCTCCCCTGATGGGCCGACTTCCCGTTGACGTGGGACACGTGTGCTCTTTTATTGTCAACCTCGCGTCGTGGCTGAGGATAGTGTCCAGCGCCGCCACGTTCGGGGGGGTGTAGCCATTCTGCTAGCCGGGTGGGGGGGCGCTGGTGTGCTGGCAAGGGAGTATACAGAGGGGCAGTATCTGGCAGGCTGGGTCCACGCGCGGCCGGCGCTTTATTGTACGGCGCGACCACAGCAGGTCGTCGCCGTGCGCCTGCGCGTTTATGTCGGGAACGTCGGAGTTTTATGTGACGTGGCTGCTAGCTCCCCACCGGGCGGAGCATCGGTGCAAGGGCGGCGCCAACTTTTTCATCGCAAAACTAGACACTTCCTCCAGACATAGCCTCAAAATCGGAGAATCCAGCCCTAAGTGTTGATGCCGGGAGTGAATCGCTGGATTTCTAAGACAACTAAATTGGCGCCGGTCCCGGGGCAATTTATGATCTGTTAATGGGCTAGCACCAGCGCCACATGGAACTCGAGCGATTCCAATGAAAAACAATGTCCGATTCGGCAGGGTCGGTATTGGCACTCGAGAGGTTGACAAGCTGCCTGCATATACACATTCCACTCCCCGCACGCACTCATCTCAGCAAACCAGATGGCAGCAAGAAGAGCAGCACCCCGGTTCACCGATGCAGAGCTGGAAACCCCGCTGGACGCCTTGGAGGAGATGCCGGCCAGCCTGTTCCCCAGGGTAGGAAGGAGGCTGCCACCCGCCGCCGTACACCGGGTCTGGGTGCAGTTGGCAGAGTTTGTGAGTGCCGTGGGCCCCAACGCCAGGACCGGTCAGCAGTGCAGATAGAAGCTGCATGACTTCCTCAGGGCAGCCAGGGTGAGTAGGCAGCACTGTGCCCTTGGCACCAACCCCCGTGCCAAACTCCTGCAAGTCCCCGCCCCACCACCTGGAGGGCGACCGAATCCCACCCGCCGGCAACGTGTGCGCACCCACCCTGCACCTCATGCCTGCACCCATACTGCCCACTATGGCTGGGTTCCCTGGGCACGAAGGCCACCACTGCCCACCCACTATGCTACCACCATCCTACTGCCTAACACTGTGCTCTTTCTGTCTCCGGCAGCCCCCCACACTAACCCCTCACCAACCCCTCACCACCTCCCACACCACTAACACACCACCCCAACCTGCAATGCAATCATGCGTTACTCTTGTGTCTTGCAGGATCACATCATAGAATCATAGTGTTTCCTGTGCAGATGGAGGCCATTTGGCCCATCGAGTCTACACCGGCCCTGGAAAGAGCGACGTACTTCAGCCCATGCCTCCACTCTATCCCCGTAACCCAGTCACCCCGCCTAATTTTTTTGGACACTAAGGGGCAATTTTTAGCATGGCCAATCCGCCTAACTGCACATCCTTGGACTGTGGGAGGAAACCGGAGCATCCGGTGGAAACCCACGCAGACACTGGAAGAAAGTGCAAACCCCACACAGTCACCCGAGTCTGGAATTGAACCCGGGACCTTAGAGCTGTGAAGCAGCAATGCTAACCACTGAGCCACCATGCCGCCCGTATTAAAATTAGTACATGTAGCCAGAAAGAAGGGCTTCAATCAGAAAGCCACATTAAAATGTATCTTGTGAACAAGGTGCCTGCACAGCAAACAGTGCACTTAGCTCACAAAACTTTGGCGCCAACTCAAAAGACGAATCCAGCGCCATTAGTTCTGTGATGCTCGTCATGAAGAAACGTGGTCTCAGTGCTGGTGACGTCCGCAATGGAGGCCTTGGGGGCAAAGGTATTAGCCATAGTCAGGATGTCCAAGGCCTGGAGCATTCTGTGCAGGCAGTGGCTGAGGCACAGGCTGCCCTGTCATAGCAGCTATGTACCCGGGCCACCTGGACATTAGAGCGCCATCCAGTGCTTGGCCCAGACACAACGGGTTATGGCTGAGGGTGACACGGTTTTTCCGGGCACTGGCTGACCTGCGCTAATTCTGGAGGGAGGTGGCACAGTCACTGAGTGATGTGGCCCAGTCCCGGAGGGAAGTGGAAGTGGCCCAGTCCCTGTGCTCCATGGCTGTGAGCATGGAGATCCTGTTCGAGATAAGAGCGGGTCTCCAGGATTGGCGGCGCCAGGTGGCGGGGTAGCCCCAGGAGTTCACTCCGATCGCACCCGTCCCATGGAGTAGCTGGGGCCATCGGAATTCTGAGGAAGCAGGAGGTGAATGGGCCCCTGCCGGTGACTCCCACAGGGGAGGTGTCGGAACACAACAGCACATAGTCATAGACATAGAACATACAGTGCCGAAGGAGGCTATTCGGCCCATCGAGTCTGCACCGACCCACTTAAGCCCTCACTTCCACCCTATCCCCGTAACCCAATAACCCCTCCTAACATTTTTGGTCACTAAGGGCAATTTATCATGGCCAATCCACCTAACCTGCACGTCTTTGGACTGTGGGAGGAAACCGGAGCACCCGGAGGAAACTGATGCAGACACAGGGAGAACGTGCAGACTCCGCACAGACAGTGACCCAGCGGGGAATCGAACCTGGGACCCTGGCGCTGTGACGCGACAGTGCTATCTACTTGTGCTACCGTGCTGCCCTACAGCACCTTGGACTAAACCCCCCCCTTCCCCCCTGGCCCTGGCACATCCGATGGACAGCCAGTGGACAGGGTGGCACCATGCCACTTGGGCACCCGAGCAACAGCACCCGGCCCGGTCCTCCAGAGGACTGCTGCCAAAGGCGACCCATGTCACAGGCCAGGATTCGCAGAATGCCGTCTCCACCCTGATGTAGCATTAGGGCCCGTAAGGCCAGAAGGTAGACACCAGTTAAGGTGGCCTTAACATAGGATAGTGTTAGGGGCTAGGGCACAAACCTTTATAGTGATGTTCACATGTTATTTGCGAAGTAAACACCTGTGTACAACAGTTCCAACCTACCTCGGTGCCCCTTTGTGTGAGAGGTGGGCAGGGCTAAGCTAGTCTGGCTGCGGGGGCACTGGGTGAGGCGGGATGCAGGGGAAGATAGGTGGCCATTCGGCCCATCGAGTCTGCACAGACACTCTGAAAGAGCAACCTACCTGCCGCGTAACCCCATAACTCCACCTAACCTTTTGGACACGAATGGGCAATTTAACATGGACAATCCACCTAACCTGTATATCTTTGGACTGTGGGAGGAAACCGGAGCACCCGGAGAAAACCCATGCAGACATGGAGAGAACGTGCGAACGCCACACAGACAGGCACCCAAGGCCGAATTGAACCGGGGCCCCTGATTCCCTGAGGCAGCAGTGCTAACTACTGTGCCACCGTGTTGCTCAAATCATAGAATTTCATAGCATTTACACTGCAGAAAGAACTTGGAACCCTGGAGCTGTGAAGGAACTGTGCTAACCACTGTGCTATCATGCCTCCCAAATGAGCAGGTCTCACCTCTATTTTTTCCTCTAAATTACATAGTATCAGTCCCTGAGCTGATGGATGCAAATGTGAAAACAATATTGGTGATGTGTCTTCATTATCACTTTCTTCTTGCTGTTCCACCGCTTCCGGGCCAGATACTACTTCTTGGGCGTCTGAAAGGAGAAAGGCACAAGGGTAAAATTGTGGTGTGGATTCAGGGGTAAGTAAGAGGTTCATGCTTATGGCAGCGTGCCCTTTTTAAATCAAAAGGGAGGATGGGATGTGAAGGAATTGTGATGTGAGAAGGAGGATTCGGTATGAGGACACCGTCAATGCTCAACACAGTCTCAAAAATGGGCATCCCAATAATGACCACAATTCTCTCCCCATGGAGGATGGCCTTACAAATCCACCATTCACCGCCTCCAGTTGTGCGTCACCTTATCCTGCAATGGGGAGGGAATTTCATTGCAGTGTTAATGTAAGCCTACTTGTGACAATAATTCAGAGTGCCCAATTCATTTTTTCCAATAAATTGCCCTTAGTGACCAAAAAGGTTAGGAGGGGTTATTGGGTTACAGGGATAGGGTGGAAGTGAGGGCTTAAGTGGGTCGGTGCAGACTCGATGGGCCGAATGGCCTCCTTCTGCACTGTATCTTCTATAAGAAAAAGCAAGCAAACAGGAATGCAACTAACCAAAGAAAATAAATACCCACCACCCCATCCAACCACTTCCTGCTCTCCACCTCCCCTACCTCCTTTTTAAACCCCAACCCCCCATCCCCCACTGCTGACAGCGTAACTATTTTCACCGAATGGTTGCCATCTTCGGACAAACCCCTCCACAGACCCTCTCAAGGTGAACTTTATCTTCTCCAGTCTGAGGATCTCTTCTAGGTCGCTCACTCACACCCCTGGTTTCGGCGGCCCCGAATCCTGCCTTTCCAATAAGATCCGTCTCTGGGCTACCAGGTGATGAACGATCAATTATTGCGAAAGCGAGATTAGAGAATAATCGAAGGCTCTATTAGACAAGATGTGTTCCCCAGCAGCTCGTAACAGAAAATGGCTGCAGCCGGGGATGAACACCTCTTTATACCATCCACCGGGCGGAGCCAGCAGACAGGGATTTACTCACGTATCTCTAATACAGTAGTACCTCCAACACAGGTACAGTCATACATATAATACGGTCTACCACATTCACCCCCTGTTGAAAAAAGGAGTCCGGCGGGGGTGGCGGAAAAGTAACAATAACAACCACAGTAAAAATCAAAACGAAGAAATCAATCGCTCGGGGGCCTTGATGGTCCTCTGCGAACGTCGCAGTCTCGGTTATGATGCAGGCACCGACTCAGGCATTTTTGATTCCGGGAGAGTGCAGTCCTCTGCTTCGTTACCTCCAGGTGGAACCAGTGGAAGGACGGATCCTCCTGGGGCGGGGGCTGCAGTGAGGTGCGCTGGTGGGGAAGTGGGTGGAGCAGAGAAGACTGGTTCGGGTGGAGGGGTTGGTGAGGGGGACGTGGGTGGGGATCCAGCGGGTGCCAGATCCCGGAGGGAGACCGCGTCCTGGCGTCAGTCGGGGCATGCCATGTAGGCGTACTGCGGGTTAGCATGAAGAAGGTGGACCCTCTTGACCAACGGGTCAGACTTATGGGTCCGCACATGTCTCCGGAGCAGGACGGGTCCAGGAGCTGGCAGCCATGTTGGCAGTGATGTCCCGGAGGTGGACTTCCTGGGAAAAACAAGACGTTCATGGGGGGTTTCATTCATTGTGGTACACAGGAGTGACCGTATGGAATGGAGTGCATCGGGGAGGACCTCCTGCCAGCGGGCGACCGGGAGATTTCTAGACCGTAGGGCCAGCAGAACGGCTTTCCAGACCATCCCGTTCTCCCTCTCCACCTACCCGGTTCCCCGGGGGTTGTAGCTGGTCGTCCTGCTTGAGGCAATGCCCTTGCTGAGCAGGAATTGACGCAGCTCGTCACTCCTAAAGGAGGACCCTCTATCGCTGTGTATGTAGGTGGGGAAACCGAACAGTGTGAATATACTGTGGAGGGCTTTAATGACGGTGGCAGCAGTCATGTCGGGACAGGGGATGGCGAAGGGGAACCATCGACCACGTTCAGAAAGTACTTGCAGCGGTCGGTGGAGGGGAGGGGCCCTTTGAAGTCCATACTGAGGCGCTCAAAGTGGCACCAGGTGTGCTTTATCTGGCCGGTAGAAGTGCGGCTTGCACTCTGCGCAGATTTGGGAGTTTCTGGTAACGGTCCTGACCTCCTCTATGGAGTAGGGCAGGTTGCGGGTTTTGATGAAGTGGAAGAACCGGGTGACCCCCGGGTGGCAGAGGTCATCGTGTAGGGTCCTGAGTCGGTCCGCTTGTGCGCCGGCACATGTACCGCGGGATAGGGCGTCAGGAGGCTCGTTTAGCTTCCCAGGATGATACAAGATCTCATAATTGTAGGTGGAGAGCTCGATCCTCCACCTCAGGATCTTATCATTTTTTATCTTGCCGCGCTGCGTATTACTAAACATGAAGGCAACCGAGCGTTGGTCAGTGAGGAGCGTGAACCTCCTGCCAGCCAGGTAATGCCTCCAATGCCGCACAGCTTCTACAATGGCCTGGGCCTCCTTTTCGACAGAGGAGTGTCAGATTTCAGAGGCATGGAGGGTGCGGGAAAAGGAGGCCACCGGCCTGCCCTCCTGGTTGAGGGTGGCCACCAGAGCTACGTCCGAAGCGTCGCTCTCGACCTGGAAGGGGAGGGACTCATCGACATCATGCATAGTAGCCTTTGCGATGTCCGCCTTGATGCAGTTGAAGGCCTGTCGGGCCTCAGCCGACGGGAAAAACTGTGGATTGGATTAGTGGGCGGGCCTTGTCCACGTAATTGGGGACCCACTGGGCGTAATAAGAGAAAAACCCCAGGCATCGTTTCAGGGCCTTGGGGCAGTGGGGAAGAGGGAACTCCATAAGGGGGCGCATGCGGTCAGGATCGGGCCCTGTTACTCCATTCTGCGCTATGTAGCCAAGGATGGCTAGGCAATTGGTGCTGAACACGCATTTCTCCTTGTTATAAGTGAGATTAAGGAGTTTGGCGGTATGGAAGAATTTGCGGAGGTTGGCGTCGTGGTCCTGCTGACCGTGGCCGCAGATGGTGACGTTATCTAGGTATGGGAAGGTGGCCCGCAATCCGTACCGGTCAACCATTCGGCCCATCTCCCGTTGGAAGACCGAGACGCCATTAGTGACACCGAAGGGTACCCTAAGGAAGTGAAAGAGCCGGCCATCTGCTTCGAAAGCAGTGTATTGGCGGTCATCCGGGTGGATGGGGAGCTGGTAGTAGGCAGACTTTAGGTCCACTGTGGAGAAGACCCGGTACTGTGCAATCTAATTGACCATATCAGATATGCGTGGGAGGGGTACGAGTCGAGCTGCGTGTACCGGTTGATGGTCTGACTGTAGTCAATGACCATCCTGTGCTCCTCCCCGGTCTTTACAACTACCACTTGGGCTCTCCAGGGGCTGTTGCTAGCCTCGATGATGCCTTCCTTCGGCAGCCGTTGGACTTAACGACCTAATGAAGGTCCTGTCCTGGATACTGTACCGTCTGCTCCTGGTAGTGACGGGTTTGCAATCCGGGGTGAGGTTCGCAAACAGGGAAGGCGGGCCGACCTTAAGGGTCGTGAGGCCGCAGACGGTGAGGGGGGTATGGGTCCGCCGAATTTAAAAGTCAGGCTCTGGAGGTGGCACTGGAAGTCCAGGCCCAGGAGTGCGGCAGTGCAGAGGTGGGGGAGGATGTAGAGCCGGAAGTTGTTAAACTCTACGCCCTGGATAGTGTGCAGTGTGCTCGGTAGCCGAAGCTTGCCGACAGTCGCAGTTCCTACCGAGGGCTAGCAGGGCGCAGTAGAAGTCGTCCAGGGATTCCCCTGGGATTTGGCGTCTGGTGGCCAGAAGATGTCTAGCATATATTTGGTTCACCGGGCGAATATAATGCCCTTTCAGCAGTGCCATAGCTTCAGCGTAGTTAGGCGCGTCCCTGATGAGTGGAAAGATTTCGGGACTCACCCTCGAATAGAGGATCTGTAACTTTTGGTCCTCCGTGGGTGGGTCTGTGGATGTCCTGATGTAGCTCTGGAAGCAAGCCAGCCAGTGATCAAAGGTGGCCGACGCGTTTGCCGCGTGGGGGCTCAGTTGCAGACTGTCCGGCTTGATGCGGAGCTCCATCTTTCAATATCTTGTCTAATAAATTGATGCACGATCAATTATTGCAAAAGCGAGATTAGAGAATAATCGAAGGCTTTTTTCGACAAGATGTGTTCCCAGCAGCTCGTAACAGAAAATGGCTGCAGCCGGGGATGATCACCTCTTTATACCATCCACTGGGCTGAGCCAGCAGACAGGGATTTACCCACGTATCTCTAATACAGTAGTACCTCCAACACAGGTACCGTAATACATATAATACAGTCTACCACACCAGGGAGGCAAAGGCCAAGATGTCAGCCTCTCTCGTCCCCTTGACTCCTAGGTCTTTAGGATATGACATTTGACAATAAGACCATAGGATTTTGGCGCAGAATTAGGCCACTCGGCCCGTCGAGTCTGCTCCGCCATTCAATCATGGCTGATATGTTTCTCATCCCCATTCTCCTGCCTTCTCCCCATAACCGCTGATCCCCTTTCATTCACTCACCTTGCTCACTCGTCTGACGTCATTGAAATTGCGGCGATGCATCCAGGTCCTCAGGTTTTACTCCTGGTATTTTCCGCCACAGTGTCTGCAGGGCCTTGTGACCCCCTTTGGGTACAGTACATCTGTCCTCTTTTGCAACTCCTGAATCTAGCTCTCCAGCGCAATGTTTGAAACTCATATAGCCTGTTCGCTACCATGTTGTTCTATTGTTCTGTCTTTCCCAAGTCTAAATAATTGTGAAATAACTTACAGAACCTGCTCTAGCTACAATGCACCTCCTCTTTGAGCGGTGCAGGCTGACTTTAAGTAGTGCAGGTTAGCTTTAAGAGGTGCTCGCCTCTCACAGTTTTGGAGCTGAAGCGTGCAGCCACTCAATAGTGTGATCAGCGCTGGCTGTACCCTGTGATCATGTTAATCATGTAGGCAACACAAAGTTGTTGTGCTGGCTGCAACACATTGAACATGTGCGATATAAAGCACATTCCAATCCCTGCTCCTGTTTTTGGACGCTATCAAATTTGACCTCTATTGTTTGTGGAACTCATGTGAAGATTTCCTTTTTTGCTCCTGCAACACTGAAAACAAACATATTTAACTTTCTGAGCCCCTTGATTAAAGTTTTATAATTCAACACCAGTGAATTCAATACTAGTTATATGCACTGTCCCTAATAATTCAGTAGGTGGTGTGCTAGTCATCCTTGTGCACTTGAAGCCAACTTTTACACTGAAGAGATCTAATTAATTTATTATTCTGGCATGGAAAACAGCCAGGTATCCATTATTACCTAGCAAGATTGGATCAAGTGCATATGGAAGCAAGAATCATCTGAAGGCATTAAAATAAATGAAAGATTTACTGAGTGTTTCTAAAAAAAATGAGTTTGCTGTTTATCAAAAAACCGTAATTCCATCAGAATAATTGATTTTCCATTTTGTCTCTCAGTATTTACCACTAATGTTACAGTTCAAATTTTGACCACTGAGGGTATTACAACACAACTTAGAATGCGACCCCCAGGTATAGGAAGGGACATTCAGTCTCGTCGGGTTAGGGTTATTTCTTATTTATTATTCTGCTGCATTTATATTCACAAAGAGGGTTACTATTCAATTAATTCACTAAATTAGATAGGGATGTATCTTGACTGCAGATCAAGCCTGTTTAGATATATAATTATTTTTCAGTGTTCAACTTGTTTATTTAGAGTATTACTTTTCAACCAATCTCCTAAAAACATCTGTGTTTGCTTATCATGATGAAACATCTCACCCCTGATGTATTGTTCTTCAACACTACCACAGAACAACATTAAACACTGGCTCTACTTGATGTTTATTCATCTTTTTCCGCATTGCTACTCCTTGAACAAGATTCATAACCTAGTGCTGTTTACTTCAGAAAGTCTCCAGTGGGATAAGCCTCGTTGCTAATTTTCCTCTGTCAACTCACTGCCCCTAGACTAAAATTAAGGGGAAATCCAATGACCCTGCACTTCTGGTAGTGAAGCTACGGCATGGTGACACTGTGGTTAGCAGTGACAGGACCCAGGTTCAATTACGGCCTTGGGTGTCTGTCTGTGTGGAGTTTGCACTTTCTCCCCATGTCCGCGTGGGTTTCTCCCGAGGGCTCCTGTTTCCTCCCACAGTCCAAACATATGTAGGTGAGGTGGATTGGCCATAATTTGTCTCTTAGTGTCTAAAGATGTGGTTAGTTGAGGTTATGGGACTACAGGGTGGGGGAGTGGGCCTTGTATGGGGCTCTTTCAGAGTGACGGTGCAGACTCGATGGGCCGAATGGCCTCCTTCTGCACAGTAGAAATTCAATTTTCTATGAAAAGAAGCATAGACAGGTTTACAGCAATATTATTCTGCTTTGACCCATACTCACTGCATTACTCACCTACCCATTGAAGCACAGCTGCCTCTAGTCTGCAGGAACTGGGCAGTGTGCTTGAGGAGGGACGACTGGGTAAAATGCTGAGCAAACATCAGGATAAACATGACATTGGTGTTGATGGAAGGGCTGCAGACATCATTGATTCAGTTTTCATAGGACTTGTAAAATGAGTTAACGAAAAAAGTGGAGCAGCGGGATCAGAAGCTAAACTATGTGATTGATGTGATTTATATCAGCCCATTGGAGGGGGTAAAGAGTGGAGTGTGTGTTGGAGGGAGGCATTGTGGGGGATTTGGAGGGTCGAGTGAGGGTGGGGATAGAGGGGCGGTACCATCGGGAGAGTGGGGCAGTGGTGTACACTTGTACGAGGAACATTAAAATACCCTCACCACATCCAGTATGACGCCTCTGGCTCTTTGTTCTGTGATGCGGAACGACCACCAATCCTATGCCCCATAAGTCCCTCTCCTGGGTGATCGAAGGTTGGGCGCTGCGTCTGTGGCGCTGTCTCCCGCACTGTTCAAGCACAGTGTCCAGGCATCAAGGTCTGATTGGGATGCGAGGTAGTGAGCACCACATTCTACATGGCCCTCCCACTCACAGGGATCCACTTGGGATATGTGAAATGCTCACTGAACTACGATTCTCTATTAGCAATATCCTTCAGCCACACGGCCAGAGGCGTTATGGTCAATGGGCGTTATGGGGTGATCATTGGGGCAGCACGGTAGCATGGTGGTTAGCACAGTTGCTTCACTGCTCCAGGCCCCCAGATTTCATTCCAGGCTTGGGTCACTGTCTGCACATTCTCTTTTTTAAAAAAATATATATTTATTAAAGTTTTTTAACACAATTTCTCTCCATTACAAACAATAACCCTCCCCCTCGTAACAAAAAAAAACGAGAAATCGCGCAGAGCAAGATATATACATGGCAAAATTATATATTTACACAGCTTTGTACGCTGGCCCTCACCCGTACGTGCCAGTTTCCCCAACCCTTCATGTTATCTCTTGCTCATCCACCCTCCCAGGCAGTCCCCCCTTCCCCCCCCCCCCCCAACCCTCCCAGGACGTCCCCTCCACTCCACCCCCCCCCCCCCAAAGGTTGCTGCTGCTGACCGACCTTCCTCTAACGCTCCGCGAGATAGTCTAGGAACGGTTGCCACCGCCTGTAGAACCCCTGCGCAGACCCTCTCAAGGCGAACTTAATCCTCTCCAACTTTATGAACCCAGCCATATCATTTATCCAGGCCTCCAGGCTGAGGGGCTTCGCCTCCTTCCACATTAGCAAGATCCTTCGCCGGGCTACTAGAGACTCAAAGGCCAGAATGCCGGCCTCTTTCGCCTCCTGCACTCCCGGTTCGTCCACTACTCCAAATATTGCTAGCCCCCAGCTTGGCTTGACCCGGACTTTCACCACCTGAGATATTGCTCCCGCCACTCCTCTCCAGAACCCCTCCAGTGCCGGGCAAGACCAAAACATATGGACATGGTTCGCCGGGCTCCCTGAGCACCTTCCACATCTGTCCTCTACCCCAAAGAACCTACTCAACCTCGCCCCCGTCAAGTGCGCTCTGTGGACCACCTTAAATTGTATCAGGCTGAGCCTGGCACACGAGGAGGAGGAATTAACCCTACCTAGGGCATCAGCCCACAGACCTTCCTCAATCTCCTCCCCCAGCTCCTCCTCCCATTTACCCTTCAACTCTTCTACCAGCGCTTCCCCCTCTTCTTTCAACTCCTGGTGTATTTCCGACACCTTGCCCTCCCCGACCCATACACCCGAGATCACCCTATCTTGAACTTCTTGTGCCGGGAGCAACGGGAATTCCCTCACCTGTCGCCTCACAAAAGCCCTCACCTGTGTAGCGCACAATGACTTACGAGAGAGACGAGTAGTGATGAAGTCGATGAGGCTTTATTAAGCGAGACTTGTCCCCAGCAGTTCAGCAACAGAATGAAGCGGCGGGGAGAAGCTCGGGTTCTTATACTCCGCCTTCAGGGCGGAGCCAGGAGTCAACAGCCAACCAGGACCCGGGATCTGTCAGCCAATAGCATCACGGCTTCACAGTCCCACATGACCCCTAATACATACCACCACAACCTGCATATATCTAAAGGCATTTCCCGGGGGTAACTCGAACTTCTCCTCCAGTGCCCCTAGGCTCGCAAACGTCCCGTCGATGAACAGGTCCCCCATTCTTCCAATCCCCGCCCAATGCCAGCTCTGGAACCCCCCGTCCATCTTCCCTGGGACAAACCGGTGGTTACCCCTGATCGGGGACCACACCGATGCTCCCATTGCACCCCTGTGCCGTCTCCACTGGCCCCAGATCCTTAGCGTTGCCGCCACCACCGGGCTCGTGGTATACTTTGTCGGCGAGAGCGGCAGCGGTGCCGTCACCAACGCCCCCAGGCTCGTTCCTTTACAGGACGCCATCTCCATCCTCTTCCATGCCGCCCCCTCTCCCTCCATAACCCACTTGCGGATCATCGCCACATTTGCTGCCCAGTAGTAGCTCCCAAGGTTTGGCAGCGCCAACCATCCTCGGTCCCTACTGCGGTCCAGGAACCCTCTCCTTACTCTCGGGGTCTTATTCGCCCACACAAAACCCATAATACTCCTGCCTGCTCTCTTAAAAAAGGCCTTAGTGATCACGATGGGACGGCACTGAAACACAAACAGAAACCTCGGAAGGACCACCATTTTGACCGACTGCACTCTACCCGCCAGCGAGAGCGGTAACATGTCCCATCTTTTGAAATCCTCCTCCATTTGCTCCACCAACCTCGTCAGATTCAGTTTATGTATGGTCCCCCAACTCCTGGCTATCTGGATCCCCAGATACCGAAAGCTCCCCTCCGCCCTCCTGAGCGGTAGGTCCCCTATCCTTCTTTCTTGGTCCCCCGCCTGTAATACAAAGAGCTCACTCTTCCCGACATTGAGCTTATAGCCCAAAAACTCCCCAAACTCCCTTCGAGTCTGCATGACCTCCACCATCCCCTCCATTGGATCCGCCACGTACAACAACAGGTCATCCGCATATAGCGACACCCGATGCTCTTCTCCCCCTCGGACCACCCCCCTCCATTTATTAGACTCCCTCAATGACATGGTCAATGTTTCAATCGCCAATGCGAACAACAGGGGGGACAGGGGGCACCCCTGCCTCGTCCCTCGGTACAGTCGAAAGTACTCCGACCTCCGCCGGTTCGTCACTACACTCGCCATCGGGGCTCTGGAAAAGGAGCTTAACCCAATTGATAAACCCTACCCCGAACCCAAACCACTCTACTCGGTCAAAGGCCTTCTCCGCGTCCATAGCTGCCACTATCTCTGCGTCTCCCTCCTCCGATGGCATCATTATCACGTTTAAGAGCCGCCGCACATTGGTGTTTAGTTGCCTGCCCTTTACAAATCCTGTCTGGTCCTCGTGGATTACCCCCGGGACACAGTCCTCGATCCTCGTGGCCAGCACCTTTGCCAGCAACTTTGCATCCACATTGAGGAGTGAGATCGGCCTGTACGATCCACATTGCAGTGGGTCTTTGTCCTGCTTTAGGATCAAAGAAATTGTCGCTTCCGACATTGTCGGGGGCAGGGTCCCCTCCTCTCTTGCCTCATTAAAGGTTCTCACCAGTAGCGGGGCCAACAGGTCTACGTACTTCCTGTAGAACTCCACCGGGAATCCATCCGGTCCCGGGGCCTTCCCCGCCTGCATGCTCCCCAAACCCTTGCTCAGCTCCTTCAACCCAATTGGTGCCCCCAAACCAGCCACCTCTTGCTCCTCCACCCTCGGGAATCTCAGCTGATCTAGGAATCGTCTCATCCCCTCTTCCCCCGCTGGGGGCTGGGATCTGTACAGCTCTTCATAAAAGGCCTTGAATACCTCGTTTATTTTCGTTGCACTCCGAACCGTGGCTCCCCTTCCATCTTTGACTCCCCCTATTTCCCTCGCTGCCATCCTCTTACGGAGCTGGTGTGCCAGCATCCGACTAGCCTTTTCCCCATAATCGTAGGTCACCACCTGCGCTTTCCTCCACTGTGCCTCCGCCTTCCCTGTGGTCAACAGGTCAAACTCCGTCTGGAGCCGTCGTCTTTCCCCAAGTAATCTTTCCTCCGGGGCCTCTGCGTATCTCCTGTCCACTCTCAAAATCTCCCCCACTAACCGCTCCCTTTCCATACCCTCTGTCTTCTCCCTATGAGCCCTGATGGAAATTAGCTCTCCCCTGATCACCGCCTTCAACGCCTCCCATACCACCCCCACCCCGCACCTCCCCGTTGTCGTTGGCCTCCAAGTACCTTTCGATACACCCCCTCACCTTCCCACACACCACCTCGTCCGCCAGCAGTCCCACATCCAGCCGCCACAACGGGCGTTGGTCCCTCTCCTCTCCCAGCTCCAGTTCCACCCAGTGCGGGGCATGGTCCGAAACGGCTATAGCCGAATACTCCGTCCCCTCCACCCTCGGGATGGGCGCCCTACCCAGAACAAAGAAATCTATCCGGGAGTAGGCTTTGTGTACATGGGAGAAGAAAGAAAATTCCCTGGCCTGCGGCCTTGCAAACCGCCATGGGTCCACTCCCCCCATCTGATCCATAAACCCCCTAAGTACCTTGGCCGCCGCCAGCCTCTTTCCAGTCCTTGATTTGGAGCGGTCCAGTGCTGGATCCAAAACTGTATTGAAGTCCCCTCCCATTATCAGGCCTCCTATCTCCAGGTCCGGAATGCGCCCCAACATGCGCTTCATGAATCCTGCATCATCCCAGTTCGGGGCGTATACGTTTACCAACACCACCCACGTCCCTTGCAGCCTACCGCTCACCATTACATATCGCCCTCCATTGTCCGCTACAATAGTCTTGGCCTCAAATGACACCCGCTTTCCCACCAATATTGCCACCCCTCTATTCTTCGCGTCCAGTCCCGAGTGGAATATCTGTCCTACCCATCCCTTTCTTAACCTGACCTGGTCCGCCACCTTCAGATGTGTCTCATGGAGCATGGCCACGTCCGCCTTCAGTCCCTTTAAGTGCGCGAACACTCGAGCCCTCTTCACTGGCCCATTCAGGCCCCTCACATTCCACGTTATCAGCCGGATTGGAGGGGCTCTCACCCCCCCCCCCCCTCCACGCCCCGCCGACTAGCCATCTCCTTTTCTGGGCCAGCCCCGTGTCCACGCCTCCCTCACCCTCCAGTCCCCCAGAGGGGGGACTCCCGTCCCGACCACCTCTTCTGTGTCCCATTCCCTTTCGGCCAGTGCAGCAGCAACCCTTCCCCCCCCCTCCCCCCCCCACTCCCCCCCGCTAGACCCCTATCTAGCTTTTTTGCTCCCCCCCATGTCACTCCCGTAAGTCAGCTGACGCCTGCTGACCCCGGCTTCCCCCGCTGTCCCATTGACCTCCCCGCGTGGGAGTCTCCCAATCCATATGCATTCCTTTGTTCCCCTTCCCGCCTTTCTTCCCACATGTGGGAAAACACCCCGCGTTTTCCAAAGCCCGCTCCGCCCCCTCTGGCGCAGCTCCTGTCGCGGCCTTGTCTCTCTCCCCCAGCCCATGTACCATTTCCTGCGCGTGATTGACCCCCTATATACAACAACCGTCACACATCAAACCCCAAAACATCCCCCCCCACCCTCACAAACCCTCAGGTAGAGTCCAACTTTTCGGCTTGTACAAAGGTCCACGCCTCTTCAGGCGTTTCGAAGTAATAGTGTTGGCCCTTGTATGTGACCCACAGTCGCGCTGGCTGCAGCATTCCGAATTTCACTTCTTTCCGGTACAACCCGCTCTCCGCTTTGCGACCTCCGTGCTCCAGTCCGGGTATATTCGGATCTCTGCATTGTCCCACTTACTGCTCCGCTCCATCTTGGCCCATCTCTGGACCCACTCTCTGTGCGTGAACCGGTGGAACCTCACCACTATCGTCCTTGGCGGCTCATTTGCCTGGGGCTTCTTCGCCAGCACCCGATGTGCCCTCCTCGAAGCAGCGCTTGATGAACTCCTGCAGCTCCCCTGTGTCCCTGGCCGCCGCCATTTTGTTTTCTCTCCCTCGCTTCTCCCGATGCTCCAGTGCCGCTCCTTTGGCCGTTACACTTCTGGTCTGTTTCATAGAAGTTGGCAGTGTTTGCTTCACCAGTCTGCCCCAAAAAGTCTATGGAAACTCCTGAAAAAGGTCTGAGAGTCGGCTCCAGATGGGAGCTGCCGAATGCGCGACCTACTCCTCCATGGCCGCCACCAGAAGCCTCGTCCCTGCTTCTTCAATGGCCCTGGTAGATCTTTTCACAGTTGTTCCCTCTGCTGCTAGAATTCACCTTTGATAGAGTCAAGCCAGATTGCAGCTTTAAGCTTGCCCTTCCCCCGCCTGCATGCTGGAAGAGGCTCTCGTCTACTGCTGCAGCTCAAGCCAAATCCTTCACTGTTTCTGCTGGGTCTGGTAGCCAAAAGACACAACACTCCTGGGGGACACTGTCAGGGGAATGCTGCAGCCTTCTTCCCACACCGGGAAATGTCAAACAAATGGCGTGGGGGCCCTGTAAAAGAGCCCAAAAGTCCGTTCCAAGCGGGAGCTGCCGAATATGCGACCTAGCTTTGCAGAGCCGCACCCGGAAGTCCGTCTGCACATTCTCTACGTGTCTGTGTGGGTTTCCTCCGAGTGCTCCGGTTTCCTCCCACAGTCCAAAGATGTGCAGGTTAGGTGGATTGGCTATGCTAAATTGCCCTTAGTGTCCAAAAAGGTTAGATGGGGTTACTGGGTAACGGGGATAGATTGAAAGTGTGGGCTTAAGTGGGGTGCTTTTTCCAAGGGCCGGTGCAGACTTGATGGGCCGAATGGCCTCCTTCTGCACAGTAAATTCTATGATTCTATGACAGGCAGGGGCTAGGTTGTCCCGGATATGGGAACACAAGGGGCGAGATTCTCCAACCTCCCGCCGGGTCGGAGAATCGCCGGGGGCTGGCGTGAATCCCGCCCCCGCCGGTTGCCGAAGTCTCCGGCACCTGAGATTTGGCGGGGGCGGGAATCGCGCCGCGCTGGTTGGCGGGCCCCCCCCACCCCCGCTCGATTCTCCGGCCCGGATGGGCCGAAGTCCCGCCGCTAAAATGCCTGTCCCGCCGGCGTAAATTACACCACCTACCTTACCAGCGGGACAAGACGGCGCGAGCGGGGTCCTGGGGGGGGCGCGGCGCGATCTGGCCCCGGGGGGGGGTGCCCCCACGGTGGCCTGGCCCGCGATCGGGGCCCACCGATCCGCGGGCGGGCCTGTGCCGTGCGGGCACTCTTTCCCTTCCGCCTTCGCCACGGACTCCACCATGGCGGAGGCGGAAGAGACTCCCTCCACTGCGCATGCGTGGGAAGCTGTCAGCGGCCGCACACGCTCCTGCGCATGCGACGCCCGGAGATGTCATTTCCGCGCCAGCTGGCGGGGCACCAAAGGCCTTTTCCGCCAGCTGGTGGAGCGGAAATTCGTCCGGCGCCGACCTAGCCCCTCAAGGTTGGGGCTCGGCCCCCAAAGATGTGGAGCATTCTGCACCTTTGGGGCGGCGCAATGCCCGTCTGATTTGCGCCGTTTTGGGTGCCAGTCGGCGGACATCGTGCCGTTTCCGGAGAATTTCGCCCAAGGTCAGGGGCCGGCATGGCAGACCAGCACACCTCTGAACTCCCCCCCCCCATTGCCCTGCAAGGCCTCCACCAGCCCCCCATGTGGCCCACCCTCAATCGGGGCTGCATCCCCCCCATGGGTTGGAGGTGGGCCACATGCCCCCCCACCTCCCACGAGCACAGGGGCAGCATGCCCAGTGCCCCCGGGCTCACTGCCTGTGAGCGAAGACGGCAGGCAGCTCACCTCCTCGGCTCCCCGCAGCAGCCCATCCGCCAGGTTTATGTTTATCAAAAGGAGTACTAATCGCCGCCAGCTGGGGAGACCGCTGATCACGGGAGGCCGTTGAATGTGGGTGGCTCCCGTTAATTGTATGGAAATAGGGTTAAGTGGTGATAATTGGTTTCTCGCCATGCTACGGCGTGATCTCGATTTCACCTAGGGGAGCGGGCTGGTTGCATCGCAAAAGGTTTGGCGCCCGGCGCGGTTCTTGTTTTCCACCTCTCGCTCTATTCCGGCCATGTTTCGCTTGAGCGAGAGCGCAACAAGGCCGGACAATCACACCCATATTCTCCCAAATAGAGCCAGCCCTTTATGTTTTTTAACTTCTATGCATGCAGCTGGGCTGTCTCCATGTTGAGATACCCTTCCTTCCTGAGGCAGCGGGAGGTGTAGACAGAATCAATGTGAGGGTGGCAAGTTTGTGCGATGCGTTGGGCTGAGTTCACCACACTCTGCAGTTTCTTGCGATCTTGGACCGAGCAGTTGCCATACCAAGCTGTGATGCAGCCGGATAGGATGCTCTCTATCGCACATCTGTAGAAGTTTGTGAGAGTCGATGCAGACATGCCAAATTTCTTTAGCTTCCTTAGGAAGTAGAGACGTTGTTGGGCTTTCTTGACAGTTGCATCAACATGAGTGGACCAGGACACACTGTTGGTGATGGTGACCCCCAGGAACCTAAAGCTATCGACCATCTCCACTTCGGAGTCATTGATGCAGATGGGAGTGTGTGTCGTGCTACGCTTCCTGAAGTCGATGATCAGTTCCTTGGTCTTTCCGACATTTAGAAAGAGGTTGTTTTCGGTACACCATACAACCAAGTGATTTGTCTCCCTCCTGAAGTCTGATTCGTCGTTGTTTGAGACACGGTCCACCACAGTCGTATCATCCACAAACTTATAGATTGAGTTGGAGTTAAATCTTGCCACATAGTCATGTGTGTATAGGGAGTACAGTAGAGGATTGAGCACACAATTTTGTGGTGTTGAGGACTAATGTGAAGGACGTGCTGTTGCCTATCCTGACAGATTGCGGTCTGTTGGTGAGGAAGTCGAGGATCCAGCTGCACAGGGAGGGGTCAAGTCCAAGATTGCGGTGTTTGGTTATTAGTCTTGTTGGCATAATGATGTTGAAGGCGGAGCTGTAGTCTATGAACAGCAGTCTTACATAGGTGTTCTTGTTGTCGAGGTGTTCGAGTGTTGATTTTAGAGCCAGGGAGATAGCGTCTGCTGTGGACCGGTTGCAGTGATAGGCAAACTGCAGTGGATCGAGACCATCTGCCTGCCTGCCTGCCTTAGTATCATTTCCCTCTTAGGTGGGGCTGCTGGCCTCACATCGCTGTGGGCCCTCTGATCAATAGGTTGGCCAGCATGGAGGAGGCCCCTTTGGAGGCCCCTCCTGGCAGGTTTCACCAGCAGGAGTGCTGAGGACATGGACTGGCTCAGGAGCCCTCCGTTGGGTCTGAAGTCTGGGTCCTGATACCCACTGAAAAATCCAGCCCATCGAGCGAGATTTTAACTTATTCAAAATCTACCCACTTACAAAGAGTTAAAATTTGTTCCACAGAATGTCAAAATGAACTTGGTGAGGCCTTAGATGGAAGTTGGATTGTCAGGTGTAATTTGATACCCTCCCCCATTTAGAGTTTGGTGGTGGGGGGCATTTAATTAGGTGAGTGAGTGGGGTCCCCACTGCCATCCTGCCTCTACCCTGATTAAATCCTTGATGGGCAGGCCCATGGACTCTCTTCCTGCCCGACATCAATGGAGGTTGTTTAATGTCCAGTTAAGGACCACATCCCATCACTGCTGGTATTAATCCAGTGGTGCGCAGGGAACTCATCATACGGAATGGGATTTCCTACAGGCTCCCAGCTCCAGAGGGTCCCTCATTAACAGGGATTCACTCTATCCCTGATTGACGGACCTGCATCTGGAAGGGGTGGAACACTTAAAGCCAGCACCCTGTCCTTGCTGCTGACACCACCCCGCATGATCCCCACCACTCCCTCCGTCACTCACCTGTGGTCAAGGATCCAGCAACGGATCCTGGACCTCGAATGGGTGTAGCCTCCCCGGTGGTTCAATAGAGCTGCTGATTGGTTGGCAGTTCTCAGTGGGTGGGTCTTCTACCCCTTGGGTCCTTTGCCCAGGGGTCGGCACACTGCTGTCAAGTCAAGTGTCTGAGTGGCACTTAATTCAGCAGGCCTCTCCTAAAGGAGAAGACGGAGGGCCCTCCAGCTGGCAGGTGTGACTCTCCGTTGAATCCAGCTCATTATGTGTAGTTTATGGAACTCCATTATAGAATGGATGCAAAAACATTGAAAATTGTGCGGCCACTAGAATTCTATCAAGGATCAAAGTTTTGAAGAGAAGCTTAAGAGGTTTTTTGGATCTGAGAGGTTGAATTTTGACATGGTATTGTCTTCAAGGTTATGTGAATTTTGCTGGAGGGAATAATAAATCATGATAGATTGTTTTCACCAGTCAGTGATGTAGAATTACATGGGATATATAGAACATAGAACATACAGCGCAGAAGGAGGCCATTCGGCCCATCGAGTCTGCACCGATCCATTTAAGTCTTGACTTCCACCCTATCCCCCTAACCCAGCAACCCTTCCTAACCTTTTTGGACACTAAGGGGAATTTAGCATGGCCAATATACGTCTTGGTGACTATACGTCTTTGGACTGTGGGAGGAAACCGGAGCACCCGGAGGAAACCACGGGGAGAACGTGCAGACTCCGCACAGACAGTGACCCAGCAGGGAATCAAACTTGGGACCCTGGTGCAGTGAAGCCACAGTGCTAACCACTGTGCTACCGTGCTGCCCTATGGCACAGAAACAGGCCATGCTGGTGTTTATGCTGCACTTGAGCCTCCTCCCAACTTTTCTCATCTAAAATTACCATCAATACCATCTATTCCCTTCTCTGCTATATGCTTGTCTAACTTCCCCTTAAATGCATCTATATTATTCTCTTGAAGTACTCTCTGTGGTAGCGAGTTCCACATTCTTACTATGCTTTGTGTCAAGAAATTTATCTGAATTCCTTATTGGATTTCTTGGTGACTATGGTATGTTGATCGCCTCAGGTTAAGCTTTTCCCCACAAGTGTGAGCATTCTCTCTGAATCCACTCTCTTAAAATCTTTCATCATTTTAAAGACCTCTATTAAAAGGTTTCTAAGGGTTACGCCGTAGTCTTTTATCAAGGGGAAATAGGCAATGCCTGCCGATCCTTCCCTGATTTGTATACCCACACATTGCAGGTATTGTGCTTCTATCACTTTGCACCCTTTCCTGTACCTTTCTATGGCAGCCAGAGCCCAAATTTAAAAGGTAAAGGGCAGGTCTGTTCAAAGGGCTAGAAATCCATAGAGGTTCCCTCAGCTCACACTGTAACTTCATCAGAAACCCTGAAGAAAAAGCATAAATTGCTATTTCTGTCATTTCTCCAAAGTTTCTTCTGCTCCTTCGAAATGAGAGTGGGCAATTAGAAATCACCCCCAGCTCCCCGCCACCACCTCACCACTCCACCCAAACAGCCAGGTGGATGTCTTTATGCAGAAGGTGATTAGAATGTTGATTTACTTATCACAAATAACTGTTGAAACATAATTGTGGAAACCACATGAAAGCAGATTTGATTTTTTAAATAACAACGGTACAAGTGTAAAATAATAATAATGGGAAACAGTAGTTGACTAAGAATATGGGGAGCATGGTGGCGCAGTGGTCTCAGGTTCGATCCCGGCTCTGGGTCACTGCCCGTGTGGCGTTTGCACATTCTCCCCGTGTTTGCGTGGGTTTCGCCCCCACAGCCCAAAGATTGCCCCTTAATTGAAAAAAATTAATTGGGTACTCTAAATTTATAAAAAAAGAGTATGGGGAGCGATTCTTCCAAAATGTTTCTAAGTGTGGTCACGAGCGGGAACTGCCGCGAGTTTCCCGACACTCAGCCCGGCGAGACCGTCATTGCAATAGAACTTAAGGTCCACTTAAGGAGGCTCCACGGGCTTCACGCCGCAAATCATGACTCACCAGCCGATTCGTCGGGACTGGGCTCGTCAGCCCCCTGCTAACAAGGTCGAGCAGCACATAAACTGCTCTTTCACAGCCAACCCCACTCAGCTCACAACCATGCCGCCAAGATGACCAGCCTCCCGATTTGGGGATGCAGACTTGGGCAGGATCCTTGGGCAGCACGGTGGCACAGTGGTTAGCACAATTGTTTCACAGAAGCGTCACCAGGAGGAACGACACAGTGACGCAAGGTCAACGATCTACACCGGGTCCCCAAGGGTGAGTTGGTACCGTCCGCATCATGAGACTGCACCCAACATTGCCCCCGCCCACCACATTGCCGTGCCCTGGCCCACCTATGCCACGCCTCCCCAAACCCCTCCCCAAATAATTCCACCCCCCAACACAGGCCCCTCCCCAAACATCCCCCCCAGAACCGTCCCCTCCTTCCCCCATTCTGAACCACATGTGCGGCTAACAATGCCCTCTCTGTGTCCCCGCATGAGAAGTAGTCCCACAACCGTCAGGAGAGGAATCAGACTGGCGCGGGAGTGCCGGACATCCGAATCTTCTCCATGGCACAGAATAGAGGGCTGCTTTAGCTCAGTGGGCTCGACAGCTGGTTTGTGATGCAGAACAAGCCAGCAGCGCGGGTTCAATTCCCGTGCCAGCTGCAAATTCGGAATTCTCCCTCTGTGTACCCGAACAGGTTCCGGAATGTGGTGACTAGGGGCTTTTAACAGTACCTTCATTGTAATGTTAATGTAAATCTACTTGTGACAATTAAGGTAATTAAAGGTGAGGATACTCTGGGCCTCACCTAGATGGACTGACAAACGTGAGTTGTTATTGCCATACTGAATGACCCATCCCTCCCACTGGCCACATGTCCATTCTCCCATAGCACCTCCAGCTGATTGCGCCGGCCCATCCTGGGATGTCCTCCCTTCAGCCCCCAGGATAACACCACGGACCAGAGTTCCGACGATGCCACAGTAGATTCATCACAGCTGTCATCCCCACCCTCCATCAGCGCAGACACATGCATATTGGTGGCAGATGTTAGTGGTCAGATTTCTGGGGCACATTCTGGTGAGCATCACACAGTTGCTGATATACATCAGGTGGAGGCAGGAACGCCCACCGAGACAGCGGTCGGAGGTCTGCTGGATCCAAGGACCGAACTGGGACCAGTCAGATGTTGAGTCTCTGGAACAGGTTTACCCAGAGATGATGCAGATTTTAGGGTGCAGCCATGACATTCAGAGGGGGATTTCAGTAACACTCCTGAAGGTCCATAGCAGACTGGTGGAGTCCCAGGGGCTATGGGCAGAGGATATGGCGCCGGCAATGCATGGTACCGAGGTCAACACTGCTAGGCTGGTGACAGCAGTGGAGAGCCTGGTGCACGACATCAACAGCATGAGTGGAGGTGTCTAAGGCGTGGCTCAGTGACAGCCATGGCCGAGGGCCTAGGTAGACTGTCCGACTCGCTGGGGGACACGACCCAGTACCTGGCTGACCTTGATCAGGTGCTGCGGGACATGTCCTGGTCTCAGGTGGGAAGAGCCAGGCACTGAGGAGCTTGTCCCAGTCACAGGTGGCTATTGCGAAAATGCTCCAGAGCATGTCCCACTCACTGAGGCGCATCATCGAGGGCGTCGGCGGCATGGTGTTGACACTGGGGAACCGCTAGGCTGGCAGAGCCAGATGATGCAGGGGTAGCCGGGGCTCGAACCAGCTGCCCCACAGTCCCGAGGTGAACCCAAGAACCCCCATGGGCACCGACCGGGAGGAGGGGCCGTTGGGTTCCAACATGGACCTGTCCCATGGGGTGGTGATGGTGGCCATTAGCTCCCCCAAGTTCCACCCCTCTGACAACGACACGTCTCGCAGTCAGAACCCAGAACAGAGGGGCATGGCTGTGCATGTGCTGCCATCAAGTGCGCCGGGACTCTCCAGCCCCAGAGCTTCCAGAGGACGCCCGCCAGGGGCACAGAAGATCATGGGACATGGCAGGCAACAAGCTGCCTCCATCTCTAATGTGAATCCTGGGGAAACATCTATAATCAGCGGTAGAGCATGTCAAGGATCACTGAGAGGACACTTGGTGAAGGGGGGGGGGAAGAGGGGGGTAGGTAGAGGGCAAGGGGGGAGTGTAGGGGGAGAGTGTGTGGAAAGGTGAGTGGTTGGTGAGAGTGGGGCAGCGGTGGACACTCGTGTGATACATTAAAACAACCAGTTTGACGCCTCTGTCTCTTTTTTCCGCAATGGGGGCCAACCTCCAAACCCCTGCCTCATCTCCCCAGGCTTGGGGGCCCTGCCCCCCCCCCCCCCCCCCCGGACACACTGCGTGCAGGTGATGGGTGTGAGCGTGCACTCAGCAGACAGGTAGGAGTCAAACTATGGTACAGATTGAGGAGCACCAGCGTCCAACTCTCTGCGGGTTATCATCTCCCCCCTGCCCTCAACATTGACCCGCTGACAGTGCCCGTACAGTCCCAGCACCCTGGATTGATCTGACGCAGACCCTGGGAGGGTAGGATTTGAGGGGAGGGGAGGGGGATGACGGACCAGGCCACGTCCTCTGTGATGCAGGTGAGTTTGAGGACTTCTCTGGTCCTCCAGGCTTGCCGGACCCTCTCTGCTCCGCTTTTCCTTCAGCCTCCGGCTGTTCTGCCGGTTCCTCCCCGGGATTGTCCTCCAGCCCCAGTTTGTCCAGTGCTTCCTCGTCGTCCTCCTCCTCGGAGGTGGCCATGTGTTCCTCATCCTCTACCTTCAGCACATTGGCCTGCTGCTGTGCCAGGTTGTGGAGGACATAACAGACCACCATGAAGTGGGCGATCCTCCGTGGGTGCACTGCAGTGCACCACCAGAGCAGTCGAGGCATCAGAACCACATTTGAGCAGTCGGAAGCAGTGCTCAATGACAGCCTGAGTTGTATCAGTCTACGGCATCCATACTGACGCCATTAGCAAGGTCCTAAGCGGCTACCCCTTATCCCCTAAGAGATATCAGCCAGCCAGGAGTGGTCCTCGAAGAGGCCGGGGATGTTTGAATGCCCCATTATGCAGCTGTTATGCATATTCCCTGGGAAGCACACACACAAGTACATGATCTTAAGATGGTGGTCAGAGAGATATTCAGAGAGTGGAACCCCTTTCTGTTGACATAGGGCACTCCCAGATGGCCCGGTGAGAGCAAGGTGACATGTGTGCTGTTTATCAGCCCCTGGACCTGGGGCACCCCGGCGATGATGGAGAATCCTGCTCTGTGGGCATTTTGGTCCGTGTCAAAATTTATATAATTTTCTGCCCATGACTAATCGGATGCACCTGTAGGCTGTAGCCTGAGAGATGCCACACAGGTCTCCGCTTGAGCCCTGGAATGACCCCAAGGCATAAAGGTTCAGGCCTGCAGTAACCTTGATGGCCATGGAGAGCAGATGTCCTCCTCCTCCACACTGTGCCAAGTCCGCGAGGTCATTTAAAAAAATGTATTTACGGGATGTGGGTGTCGCTGCTGTAGCCACCTGGGTTGGCCACTTCCCGACTTAAAATGGAGATCTGCAAAGACTACAGGGAAATTCAGCCAACACTAGCAGGTGCAAAGCTCCTGTGTATTAAAACTTGCAAAAGCCCAGGCAGCACTGAAACTCACAGTCATCTGCATATTAATGAGCGATCCGCGGGAACAATTGAAACATTTAAGGTGAATAAGGCCAAGCCAGACCCCTCGGCGCCAGCAGGAGCCAAGACAAAGAAAGGCCAACAGACACTCAGGGACCGCCCAGCGATCAGGGAACGGCTCCAGTATTGGAGAAATCGATCCAAGTGATCGGAACCTAGTCCAATCCCTTGGAACCAGATACGGGGTCCACCCCGAACGGCACAAAGCCCCTGGGGACTATAGAGTCCCCAAGTTCAATTTGTCCTTCTTGGCAGGGTCACTCAGCAGCACGAACCAACCCTTGACAGTGACCTGCCTAGCTGCTGCACCAACCAAGTAAGTCTCCAGTCAACGCACGCTACGAGATAGGTGCTCCTAGCTACCAGTCCATACCAGTTTTGAAGCCTGCAAATTCAGAACCCGAACAAAAGGCCATTTGTTCCCCTGACCTGGTGGGCCAGTCCCAAAGCTAAGTATAGGCCTTTTAGTGTTAGAGATAGTCTAGTAAGTAGAGTTTTATGCATGAGTAGTGATTGACTGTGTATAATAAATGTGTTTTGATTTGAAGCTTACTAATTGGTGTGTCGAGTTATTGATCAGTACTTGAACCTGAACCTCGTGGCGGTATCATAAAGATACCTGGTGACTCTAGAGCAAAGGTTATAGAAACAGAGCAAATTAAGTAAAGACACAACGAGCAACAAATTAAGAGCCAACCAAAAGTTAGCAACACTGGTTAGGCCAGCATTTATTGCCCATCCCTAGTTGCGCTTCAGAAGGTGGCAGTGAGTTGCCTTCTTGAACCGCTGTAGTCCTTGAGGTGTAGGTGCACCCACTTCGCTGTTAGGGAGGGAATTCCACGATTTTGCCCCAGCAACTGAAGGAACGGCAATATATTTCCAAGTCAGGGTGGTGAGTGGCTTGGAGGGGAACTTCCAGGTGGTGGGGTTCCCAGGTATCTGCTGCTCTTGTCCTTCTAGATGGTAGTGGTCGTGGGTTTGGAAGCTGCTGTCTAAGGAACCTTTGTGAGTTCCTGCAGTGCATCTTGTAGATGGACCACATGGCTGCCACTGTTCATCGCTGGTGGAGGGTTATGAATGTTTGTGGATGGAGGAGCAATCAAGCGGACTGCTTTGTCCTGGATGGTGTTGAGCTTCTTGAGTGTTGTTGGAGCTGCACTCATCCAGGCAAATGGAGAGTATTCCATTACACTCCTGACTTGTGCCTTGTAGATGGTGGACAGGATTTGGGGAGTCAGGGGTGACATACTCGCCGTAGGATTCCTAGCCTTTGACCTGCCCTGGTAGCCACAGTATTAATATGGCTAGTCCAGTTCAGTTTCTGATCAATGGAACTTCCAGGATGTTGATTGCGGGGGATTCAGCGATAGTAATGCCATTGAATGTCAAGGGGCGATGGTTCGGTCCTCTCTTGTGGGAGATGGTCATTGCCTGGCACTTGTGTGGCCGAATGTAACTTGCCACTTGTCAGCCCAAGTATGGATATTGTCCAGGTGTTGCTGCATTTGGACATGGATTGCTTCATTATCTGAGGAGTCACGAATGGTGCTGAACATTGTGCAGTCATCCCCACTTCTTCTGACCTTTTGATGGAAAGTAGGTTATTGCTGAAGCAGCTGAAGATATTGAGGTGGAGCCTCCTGTGGCACACACTGTCCGTCATTTGCTCGAAACACCAGCTATGCTTTTACATCCTGGGCCGTCGCGGGCCCCCGCTCTGGGTCTCACTCTGGCCTGATGGGTGGCCGGGTCCTCAGGGTGTGGGGCAGGCCCAGTATAAGGGTCGCCACCTCGAGCCTCTGTCGATGCTGCCGCCGTCTCTGGCGCCTGGCTGCCCGGCCTGCCAGCAGCACAACTAGGCAAGTTCAGCGGGGTCCAAAATATTGTCCATACCGTTCAAGATCTGTAAGGAATTGGGAGAGGGGGTGAGAGTGACAAACAGAGATGTCTTCCACCCTGGGACCTTCCAGTCCCCCACTGCTCCCCTCCCTCCCCCACACCCAGAACCCCGGCCCATGCATACGCGGCCCCGGCGGGGGCCCCCACTCACCGGACCCCAGACCTTGCCCCCCTGACATCCACATATAACATTACCTGGACTGGGTGCCTGTCCCCTCCCCATTGCACTCACCCACCCTCCGGCCGTGGACTGGCCTGGGCTGGCGCCCTTCCCTGGGTGTTCGGATGTTGGCAGCTGCATCCATGCTGTTGCCTCCCGCAGTGTTCAGGCACAGTGTCCAGGCAGCACGGTAGCATAGTGGTTCGCACAATTGCTTCACAGCGCCAGGGTCCCAGGTTCAATTCCCTGCTGGGTCACTGTCTGTGCAGAGTCTGCACATCCTCCCCGTGTGTGCATGGGTTTCCTCCGGGTGCTCCGGTTTCCTCCCACAGTCCAAAGATGTGCAGGCTAGGTGGATTGGCCATGCTAAATTGCCCTTAGTGTCCAAAATTGCCCTTAGTGTTGGGTGGGGTTACTGGGTTATGGGGATGGGGTGGGGGTGTGGGCTTGGGTAGGGTGCTCTTTCCAAGAGCCGGTGCAGACTCGATGGGCCGAATGGCCTCTTTCTGCACTGTAAATTCTATGATCCCTGACTGATTAGAATGCTAGGCTATAACTCCCACATGCTAAATGGCACGCTCACCCATGGGAATCCACTTGAATGTAAGTGCTGACTTAACTACGATTGCCAATTCCCTATTAGCAGTAGCCTTTAGCCACATGGCCAGAGGTCTCCATGGCCAATGGGGGTTATGGGTGGCCGGTGGGCCAGACAGGCAGGGACAAGGGTTGCCCAGAACGGATACACCCGACCCAGAGGTTGGCATGGCGAAACCACATGTGGTTCCCCCCCCCTGCCCCCCCCCCCCCCCACCACAGTGGTGCAATGGTGCACCCTTCCTCCCCCAGCTCTGCCCCCCCCCACCCAGCTAAATGACGGGAGGCTGTTGGATATGGAGTCACTCCCATTAATTGTATGGAAATGAGACTTAAGTAGTGATCGTTGGTTTCTCGCCATGCTATGGCAGGATCCCGATTTCGCCTCTGGGAGCAGGCCGGTTGCATCGCAAACGGTTTGGCACCGGCACAGTTCTTGTTTCTGGCCTCTCTCTCCCGCTATTCACTGGCCTCATCCCGCTCTCACTCAAGCGCAAAGAGGTGACTGAATCGTGCCCTTGATGTGGAGCACGAAAACAGTCGTAACTGAGTGGGCCGTTTCTGTGCACCGTGACTTATATTTGAACACGGTGATGTTTAAAAATCATTTAATGATTTAGTTGCCACTTTCAAACAGCATGACACATACAGTAATGGTTAAATACACGCTGGCACTCCTTGGAAATTGCAGCAAGTCTTTTTTAACAGAACTTTAACAAAGACTGGCCACAAGTATTGCAGTGGGAGGAGAAGGTGCTGCACCAATTCAGATTCAGAAGTTGCAGGCAGGAGTGCATGTTTCTAGGAGGTTTTATAGATAGAATGGAGTGAGACCATGGTGGGATTTGAAGACAACTTTTGTGAAGACTTCATCTATGGAAATTGGAGAAGATGGTTAGCTGGCTGTATGAGACTTTGAGAGTGCAGAGCTTCCCTTCTCTCCTGAGGACATGGATTTTCACCTGCTCTCGAGCCCAGGGACAATAGCAACCCTCCCAGCACCTCACCATTGTTCATTGTGTGAGTAAGATGGTGAACACTTGTTCGTGTGGTGATCTTTGTGAGGGATTTCACGGATGGAAGGTGTAGTGATCACAAAGACACACAAAGCTCTTTTGAAGAACTAAACTAATTTATTAATTTATTAACACTACTAAATTTGTGTTTGACACTTAATTCTAATTCAGGTTCGCTGAGGCCATTACTACTGCCTCGGTTAAGGCAGAATGGGAACTGAACTCAGGACTTGAAGGTGCAATTGGAGAAGTTTATAACTTGTTTCTCTGGGCTGCATTACTGTTAGTATAATTATAATTTGTAAGAAAAAGGACAAAGTTTCAAGAGATGCTTTTAAGTTTTGGTTACTTACATTATTATGAGGCCTAAATGAACATTAAACCTATTCAATTTCACGGGTTTACCATTGACTTTAATTAGATGTCGGTGTCTGATAAATGAGTCCATGGCCACTGTTGATTAATGCCGTGGCATAGGAGAATAATGCCAGTGTTGTTGCCTAAGCAATAACAGATAGGATAGGAAGATCAGTGCCCGTCATTCCAGTGAAATCAAAATACCTATTCAAATTTATTTTTCTGTTATTAGCATGCAGGACGTTTTAATCTAAAATTGAATTACAGGAAACGAAAATCAAAATTCCATTCTATCCAAATGGAACAGTCCGGTAATGTAGTTGTGTGCAATATTACATTGTACTGTGGAGCAACTGAAATTTTCTAAAAGCTGAGTTCTCAATCTCGGCAAAGTTGTGGAAGGAATATAGTCAAGCAAAAGCTTTTCCAGTAGCAGCAAGGTTAAAATGGATGACAACCTAGCTTAGGGTCAATTATCAGCATTTCCTGTTAATGGTCGCAGGGTTAAATGGGCAATGCTGTGAGGCAGAAAGATGGTGTGGAATTGACATAATCTAACCCTAAAAAATCCTTTATTCATCAATTCGTGTTTGCTACTGCTGTGACGCAACCTTCAACATCATGGGGATTACCATTGACCATAAACTTAACTGGACCAGACAGATAAATACTGTGGCTGCAAGAGCTAAGAAGCTGGGAATTTTTCAGCGAGTAACTCACCTCCAGACTCCCCAAAGACTTTGCACCACCTGTAAGGCTCAAGTCAGGAGTGTAATGGAATACTCTCCACTCACCTTGGTGAGCGCAGCTCCAACAACACTCAAGAAGCTCAACACCATTCAGGACAAATCAGCCCTATCCACCACCTTAAACATTCATTCCTTCTAATAAACTGGGGAATGTGAACTTGTCCACTTTGGTCGGAAGAATAGTAAAGCAGTATATTATTTAAATTGGAGAGAGATTGCAAAATCTGGTGGTACAGAAGGGCCAGGGTGTCCTGGTACATGAAGGTAAGTACGCAGGTATAGTAAGTGATTCAGAAGGCAAATGGAACATTGTCATTTATTGCAAGGGATTGGAACATAAAATAGGTATGCTTTAATGCTTAATAAACAGGGCCTTAATGAGACCAGGGGCATCATTCTCCGACCCCCCGCCGGGTCGGAGAATCGCCGGGGGCTGGCGTGAATCCCGCCCCCGCAGGTTGCCGAAGTCTCCGGCACCGGATATTCGGCAGGGACGGGAATCAGGCTGCGCTGGTTGGCGGGCCCCCCCGCTGGATTCTCCAGCCCGGATGGGCCGAAGTCCCGCCGATAAATTGCCTGTCCCGCCGGCGTGGATTAAACCACCTTTTGAACGGCGGGACAAGGCGGCGTGGGCGGGCTCAGGGGTCTTGTGGGGGGCACGGGGCGATCTGGCCCCGGGGGGGTGCCCCCACGGTGGCCTGGCCCGCGATCGGGGCCCACTGATCCGCGGGCGGGACTGTGCCGTGGGGGCACTCTTTCCCTTCCGCCTCCGCCACGGCCTCCACCATGGCGGAGTCGGAAGAGACTCCCTCCACTGCGCATGCGTGGGAAACTGTCAGCGGCCGCTGCCGTTCCCGCGCATGCGCCGCCCCGAGATGTCATTTCCGCGCCAGCTGGCGGGGCAACAAAGGCCGTTTCCGCCAGCTGGCGGGGTGGAAATTCCTCCGGCGTCGGCCTAGCCCCTCAATGTTGGGGCTCGGCCCCCAAAGATGCGGAGCATTCCGCACCTTTGGGGCGGCGCGATGCCCATTTGATTGGCGCCGTTTTGGGCGCCAGTCAGCGGACATCGCGCCGTTTCAGGAGAATTTTGCCCCAGATCAGAGATACTGGCCGAGATTCTCCACTCCTGCGCCGGTTGGGCGAATCGCCTGCGCTGCCAAAATTTCCCGGGACGCTGGTCCGACGCCCTCCCGCGATTCTCCCAAGCGGCGGGAACGGCCCCGTCGAGTTCCGCGGGCCGGAGACACCCAAAATGGCGATTCTCCGGCATCCCCGCTATTCTCAGGCCCAGATGGGCCGAGCGGCCAGGCCAAAACGGCGGGTTCCCCCTGGCGCCGTTCACACCAGGGGCAAAATTCTCCGGAAACGGCACGCTGTCCGCCGACTGGCGCCCAAGACGGCACCAATCAGACGGGCATCGCGCCGCCCCAAAGGTGCGGAATGCTCCGCATCTTTGGGGGCCGAGCCCCAACATTGAGGGGCTAGGCCGACGCCGGAGGAATTTCCACCCCGCCAGCTGGCGGAAACGGCCTTTGTTGCCCCGCCAGCTGGCGCGGAAATGACATCTCGGGGCGGCGCATGCGCGGGAGCGTCAGCGGCCGCTGACAGTTTCCCACGCGTGCGCAGTGGAGGGAATCGCTTCCACCTCCGCCACGGTGGAGACCATGGCGGAGGCGGAAGGGAAAGAGTGCCCCCACGGCACAGGCCCGCCCGCGGATCGGTGGGCCCCGATCGTGGGCCAGGCCACCGTGGGGGCACCCCCCGGGGTCAGATCGCCCCGCGACCCCCCCAGGACCCCGGAGCCCACCCGCGCCGCCTTGTCCCGCCGGTAAGGTAGGTGATTTAATTTACGCCGGTGGGACAGGCAATTTATCGGCGGGACTTCGGTCCATCCAGGCCGGAGAATCGAGCAGGGGGGCCCGCCAGCTGGCGCGGCCGATTCCCGCCCCCGCCGAATATCCGGTGCCGGAGACTTCGGCAGCCGGCGAGGGTGGGTTTCACGCCCGCCCCCGGCGATTCTCCGACCCGGCGGGGGGTCGGAGAATGTCGCCCCTGGTCGCTGCCGTTGGGAACAGCGCGGGAACTGGGGGGGGGGTGGCCTGCGGGGGGGGATCCTGCACCGGGGGGTACCTCAAATGTAGCATGGCCCGCGATCGGTGCCCACCGATCGTCGGGCCGTCCTCTCTGAAGGAGGACCTCCTTCCTTCCACGGTCCCGCAATATCCGTCCGCCAACTTCTTGCGGGGCGGACTCAGAGAGGACGGCAACCACGCATGCGGGGGTGACGTCAGTTATGCGTGCCTGCTGCGTCATCTATGCGGCGCCGCCTTTACGCGGCGACAAGGCCTGGCGCGTGTAGATGACGCGGCCCCGATCCTAGCCCATTGTCGCGGCCTGAATCGGTCGGGATCGGGGCCCTTTCACACCGTCGTGAACCTCGGCGGCGTTCACGACGGCGTGGGCACTTCGGCGCGGGAGTGGAGAATCCCACCCACTGTGTACAGTATCCTTATTTGAAAAATATATATAGTTGCTTCAGAAGCACTTCAGAGTAGTTTCAATTGTCTCATTCCTGGGACAAGGGGGTTATCTTAAGAACAGGTTGGGACTATACCCATTGGAGTTTCGAAGAAGAAGAGGTGATCTTATTGAAACATATAAGATCTTAAAGGAACTTGATGGGGTGGATACTGGGAGGATGTTTTCTCTTGTGTGGAAGATTAGAACTAGGGGACACAGTTTCACAATAAGAGTTCTCACGTTTTAGATGGAGATGAGGAGATTTTCCTTCTCTGAGAGAGTTGTTAGTCTGGAATTCTCTTTCCCAGCAAACAGTGGAGTCTGGGCCATTGAATTTATTCAAGACTGAGTGAGATAGATTTTTGATTGACAGAGGAGTCAAGGGTTATGGAGGGCAGTCAGCAAACTGAAGTTGAACCAACAATCAGATCAGTCATGATCTTAGTGACTGGTGGAGGGCCTCACAGGGCCAATGACCTACTCCTACGTCATATTTTCCTCTGTTCTTATGTTCCAATTTTACACACAGCAAACTCCCACAAACAACAATGACCAGATAATGAAAATCTTCACAGGTTTGGCAGCATCTGTGGAGAAAGAAGCAGAGTTAACGTTGTAAAAAGATTTGCCAGCTCCTCGTATATGCATATCTAATTAGCTGACCAGCATGAGATCACACGTGGCCAGCTCTCCTGACCCCCCCAGCCAAAATTGCTCTCATTTCTGCCCCTACATCCCAAATTAAGCTCCAGACCCAGAAGATTCCGTCCTGTAACTGGTGGCCTGATTAGAATTTAAACCGCTTCTGTGTGGGTTTTCTGAGGCTCGGGAAATCTAAAAGTGACAGCAGTGCGAGCTGCTGGCTCCATAAACTAAGTGCTTTTTATACCACTCCTTGTGGGCCAGGAGTGTTCCTCAGCCCCTCACAGAAGCTGTCTGCAACCCATTTCTAGCCACTGCTGTGATCACAGGACTACCTAACTATGGACGGCCTATTTCTCTCATCTCTATCTGTAACCCCACTTCCCCAGAAAACCCCATCCCCTCACCGCCACTGCCTACAGCCCTGATCTGCAATTGTTCTACCTCCTCATTGCTGGGGCTGTTTCTAGATGTTCTGGCTTTGTCTTTCTATCACTGATTTTCCTGCCTGCTGTCTTTTTGGGCTACTAGAGAAATGAAATTAAAAAATTATGAGTATCTGTTGTTTAATTGTGCAGGATTTCACCACCCCTGGCCTCAACTGGCCTGCTGTTCCCACTCTTTAAATATTGGAGGCGCAGTCTCCTGCCCTGCTGGGTTGCTTTATAACTGCAGCCTCATGACGTCACCGATAAATCACTGGAACCTTGATGAATTGGTGAGCAAGTTGCTTGAGAAGACATCACAGGAAGCATCTTGAGGAATTGAAGCCCACAGTCAAAGAAATGACAAAGGAAGGGGCAATTTTAATGTGTTTGGAAACAGACCAGTCACAATAATCAAGGCGAGATCTAATAGTTGTGTAGCAATAATAAAAACAGAAAATGTTGAAAATACTCAGCAGGTCCAGCGGCATCTGCGGAGAGAGGAACAGGGTTAACGTTTCGAGTCCAGTATGATTCTTCTTCAGAACATTCTGACGAACAATGATGAAAGTATGTTAAACTCGTGTTGGATCCTGGTCAGACTGAACTTAAGAGGTGTGGCTCCCATACTGCAAAAAGAACATGGCAGCAGCACTGGAAAAACGTTACAAAGATAGTAATAGAATTGCAAGATTACAGCTACCAGAAAAGATTTAACAGTTTGGGGTTCTTTAGAAAAGAGTAGATTCAGTGGTGATCTGACAGAGGTCTTTACATTTATGAATAGGTTGCACAGAATAGACCTGGAGAGAAGGTTTCCTCGTGAAGGTGAATTCAAAACCCGGGGCCACAATACTATACAATTACTATTAAATCCAGGAGGGAAATGAAGGGCAATTTCTTTTCCCAGAGTGGTTAGAATGTGGAACTCACTACCACAGGAAGTACAAAAAACCTAAGACACTTTCAAAAAAATGCCAGGCAAATAAATGAAAGATCTGAGAACAGAATGATAAGCAAAATGCTGAGGTAAGGTGGACTGGGAGGAGACTCACCTCCCGTACAGATTACTTGAAACAAATGGTCTGTTTCTGTGCTGTAAATTCTATGTGACCCATAGCCAGGGCTGCTACTCCTGCTACATTTGTTCTACCAAAGCTTGTTTTCTCCAGCCAATTCTCTCCAGATCTACCTTTCTCCACACTTGTCCCTCGACTACCCTCACATTGTATTTTCCATTGACCTTAACAAACTCCTTTCACCCATGAGGATCACATCTTATTCTTTTAATTTAGCTGCAAACTCATTTGCTTTCCTCAGCTTCACTCTCGCAGATTATTAATCATTTTCTAATCTCTAGTATCCCTGATGCTATAGTCACATAATGTCAGTTTTTATATGACTGGTGGCTCTATTGGCGTCATTCAGGTATCAATAATTAACACATTTGTTCTACATGCTTCTATTTTTAGACTAACATTAACCTATTTTAAAATAAACATTCATACCTGATTGAAGAATACCCTCTAATCCCTTCACTGCCATTGAACCTAAAATTTCTTCTACTGTCTCTCTGATTTGGAAATATGCGTCACTTAAGTCCATGCACTTATTACGTGAAGCATAATTAGCCAATAAATAGGAGCACAAAGTTTGCGGAATCACCGAATGGTTACTACACAGAAAGAGGCCATTCAGCCCATCCTAGTTGTGGTGGCTCTCTGAAGGAGCAATTCACCTAGTGCCATTCCCCCACCTTCTCTCAGCCCTGCATATTTTACTTCTTAAAATAATAATCCAATCCCTCTGGGTCTTTCACTTAGCTGAAGACAGAATTAGCAGCTGGAACAAACCTGAAAGAAATCGGCATGGGTCTCAATTTATCTTCTTCCCGACACGCCTGGTTTCTTCCAGCATCAGCCTCATCTGCAAGTTAAAAATGCAGTAGTTTCACTGCAGTAGAACATCTTAAGATATTATTCATAAATTTAAACACTTAACATGATTGATTTCCCTTTCCAAATCGAATTGCAAGGTTCATTTTACAGCAGTCCCAAAAGGCACAAATATTATGATTCAGAAAAACCAAATGTTGCTGATATATTAATTATCTTCAAATGTGACAACAATTACGGTGATGTTGGCCTTTTGGTGATATATGGTAGATGTAGTATTTGGGCTTGTAAGTGTGAGACTGCATAAGTAGCACCTCCCATAATGATAATGTAAGAGAGCGTGTGAGTAAGTGTCAAAGAGAGAGGGCTGGATTCTCCGCTGGCGGAATTCTCCATTATGCCAGTAGCGCGCCCACGCCCGGAGATTTCCCGATGGTGTAGGGCTGCCTGCAATGGGAAACCCCATTGGCCACACCAGTGGGACGGAGAATCCCACCCAGAATATATAAGCACGGTAGCATAGTGATTAACACAATTGCTTCACAGCTCCAGGGTCCCAGGTTCGATTCCCGGCTTGGGTCACTGTCTGTGCGGAGTCTGCACGTTCTCCCCGTGTGTGCGTGGGTTTCCTCCGGGTGCTCTGGTTTCCTCCCACAGTCCAAAGATGTGCAGGTTAGGTGGATTGACCATGCAAAATTGCCCTTAGTGTCCAAAATTGACCTTAGTGCTGGGTGGGGTTATGGGGGTAGGGTGGAGGTGTGTGGTTGGGAAGGGTGCTCTTTCCAAGAGCCGGTGCAGACTCGATGGGCCGAATGGCCTCTTTCTGCACTGCAAATTCTATATAAAAATTCATTTCTATATAATGTTAATGATTTCCGCAGTGTAACACTTAGTCATGAGTAGCTGTACATACTTTAATTATATATATATATATATATAATAAACCAGTTATTGTTTGGATTTACCAACTTCTCAGCAATCATTCCTCAGCTAAACTAATTAACATACACTAGTAGGTTCTCTGCGTGAAAGGGTGGAGGAGGGAAAGAAGAACAACAATGAAAACATGTGTTAGGGTGGAGGACGAATCACAGAATTGTTTTGGCGCAGAAGGAGGCCATTTTGCCCCTTGTGTCTGCCCTGGCTCTCCAAATGAAAAACTCACTTAGTGCCATTCCTCCACGTCCTCCCCATAATCTGGCAAATTTCTCCTGCTCAGAAACCATTCTAATTCCCTTTTGAATGATTCAGTTGGACCTGCCTCTACCACACTCTGGGGCTGGTTTAGCACAGTGGGCTAAATAGCTGGCTTGTAATGCAGAACAATGCCAGCAGTGCGGGTTCAATTCCCGTACCAGCCTCCCCGAACAGGCGGTGAAATGTGGCGACTAGGGGCTTTTCACAGTAACTTCATTGAAGCCTACGTGTGACAATAAGCGATTATTATATTATTATCAGGCAGTGCATTCCAGACCCTAATCACTCGCTGTGTTAAAAGGTTTTCCCTCATATCACTTTTGCTTCTTTGACTAACTACTTTTAAAATGTGCCCTCTTGTTCTTGATCTTTTCATGAGTAGGAACGGTTTCTACCCATCTATTCTGTCTACACAATTCATGATTTTGAATACCTCTATCAAATCTCCCCTCAATCATGTCTTCACTAAAGAAAAATCCTAAATTCTCAAATCCATCTTCATAACTGAGGTTCCTCATCCCTGCTGTAATACGGTATTGGCTGTTGTGGCTCATTGATGAGAGAATGTTCAGACGTATAAATTTAAACATGAACTGTTTATTGTTAGTCTTTAACTATTTGTAGACTATAGACATTGTCTTGCATGGTGCTGCTTCTCCATGCAGGTGGACTTCCAGAGTGCTCTCTTTGAGTCTATTGCCATGTTACTTTATATATCTTACCAAGGCGATGCTATTCCCCAGTCCCTGTTAACTTTTGCTCTGTGGAGCATCTTTACATTTGCAATGGCATGCAGGCACATAGCACAACAATCCCTGGAACCATTCTTGTGAATCTTTTCTGCACTCTCTCTAATACCTTCACATTCTTCCTAAACTGTGGTGCCCGGAACTGGGCACAATACTATAGCTGTAGCCTAACTAGTGACTTATACAAGTTCAACATAACTTCCTTGCCCTTGTACTCTATGCCCCTATAAATAAAGAGTCTTACAACACCAGGTTAAAGTCCAACAGGTTTGTTTCGATGTCACTAGCTTTCGGAGCGCTGCTCCTTCCTCAGGTGAAGCGCTCCGAAAGCTAGTGACATCGAAACAAACCTGTTGGACTTTAACTTGGTGTTGTAAGACTTCTTACTGTGCTCAACCCAGTCCAACACCGGCATCTCCACATCATGTCTATAAATAAAGCCCAGGATACTATATGCTTTATAAACTGTTCTCTCAACCTTAATAACCTGCATTTGACCATGTGACTGTTATTTTTGTCCCCAAATTTTATTCCTAGAAATTTCCCCCCCCACTAAAGTTAAACTAACTGGCATGTATTTGCTGGGCTAATTGTTACATCCTTTTTTTGAACAAGGGTGTAACATTTGCAATTTTTTCGTCCTTCAGGATCATCCCCGGGTCTAAGGAAGACTGTAAAATTATGTTCAGTGCCTCTCCAATTTCCACTCCCACGTCCTTCAGTATCCTTGGATGCATCTCACCTGGTCCTGGTACCTTATCAATCTTAGATATAGAAAACCTATCCAATAGCTCCTCTTTTCAATTTTCATACCATCTTGGCTGGGGTTCTCTATTCCCTGCCGTTACGATTGGAAATCCCCATCGGGCTGAGAATGGAGCATCGTCCAAAAAATATGTTGCCGAGCGACAGACCCAGTGCCATTCTCCACTAGCTGCCAGATGCCATCGGGAAAATGCAAATTAATGATCAGCATGCCGATGTATGTGATTAATGAGCTGGAAGCCCGAATCTCCACGCCCACCGTGATGCTCCGGCCCCAATCCAGCAAGCTATCCATCATACATGCAAAGCAAAGGATTGAATCTCGCAGCTGGGTACCACTCCATGTGCCAGCGGAGATCAGTCCCGATTCTCCACTGGTGGGAGCACTTACACTCCGAAATGGAGAATCCCGGACCTAGCGTCTGAACTGTTTCCCCTTTTACCATGGCCTCACCTAGCTTGGTAAGGACAAGCACAAAGTATTCATTTAGAACATCAGCTATGCCCTCTGCCTCCATGTGTAAATCCCCTTTTTGGTCCCTAACCGGCCTTTTTCCAGTCTTTTACTATTTATATGCTTAAGGAAGGTTTTGGGATTCCCTTTTATGATAGCTATCAGTTACTTTTCATACACCCTCTTTGCTTCTCTTATCTACTTCTTCATCTCTCCTCTGAACTTTCTATATTCAACTCGGTTTCCTATTGTATTTTCTATCTGACACTTGTCATCATCACACTTATTCTTTTTTTAATCTTGATTTCTATTTTAGGTGCAGGAAAAATTAAATGACAAAAGGTTTTGTAGTTCAGGAACCAAAGGTGATGGTAAATGGGTGGAGTTACGATGTGTCCAGATGAGGTATGATTGGCGGATAGCAGCTGTCCAATTGCAAATTAAAGGGATTAAGAAAGAAATAAGAGAAAAACTGAACCAACAAAAGATAAAACATACAAAAAAAGATAGGGGCAGTGGTTATGAACTGAAATTTTTGAACTCCACCTTGAGCCCAGAAGGCTGTAGAGTGCTGAGTCAAAAGTTCCTGGAGCTGACATTGAGCTTCATTGGAACACGGTAGAAGGCCAAGTCAAAGTGAGAACAAGACAAATTGAGACAAGAGACAGGAGGCTCAGGATCATGTTTGCAATGTGGTCACCCAGTCTGCATTTAATCTGTCCAGCATAACGGAGACCACATCCATGAGCAGTGAATACTGCATAATAAATTGAAAGAAGTGCAAGTAAATTGCCGCTTCATTCTGTTTGGGTCCTTGAATGGTGAGAGGGGAGGAGGTAAACGGGCAGGGCATGAGCTTGCATATGGAATGGTGTGGTAGAAAAGGGAGGCAGTGTTGGAGATGACTGAGGAATGAGTCAGAATATTGCGGGAAATGGTCCCTTTGGTTTGGGGGTGATGTCAGTCGGGAGATGCTGAAATACTCGAGGATAATCTGTTGAATATGGAGGAAGGTGGGATGAAAGGTGAGGGCAAATGGAGCCCTATCATGGTTTGGGGAATTATGATGGTCAAATTCTAGTGGCGGTGCCTTAGCCCCAGGGCAACCATTGCCATCCAGGGTTCATCCTTGGACCATGGAGTAGCCATTAATTAGGGACCCACCCTGCTGGAAACATGCTGGCAGGCTGCCTGTGTTCACCTGTCAGTCTCCCCACACAGTGCCGGGCCCTCCCAATGTTGGGTAAAGGCTGTGGGGCAGGAATTAGCCCTTAATTGGGCACTTATAGGGCCAATTGTCCACCTAGTGGGTGGTTACATCTCTGAAGTTTCTGCTGCTGACAATATGCCATGGAGGAAGGAAATGTCAGGACCCACTGGTGCCTTCGCCACCACCATAATACCAGTCCTCCCACTTCTCCCTTTGTCTGTGAGTGCACTCTGCTGAGGGGGGACAGCGAGCTCTGGGTGATATACTGGAGCCCTCAAAGATCACTGTCTGCAGCCCCCCTCACTCCTTCTAAAAGGCTGAGAAATAAATCTCTGGAGGAAAGACACTTGCAAATGCTCCCCTCTGCACTATCAGACTCTTCTGCTAAACTCAACCCTAGCCTCGCTAAGTCCCTTTAAGTCCTCCTTGGAACTCCTTCTTACACTTGGTGTGACTCACGCCTAACACGTTTCCCCATGTAACTCGTGAAAAATGGAGGGGAGACATGAAATCTGAATCAATTGCCTTGATCATGAGCTGAATTGCCTGTTAATTCATTTTTTAAATATAGTGGGGGGCTGCCAATTTTGGCACCCACACAACTTCCGTATTATCCCAGACTAGTATGTTGGTTGAGCTGGTGACCCAACATCATCAACTGAATATTTTGTCGGAGTGGTGGGGATGGGCAGCACCCCAAATGAGTGCCATTTGTGGAGAGAACGGACAGCACATTTGAGATATTCAAGCCTCCTCAAGGATCCACGCCAGAGGTGTTTCTTCACGTGAAAGATGCTTTCTGACTTGAAAGTGACTCCAGCTTCATTTTTGTTTTACTGACATGCCTCCTGGTATGAAACAATATAAACATGACGTAAGCCTTGGAAAATTGGTGCTCTTTTTTATGAGTACAAGGAAATTACAGGATAATTTAATAGATAAGTTTTAAACTATCAAGGGATTGGACAGTGCAGATAGAAATTGACTATTTCTAGTGGCTGAGGGAACCCGAGCGAGGATACATAAATATAAACTAAAATGTAAATAGATTAGGGTTAAGAGCATGTGTAACGTTTTTGATACAGAGGGCTGTGAAGTTGTCTGGAATGCACAACTGAAATAGATGTTGACATAAAGTTCATGTTAACATTTCAGAATCGGTTATATAGGTTGTTGAAGGAAAGGGGGATAATGGGATATGGGAATAGGATAGGTGCTTGTGATTAGTTACAACTGCACATATGGGAAATGAACACCAACAGACACTGGTTAGACTGAATAACCAGTTTCTTTGTTGGAATTTCTAAGTAAAAGCACAAGGCTGCGTATTATCTCCAAATTTGCAGGTGATACAACGTTGGGTGGGAGGGTGAGCTGTGAGGAGGATGCAGAGATGCTTCAGCGGGATTTGGACAGACTGAGTGAGTGGGCACATGCATGGCAGATGCAGTATAATGTGGATAAATGTGAGGTTATCTGCTTCAGTAGAAAAATTTGGCAGGCACATTATTATTTGAATGGGTGTAAATTGAGGGAGGTGGATACTCAGCGAGACCTTGGTATCCTTGTGTATTAGTCGCTGAATGTAAGCGCGCAGGTACAGCAGGCAGTAAAGAAGGCAAATGGTATGTTGGCTTCATAGCAAGAGGATTTGAGTATAGGAATAGAGATGTTTTACTGCAATTATACAGAGCAGTGGTGAGGCCACACCTGGAGTATTTGGTGTCTTTATCTGAGGAAGGATGTTCTTTCTATGGAGGGAGTGCAGCGAAGGTTTATCAGGATGATTCCCGGGATGATTGTAATTTAAATACAGTGCCTTCTGCACTGTAAATTCTATGAAGAAAATGATGGGACTGTCCTATGAGGAGAAACAAAATCAGTTAAGATTATATTAATTGGAGTTTAGAAGAGTGAGAGGGGATTATAGGCAGGGTAGATTCAGAAAGAATGTTCCCAGTGGTGGGTGAGTCCAGAACTAAGGGTCATAGGATAAAGGGTAAACCTTTTAGGACTGATGAGGAGAAATGTCTTTACCCAGAGAGTGGTGAATCTGTGGAATTTGCTACCACAGAAAGAGGCCAAAATGTTGTGTAATTTCAAGAAGGAATTAGATATAGTTCTTGGGGCTAAAGGGACCAAGGGATATGGGGGGGAAGGTGGGATCAGGGTATTGAACTTGGTGATTAGCCATGATCATAATGAATGGCAGAGCAGGCTTGAAGGGCTGAATGGCCTCCCCCTGCTTCTATTTTCTATGTTTCTATCATACTGCGACCTAGAATCAGACCCCAGAGTAATACATAACCCAACTATTCAGAACAGATCACACACAATTAGAATCTACCTCGTATACTATACCTCATACACTGTGTGCCATAATTGTACAGTATGTCAATGTATTCTAAACAAAATGCAACAGTCTTTAAGAAATTTATTTTAATAAGTTTTATCAACTTTGTATAAATTTATTTTTCGCAGAGCTTGTGTCGTTTTGGGTGTTATATTCCTTGTGTCAACCCTCTGCATTTATGCTAAAGCCATTCATGACCTTGCTACGAGGCTACTTCCTGAAGTGGTGAGCTAAGAGATTTTTTCTTTAATTGCTGTTGCTTTGAAGATAAACTGATTGATGGATTCTGAAGTATTTTTTTTAATGTTTTTTACATTTGTGTCCGATATTTGCATTTTGTACAGTCTCTGATTCTGAATTATTTAATGGTTGGATGGTCAGCAAGTAACAAAATTCTGAACTCTAATGGCGGGATTTGGGGGACAAAAAGTCCAGGTGGGACAATGGCCAGAAAATTTCTCAAGAGTTGCTCCCCGCACTGACATTACTTTGTCCAATGTGCTGCAAAAACCTGTGGAAGGAAATGGAGTTTCTGCTGCACTTTTGAAGCAGATCCAAGGAATCTTACAACCATCACTATTGTCAGAGATCGTTGCAAGTTGTGTCGCACTGTTTGATGGTTTAGTGTCATTCAGGTTTCCTAGACAGCAACAAGAGCTCAATGAGTTCCTTTGAGAATACTGAGATTGCATTTCCAAACCACATGGCAAAGGGTGAATCATAATCAAAGGTACCAAGATTGCTGTCATGGGTTGAAAATGTGGTTGGTATCGACATATACTAATTAGTGCAAAATAAGTCTACAGTTCAAATAACTTGTACTACCTCCATAATTTGGTAAGTGGACTGGTAGGAATAAAAACATTCTGGCAACTTTTCATTTTCTTCCAGTTTCTATGTGCCAATGTAAATGTTGAATGCGATTATAATTCTAAAAGTATTCATTGCGCAAACATCAATTTTTAAAACTGTGCAAAATATTTGTCACAGTCACCTAATATAAAGCTATAAAAGCTGGTGAATTATGATAAGTGCGGTGCTCTTTCAGCAATATGTAGAAGCATAGCTAACAAGCACTACAAAAATGCATAATTCATGACCAGCTTTCCAGTAAAAAATAAACAAAGGGAAAAAAATGAGGGTTCTTTCAATAGATCCATGGAGCTCGTTATGGACTTTATTCCTTCTTTTCAATTACAGAATAAACTCCCTGAAATTAACCTCACAACCAGCCTATACACTTTCCATTTTCACTATTTAGCATTAGCTTTCTGCACTTTCTAAAGAGTGCATATGTCCCACTTGGCTTCAGGAGCACATTTTTTAATGATTCAACAGCAGGGCTGTTTTAAGTTTGTACATTCCTAAATTGACCATGGGCTGGATTCTCCGCTTGCCGATGCTGATTTCAAAATCAGCGAACGGGCGGAGAATCCTTTTTTGCGACCTAATCAGGGCGGTGCCTGTTTTCGGATTCTCTGCCCCCTCCAAAACGGGGTCATCGAAGAGTACACCGCACGCTGTTGGGATGGCCTCAGGACGTTACCTGAAGACCCTCCCCCGATGCTCAACCCCGATGGGCCGAGTCCCGACCGCGCGGGGCACGTGTTGTCTCAGCAGTCGGGAATCCAGTGTGGCGACTGTGGACTGTGTCCAGCGCCGCCACAGACAGGCGGGAGCCGTGCTGCTGGCCGGGGGGGGTGTTTCGGCGGGGGCTGGGGGGACTGTTGGGGGGGTGACAAGGGGGTATCCAGTGGGGCACAATCCGGCAGGTCGGGTCCATGTGAGGCCGGCGCCATGTTGAATGGCGCGACCGCTGGAGGTCACCGCCGTGTGTATGCGCGGCCACGGACTGCCAATTCTCTGGTCGTTTATATCGGGACGGCTGTTCATTTTACATGGCGCGGCTGCTAGCTCCTCACTGGTTGGAGGGTCAATGCTGGCGCGTATCTGATTTTTAGCAAGTAAAACGCCACGGACCCTCCGGACATAATCCCCAAATTGGAGAATCCAGCCCCATATTCCAACTATGGTTATTTCAGGATTTGGGTCATTTTAGATCACACCACTGATTCAAATTCAAAGAGTATACTTTCAAATTGTGGTAGTATGTATTAAGGGTAATACGGTACACCATGAATGCCGAGGAGCCATTGGAGGAAAGATGCTGGATCCCGATTGGATCCGCCGCCTACTGGGCTCCACCCAGATAGGCGGGGTATAAGAACCTGGGTTAATCCCCGCAGCTGCATTCTGTGACTGAGCTGCTGGGGAACGAGTCTGAACAAGTCTGCTCAATAAAGCCTCGATTGAAGTTCTTTACGTCTCGCCTCGTGTGTGATCGATGGTGTTACAATTTATTGAGCAGACTTAAAAAGGAATATGGAGCTACGGATCGCCCCGGAGTGCCTGCGAATTGGCCCCCAAGCAGCTAACGCAACATCGGCGTTTAAGCACTGGCTGGCGTGCTTTGAGGGATACCTCCGAACGGCCCCCGGCAGACCAACAGAAGAACAGAAGATGCAGGTCCTGCATTCCAGGGTGAGTCCCGAAATCTACTCACTCATCGAGGTCGCGGAAGAATTCCCAGCGGCGCTCAACTTGCTGAAGGAGATCTACATTTAGCCCGTCAACCAGGTCTACGCACGCTACCAGCTCGCGACGAGACGACAAATCACCGGGGAATCGCTAGACGATTTCTTCAATGCTCTAACGATCCTGGGACGAAACTGCAACTGCCCAGCGGTTATGGCGAACGAACATACGGACCTCCTGATCGGAGACGCTTACGTAGCAGGTTTGGCATCGTCGCAAATTCGCCAGAGACTTTTAGAGAAAGACTCTCTCGGACTCACAGAGGTACGGGCCCTTGCAGCCTCCCTCGACGTGGCCTCCCAAAACGCCCGCGCCTATGCCTCCGACCGCGCTGCAGCCCCTTGGGCTCCGTGGACCCCCGCCGCGACCGACCCCCCGGCAACCCCCACCCCTCCGCAAGCGTGCGCAGCCAGAATCCCAGACCACCAGGCGGGGCCCCGCTGCTACTTTTGCGGGCAGCCAAAACACCCCCGCCAGCGCTGCCCGGCCCGCTCGGCCACCTGCAAAAGCTGCGGTAAAAAGGGGCACTATGCAGCGGTGTGCCAGTCCCGTGGGGTCGCCGCTATCTCCGGGGAACAAATGGGACCACGGGCTCAACCCCCCCAGCGACCCACAGGCGGCCATCGGGCGCCGCCATTTTGGACCCCGGACACCACGAGGGGGGGGACGGGCGCCGCCATCTTCCTACCCACGGGCCGCGTGCGATCCATGGGAGCGGCCATTTTGTCCACCCCCGGCCGCGTGCGACTCATGGGAGCGGCCATTTTGTCCACCCCCGACCGCGTGCAATCCATGGATGCCGCCATCTTGGCTGACAGGCAAGGACCCCAGCGTGGATGGCTCCACACTGCCTGAAGACAACAATCTGATACACCAACCACGTTTGGCATCGGTGACCCTCGACCAGTCGCGGCCCCGGACGCTCCAGACGACAACGACAAAGGTGCTGGTGAACGGGCACGAGACGCCGTGTTCGATCGACTCGGGGAGCACGGAGAGTTTATTCACCCGGACACGGTAAGACGCTGTTCACTTGTAATTCGGCCAAGCACCCAAAAAACTTTCCTGGCGGCGGGATCCCACTCCGTTGAAATCAAAGGGTTCTGCATCACAAACCTAATGTTGCAGGGGAGAGAGTTCAAAATTTACCGGCTGTATGTCCTTCCCCACCTCTGCGCTCCCACCCTCCTGGGGTTGGACTTCCAATGCAACCTCCAGAGCTTAACATTCAAATTTGGCGGCCCTATACCCCCACTGGCTATCTGCGGCCTCGCGACACTCAAGGTCGAACCGCCCTCCCTGTTTGCGAACCTCACCCCGGATTGCAAACCCGTCGCCACTAGGAGCAGACGGTACAGCACCCAGGACCGGATGTTTATCAGGTCCGAAGTCCAGCGGCTGCTGAAGGAAGGCATAATCCAGGCCAGCAATAGTCCCTGGAGAGCACAGGTGGTAGTAGTGAAGACAGGGGAGAAGCAAAGGATGGTCGTAGACTACAGTCAGACCATCAACAGGTACACGCAGCTAGATGCGTACCCTCTTCCCCGCATATCCGACATGGTCAATCGGATTGCACAGTACAAGGTCTTCTCCACTGTAGACCTTAAGTCCGCCTACCACCAGCTCCCCATTCGCCCCGGTGACCGCAGGTACACAGCCTTCGAAGCAGACGGGCGGCTATACCATTTCTTAAAGGTTCCATTCGGCGTCACGAACGGGGTCTCAGTCTTCCAACGGGAGATGGACCGAATGGTCGACCAGCATGGTTTACAGGCCACGTTCCCGTATCTCGACAACGTAACCATCTGCGGCCACGACCAGCAGGACCACGACGCCAACCTCCAAAAATTCCTCCAGACCGCCAACGCCCTCAACCTCACCTACAACGAGGAAAACTGCGTGTTTAGCACCGACCGTCTAGCCATCCTTGGCTACGTAGTGCGTAATGGAGTGATAGGCCCCGACCCCGAACGCATGCGCTTCCTCATGGAGTTCCCTCTCCCCCACTGTACCAAAGCCCTGAAACGCTGCCTGGGCTTCTTTTCTTATTACGCCCAGTGGGTCCCCCAGTATGCAGGCAAGGCCCGCCCACTAATCCAGTCCACTACTTTTCCCCTGTCGACAGAGGCCCGCCAGGCCTTCAGCCGCATCAAAGCGGATATCGCAAAGGCCACGATGCACGCCATCGACGAGTCCCTCCCCTTCCAAGTCGAGAGCGACGCGTCCGACGTAGCTCTGGCGGCCACGCTCAACCAAGCGGGCAGGCCCGTGGCCTTTTTCTCCCGGACCCTACACGCTTCAGAAATTCGCTACTCCTCAGTAGGAAAGGAGGCCCAAGCCATAGTGGAAGCTGTGCGACATTGGAGGCATTACCTGGCCGGTAGGAGATTCACTCTCCTCACTGACCAACGGTCGGTAGCCTTCATGTTCGATAGTGCACAACGGGGCAAGATAAAAAACGACAAGATCCTGCGGTGGAGGATCGAACTCTCCACCTACAATTATGAGATCTTGTACCGTCCCGGAAAGCTGAACGAGCCGTCCGATGCCCTATCTCGCGGCACTTGTGTCAACGCACAAGTGGACCGTCTCCAAGCCCTCCACGAGGACCTCTGCCACCCGGGGGTCACTCGTTTCTACCACTTCATAAAGGCCCGCAACCTCCCGTACTCCGTCGAGGACGTCCGAACAGTCACCAGGAACTGCCAAATCTGCGCAGAATGCAAACCGCTTTTTTTCAGGCCAGATAGAGTGCACCTGATAAAGGCTTCCCGTCCCTTTGAACGCCTCAGTTTGGACTTCAAAGAGGCCCCCTCCCCTCCACCGATCGCAACACGTACTTTCTTAACGTCGTTGATGAATACTCCCGCTTCCCCTTCGCCATCCCCTGCCCCGACATGACCGCGGCCACGGCCATTAAAGCCCTCGGCACCCTGTTCGGTTTCCCCGCCTACATCCATAGCGACAGGGAGTCCTCCTTCATGAGTGACGAGCTGCGTCAATTCCTGCTCAGTAAGGCGTACGTGGCGTACCCAGACGGCCGACAGGACACGGTCTCTCTGCAGGACCTGGCGCCCGCCGGAGCTCCCCACCCCCCCCCCAACACAAATCACCTCCCCCTCACTCCCGCCGGTGCACCCCACAGCCACCCCCTTCCCGGGGGATCCGTTCTTCTCCCAGGCCCATCCAGGGGTAAGGAAACAGAGGGGGACAGCGCGATGCTCCCATAGTCGACCGGACCCGAGCCAGCACCACCACCACCACCCGGGCTGAGACGATCGGAAAGGGCGACCAGAGCACCATCTCGACTCATCGAATCGACTTAAGATGTATATAATTCAGTGGCCCAGTAAAACGGCATTGTTGTAAATAGTTAACGCTGAAAATCGGGTAAAATGTGAATAATTCGGTGGCCCAGTAAAAGCGGCATGATTGTATGTAGTTCAATGGTTAAGGCACCGACCCTGTAAACCCCTACCACCATACCACCCACCATCCCGCCGGGTTCTTTTTTAACAAGGGGAGAATGTGGTGGTATGTATTAAGGGTAATACGGTACACCATGAATGCCGAGGAGCCATTGGAGGACAGATGCTGGATCCTGATTGGATCCGCCGCCTACTGGGCTCCACCCAGATAGGCGGGGTATAAGAACCTCGGTTAATCCCCGCAGCTGCAGTCTGTGACTGAGCTGCTGGGGAACGAGTCTGAACAAGTCTGCTCAATAGAGCCTCGAATGAAGTTCTTTACGTCTTGCCTCGTGTGTGATCGATGGTGCTACACAAATTACTTACTGTGAGGTAACTTTGGCTAAATTTGTGAGGCTCTGCTTCTGTCACAGAATTTGAGTCAAGAGGAATGCAAATCAGATCATTTAAGTGTCGGCAGTTAGTATGTCTAGTTTGTGGCACAACAGATTTTTCAGCAATTAATTTTAATCTTCACCATGTAACCTAGATAATCTGGGACAATATGATGGATGCATCTAAACCACTTCTTCTGAACTGTCTATTCTTGTTTAAAGCCTGATAGAGACTTTTCATTTTGAACTGGTCAAGTGGACACCAGATGGACAAATCAGTTGATTTTTCACAATTTGATCAGAGCCTAACCAATACATTTCCCATTAGAATCCACAGCCGTAATCTTGAAGTCAACTGAACTGATGGTGGGACCAGAAATGCTTCTGCTCATGGGTGGGACAGCGTGCTGCATGCAATCAGGCGCAGCCAGCAAATGAGATACTCACTGACAAGATGCCTGGCTAATCGTCTGGGTTGAAAGTCCGGGTGTCATATTTAAAGTGCATCCAGACAGGCATACATCCCTTGCAATCCAGCAGCATTCGTGTTTGGTATATGTCAATTAAACTTAGAACATAGAACATACAGTGCAGAAGGAAGCCATTCGGCCCATCGAGTCTGCACCGACCCACTTAAGCCCTCACTTCCACCCTATCCCTGTAACCCAATAACCCCTCCTAACCTTTTTTTTGTGGTCACTAAGGGCAATTTATCATGGCCAATCTAACTAACCTGCAAGTCTTTGGACTGCGGGAGGAAACCGGAGCACCCGGAGGTAACCCACGCAGACATGGGGAGAACGTACAGACTCCGCACAGACAGTGACCCAACAGGGAATCAAACCTGGGACCCTGGCGCTGTGAAGCCACAGTGCTAATCACTTGTGCTACCGTGCTGCCCTGCGTTAGTGAATGCCTCGAAACAAAGGGTGGAAATTTATGGCCCCTCTCGCCGGTGGGATCTTCCGGTTCCACCTACGTCAATGGAAATTTGAACGGCTCGTTGCATTATCTATTCTGCCGCAATGGGCCCATAAACTTCCACCCTATAGCTGTTGCTAGAACCTTTTGAGCTTCCTCCCTCACACCTCAGATAATCTCAACTACTGCTACCACCTGCCATTCTGGAGTGATGTCTCAGCAAAAAACAATGGAGTGACCCCCACGGTTTAGTGATGCTTCTCTGCAGATCGTCCTCCAGGTTACCTGGGAACAGCAGGAGGTCCAGTTTCCCAGTGATGGCAGTAGTAGGCTGAATATGGTATTTTGTAATGTGCACATTGCTACCCAAACCTGAACACATCAATCATCTCAGCACGTTGAATTTATATGTATGTAGTAATTTTGCAATTGCTGTATTAGTTTAAGATCGTGTATCATTTGGACTTTTAGTTATTTTTTCAACCAGGAAGTTACAAACCGACATTTGAACTTTCCAGAACATCTAAGATGTATCGATTAGGCTTTTGGGGACAATGAGCCTGAATTTCAATCATTAAGTGACATCACACAAGCATACATAAATTACCTTGTGGTGGAAAAGGTACAAACTTAATAAATGAACGGGGAAAAGCTATAACGAGAAGAATGTTCCCACAAGTGGCTTACATTTTAGGGAACCAATTGGGTTCCCTAATGGGAAGTGACATCAGTAAGGTAACCATCACTGTTCAGAGACCAATCAGACCCTAATTATGCACCACTTAACCCATCAGGAACTGATCATGTGCTGCTTGGGCCAATCAGAAGTAAAGGATACGATTGACCATGCATGGAGGTAGTGGCTTGCAAGGGTTAATAAGCAACAGCTTTCAGTAGCTAGGCTCACAACATGAACACAGTAAGAAGAAAATGAAATGAAAATCGCTTATTGTCACAAGAAGACTTCAAATGAAGTTACTGTGAAAAGTCCCGAGTCGCCACATTCCGGCGCCTGTTCGGGGAGGCTGGTACGGGAAGTCTTACAACACCAGGTTAAAGTCCAACAGGTTTGTTTTGAATCACTAGCTTTCAGAGCACTGCTCCTTCCTCAGGTGAATGAGAGGAAGAAACAGTGCTCTGAAAGCTAGTGATTCGAAACAAACCTGTTGGACCTTAACCTGGTGTTGTAAGACTTCTTACTGTGCTCACCCCAGTCCAACGCCAGTATCTCCACATCACATAACATGAAGTAAGAAGATAGACTTTGGCCAACAGAACAAGAGCTAACACCACAGGTAATCGGAAGTCAGGAGCTGGTGTTCCAGAGTGAACTGACTGATCCACTTTCTTGGCTAAGTATTTCAATTTCATACTTATTGCAATTAGCGTAATAAATTCTGTGCAACTTGTGACTGCCAGACTTGTACCCAGAGGATCTGTAGCTAGTCAGGACACTAGGTTCCTTTTGGATAACTCTCTCAAGGTCATTCTAGTAGTTGTAATCGACTTTAGTCTTACAACTGAGATTAGAGAGAAATCCCGAACTTCCAATGTGTGGCACCCAGTTCAAGCTGTGCACGTTGTATCTGCGGCAGGAGAGTGCATGTGTTTAGCGCTTACCATGTACCTGAAAGGAGCTGTCTTCGGCCTGCCTGCTCATAAAGCGGTCAGAAGCCCATTGAAGTGACATTCAATTCCTCTTCCTGCCTGCAGGAGAAAAGTGTGCATAATGCTGGAAAGTGAACAAGGATAGGGCAAATGCCCCAGAAATTGAAACGCTGACCATTGCAAAAGATGAGGCTGTGGAACTGGCAGGAGGGCAGGAGATGACAGTGACCAGGTGGCGAAGGGGAGGCCGATATTTTAATTCATCAGGCAGAGGTTGTCTCTGGTCTATTGTTCAAAACTGGGTATACAGTATAGAGACTGGGGCTGGATTCTCCGATTCTGAGACTAAGTGCTGATGCCGGCATGGGAACGGTGACATTTTATGACCAAAAAACAGCGCAAAACGGTTACCGATCCTCCGTCTGTTGGGGGGCTAGCAGGCAGGCTGCGTAGAGCACCTGGCTCTAGCTGCCGATAAGGCCGGCTAATTGCCGGGTCCATGGCCGCGCATGCGCACGGTGGCGGCCTGCAACGGCCGCGCCGTGCAACATGTTGCCGGCCGCGAGCGGACCCAGCCTGCCAAATAGTGACCCCCTTTGGCCAGGGTCACCACCCCTGGACCACCCCCCACCAGTGCCCCCAGCCCCGGCCAAAGCACCCCCTGCCCACTGATCGGTTCCCCACCGACTGTGGCGGTACTGAACTTAGTCCTAGAGTACGCAGTTTTGGAGGGGGCGTAGCATCGCGCAAACGGCGCCAATGTCGATTCTCTAGCCGATCGCCGCACGCAATTTTGGTGTCGGAGACCGGAGAACCCCACCCCACATACTTGTTAGGGAAAGAAAATGTATGTAACTGTCAGCTACATGTACTCGCCAGCATGACAGACAGTGCAAGCAGCCTGTAGCAAGCCCAATCTCTACCTCTGAGGGTGATGAAGTAGACCAGTCAGTGGATGCACTATCAGATCATTCTCCCACACCCTACACCAGTGCAGAGACATTCAACTCAGTGGGAATGCATTTGCAGTTAGAATTGGGGATCACAATCTGGTGAGCAGAACACAGACATTTCCCTGAAGCTGATGGAGGATGTGACAGTCGAGGTTCCGGACAGTTGGAGGACTGTTTAAGACCAGACCCATGCTTAGGATCATGAGGATGATGTGCCTCTGGAAACGTGTGGTGATGTGGAGTCAAGCAGGACAACATCTGACGGAGCTGTCAGAGGCCATATGCAGCTTTGAGCAAAATATGGAGGAATCTGTCCATGCCATGGGTTTTGTCATGTTTCCATCATGTGAGCACATGGCTTCCTCCATGGAAAAGTTGGCAACTACCATGGAGAGCATGGTCGAGCAGAGCACTTTCTGACTACGAGATACGTTCTTGGCCCCGCATTCTGTTGTTCTGGCCATGTGCTCTATACAGTGGTGGCTAGGCAAGAGTGGGTGGATGCACCTCAATCTCCCTCCAGGTGCTCCTTCTCCTTCAAGAGTCAGGGAGGTTCTATCATGCATCAACAGGGAGGAAGAACAGCAGCAAGCCTCCCTGAAGGCATCATCTCTGGGCATTCCAAGATTGCACTGTCAATCCTCCTCCTCTTTGACAGTGAACCAATTGCTTCCTTCAGGTGAAGATGAAAAGCGTGCAACTTCAGCAGGCCGGAGCCATCTGATCTGCAACCACTGTGGTTATCGCAATCCTTGACCTAACCTGTCACAGCTAAGCCCCTGGACACTCCCACATTGACCCTGGAGCTGGAAGCCATTGCTCTCCACTGCTGGTCAGTTACCTCCCTTCCATCAGTCTCGACCCTCACTCAATTATCCTTTCCCAACTTCATTGACTCTTGAGCTACCCACCATCACCCTCAATGTGTCCTCTGGAACCCTGAACCTGCTCCCTTCCTCCATTACTTTTGACCTGCCACCCATCATTATGCCCTCTGTTACCTTTGAACCTCAAGGTCTTCCATTGATCTTTCCTCTATCAACCTGGATCTCCATCCAAACATGCTTGACCTCCTAGCTGTAGATGTTGACCTCCCCAGTGTAGTTCAGCTTTATCCCTCAAGGCCCCCACAAGCCCTCAGAGGTCTGCCATGAGCCACCCAGTCACAATGCCTCATCCTTCTATCAGGAACCTGACATTTTGCCTTCCACACAATGAAGTGTGACCGTCTGCCTTGTTTCCCATTGTCAATAACAACACAAGGTTCAGCCTAAGATCCAAAACCTACTAAGCTAAAAATTTTAAATAGTTCTGCAAATTGGCTTCTCAGTCCAATAAAGAAATAAGTGCCAGTTCTATTGGTTGGGGATGGTTCTTCTTACCTAGATACATACCGGCACTGCTTAGTTTTATGGTTCCTCCTGCGCTGGTCTTTTTCTTCCTTCATCAAGTTGATTTTATGTTTAAAGGAGGAAGTTAGTGTGAGGTGAGTGTCCAGGGAATTATTCCAGTCTACCTTGAGTTCCTTGCCAAACAGCGTCACCCTGAAATAGACCAGATGGTTATTGTGGTGAATGTTACCCCAGTGCAGCTGCAGTGGATCATGATGAAGAATATATATATTTTTTGCTTGTCAATATAAGTTGTTACTCTGCAAGTTCAGGGAGGTGTTGTTCACTATTCACCAGGAAAATGGGCACACGTGGATTGCAATGCCAGCCTTTGCACGCTCCGAGAATGTTGTCAGGAATGCTTAGAAGGCAAATGTGACTAAAGTGTATGTAGGGAAATTGTCTTCTGGCTATAAACCCCCAGAAGACAGGCTGAAGGAAGTGGCAGAGTCTGTAGAACCCTTGTGGGCACACTATTGGATAAACCTTGCCAGGCCCCAAGAGTAAGCAGAGGAACAGTTTATACCAAGTTTCTCAAGGGGTCAGTAACAGGACCATTAATTTTCCTATTATATATTAATGACCTAGACCTGGGTATACAGGGCATAGCTTCACGATTTGGAAATTTTGTGAATTGTGAGAAAGATAGTGTTAAATTTCAAAAGAGCATGAATAAAAAATAGGCAGGTGGAATGGACAGACAGGTGGCAGACAAAGTTTAATACAGAGAAGTGATTAATTTTGGTAGGAGGAGCAAGGGAAAGCAACATAAAGTAAAGGGTAGAATTCTATAGGTCCTCATGAGACCCGATTGCAGAACTCAGGCTGGATTCTCCAATTTTGAGCCTATGTCCGTAGGTAGTGTCTCGTTTTACGACCGAAAATCAGCGAGATCCGAGCACCGGCTAGCAGCTGCGCCATGTGAAACACACGGCCTTCACAAAATAAACGGCCAGAGAATTGCCGGATCTGTGGCGACGACCTGCAGCAGTCGCGCTGTACAATATGGCGCCGGCAGCGGCAAACCCGAACTGCCAGATAGTGCCCGTCGGACACCCCCGGGCCACCCCCCACCAGTACCCCAGCCCACTCTGACCCCCCCCCCCCCCCCCGGCCAGCGGCACGGCTCCCCCCCCCCCCCCCCCCCACCACCCCAACTGTCGCGGCACTGGACACAGTCCCGGTCGCCACGCTGGCTTCACGAAAACTGAGAGCACACGTGTCCCGCGCTGTTCTAATCTTGGTCCATCAGGGGCGGAACATCAGGGGAGGCCTTTCAGGTAACGTCCTGAGGCGGTCCGAACGGTGTACGGCGTACTCACCGATGATGCCGTTTTGGAGGGGGCGGAGCATCTGAAAACATGCGTCACCCCCGATTCTGTCGTAAAAAGGGATTCTCCGCCCGATCGCCGATTACGATATCGCCTTCGGGCAACGGAGAACCCCGCCCCTCATCTCATTACTCACCCTCCAGTGAATTGGCACATGAACTCTCTCTCCTCTTTGACCCGTGCCTGGCTCTTTGTTACTATCATGGAAATCACGACTCACGAGTCGATTTCGGCAGCGTGAGAGCAGCTGGTTAGTCAGTTTCAGCAGGAGCATTGCGGAAGGAGGTTGCTGGGAGGTAAGTCAACCTTTAAAAGCACTTCTCTTTGCAGGGGCAGGCCAGTCGATTTCGGCGGCGTGAGAGCAGCTGGTTAGTCAGTTTCAGCGGGAGCATTGCGGAAGGAGGTTGCTGGGAGGTAAGTCAACCTTTAAAAGCACTTCTCTTTGCAGGGGCAGGCCAGTCGATTTCGGCGGCGTGAGAGCAGCTGGTTAGTCAGTTTCAGCGGGAGCATTGCGGAAGGAGGTTGCTGGGAGGTAAGTCAACCATTAAAAGCACTTCTCTTTGCAGGGGCAGGCCAGTCGATTTCGGCGGGAGTGGAGCTGGCTGGTTAGTCAATTTCAGCAGGAGCTGAGAATTTTTCTTTTTTTTTTTTTAAATTAGTTTTTTAGGCGGGAACAGGAAGTCGACCCGCGGACGTCTGGGAAGACCCTCACCAATAAATTCTGGTGGAGAGGAAACCCGAGACACTACACGTGTAGTGTCTCCCACCCGCCCTCCTCCTCTAACCTAATAATAAAACCCTTTGGTCTGAGGTAAGTACCATATTTTTATTATATTATTATTATTTTTTATAAAAATTTAATTTAGTTGTTAGCCAGATCTTGGTAGAAAGTTAGAGGAATGGCAGGGAAGGGAGTGCAATGTTCCTCCTGCAGGATGTTTGAGGTGAGGGATGCAGTTAGTGTCCCTGCTGATTTTACCTGCAGGAAGTGCTGCCATCTCCAGCTCCTCCAAGACCGAGTTAGGGAACTGGAGCTGGAGTTGGAAGAACTTCGGATCATTCGGGAGGCAGAAGGGGTCATAGATAGCAGCTTCAGGGAATTAGTTACACCAAAGATTGGAGATAGGTGGGTAACTGTAAGAGGGACTGGGAAAAAACAGTCAGTGCAGGGATCCCCTGCGGTCGTTCCCCTGAGAAACAAGTATACCGCTTTGGATACTTGTGGGGGGGGGACTTACCAGGGGGAAGCCATGGGGTACGGGCCTCTGGCACGGAGTCTGTCCCTGTTGCTCAGAAGGGAAGGGGGTAGAGGAGCAGAGCATTAGTAATTGGGGACTCTATAGTCAGGGGCACAGATAGGAGATTTTGTGGGAGCGTGAGAGACTCACGTTTGGTATGTTGCCTCCCAGGTGCAAGGGTACGTGATATCTCGGATCGTGTTTTCCGGGTCCTTAGGGGGGAGGGGGAGCAGCCCCAAGTCGTGGTCCACATTGGCACCAACGACATAGGTAGGAAAGGGGACAAGGATGTCAGGCAGGCTTTCAGGGAGCTAGGATGGAAGCTCAGAACTAGAACAAACAGAGTTGTTATCTCTGGGTTGTTGCCCATGCCACGTGATAGAGAGATGAGGAATAGGGAGAGAGAGCATTTAAACACGTGGCTACAGGGATGGTGCAGGCGGGAGGGTTTCAGATTTTTGGATAACTGGGGCTCTTTCTGGGGAAGGTGGGACCTCTACAGACAGGATGGTCTACATCTGAACCTGAGGGGCACAAATATCCTGGGGGGGAGATTTGTTAGTGCTCTTTGGGGGGGTTTAAACTAATGCAGCAGGGGCATGGGAACCTGGATTGTAGTTTTAGGGTAAGGGAGAATGAGAGTATAGAGGTCAGGAGCACAGATTTGACGTCGCAGGAGGGGGCCAGCGTTCAGGTAGGTGGTTTGAAGTGTGTCTACTTCAATGCCAGGAGTATACAAAACAAGGTAGGGGAACTGGCAGCGTGGGTTGGTACCTGGGACTTCGATGTTGTGGCCATTTCGGAGACATGGATAGAGCAGGGACAGGAATGGATGTTGCAGGTTCCGGGGTTTAGGTGTTTTAGTAAGCTCAGAGAAGGAGGCAAAAGAGGGGGAGGTGTGGCGCTGCTAGTCAAGAGCAGTATTACGGTGGCGGAGAGGATGCTAGATGGGGACTCTTCCGAGGTAGTATTGGCTGAAGTTAGAAACAGGAAAGGAGAGGTCACCCTGTTGGGAGTTTTTTATAGGCCTCCTAATAGTTCTAGGGATGTAGAGGAAAGGATGGCGAAGATGATTCTGGATATGAGCGAAAGTAACAGGGTAGTTATTATGGGAGACTTTAACTTTCCAAATATTGACTGGAAAATATATAGTTCGAGTACAATAGATGGGTCGTTTTTTGTACAGTGTGTGCAGGAGGGTTTCCTGAAACAATATGTTGACAGGCCAACAAGAGGCGAGGCCACGTTGGATTTGGTTTTGGGTAATGAACCAGGCCAGGTGTTGGATTTGGAGGTAGGAGAGCACTTTGGGGACAGTGACCACAATTCGGTGACGTTTACATTAATGATGGAAAGGGATAAGTATACACCGCAGGGCAAGAGTTATAGCTGGGGGAAGGGCAATTATGATGCCATTAGACGTGACTTGGGGGGGATAAGGTGGAGAAGTAGGCTGCAAGTGTTGGGCACACTGGATAAGTGGGGCTTGTTCAAGGATCAGCTACTGCGTGTTCTTGATAAGTATGTACCGGTCAGACAGGGAGGAAGGCGTCGAGCGAGGGAACCGTGGTTTACCAAGGAAGTGGAATCTCTTGTTAAGAGGAAGAAGAAGGCCTATGTGAAGATGAAGTGTGAAGTTTCGGTTGGGGCGATGGATAGTTACAAGGTAGCGAGGAAGGATCTAAAGAGAGAGCTAAGACGAGCAAGGAGGGGACATGAGAAGTATTTGGCAGGAAGGATCAAGGAAAACCCAAAAGCTTTCTATAGGTATGTCAGGAATAAGCGAATGACTAGGGAAAGAGTAGGACCAGTCAAGGACAGGGATGGGAAATTGTGTGTGGAGTCTGAAGAGATAGGCGAGATACTAAATGAATATTTTTCGTCAGTATTCACTCAGGAAAAAGATAATGTTGTGGAGGAGAATGCTGAGCCCCAGGCTAATAGAATAGATGGCATTGAGGTACGTAGGGAAGAGGTGTTGGCAATTCTGGACAGGCTGAAAATAGATAAGTCCCCGGGACCTGATGGGATTTATCCTAGGATTCTATGGGAGGCCAGGGAAGAGATTGCTGGACCTTTGGCTTTGATTTTTATGTCATCATTGGCTACAGGAATAGTGCCAGAGGACTGGAGGACAGCAAATGTGGTCCCTTTGTTCAAAAAGGGGAGCAGAGACAACCCCGGCAACTATAGACCGGTGAGCCTCACGTCTGTAGTGGGTAAAGTCTTGGAGGGGATTATAAGGGACAAGATTTATAATCATCTAGATAGGAATAATATGATCAGGGATAGTCAGCATGGCTTTGTGAAGGGTAGGTCATGCCTCACAAACCTTATTGAGTTCTTTGAGAAGGTGACTGAACAGGTAGACGAGGGTAGAGCAGTTGATGTGGTGTATATGGATTTCAGCAAAGCGTTTGATAAGGTTCCCCACGGTAGGCTATTGCAAAAAATACGGAGGCTGGGGATTGAGGGTGATTTAGAGATGTGGATCAGAAATTGGCTAGCTGAAAGAAGACAGAGGGTGGTGGTTGATGGGAAATGTTCAGAATGGAGTACAGTCACAAGTGGAGTACCACAAGGATCTGTTCTGGGGCCGTTGCTGTTTGTCATTTTTATCAATGACCTAGAGGAAGGTGCAGAAGGGTGGGTGAGTAAATTTGCAGACGATACTAAAGTCGGTGGTGTTGTCGATAGTGTGGAAGGATGTAGCAGGTTACAGAGGGATATAGATAAGCTGCAGAGCTGGGCTGAGAGGTGGCAAATGGAGTTTAATGTAGAGAAGTGTGAGGTGATTCACTTTGGAAGGAATAACAGGAATGCGGAATATTTGGCTAATGGTAAAGTTCTTGAAAGTGTGGATGAGCAGAGGGATCTAGGTGTCCATGTACATAGATCCCTGAAAGTTGCCACCCAGGTTGATAGGGTTGTGAAGAAGGCCTATGGAGTGTTGGCCTTTATTGGTAGAGGGATTGAGTTCCGGAGTCGGGAGGTCATGTTGCAGCTGTACAGAACTCTGGTACGGCCGCATTTGGAGTATTGGTACAGTTCTGGTCACCGCATTATAGGAAGGACGTGGAGGCTTTGGAGCGGGTGCAGAGGAGATTTACCAGGATGTTGCCTGGTATGGAGGGAAAATCTTATGAGGAAAGGCTGACGGACTTGAGGTTGTTTTCGTTGGAGAGAAGAAGGTTAAGAGGAGACTTAATAGAGGCATACAAAATGATCAGGGGGTTGGATAGGGTGGACAGTGAGAGCCTTCTCCCGCGGATGGATATGGCTGGCACGAGGGGACATAACTTTAAACTGAGGGGTAATAGATATAGGACAGAGGTCAGAGGTAGGTTCTTTACGCAAAGAGTAGTGAGGCCGTGGAATGCCCTACCTGCTACAGTAGTGAACTCGCCAACATTGAGGGCATTTAAAAGTTTATTGGATAAACATATGGATGATAATGGCATAGTGTAGGTTAGATGGCTTTTGTTTCGGTGCAACATCGTGGGCCGAAGGGCCTGTACTGCGCTGTATTGTTCTATGTTCTATGTTCTATGTTCTATGACTTCTGTGTCCGATTAATGACAAGGACCAATTTATGTTCCTGCATCATCTGTCAACATGAACACTGAGGTAAAGGACAACTGAAATAAAACAGGAGTGTTCTCTGACTAAAAGACATTTCAAAAAATTCCAGGATTGTACAGAACCTAAATATTATGAATTCAATGTTAAAATTGTAATTTATGCTGTCTGAGGATATAGCCTTACTGACTTTCCTTTGGCAAAACTTAATGGATTGAATTAAGCGAGATAATTAGTGAGACTAAAATAGCAGCAGCTATCCAGATCCTCTTTTTGATTACAGAATGATTTATTTCAACGGGAATCCCAATTGGGCGGAGGCTGCAGTGTGTGCCAAAATCCACTGGGTGGGCTTTGGAGTGGGTATGACCTAGTGTGCTGGACCCGGAGGGAGGTAAAGGGTATCATTCTATAGCTAATGTGCCCTCTGCCACTGCCATACTGTAGAGGGAGGGTCCTCCAAGGGTCCTGGAGGTTGGAAGGGTTTGGGTTGTAGGTGAGGAGTTGACCCCTGGACCCTCCCCTGGGGTGGGGGTCCTATATCTGGACTGCCCCTCCCAGCCCTGGACAATCCAAAGATCACCCTTGGCATGGTGATCTCAGGCAGCCCCTCCTCAACAGCATCCTCCTGGCCTAACATTTTTGACTCTGAAGTGGCCTCCTCACCCTGAGCTGCCCTGCCTGACAGTTGATGAGCAGTCCAGGCAGTTCAGTGAAGAATCAATGCAGGAACACTTTCCCTTTCCTAACATCTCAGATATATGCCTTTAAAACTGCAGTTTTTTGAAGTGTTAGAGGCTTCCTGAGATCCTTTGAAATGCGAAGCATCCATTCAGTTTCACAGAGCAGTACCTTTCATTAGCCTGTGATTGACAGCATAATGACACAGCTGCTAGGGGGTTTGTTTATTTAGCTTTAACTTCATGCTTGAATACAAAGGACAAAGAAAAGTATAGCACAGGAACAGGCCCTTTGGCCCTCCAAACCTGTGCTGATCATGATGCCCTAACTAAAAAAAAACCTTGTGCCCTCACTCGGTCCATATCCCTCTATTTCCTCCCTATTCATGTATCCATCCAGATGCCTCTTAAATGTGGCTAATGTGCCTGCTTCCACAACATCCTCTGTAAGTGTGTTCCAGGCACCCACCACTCTGCGCTAAAAACGTACCCCGCACATCTCCCTTAAACTATCCCCTCTCACCTTGAACCTGTGCCTCCTTGTAATTGATACTTCCACGCTTGGAAGAAGCCTCTGTCTATCCTGTCTATAACTCATAATTTTGTGGACTTCTATTAGGTATCCCCTCGCCATCCGTCTTTCCAGTGTTTATTCAACCTCTCCTCATAGCCAACACCCTCGAGACCAGACAACATCATGGTGAACCTTCTTTGCATTCTCTCCAAAGTTTCCACATCCTTCTGTTAATGTGGTGACCAGAACTGCACGCAGTACTCCAAATGGGGCCTAACATAGGTTTTATATAGCTGCAACATGATTTCCCAACTTTGTACTCTATGACCCAGCTGATGAATGCAAGCATGCCATATGTCTTCTTAACCACCTTGGCCACCGGTGCTGCCAATTTTAGGGAACACTTAGGGCTGTATAAGGCTCTGGTCAGACCCCGTTTGGAGTATTGTGAGCAGTTTTGGCCCCATATCTAAGGAAGGATGTGCTGGCCTTGGAAAAGCGCCAGAGGAGGTTCGCAAGAATGAGATTATATGAGGAACGGTTGAGGACTCTGGGTCTGTACTCGTTGGAGTTAAGAACGACAGAGGGGGGATCTTATTGAAACTTACAGGATACTGCGAGGCCTGGATAGATTGGAGTTGGAGAGGATGTTTCCAGCGGACACCATCTCAGACTACAGGGATGATCCTTTAAAACAGAGATGAGGAGGAATTTCCTCAGCCAGAGGGTGGTGAATCTGTAGAACTCTTTGCCGCAGAAGGCTGTGGAGGCCAAACCACTGAATGTCTTTAAGACAGCGAGAGATAGGTTCTTGATTAATCAGGGGTTATGGGGAGAAGGCAGAAGAATGGGGATGAGAAAAATATCAGCCATGATTGAATGGCGGAGCAGACTCGACGGGCCAAGTGACCTAATTCTGCACCTATGTCTTATGGTCTTATGGACCTGCGGACCTGCATGATCAGATCCCTCTGTATGTTAATGCTCCTAAGGGTTCTGCCATTTACAGTATAATTAATACCTAGATACCTCCAAAATGTATCACCTCGCATTTGTCCGGAATAAACTTCGTCTGCCCAAGTCTCCAATCTATCTATATCCTGTTGCACTATCAGCAACTCCGCCAATCTTCATGTCATTTGCAAACGTACTAATCAGACCACCCACATTTTCCTCCAGATCATTTATATATACAATGCATCTCAAGTACTCTGCTTTGATGTTAACCACAACATTTATAAACGCTCTTGCTATGATTGACACCTCCTGAATACAAGTTAGCTGCCTTGATGTCGGTGGGGGGGAATCACCCTCATATGTATGGTGTGGGGGGTTGTAACCTGTTACTCCTGTCGTGGGAGAAAGGATGTCCCTCCTTGTTGAGGGGTTGGGGATGCTCCCCTTGTCAGCGGTGGGGTCAACATTTGCGCTCAGGTGAAGGGAGTGGTGTCACTGCTCTTTGAGATCGATGCGCCTGCTCCGAATGGCGGCCCGAGCTGGAGAGTGATGAAAATCCAACACGCTTGCTGCTCTGCATATATTTGCATGCCAAAGGGGCGCTGCTCCTCCTGCCCACGGGGACTCGTTCCTGATTCTCTGCTGGCTGGAGCACTTTGGAGTCCGGAATGGAGAACCCCAGCCCTCAGCACATATATCAAGCTGTCAGTACCTTGTTGTTTCTGCAATATTTAGATATATTCACCCAGACTTTCTTTAGTCAAAGCACAATTCATAAAATCATAGAAATTTGTGGAACAGGTGGAGGATATTCAACAAAGAAAAAGCTATCCAGCTGAATCTCACTTTATCCTTGTAGGTTGCGGCATTTCATGAGCATGTTCAAGTATTTTCTAAATGCAATGAGGGCTTCTGCCACTGCCATCCTTTCTGGTAATGGGTTCCAGACCACCACCATCCTCTGGGTGAAAGAATTTCTCTGCAACTCCCCTCTAGTCCTTCCACTAATTACTTGCATTGATGTCCCCAGTTATGAACTTCTCTGCTAAAGTTCTTCTGTTCACTCCATGCAGACCCTCAGTTTCACAGATCCCAATTAAATCTCCCCTCAGATATCTCTGTTCAAAGTTAAACAACCCCGCCTTATCTAGGGATGAATTCTCTGCCGCCCGCCGCCGATAGCAGAATTCCCGATAAGGTGCAGAAACCCATTTGGGGGAAAATACATGGCTGGATTCTCCACTGTCAGGATTCTCCGTTGTGCCGGCAACACACCCACGTCTGGGGATTTCCCAACGGCGTGGGGCTGCCCACAATGGGAAATCCCATTGGCCAGCTGGCGGGACAGAGAATCCCGCTGCCGGCGGGGGCGTGCCACAACCAGAAAACTGGTGTCCCTTAGAATCTTTCAAATAACTTGCCCGCAGGTTAGGCTGACCAGCTTGTAATTAATTACTCAGTCCATTCTTTCCTCTTTTTAAATAACACCACAACTTTAGCAGTCCACTGGTGCCATGTCTGTGGCCAAAGAGTATGGGGAAATGATGGTCAAAGCCTCTGCTGCTTCCTCCTTTGCTTCTCTTGACAACAGACGTTACATTTTATTTGGGCTTGGGATTTATCCACTTTCAAAGATGCTGTACCCCTTAATATTTCATCTCTCACTATGTTTATTCCAACCAATATTTCACACTCCTCCTCCTTAATTACAATGTCTGCATGGTCCCTCTCTTTTGCGAGGAGACATTATTATAGATTAAGGATCACATATTCATGAACATCCGGTGGCGGACATGGAATGAGCAGTCGCAGATTTGGCAGCTCCCGCTCAAGGTGGTTATTTTGGTCCTTTTCCCCATTTGCTGGGCGGATGTTTTGGTGGAGCAAGGTGTAGAGGTGGTTGAGGAAAGTTGAACTGTTGATGGATGAATCCATGGACCAGAAGTGGATCCAGAAGAAGGGAACTGTTGGAGCAAAAAATTATTTGTGCGCCACAGGTGAAGATGGTGGAGGGTAAGGGTCAGCCAGCCTGTCCAATGGCCAAGGAACAGTTGGTGGAATTCTTAAATGAAAAGTTCAGCTGGCAGAGGAGGGAAGCCCAGGTGGATCCAGTCAAGGTGGTGGAACCATTAAAAGCTGGAATTGATCGGTTAGAACATAGGCTGGAGTCCCAGGGCCAGGCTATTCGGAGGGTGGAGAAGGCAGTGGGGGAGCACGAGGAGTGGCTTATCTCATTGGGGGCTGAAATCGGAATGATGTGGGAGACCCAGAAGCAGCTAAACGTGCTGGAGAACCACTCCCGGAGACAAAACATAAAGAGTAGGTGGGGTGGCCGAGGGCATCAAGGTAACGGACGCTGGCTCATATGTAGCCAAGATGTTGGAGAAGTTGATGGGGGAGGCGGCCTTCGTTCGGCCCCTGGAGCTCGACCTGGCGCATAGGGCGCTGATGAGGAAGTCGCAGTTGATCATGCCACCAAGGGTGATGGTGATGCAGCTCCACCGACTCCTCAACAAGGGGAAGATATTACGGTGGGCAAAGCAGACGAGGAGGTGCACCAGGGAAGGTAATGAGCTCTGGGTATACCAGGACTTGGGCGCGGTACTGGTGAAGAAGAGACGGATCAGACTAGGCTAAGGATCGGGTGGGTCGTTCATTTGGGATTAGATATGAAGACGCGGTGGGTGACGATGCTGATAAAGAAGCGGGTGGCATTTGAGGTGGGGAACATTGTGGCAGATTCGGGAGGGAGATTTGTGATGGTGAGTGGGAAGCTGGAGGGAATGCCAGTGGTCTTGGTGAATGTCTATGCCCCAAACTGGGATAATGTGGAGTTCATGAGGGGAGTGCTGGGGAAAATTCCTGACCTGGACTCGCACCGGTTGATCATGGGAGGGGGATTTTAACAAGTTGTTTGGACCGGTCGAGCCTGAGATTGGGGAGGGTGTCGGTGGCGGCGAAGGAGCTGAAGTTGTTCATGGAGCACATGGAGGGGGGTGGAGCTGTGGAGGTTGGGGAAGCCGAGGGCGAGGTAGTGTTCGCAGATTAATTATTACTGTGGTGGACAAGGCCCTGTTGGTGGATGTTGTTGACTTGGGGTACTCGGCGATCGTGGTTTCAGACCATGCACCGCACTGCGTGGACTTGCAAGTGGACCGGGGGGGTGCAGGGTGGGGGGGGGGGGGGGGGGGGGGCAGTGCCTGCAATGGAGACTGGACGTAGGACTGTTAGCGGATGAGGAGGTGTGCGAGCAAGCGAGAGCCGCCATTGGTGTGCAAGCGGGCGAGGGACGCCATTCGGGGGGTATGTGGAACTGAATGATATGAGTGAGGTTTCGGCAGCCACGCTATGGGAGGTGCTCAAGGCAGTGGTAAGGGGGAGTTCATATCGATCCGGGCACATGGGGAAAAGGTGGAGCGAGCAGTGATGGCAAGGCTGGTGGACGAGATCCTGTGGGTGGATAGGAGGGATTCGGAGGTCACGGAGGCAGGATTGTTGAAGGAGCGGCAGAAGCTCCAGATGGAGTTCGGGTTGGTGTCCAGGGGGAAGGCAGTAGGACAGTTGTGGAGGGCCAGAGGAGCAATGTATGTGTACGGGGAGAAGATGAGCAGGATTCTGGCCCACTGACCTGGGTAGCAGGTGGCGGCGAGGGAGATAAGACGGGTGAAGAATGGGAGGGGAAGGGGAGTACTGGACCCGGTGGGGGGGTTTCGTGGAGGTTTATAGGAGGCTTTCCGAATCAGAGTCCTTGGCCGGGGGGGAGAGAGGGGCAGGGGGGAATGCGACGATTTCTGAACGGGTTGGAGTTCCCCAAGGTGGAGGAGGGCCTGGTGGAAGGGTGTGGATAATGGGGTTAAAATGGGGTTGGGAGGAGGGGAACGGAAGGGAGGTTGGGTCGATCGGGCAGTGATTTATTTATTATGAGATTTCTGTTTGTTCTGTCTTGTGTTGATTTGTGTTTAATGTTTATATAAATGCCTTAATAAAAATATTTTAAAAAAGAATCACACATTCACATTATCCTTTTGGTCTTCAATAAGCTCTACTTTTTCTTTAGTTGTCCTCTTTCCCTTTGCATTTTCATAAACTATCTTTGTGTTTTTCTTTGATTTTACTTGCCAATATTTCTGCTTTCACTCTTGTCTTCCCTCAATTTCTTTATTAATTCCACCTCTATCTAGGCTGTCTGCAGGTTGAACTCTTGGTATCTGACATCAATTTTCCTTTTTTGGGGTTAAGATTGTGGTTAAAAATTAAAAACTTAGATTGTGCTTTAACAAAAATATTGGCTTTAATTTTCACAGCTCAGTGTCTTGCATTGCCTTTTAGACTGTTAAAGTTGGTCACCACATTAATATTTAATTAGCTGTTAGCAGCAATCCAGGAACATAGTGTGCTTAGTGCTTTATGTCTTGGGACCAGATTGCAAACCCAGGCTTGTCTAACATTCATGCTTCAGTTTCCTAACTTCTGATCTTGACCTATTTGTCAAATGAACCAAATAATAATAAAAATAATCTTTTATTGTCACAAGTAGGCTTACATTAACACTGCAATGAAGTTACTGTGAAAAGCCCCTAGCCGCCACATTCCAGCGCCTGGTCAGGTAATGAGCCAGTACGGGAATTAAACCTGCGCTGCTGGCCTTATTATGCATTACAGAGTCTGTCCCTGTTGCTCAGAAGGGAAGGGGGGAGAGGAGCAGAGCATTAGTAATTGGGGACTCGATAGCCAGGGGCACAGATAGGAGATTTTGTGGGAGCGTGAGAGACTCACGTTTGGTATGTTGCCTCCCAGGTGCAAGGGTACGTGATGTCTCGGATCGTGTTTTCTGGGTCCTTAAGGGGGAGGGGGAGCAGCCCCAAGTCGTGGTCCACATTGGCACTAACGACATAGGTAGGAAAGGAGACAAGGATGTCAGGCAGGCTTTCAGGGAGCTAGGATGGAAGCTCAGAACTAGAACAAACAGAGTTGTTATCTCTGGGTTGTTGCCCGTGCCACGTGATAATGAGATGAGGAATAGGGAGAGAGAGCAATTAAACACGTGGCTACAGGGATGGTGCAGGCGGGAGGGATTCAGATTTCTGGATAACTGGGGCTCTTTCTGGGGAAGGTGGGACCTCTACAGACAGGATGGGCACAAATATCCTGGGGGGGGAGATTTGTTAGTGCTCTTTGGGGGGTTTAAACTAATGCAGCAGGGGCATGGGAACCTGGACCGTAGTTTTAGGGTACGGGAGAATGAGAGTATAGAGGTCAGGAGCACAGATTTGACGTCGCAGGAGGGGGCCAGTGTTCAGGTAGGTGGTTTGAAGTATGTCTACTTCAATGCCAGGAGTATACGAAATAAGGTAGGGGAACTGGCAGCATGGGTTGGTACCTGGGACTTTGATGTTGTGGCCATTTCGGAGACATGGATAGAGCAGGGACAGGAATGGATGTTGCAGGTTCCGGGGTTTAGGTGTTTTAGTAAGCTCAGAGAAGGAGGCAAAAGAGGGGGAGGTGTGGCGCTGCTAGTCAAGAGCAGTATTACGGTGGCGGAGAGGATGCTAGATGGGGACTCATCTTCCGAGGTAGTATGGGCTGAGGTTAGAAACAGGAAAGGAGAGGTCACCCTGTTGGGAGTTTTCTATAGGCCTCCAAATAGTTCTAGGGATGTAGAGGAAAGGATGGCGAGGATGATCCTGGATAAGAGTGAAAGTAACAGGGTTGTTATTATGGGAGACTTTAACTTTCCAAATATTGACTGGAAAAGATATAGTTCGAGTACATTAGATGGGTCGTTTTTTGTACAGTGTGTGCAGGAGGGTTTCCTGACACAATATGTTGACAGGCCAACAAGAGGCAAGGCCACGTTGGATTTGGTTTGGGGTAATGAACCAGGCCAGGTGTTGGATTTGGAGGTAGGAGAGCACTTTGGGGACAGTGACCACAATTCGGTGACGTTTACGTTAGTGATGGAAAGGGATAAGTATACACCGCAGGGCAAGAGTTATAGCTGGGGGAAGGGCAATTATGATGCCATTAGACATGACTTGGGGGGGATAGGTTGGAGAAGTAGGCTGCAAGTGTTGGGCACACTGGATAAGTGGAGCTTGTTCAAGGATCAGCTACTGCGTGTTCTTGATAAGTACGTACCGGTCAGGCAGGGAGGAAGGCGTAGAGCGAGGGAACCGTGGTTTACCAAAGAAGTGGAATCTCTTGTTAAGAGGAAGAAGGAGGCCTATGTGAAGATGAGGTGTGAAGTTTCAGTTGGGGCGATGGATAGTTACAAGGTAGCGAGGAAGGATGTAAAGAGAGAGCTAAGACGAGCAAGGAGGGGACATGAGAAGTATTTGGCAGGTAGGATCAAGGAAAACCCAAAAGCTTTCTATAGGTATGTCAGGAATAAGCGAATGACTAGGGTAAGAGTAGGACCAGTCAAGGACAGGGATGGGAAGTTGTGTGTGGAGTCTGAAGAGATAGGCAAGATACTAAATGAATATTTTTCGTCCGTATTCACTTAGGAAAAAGATAAGGTTGTGGAGGAGAATGTTGAGACCCAGGCTATTAGAATAGATGGCATTGAGGTACGTAGGGAAGAGGTGTTGGCAATTCTGGACAGGCTGAAAATAGATAAGTCCCCGGGGCCTGATGGGATTTATCCTAGGATTCTCTGGGAGACCAGGGAAGAGATTGCTGGACCTTTGGCTTTGATTTTTATGTCATCATTGGCTACAGGAACAGTGCCAGAGGACTGGAGGATAGCAAATGTGGTTCCTTTGTTCAAAAAGGGGAGCATAGACAACCCCGGCAACTATAGACCGGTGAGCCTCATGTCTGTAGTGGGTAAAGTCTTGGAGGGGATTATAAGAGACAAGATTTATAATCATCTAGATAGGAATAATATGATCAGGGATAGTCAGCATGGCTTTGTGAAGGATAGGTCATGCCTCACAAACCTTATTGAGTTCTTTGAGAAGGTGACTGAACAGGTAGACGAGGGTAGAGCATTTGATGTGGTGTATATGGATTTCAGTAAAGCGTTTGATAAGGTTCCCCACGGTAGGCTATTGCAGAAAATACGGAGGCTGGGGATTGAGGGTGATTTAGAAATGTGGATCAGAAATTGGCTAGCTGAAAGAAGACAGAGGGTGGTGGTTGATGGGAAATGTTCAGAATGGAGTTCAGTTAGCCTTCTCCCGCGGATGGAAATGGCTGGCACGAGGGGACATAGCTTTAAACTGAGGGCTAATAGATATAGGACAGAGGTCAGAGGTAGGTTCTTTACGCAAAGAGTAGTGAGGCCGTGGAATGCCCTACCTGCAACAGTAGTGAACTCGCCAACATTGAGGGCATTTAAAAGTTTATTGGATAAGCATATGGATGATAATGGCATAGTGTAGGTTAGATGGCTTTTGTTTTGGTGCAACATCGTGGGCCGAAGGGCCTGTATTGCGCTGTATCGTTCTATGTTCTATAAACCAGCTGTCTAGCCCACTGAGCTAAACCAGCTCTTTTTATAATAGTAGACCATGAGAAAAGAACATCCCTTATGACTTGCATTAGAACACTCCTTTCAGGCTAGCATAGAATTGATTTAGAGTTATATTCAACAGAGTAGTACAAAGGGTTTAATTCGGAAGGGGAAAATAGAACATGAGAGTAAGCTTGCAGAAAACATAAAAACTGACAGGAAGACTTCTATCGATATTTGACGAGAAAAGAACTGGTGAAGACAAATGTAGGTCCCTTACAGTTAGAATCAGGTGAATTCATAATTGGCAACAAAGAGATGGCAGACCAGTTGAACAATTACTTTGGATCTGTCTTCACTCAGGAGGACACAAATAACCTTCCAGAATAACTAGGGGACTGAGGGTCTAGCATGAAGGAGGAGCTGAAGGAAATCCTTATTAGTCAGGAAATTGTATTGGGGAAATTGATGAGATTAAAACCCGATAGGTTTCCAGGACCTGAATTCCCAGGATCTGAGTTCCAATGGTTTGGAGGGTAGCTAACATAACCCCACTTTTTAAAAAAGGAGGGAGTGAAAAAACGGTGAATTATAGCAGTTAACCTGACATCGGTGGTGGAGAAAATGCTGGGGTCAATTATTAAGGATGAAATAACTGAACATTTGGAAAGTGGGGACAGGATCGGTCCAAGTCAGCATGGATTCACTAAAGGGAAATCATGCTTGCCAAATCTTCTGGAATTTTTTGAGGATGTGACCAGTAGAGTGGACAAGGGTGAACCAGTGAATGTTGAGTACCTGGACTTTCAAAAGGCTTTTGATAAGGTCTCACACAAAAGACTAGTGAGCAAACTTAAAGCTCATGGTATTGGGGTAATGTATAGGCGTGGATAGGGAACTGGTTGGCAGTCAGGAAGCAGAGAGTGGGAATAAACGGATCCTTTTCAGAGTGGCAGGCAGTGACTAGTGGGGCACTGTAAGGTTCAGTGCTGGGACCTTAATGATTTGGAGGTAGTGACTTCCGGTGGCGACCATGGAGTGAGTGGTCGCATATTTGGCAGCTCACGCTCATGGTGGTCTTTTTGTGACCTTAACGTCGGTTTGTCACAGGAATCTTGTAAGAAGTGAGAGCAGAAGTGAGTGACCCCCAGTTTATGGAGCTGCGGTCCAGAAGTGCCCAGAAAAAAGCGAACCAGTTGGTTGAGGCGAGCGAGAAGCAGACAGCGCATGCAGAGATGGCGGATGTGCAGGGTCTGGCCCCGTCGGCTCAGTGGCTGATGGACCAGTTGGTGAGCTTCCTGAATGAGACGTTCACCCAACAGCCGAAGGAAAGTGCGGAGGACCTGGCCCGTGGTTGACCGCGTGGAGACGAGACAGGAGGCCCAGGGACAGGCGATCCAGAGGCTGGAGGAGCAGACAGGGGAGCAGGAGGAACAGTCCACCTCGATGGCAGCAGAGATTGGGCTGATGCGTGACCAGCAGAAGCGACTGATGGAGAAAGTGGAGGACCTGGAGAACCGTTCTCGGAGGCAGAACATCCGGATTGTGGGTCTGCCGGAGGGAATCGAAGGATCGGATGTGGGTGCGTACGTTGGGAAGATGCTGGAGAAGCTGCTTGGGGAAGGTGTGTTCGACTGGCCTTTGAAGGTGGATCGGGCCCACAGGACACTAATGCGCAAACCCCAGGGGGGCGAGCTGCTGAGGGGGATGGTGGTGCGATTGCATCGGTTCCTGGACAAGGAACGCTTCATGAGGTGGGCCAGGCAGATGAGGCGATGCACTTGGGAAGATGTGGAGATTTGGGTGTACCAAGACCTGGGAGCAGAGCTCACGGAGAGGAGGGCGAGCTTTAATAAGGTCAAGTCGGCATTGTACAAGAAGGGCGTAAAGTTCGGACTACTGTACCCAGCCCACCTATGGGTGACATATGGGGGCCGGGAGTTGTACTTTGACTCGGCGGAGGAGGCAGCGGACTTTATTAAGGAGAATGGACTGGCAGGAGAAGGATGACCTTGAACTTTGATTGAGGAGAACTGAACTATATTGTGAAAAACTTTGGGTTTATGTTGTTTGGGTCTCTTTGGTTTTTTCCATTTTTCGTTTCTGTTTGGGGTTAGGCCGGTATACTGTTCTTTGTTAAGGGATGAGGGGTGGGCCTTTGTGTTCGGACCTTGGGAGGGATTGTTTGTTTTTACTTCTTGCCTTTGTTTTGACTGTTTGCACTAAGAGTGGGGGAGGGGAATCAGTGGAGGTAGGTTGGCGGGGGCTGCCAGGCTAGCTGGGTGGGCTAGTTCACGGAAGCAAAGTGGGGGGTGAGCTGAAGATCAATGTGGGGGAGGGGATGGATAAGGGGAGTAGGAGTGGTGGGGAGGGGACTTTCAAAGTGGAGGAGGAGGAGGGTTGATGACGGTAATTGCCCGAGGGCGGGCCAGGAGAGATACGGCACTTGGGCCGTAGACTGGCCTAGGAGAGGTTATGGTTGATTGGCAGTGGAGGGGGGCGGGGTGCCCCCCAACCAGGCTGGTCACGTGGAACGTTCGGGGACTGAATGGGCCAGTCAAAAGGGCCCGTGTGTTCGCGCACTTGAGGCAACTGAAGGCTGACGTGGCCATGTTGCAGGAGGCACATCTGAAGGTGGGGGATCAGATTAAGTTAAGGAAGGGATGGGTTGGGCAGCTGTTCCATTCGGTATTAGACTCTAAAACGAGGGAGGCAGCGACCTTGGTGAATAAACGGGTGGCATTCGGGTCATATAGGCTGATCTCACTGCTTAATGTGGATGCCAAGCTGCTGGCCAAGGTTTTGGCCTCCAGGATTGAAGATTGTGTGCCGGATGTGATTATGGAGGATCAAACCGGGGTTGTCAAGGGCAGGTAATTGGTGGCCAATATAAGAAGGCTGCTCAACGTGATTATGATGCCCCTGGAGAGTAGGGACGTTGAGGTAGTTGTGGCAATGGATGCGGAGAAGGCTTTCGACCGGGTGAAGTGGGGCTATCTATGGGAGGTGTTGGGGCGAGTTGGGTTTGGTAGGGGCTTTATCGACTGGGTTAGGCTGTTGTACCAGGCCCCGGAGGCTAGTGTAAGGACGAATAGGACGACCTCGGACTATTTCAGACTGTACCGGGGGACAAGACAGGTCCCCCGGTACACTATAGCCACTGCTCTTTGCGTTGGCTATAGAGCCGCTGGCGATTGCTCTGAGAGCTTCAAGGGGCTGGAAAGGGCTGGTTTGGGGGGGTTGGAGCATAGGGTCTCGCTGTACGCGGACGACCTGCTCTTATATGTAGCAGATCCAGGAGCAGGGATGGGTGAAATCATGGTGATTCTGGGGGTATTTGGCTGGTTTTCGGGATATAAACTGAATATGACAAGGAGCGCGATGTTTGTAGTCCAGTCAGGAGGGTCGGCTGGGGGAGCTACCGTTCAGGTCAGTGGGGGACAGTTTTAGGTATTTAGGGATACAAGTGGCACGCGACTGGGGCCGGTTACACAAGTTGAACTTGCCCCAGTTGGTTGAGCAGATGAGGGGCGTGTTTCGGAGATGGGATGCGCTACCGCTGTCGCTGGTTGGGAGGGTGCAGACGGTTAAGATGACGGTCCTACCGAGATTTTTATTTGTATTCCAATGACTCCTAATTTTCATCCCCCGGTCCTTTTTTAAGAGGGTTAACAAAATCATTCTGGGCTTTGTCTGGGCGGGTAAGTCCCCGCGAGTGAAGAAGGTGATGCTCAAGAGGAATTGGGGGGGAGAGGGGGCTTGCCCTGCCAAATTTCAGTAATTACTACTGGGCGGCCAACATTGCTATGATTAGGAAATGGGTGGTGGGGGCAGGGTCGGTTTGGGAGCGGATGGAGGCAGCTTCATGTTGCGGCACCAGCTTGGGGGCACTGATAACAGCACCTCTGCCATTCCCGCCGGCGAGATACTCCACCAGCCCCGTGGTGGTGGCGGCCTTGAGGATCTGGGGTCAGTGGAGGAGGTACGTTGGAGCTGTGGTAGAATCGGTTTGGTCCCCAATATGCGACAACCATCGGTTTGCTCCGGGGAGCTTGGATGGAGGATTTCGAGTATGGCGAAGGGTGGGAATTGAGAGGATGGGGGAACCTGTTCATGGAAGGGAGCTTCCCTAGCTTGAGGGCGCTGGAGGAGAAGTTTGGGTTGGTAAAATGGAACAAATTCAGATATTTGCAGATGCAGGACTTCCTGCGCAGGCAGGTATCATCCTTCCCACTCCTGCCACTAAGGGGGATCCAGGATAGGGTAGTGTCTAGGGGATGGGCGGGAGAGGGGACTGTCTCGGACATTTATAAAGAATTTATGGGGGCGGAGGAGACGCAGACCGAGGAGCTGAGGCGTAAGTGGGATGAGGAGCTTGGGGGTGAGATGGAGGATAGCTTATGGGTGGACGCGTTGAGCAGAGTCAACGCGACCGCTACACGCGCAAGCTCAGCTTGATCCAATTCAAGGTGGTCCATCGGGCCCACATGAAAGTGGCCCAGATGAGTAGATTCTTTGGAGTAGAGGACAAGTGTGTAAAATGTGCGGGAGGACCAGAGAACCATGTCCACATGTTCTGGGCATGTCCAAAACTTAGGGGATATTGGCAGGGGTTTGCGGACGTCTTGTCCAGAGTATTGAAAACAAGGGTGGCAATGAGTCCAGAGGTGGCGATTTTTGGGATGTCGGAAGATCCGGGAATCCAGGAGGAGAAAGGGGCAGATGTTCTGGCCTTTGCCTCCCTGGTAGCCCGGAGACGGATATTATTAGCTTGGAGAGACTCAAAGCCCCCGAAGTCGGAGACCTGGTTAACCGACATGGCGAGCTTTCTCAGCCTAGAGAATATTAAGTTCACCTTGAGAGGGACACTGTTAGGGTTCGCCCGGAGGTGGCAACCATTCATTGACTTCTTCGCAGAGAATTAATTGTCAGCAGGGGTGGCGGGTGGGGGGGGGCTAAGGTTGCGTAGAATAGGGGGTTAAATAGGTGAATCTTGGAGAGATGGGAGCCGGTGTTTGCACTATGTTTATTGTTCTTTGTACATTGCTTTTATACTGTTGCTGTTTGTAATGCGAAAAATACCTCATTAAAATTGTTTGTTAAAAAAAATAAATAAACGGGTGGCATTCAAGGTGGGGAATATAGAAGCGGAACCGGGGGGTAGATATGTTGCGGTTAGTGGGAAGCTGGAGGGAATGGCTGTGGTATTGGTAAATATATATGTCCTAAAATGGGATGACATTGAGTTTGTTAGACAGGGACTGGGGAAGATTCCGGACCTGGATTCACATTGACTGATCATGGGGGGAGATTTCAATACGGTCCTGGAGCCAAGGCTGGATTGGTCGCGTTTCATAGAATTTACAGTGCAGAAGGAGGCCATTCGGCCCGTCAAGTCTGCACCGGCTCTTGGAAAGAGCACCCTACCCAAGGTCAACACCTCCACCCTATCCCCATAACCCAGTAACCCCACCCAACATTAAGGGCAATTTTGAACACTAAGGGCAATTTATCATGGCCAATAGCAAAGGAAAGGCCCAGCGCCCATAATGGAGGTTGGATGTGGGGCTGCTAGCGGAGGAGGAGGTGTGTGAGGGGTGAGAGAGGCCATTTGGGGATATATAGGGATCAATGACACGGGCGAGATCTCGGCAGGTGTGGTGTGGGAGGCACTGAAGGCGGTTATTAGGGGGGAATTTATCTCAATTCGGGCGCATAAGGAGAAGGCTGAGCGGGAGGAGTTGTACAGACTAGTAGGCAAAATGTTACAGGTGGACAGGAGGTACGCGGAGTCTCCGGATGACGGGCTTCTGAAGGAGTGTCAGAGACTGCAGCTGGAATTTGGGCTCCTGTCCACAGGTAAGGCGGAGGGACAGCTGAGGAGGGTAAAGGGGGCGGTGAATGAATATGGGGGAAAAGCCAGCAGGATGATGGCACACCAGCTGAGGAAACAGGAGGCGGCGAGAGAAATTGGGAAAGTGAGGGGTACAGGGGGAAGGTGGTTCAGGCTCCAGCGAGGATGAACGACGTGTTTCGAGAGTTTTATAGTAAATTGTATAAATCGGAACCCCCAGCCGGGGCGGAGAGTATGAAGCGATTTTTGCGGGGGCTGGAGTTCCCGATGATAGACGAGGAGTTGGTGGAGGATTTGGGAGCTCCAATTGGTGTTGGGGAGGTTATAGACGCGTTGGGGCGATGCAATTGGATAAAGCCCCAGGACCAGATGGATACCGGGTTGAGTTTTCTAAAAGGTTTTCCGGGCTGTTGAGGCCGCTCCTGGTAAAGGCTTTTAATGAGTCAAAGGAGCTGGGAGTGCTCCCCCTAACATTCTCGCAGGCACGATTTCCCTTATTTTGAAGCGGGATAAGGATCCGGAGAGCTGTGGTTCGTATAGGCCAATCTCCCTGCTAAATGTGGATGCTAAATTGCTGGCAAAGATCCTGGCCACACGCATAGAGCATTGTGTTCCGGGGGTAATAAGGGTGGACCAGGCGGGATTTGTTAAGGGATGACACCTGACGTCCAACATTAGGCAGCTCTTAAATGTAATAATGATGCTTGCGGAGGGGCGCGAGGTTGAGGTGGTGGTGGCCATGGTTGCAAAAAAGGCCATTGATCAGGTGGAGTGGAAGTACTTGTGGGATGTCCTTGGAAGGTTTGGGTTTGGACAGGAATTTGTGGATTGGGTCTAGTTGCTATATCAGGCACCGGTGGCGAATGTAAGGACAAACCGGGTTCGTTCAGAATATTTTGGCCTGTGCCGGGGACGAGACAGGGGTGTCCACTCTCCCCACTACTGTTTGCCCCGGCCATAGAGTCTCTGGCAATGGCGCTGAGAGCATCGACCATTTGTCGGGGGATAGTGAGAGGGGTGTGGAACATAGGGTCTCACACTATGCGGACAATTTGCTCCTTTATATAACAGACCTGTTGGGGGGAATTGCAGGAATTATGGGGATACAGGAGGAATTTGGTTGGTTCTCAAGTTACAAACTGAATATGGGCAAGAGTGAAGATTTTGCGATCCAGGCAAGGGGGCAGAAGAGAAAACTGAGGGAGATGCTGTTCAAAGTGGTGGGAGGGAGTTTTAGGTATCTGGGGATTCAAGTGGCAAGGGACTGGGGTCAGCTTCATAAACTAAATTTGGGCTGGCTGATTGAGCAAACGAAAGGGGATTTCCGTAGGTGGGACGTGCTCCCGCTGTGATTGGCGGGGAGGGTACAGACTGTGAAAATGACAGCCCTCCCGAGATTGCTGTTCGTGTTTCAATGTCTTCCAATCTTCACCCTTAAGGCAATTTTTTTGGAAGATGAATGCGACGGTCTCGGGTTTTATATGGGCCGGGAAAGCCCCGAGGGTGAAGAAGGTCCTTCTTGAGTGGGGGCACGGGGAGGGGGGCTTGGCCATTTCAAACTTTATTAATTACTACTGGGTGGCTAATATATCGATGTGTAGGAAATGGGTAGTGGGGGAGGGGTCGGTGTGGGAAAGAGTGGAGGCGGCATCTTGTAAGGGCACGTGTTTGAAGGCTTTGTTAACTGTACCTCTGCCGGTCTCGCCGGCTCGGCACTCCACAAGCCCAGTGGTAGTCCTGAGAGTGTGGGGGCAATGGAGGCAGCACATGAGTCAGTGTGGTCACCGATCTGTGATAATCACCGGTTCGCTCCTGGGGGGCTGGACGGGGGCTTCAGGAGGTGGCTGAAGGCAGGGATAGAGAAATTTGGAGATCTCTTCATTGAGGCGAGTTTCCCGAGCCTGGAGGAGCTAGAGGAGGAGTTTGAATTGCCAGGGGGGAATGGGTTCCGGTATCTGCAGGTACGGGATTTTGTTCGGAAGCAGGTCCCGAGCTTCCCTTGTCTCCCACTAAGGGGACTACAGGATAAGGTGATGTCTAAAATAGGGATTGTGGAGGGGAGGGTATAGGAACTACACAAGAAACTGATGGAGTGGGAAGGGGTCCCAATTGGGGAGGTGAAGAGGAAGCGGGAGGAAGAGCTGGGAGGAGAGTTGGAAGTCAGGTTATGGGAGAAGGCCCTGAAGAGAGTCGATGCATGCTTGTCATGTGCCAGGCTCAGCCTGGTCCAGTTCAAGGTGGTCCACAGGGCAGTTCAAGGTGGTCCACAGGACTCATATGACTGTGGCCCACATGAGTAGGTTTTTCAGGAGGTGGAGGATAGGTGTGAGCGTTGTGGGGGAGGTCCTGCGAATCATGTACACATGTTTTGGGCGTGTCCGAGGCTGAGGGGATTTTGGCAGGGATTTTCAGATGTCATGTCAGATGTCCTGGAAGGGACGGTGACTCCGAGTCAAGAGGTGGCAATATTTGGAGTGTCGGAAGATCCGGGAGCCCAGTGGGGGAGAGAGGCCGACGTTTTGGCCTTTGCCTCCTTGGTGGCCCGGAGACGTATTTTACTGGGATGGAGGGAAGTGGAGCCTCCAAAGTCGGGGGTTTGGGTCAGTGGCATGGCAGGGTTTCTTAAGAGAAAATAACGTTTGCCTTAAGGGGTTCATTACAGGGGTTTGGAGGTGGCAGCGGTTCATCGACTTCTTCAAGGAGAATTGACCAGGGACCCTAATGTAGTTAGGGTTTAGGGTTGGGGAGAGTTGGGTATGTTATTGTGGGTTTTTTGCGTGTGTTGGATTTCTCTGTTGATTAAAATGTTAAAATTATAAATGCTTCAATAAAATATTTTCCAAAAAAAAAGTGATTTGGAGGAAGGAATTGCATGCAACGTCTCTAAATTTGCAGACGACACTGAGCTGGATGGCAGTGTGTGCTGTGAGGACCATGCAAAGAGGCTGCAGGGTGACTTGGACAGGCTGGCTGAGTGAGCAAAAACAAGGCAAATGCAACACAATGTGGGTAAATGTGAGGTTATCCACTTTGTTGGCAAAAATAAGAAGACAGATTATTATCTGAATGGTGGCAGTTTAGGAAAAGTGGAAGTGCAACAAAACCTGCGTGTCATGGTGGAACAGGTGCTGAAGGTTGGCATGCAGGCACATCAGGCGGTGACGAAAGCTGCTGGCCTTCACAGCTAGAGGATTTGAGTATAGGAGTAGGGATGTCTTGCTGCAGTTATACAGGGCCTTGGGGAGGCCACACCTTGAGTATTGTGTGCAGTTTTGGTCTCTTAGTTTGAGGAAGGACATTCTTGCTATTGAGGGTGTCCAGCGAAAGTTCACCAGACTAATTGCCGGGATGGCAGGACTGACATATGAAGAAAGACTGGATCAACTGGGCTTGTACTCACTGGAGTTTAGAAGAATGCAAGAGGATCTCATAGAAACATATAAACTCCTGATGGGACAGGACAGGCTAGATGCGGGAAGAATGTTCCCAATGTTGGGGATGTCCAGAACTAGGGGTCACAGCCTAAGGAGTAAGGGGTAAGCCATTCAGGACTGAGATGAGGAAGAACATTTTCTCTCAGAGTTGTGAACTTGTGGCCAGTTCGTTGGAAATATTCTAGAGAAAGCTGGACGTGGACCTTGCGGTGAAAGAGATCAAGGGGTAAGGAGAGAAATCGAGAGTGGGATACTGAATTTGCATGATCAGCCATGATTATATTGAATGGTGGTGCAGGCTTGAAGGGCAGAATGGCCTAGTCCTACATCTATTTTCTATCTATCTACGTATTAGTGTATAGTAAAATTGTCTCTATGTATCTGCTTAATGCTTGAAACAAAATCCAGGAACCTCATCATGGAACGTTGATGCCAGATCATATAGTTTTTATGTAAACTGTTAATAAATCAAATGATTTGAGACAAAATTTGTTGGAGCAGGCAGTCTTGTGACATGTCCAGTTAATTCGACTTTCTTCAGCTCAGTATGATTTTCCTGCTAAGTTGCTGGAACTGTGAGCTGATAATGATATGGCAATCGCAATGGGACATCTGGGACCTTGGTACACAACCTGAGCAACAGATTATGTCCTTAACAATTGTGATTTAAAGATTGAGGAATAAATAGAGGAAGAACTGAGAAGAAAGGTGATTGAGAGTGGGTGAATTCATTGTCAAATCAGGTATAAAGAAAGGTTGGAAAGAGAGAAAAAACAAACGGCAAAGAAAAGCTTAAAAAAGTGATTAAACTTGCCAATTATAAATCTCCAAGACCATTCACTATCCTAAGAATTTAGACTCCAATTAAATGTCCGCCTTCAGGCTGTGAGATGTTGAATGGTAAACATAAAAAATGATCATATCATCAAAATGATAGTTGGTGGCAGCCTTCTTTTAAAAAAATCTTTATTGTCACAAGTAGGCTTACATTAACACAGCAATGAAGTTACTGTGAAAATCCCCTAGCTGCCACATTCCGGCACCTGTTCGGGTACTCGGAGGGAGAATTCGGAATGTCTAATTCACCTAACACGCACGTCTTTCGGGACTTGTGGGAGGAAACCGGAGCACCCGGAGGAAACCCACGCAGACATGGGGAGAATGTACAGACTCCGCACAGACAGTCACCCAAGCAGGAATCAAATCTGGGTCCCTGGTGCTGTGAAGCAACAGTGTTAAGCACTGTGCTACCGTGCCGCACAAGTAAGATGATAAAAGAGCTGAATTCCAGATGTGAGGTGAGATTGACTGCCCGTGACAGCTCGGCAGCATTCGACCGAATGTGGCATCAAAGAGCACTAGCTAAACTGGAGTCAATGGGAATCGGGGGCAAACTCTCTGCTGGTTGGACTCATACCTGTCACAAAGGAAGATGGTTGTGGTGGTTAGAGGTCAATCATCTCAGCTCCAGGATATGACTGCAGCAGTTCCTCAGGGTAGTGTCCTAGGCCCAACCATCTTCATCTGCTTCATCAATGATCTGCCTTCCGTCATAAGGTCAGAAGTGGGGATGCTCACAGATGACTGCACAATGTTCAACACCATTCGCGACTCCTCAGATAATGAAGCAGTCCATGTCCAAATGCAGCAAGACCTAGACAATATCCAGGTTTGGGCTGACAAGTGGCAAGTTACATTTGCACCACACATGTGCCAGACAATGACCATCTCCAACAAGAGAGGATGTAACTACCGCCCCTTGACATTCAGTGGCATTACTATCGCTGAATCCCCCGCAATCAACATCCTGGGGGTTACCATTGATCAGAAGCTGAACTGGACTAGCCATATTAATACTGTGGCTACCAGAGCAGGTCAAAAGTTAGGAATCCTGTGGCGAGTATGTCATCTCCTGACCCCCCAAAGCCTGTCCACCATCCAGATGTATAAGTCAGGTGTGTAATGGAATACTCTCCAGTTGCCTGGATGAGTGCAGCTCCAACAACATCAAGAAGCTTGACACCATCCAGGACAAAGCAGCCCACTTGATTGCTCCACCTTCCACAAACATTCAATCTCTCCACCACCGATAAACAGTAGCAGCCATGTGTGCCACCTACAAGATGCACTGCAGGAACTTGACAAAGTTCCTCAGACAGCACCTTCCAAACCATGACCACTAACATCTAGAAGGACAAGAGCAGCAGATACCTGGGAACCCCAGCACCAGAAAGTTCACATCCAAATCACTCACATTCCTGACTTGGAAACATATCGCCGCTCCTTCACTGTCACTGGGAGTGTACCTACACCTCAGGGCCTGCAGTGTTCAAAAAGGCAACTCAGAGGGCGGCACGTGGCGCAGTGGTTAGCACTGGGACTACGGCGCTGAGGACCCGGGTTCGAATCCCAGCCCTGTGTCACTATCCGTGTGGAATTTGCACATTCTCCCCGTGTCTGCGTGTGTCTCACCCCCACAACCCAAAATTGTGCAGGTTAGGTGGATTGACCATGCTAAATTGCCCTTAATTGGAAAAAAATAATTGGGTACTCTAAATTTAAAAAAAAAAGGCAACTCACCACCACCTTCTGAATGACAACTAGGAATGGGCAGTAAATGCTGGCCTAACCAGCGACGCCCACATCCTGTTAATTTTTTTTTAAATGATGGTTTGTGCTGCTGTGGTAAGCATCTGGCCCAAATTGGATTACTTTGCATCATACTCTCGACATTCCCAATTTAGAAAAAAATCAATAGTCTTTCTAAAATCGAATGAGAAACTTAAAATGGATCTCATGAATTTTTGTGAGGGTAATTTTCTTGGGAGTAATTTTAGCAAAGCTGCTGTTGATATGCCAACATCAAATTTCATATTTGACTTCATTACATAGGTGCTAGAACCTCCACTCCTCCAGATCATCGTAGGCCAGATCTAGGACTCAAGATGCAAGTTAGGAACTTCCGAAGTCCCGACACACTGATCTTAATGGGAATTGCTTGGGAAGTTTAAAATTCTGACACGATCTGTTCCCCACAATCCTCTGCAAATGTCTCCATCTCTGAGTAGGAGTTGGAAAGGGTGGACTGTTCCTTGGGTCCTACCCAGGAAATGATAGATAGAAAAATCTTAATCCGATACTTGGATGACTACAGAACTGATTCCCCAATCACTCCTATTAACACCCCCGGCTGCACCCTTGACCCCCCCCGCCCCCCGTAATCCCACCTAACGTGCACATCCCTGGACACTAAGGGGCAATTTTTTTGATCATGGCCAATCCACCATACCTGCACATTTTTTGGTCTGTGGGAAGAAGCCGGAGCACCCGGAGGAAACCCATGCAGACACAGGGAGAAAGTGCAAACTCCACACAGACAGGGACCCAAGGCTGGAATTGAATCAGGGTCTCTGTGCCACCATGCTGCCCCAATACTTGCTGTATGTGAAGGAGCAGTAAGATCACCCAGTATGTGGAAAGTCTGAGCAGGTGGCAGTGGCAGCCCATTGTTTTGAGATGGAGCCAGATGAAGCTCTCATTCCATATGGTTCTAGAACATGGCAGGCTTTGGAAAAAAAAACTTTCCACTTACTTTTTGGGTAGCAGTCAACAGAAGTTACTTTACAAACTGTAGATTTCCGTGGAGTGCATCAGGAAACTGACCGCGGTAGAAACTGTCTGCAGTAGAAAAATGCACCATCCGAGTGCGCCTTCGCAAAAGCATTTCTCAAAAGGGCCTGAAAAGGGCATTCAACATTCCGTTGATTTGCAAGTCTGGACTTATCCCCAGTCTTAGTACACACTACAAATGCCCACGATGCAATCTTAACATACATGGTGGGTGACACCCTTTTGATGCAGAAGAAGCACACGCAATGCTGCTTACTAAATTGGACCCTCAGACAGGTAGTTTACAGGTGTACAACAGATGCAACACCATCGAATCTCTAGGCCTGAATATTCAGAGCAACATGTGACAAGTACTGTTTAATTCAATTATTGGCATTTCAGGGTTCTTTGTGCCTTTGCTACTTACACCTGGATGCAGCAATTCCATTTGCACTCAGCAGTTTTTCTTCAAGATACACACTAGATTTTACTTCACTCCTTGTTTTTGATTTGGCTAGGTTGATATTACCCGTTTTAAACTAACGGGATAGAATTCCTTTGCCTTTTGTCTCATGGTCACTTGGGTATTTCATTTTGTTTCATCTCCATTCTATGGTATTTTAAAGTTGTTTAGAAGAATTCCTTTGGGAAAAGAAGGCTGCTGAATATGAGTTGTGAATTGCAGAACATCAGCTTGAATTAATTGAAAGTACAGAGCATGAAGGAGGCCGTTTGGGAGCTGATGAAGCAGAATAGAGGACAGTCTGGTACAATCGAGCTTGAGGAGCACATTAAAATGATTAGACATTAGAACATTACAGCGCAGTACAGGTCCTTCGGCCCTCGATGTTGCACCGAGCTGTGAAACCAATCTAAAGCCCAACTACACTATTCCATTAACATCCATATGTTTATCCAATGACCATTTAAATGCCCTTCATGTTGGCGAGTCCACGACTGTTGCAGGCAGGGCATTCCACGCCCCTACTACTCTCGGAGTAAATAACCTACCTCTGACATCTGTCCTATATCTATCTCCCCTCAATTTAAAGCTATGTCCCCTCGTGCTAGCCATCACCATCCGAGGAAAAAGGTTCTCACTGTCCAAAAGACAAATTATGCTGTTGTTATTGATGCATAAAAGCAAATAGGATGCATTTAATGGATGGAATTTAGTCTTACCGTAATTGGCTTTTAGAACCAGCAGTTCTGCCCATTGCTAGTTTTAGCACGATTAGCACAATATATTTAATGTGTTTAAAATAATAATCTTTATTATCACAAGTAGGCTTACATTAACACTGCAAAGAAGTTACTGTAAAAAGCCCGAGTCGCCACATTCCGGCACCTGTCTGGGTACACAGAGGGAGAATTCAGAATGTCCAATTCACCGAACAAGCACGTCTTTCGGGACTCGTGGGAGGAAACCGAGGAAACCCACGCAGACACGGGGAGAACGTGCAGAGTCCGCACAGACAGTACCCCAAGCGGGAATTGAACCTGGTACCCTGGCGCTGTGAAGCAACAGTGCTAACTACTATCCTACCGTGCCAGCCCATAATATGTTTTAACATGTCATCAAAAGTCTCCTTCAGAGTTCCTCAGGATAATTTATTTTTATTGTTTCATGGAACAGGAATGTCGCTGGCTAGGCCAGCATTTGTTGCCCATCCCCATTTTACCTTGATGATGGCAGCACGGTAGCGCATTGGTTAACACTGCTGCTTCACGCCACCGAGGACCTGGGTTCGATTTTGGCCCCGGGTCACTATCCATGTGGAGTTTGCACATTCTTCCGTGTTTGCGTGGGTCTCACCCCCACAACCCAAAAGATGTGCAGGGTAGGTGGATTGACCACGCTAAATTGCCCCTTCATTGGAATTTTTTTTGAAAAAGAGAAAGTGATGGTGAGCCACTTTCTTGAACTGCTGCAGTCCATATGGTGTAGGTACCATATGCCCACAGTGCCGTTTAGGAGGGAGTGCCAGCGTTTTGACATTTGATGGAACAATGATATAATTACAAGTCAGGATGGTATGTGGTATATGAAGAGGAGTGCAATTTGCATCTGTCCTTGTTCTTCAAGGTGCTGTCGTAGGGGTCGTGTCAAGTTGCTGCAGTGCGTCTTGCAGATGATACACACCATTGCCACTGTGCGATAGCGGTGTTGTGGGAGTTGCTGGTCAAGCAGGCTGCTTTGTCCTGGATGGTATGAACCTCTTGAGGGTTGCTGTAGCTGTAGTCATCCAGGCAAGTGGAGGGCATTTATTTTAGGTGTGCCTGGTGCTCCTCCTGGCCTGCTCTCCTGCTCTCCTCATTGAAGCAGGGTTAATCTCTTGGCTTGATGGTAATGAAATATGTAGGGTCATGAGATGACAGATTGTGGTTGAATACAGTTCTGATGCTGCTGATGACGCTCAGCACCTCATGAATGTCCAGTTTTGAGCTGCTAGATCTGTTCTAAATCTAACCCATTTAGTATGGTGGTAGTTTCATACAACACAATAGACAGTATCATCAGTATGAATACAGGCCTTTGTGTCCACAAGGGATGCATGATAGCCACTCCTGGCCTATACGGTCTTGGACAAATGTATCTGTGACAGTAGATTGGTGAGGGGAGGTTAAGTAGGTCTTTCCTTCTTGTTGATATTTTTCACAACTTGCTGCAGGCCTAGGCATCTACGTTCTTTAGAACTTTTAGAGATGGGCATGATATTCTGTTCTCTTGCTACCCTCGGTGCTTCTTCCAAGTGATGTTTGCTATGCAGAAACCCAGATTCATCGGTTGAAGTGGGGGACAAAAGTTGGCAGTCAGCAGAAGGTTTCCTTGCCCACGTTTGACCCGATGACATGAAATTTCACGGGGTCTGGAGTTAATGTAGAGGACTGTCCAGGACAACTCCCTCCCAACTATTTCCCAGCTCTGCTGGGTCTGTCTACAAACCTTAATGAGTTTGTCCTTCCTGTGGGTCAGGTTACACCCAGCAATGGTGATAGAGGAGACTGAGACTTTAACTGTAAGGTATGATTTAATGGGTATGACAGCCAGATTGTTGTTGACTCATCTATAGGACTGCTCACACCCAATTCTGGCACAAGTCCCCAGATGATAGTAAACTTTATCAAAAAAGTGAGATTTTACAATCATTTACCAGACCTGTATCCATGATGTTAGTACGTTAGACCCAACTATCTTCAGTTACTTCATGAATGAACTACGCCAACATAAGGCCAGAAATGGGAACATTTGCCAATGATTGTTTAATATTCAATAACAATTCCTCAGATACTGAAGCAGTTCATGTCACATGCAGCAAGACCTGGACAACATTCAGGCTCGGGCTGATAAGAGGCAAGTAACACTTGCAACACAGAAATGCCAGGCAATGACCATTTCCAACAAAAGTAAATCTACCATCGCTCCTTGCTATTCAATGGCATTGCCATCACTGAATCCCTCACTATCATCCTCCTGGGGATTACCATTACCCAGAAACTGAACTGGACAATCCATATAAATACTGTGGCTACGAGAGTAGATTAGAGGCAGGGTATTCTGCAATGAATCACTGACCTCCTGACTCCCCAAAACCTCCCCAAACTACTCTCCACTTACCTGGATGAGTACAGCTCCAATAACACTCAAGAAATTCAAAACCATCAAGGACAAAGTAGCATGTTGATTGGCACCCCATCCACTTTCTTAAACATTAACTTCCTCCAACTTCTTCCAGTGTACCAGCTGGAAGATGCACTGCAGCAACTTGCTAAGGCCCTTCGACAGCAAATGTAGTGACCTCTACCACCTAGTTGGGGAATAGCTGCCAGGGAGCTTAGGGGTGGCACAGTGATTAGCACTGCTGCCTCACAGTGCCAGGGACCTGGGTACCATTCTGACCTCGGGTGACTGTGTGGAGTTTGCACTTTCTCCCCATGTCTGCGTGGGTTTCCTCCGGGTGCTCCGGTTTCCTCCCACAGTCCAAAGATGTGCAGGTCAGGTTGATTGGCCATGCTAAATTGCCCCTTAGGGTGGGGTTGGGCCAGCACGGTGGCACAGTGGGTTAGCCCTGCTGCCTCATGGCGCAGAGGTCCCAGTTCGATCCCGGCTCTGGGTCACTGACCATGTGGAGTTTGCACATTCACCCCGTGTTTGCGTGGGTTTCGCCCCCACAACCCAAAGATGTGCCGGTTAGGTGGATTGGCCATGCTAAATTATCCCATAATTGGAAAAAATGAATTGGGTACTCTAAATTTATTTTTAAAAATAATAATAGGGTGGGGTTGCAGGAATAGGGCAGGGTTTGGGCCTGCGTAGGGTAGTCTTTCAAGGGGTTGGTGTGGACCCGATGGGCCGATTGGCCTCCTTCTGCACTGTAGGGATTCTATAATTCTGTGACTGATTTCTGACAGCTGTGAAGACGCTTTAAATCCACGTGTATTTTTTTGTTGGTGGATTGGACCTAATGGGCAGTTGTCTGAGGCCCGATCATTGCTGCTGTAAAAAAGGCTACGGAAAGATTTGCTGCGATCCTTGAATTGCATGAACGTTTGCGGAAGCAATTTCTAATTTACGAAGCTGCCCCTCAGGAGTGGTTGACAGTGACTGATCTCTTCCTCTGACAATGTGGCAGACTCAGGCTGAAACCTCAATACGAACAGAAGAGTTTTTTGAGGTGGGAAATAAAATAATGTACCGTTTTTGCAAACTACCCATATATTCCTGAAGGGAAAGGGTAGGCAATCTGACTGGAAAGGAACGCATCTTGCCCGATGTCATACCCATTGAGCCCCAGCACTGAGCTCTCGCTATCCTGGGGTTTCTTTCTTTAAATGGAAAACAAAACTTGATGCACTATCAATTACGACACGACGAGAGCACAATGTAATCGAGGCTTTATTACACAGAGGTGTGGCCTCCTACAGCAGCTTACGAAATGGCTGCTGTTCGGAGTGCACACACATTTATACTCCGCCTACTGGGTGGAGCCAGCAGGCAGGGATCTACCCCCGTACCTGTAGTACAGGGGCCTTACCGTAATATCCATATATACAATATAATACAACAGTGGTGACTACCAGATTCACTCCCTATTAAAAATGAGTCCAGCAGGGGTGGTGGAAAACTATATACATACAGAATGGTTTTTAAATTACAGAGAGGGTTACAAATTTAGACGATTGGGCGCCTAGATCTGTTGTTGAGAGCGCCGCAGTGCTGGTGGCGACTCAGGCATCGGGTTGGTCTTCGGTGACTCCGGGAGCGTGTCGAAATCCTCTTCATCCCCGGGTGGGAGCAAGGGGGCTGCGGTGGGGTGCGCCGGGGGAGGGGAGGGTGGCACCGGGGCAGGGGGGTGGGGGGGATGGGGACCCAGCCGGTGCCAGATCCCTGAGGGAGACTGTGTCTTGGAGGCCGTCGGGGTACGCTACATAGGCGTACTGCGGGTTCGCATGGAGTAGCTGTACTCTCTAAACCAACGGGTCCGCCTTGTGGAGCCGCACGTGCTTGCGGAGGAGAACGGGTCATGGAGCTGCCAGCCATGTTGGGAGCGAAACCCCTGAGGTGGACTTCCTGGGGAAGGCAAAGAGACGTTCATGGGTGGTTTCGTTGGTCACGGTGCACAGGAGCGACCGAATGGAGTGAAATGCGTCGGGGAGGACCACTTGCCAGCGGGAGGCTGGGAGATTTCTGGACCGTAGGGCCAGCTGGACGGCCCTCCAGACCGTCCCATTCTCCCGCTCCACCTGCCCGTTTCTCCTGGGGTTATAGCTGGTTGGCCTGCTCGAGGCAATGCCCCTGTTGAGCAGGTACTGGCACAGCTCCTTGCTCATAAATGAGGATCCCCGGTCGCTGTGGACGTAGGCGGGGAAACCGAACAGAGCGAAGGTGGTGTTGAGGGCTTTGATGACGGTGGCAGACGTCATATCGGGGCATGGGACGGCGAAGGGGAATCGGGAATACTCGTCGACCACATTAAGAAAGTACGTGTTGCGGTCAGTGGAGGGGAGGGACCCTTTGAAGTCCACGCTGAGGCGTTCTAAGAGGTGGGAGGCCTTCACCAGGCGCGCACAGTCTGGCCGGTAGAAGTGCAGTTTACAGTCAGCGCAGACCTGGCAGTCTCTGGTGATCGCCCTGACTTCCTCGATGGAATAGGGCAGGTTGCGGGCCTTAATGAAGTGGTAAAAACGGGTGACCCCTGGGTGACAGAGATTGTCGTCCAGGGTCCGGAGTCGGTCCACTTGTGCGCTGGCACATGTACCTCGGGACAGGGCATTGTTGTGTTGGGTGTTCTGACACACAGATGAGCCAACACGGTTGTATATGGTACAACGCTATTTTATTTAAACTTACTATGTACAGTTTTGTCTTGACACTCTGCACGTGGGGATTCCCTGCTTGTGATTTTGTAACAGCTCTTCTCTGTGTCTTTGTCCCCAGACCTACTGACCACCAGGTGTCGTGCTCGTGCTTTTTATGTGGTTGGTGTTCTTGTGTGTGATTGGTTGTGGTGTTGTGTGCTCTGATTTGCCTGTTGGTGTGTCCATCATGATGTGTGTGTTTGAATATCATGACATCCCCCCTTTTTACAAAGATATGTGCCTACGTGGTAATAAATATGATCGTGTCGTGAGTGCATCTAAGAGTGTGTGTGTGTGTCGTGTGCAGCATGTGCATATGACGGAACTATTTACATGGGGCGATGTCGGGTGCGTCACATGAACCAAGTTGTACCATAACATAACATGAATGCGAACGAGAGAAGAAAAAAAACTTGAACAGTTGTCCAGTCAGACGATATCTGGAACGATAAACAACAACAGGTTATCATGTAAAATTGTGCAACTTGTTAGACATATGAACGGTATTATAAGTCCAGTCTAATGGGCTTGTGACGAGTTCGGGTTGACCGTCAGGGTGGCACACCACTCATCGGCTGGATTGATGGCATTGACCTTGTTGACATCGATGACGGAAACGCGGAAGGCATCCTGGTCATCTGCATCACTTAACTGGAAGTCTTGATGCGTGGGCTGGACGGTCCTGACTTGTCTGCGAGATTGTCGGGGATGTGCCGGATCCATGGGTTGAGCCGAACGACAGTGGGCAGCGTAGTGGCCCATCTTGCCACATCTGAGGCACTGTCGGTTTTTTGCAGGACATTGCCCTTTTAAATGTAGAGCTCCACAATTGCCGCACGTCATGACGTCACGGCGTTCGTTGCGCCACTGCGCATGCGCAGTGCGATCTTGCGGTGGGCGCGCCTGCGCAGTGCGTCCCTCGATGTGGCCGTTATTTTTGGCGCGCACCAGCGCGGGAGACCGCGAAAAGCGCGGGAAGCGGCCGCTGTCGTCCGGGCCGTGGGTCGGGAAGTAATCGACGGCCTGGATGCGTTCGACGTCGTGGGCGGCCTGGCTTGCCGATTCGATGGCTGGGGACCCCCTCCGTGCCAACTCGGACGCCTGAAATCGGGCAAAACGACAGGTAGCATTTTCGTGGAGGACACAGGCTTCCACAGCAGATGCTAAGGTGAGGCTTTTTATTTTAAGAAGCTGCTGGCGTAGGCCACTAGAGGCAATGCCAAAAACAATCTGGTCCCTGATCATGGACTCTGTGGTGGTGCCGTAACCGCAGGACTGCGCTAGAATCCGGAGGTGCGTCAAAAAGGGTTGAAAAAGCTCCTCCTTACCTTGCAGGCGTTGCTGAAAGAGGTATCTTTCAAAACTTTCATTTACTTCAACTTTAAAGTGCTGGTCCAGTTTGAGGATGACCGTGTCATATTTGGATTGGTTTTCGCCTTCTTCGAACACCAGTGAGTTGAAGACGTCGATGGCGTGCTGACCTGCGTAGAAGAGGAGCATTGCAATCTTCGTTTCATCCGAGGCACTCTGTTTTTCGGTGGCACGGATGTACAGGTCAAATCGCTGCCTGAAGAGCTTCCAATTGGTACCTAGGTTCCCCGCGACTTGCACCGGCTGCGGTTTGTCGGTGCGGTCCATGTCCAGAATGGCAGGTTAGTTGGCAGGTATCGATCCACTCCTGTACCATGTGGTGTTGGGTGTTCTGACACACAGATGAGCCAACACGGTTGTATATGGTACAACGCTATTTTATTTAAACTTACTATGTACAGTTTTGTCTTGACACTCTGCACGTGGGGATTCCCTGCTTGTGATTTTGTAACAGCTCTTCTCTGTGTCTTTGTCCCCAGACCTACTGACCACCAGGTGTCGTGCTCGTGCTTTTTATGTGGTTGGTGTTCTTGTGTGTGATTGGTTGTGGTGTTGTGTGCTCTGATTTGCCTGTTGGTGTGTCCATCATGATGTGTGTGTTTGAATATCATGACAGGCATCAGGGGGCTCGTTGAGCTTACCAGGGCGATACAAAATCTCGTAATTGTAGGTGGAGAGCTCGATCCTCCACCTAAAGATTTTATCATTTTTGATCTTACCCGGCTGTGTGTTGTTAAACATGAAGGCAACCAACCGTTGGTCAGTGAGGAGAATGAATCTCCCGCCGGCCAGGTAATGCCTCCAATGTCACACAGCTTCAACGATCACTTGGGCCTCCTTTTCGACGGAGGAGTGCCGAACTTCGGAGGCATGGAGGGTGCGGGAAAAGAATGCCACGGACCTGTCTGCCTGGTTGAGGGTGGCGGCCAGAGCGACGTCTGATGCATCGCTCTCGACTTGGAAGGGGAGTGTCTCGTAGACCGCGTGCATCGCGGCCTTGGCGATGTCGGCCTTGATACGGTTGAAGGCCTGGTGAGCCTCGGCCGTCAGTGGGAAAGCAGTGGATTGAATGAGTGGGCGGGCCTTGTCCGCATAGTTTGGGACCCACTGGGTGTAATACGAAAAGAACCCCAGGCATCATTTGAGGGCCTTGGGGCAGTGGGGGGGGGGGGGGGGGGGAGTTCCATGGGGGGGCGCATGCGATCAGGGTCGGGCCCTAGAACTCCATTCTGAACCACATAGCCGAGGATGGCTAATCGGTTCGTGCTGAACACACACTTCTCCTTGTTGTAAGTTAGGTTGAGGAGGGCGGCGGTGTGGAGAAATTTGGAAAGGTTAGCGTCGTGGTCCTGCTGGTCGAGGGCGCAGACTCACCGGGAAGTTGGTGCCGCGTGGATAGGAGGTGCCTGGCGTAGATCTTGTTGATCTGCTGAGCGTAATTTTGCTTCAGTCGTGCCATGGCCTCTGCGTAGGTAGGCACGTCCTGTACGAGGGGAATAACGTTGGAGCTCAGCCGTGTGTACAGAATCTGGAGCTTTTGTGCTTCTTAGTTTGGGTCTGGCGATGACCCGATGTATGCTTCAAAGCATCTAGCCAATGTTGGAAGTCCTTTTTGCCGTTGTCTGCTTGAGGATGCAGCTGCAGGCGATCCGGCTTGATGCGGAGGTCCATCTCTGAAAAATCTCTGTGTAATAAATTGATGCACTACCAATTACGACGAGACGAGAGCAGAATGTAATCGAGGCTTTATTACACAGATGTGTGGCCTCCTACAGCAGCTTACGAAATGGCTGCTGTTCGGAGAGCACACACATTTATACTCCGCCCCCAGCAGGCAGGGATCTACCCCCGTACCTGTAGTACAGGGGCCTTACCGTAATACCCATATATACAATATAATACAACAGTGGTGACTACCACAAAACTGAGAACTGTGTTCATTTTAAAAGTGTGTGCCTCTTCAAGCTGCCAGCAATGGTGACGAAATGATTTGCCCAGTTGTGACTGCTGGTTACCCTCTGGGTTACAACTGCTCAACAACTAAAGCAATCTCCACTCCCCAGACTTTTACTCTGGGGTCACACAAAGCCTGAGGAATTAAAATGGGGTCACACTGGAAAAGGGTTTGTGAAGCACTAATTTAAATGCACAAATGCGGTAAGGTTGCTGAGCTGCAGGCATATATATAGTTGGGAACGGGGAGATGCATATGGTGCAAAATACTGGGGCCTGTGCTATAAGGAGGCCTGGACTCCAGCAAATATTTTTCATGCATCTGATTGATTGCTGCATGACTCGGGTAGCTCCATAATTTCCTAACCATTCAAGGGCCTAAACACTCTGTTCAAATTAGCCAGCACTTCACGCGGACCTCATTCAATCTGATCTAATGCATTTGCATCTCCCAATGCAATGCACTCTGGAGAGACTAAATACAGACTGGGTGACCGCTTTGCAGAACACCGTTGGTCCGTTTGCAAATAGGACCAAGACCTTTCTGTCGCTTGCCATTTCAACTCACCATCCTGCTCTCATGTCTTTGGCTTGCCGCAGTGTTCCAGTGAAGCCCAGCACAAACAGGAGGAACAGCACTTCGTCTTCCCATGTGGCATGTTACAGCCTTCCGGACTTAATATTGAGTTCAACAACTTCTGACTGTGAACTCTCTACTCCACCTTCGCTCCATTTTTATTTCTATCAATTAATTTTCATCTCTTCCATCGATCGTTTTTTTCCTCACCATAGTCCCCCACCCCATCCCACTTGAGCCATCTGTTCACTGTTCCTCTGCCATTAACACATTCTGATATCTTAATATGCCACTATCAGCACCCTTCTCATCACCGCCATTTACATGCCCTTTGTCTCTCTGTCCACAACATTTTTATCAATCTCCACCTATCACTGGCCATCTATCCAGCCCCACTGCTCCACACCACCGCCCCCCCTCAACCCCAACAATATAAATCTGATAAAAGCACATTACTGCGGATGCTGGAATCTGAAACAAAAACAGAAAATACTGGACAAGCTCAGCCGATCTTATGGCATCTGTGGAAAGAGAAGGGAGCTAACGTTTCGAGTCTGGGTGACTCTATGTCAAAGCTGGTATAAATCTGTTCCTTTTTCCAGTTCTCTCTCCCTTTGACAGAGTCATCTACACTCCAAGCTTTAGCTCTCTTCTCTCTCAAAGAACAAAGAACAGTACAGCACAGGAACAGGCCCTTCGGTCCTCCAAGCCTGGACATATCATGATGTCTGTCTAAACTAAAACCTTTTGACACTTCTGGGGTGCTTATCCCTCTGTTCCTATCCTATTCTTGTATTCATCAAGGTGCCTCTGAAATGTTGCTATCGTTTCTGCTTCCACCACCTCTCCCGGCAGAGCGTTCCAGGCACTCATCACCCTCTGTGTAAAGAAACCTGCCTCGCACATTTCCTCTAAACATTTCCCCTCGCACCTTAAACCTATGTCTCCTCGTAATTGACTTTTCCACCCTGGGAAAAAGCGTTTGACTATCCACTCTGTCCATGGCACTCATAATTTTGTAAACCTCTTATCAGGTCGCTGCTCAACCTCCGTCTTCCAGTGAAAACAATCCAAGTTTATCCAACCTGTCCTCATAGCTAATACCCTCCAGATCACGCAACATCCAGGATACCTCTTCTGTACCCTCGCCAAAGCCTCCACATCCTTCTAGTAGTGTGATGACCACAATTGTACGCAATATTCCAAATGTGGTTCTGTACAGCTGCAGCATGACTTGCTAATTTGTATACTCAAAGCCACGACCAATGAAGCATACCGTTTGCCTTCTTAACCACTTTCAGTGATTGTGGGTATGTATGCCCAGATCTCTCTGCCTGTCAATACTCCTAAGGGATCTGCCACTTATTGTATAATTCTCACCTATATTAGACCTTCCAAAATGTTACCTCACATTTGTCCGTTTCTTCGCCCAAGTTTCCAACCGATCCATATCCTGCTGTATCCTCTGACAATCTTCTTCACTATCTGCAACTCCACTAATCTTTGTGTCTTACGCAAGCTTACTCATCAGACCAGCTGCATTTTCCTCCAAATCATTTATATACACTATGGACAATAAAGATCCCAGCACTGAACCCTGCGCAACATCACTAGTCACAGCCTTCCATTCAGAAAAGCACCCTTCCACCGTTACCCTCTGTCTTCTATGACCTAGCCAGTTCTGTATCCATCTTGCCAGCTCAACTCTGATCCCGTGTGACTTTCCTTTTATAATAATAATCTTTATTAGTGTTACAAGTAGGCTTAAATTAACACTGCAATGAAGTTACTGTGAAAATCCTTTTTGTATCAGTCTGCCATGAGAGACCTTGTCAAAGGCTTTACTGAACCCATGTAGACGACATCCCACCCTTCATCAATTATTTTCATTACTTCCTCAAAAAACTCGATCAAGTTAGTGAGACACGACCTCCCATTCACAAAACCATGTTGCCTATCGCTAATGAGTCCATTTGTTTCTGAATGTGAGTAAATCCTGACCCTAAAATCTTATCCAATAATTTCTCTACCACTGACGTAAGGCTCAATGGTCTATAATTTCCTGAATTAACCCTGCTACCCTTCTTAAACAAAGGAACAACATTGGTTATTCTCCAGTCCTCTGGGACCTCATTGTAGCCAAAGAGGATACAAAGATTTCTCTCAAAGCCCCAGCAATTTCTTCCCTGCCTCCCTCAATATTCTGGGGTATATCCCATCAGGCCCTGGGGACTTATCTACCTTAATGCTTTTTAAGACGCCCAACTTATTGATATCGTCATGACCCAGACTATCTACACACTCTTCCCTAGACACACTTCTCCACAGATATTGTCAGACCTGCTGAGATTGCCCAGTATTTTCTGCTTTTGTTCTATAATTTTCTGAATGCCTGTGCGGCACAGGGATTAAATGCAAATTATCTGTCAATCAAATGGAGTTCATCCAGTTGGATCAAGGTGGGATAGAATTGACTAAAATCCCACAAGGTACCTCTGCGATGATATGTCAATATGGGTGGGGATGGTTCAATGCACGTGGAGGTCAAGCAGGGTCTTGCAATTTGTGAGTGTTAATGCAATTTCCCCCCTCAGTGTGAGCATCCTGATTGGTAAGGTAAATAAATACGTAAAAAAAATAGATTTCAATTACGGGAGAGTGTCAGAAACACATTTGGCTTCTTGTTGATCAACATGAGGTGCAAGACCTCAATATAACTGTTAACTGTCTGATCTGTCAAGTAATTAAATTAAATGTTTCACATTAACAGCTCTGTCATTACTTTTCCATCAGCCAGCTCATGATGGGAAAGTTCAAGCTTGACTTCAGCCCTAAGCTTTCCAAGTTTGGGCTCTATGGAACCAAGTAAATGAGGAGTCCCAGGGAGTCCAGGAAGTCATCAGATTTCTGTCCGGGGTTGAGTCACTGCGCACTGAAAACACAGGCGTGTAAATTTTCAACCAGGCATGATGAAAACGGTGATGTGGATTTGCAACTAATTATGGGTGATTTCCATAACGGCCGATCTACCCAGTGGCAGTCTCACACCAGGCAGCAAGTTGAAAATCTAGAACTCCACACATATTTCGAGTGCTAATAAGAAATTAGTGATAGCAATTTTTTTTTTTTTGGGTGGCTAATCAAATGGTAGTGAGAACCGAAGTTCCTCACAGGATGTCAGTGGTTGTGGAGTCTATCCTATGCAGGCATTTTGTAAGTTTCTGTCGTGATTCCGGTTTCAGCAACCACCCCATAGCTCTAAAATAAAGTTTCCTGGGATTGGATGGTTCATTAAAGTGTAAGGCAAGTTTGAAATCCCCTCTCAGTCCCCCAAAGCTTTCAATAAAGCTGTTCCATGTACTTTCTGGTTTGCAATGCCACAGAAAATCCTTGCACATAGTTATCCTCAACTGCATAGGGTCTCTATCAGACGTAAAGCGCTGAGTTTTTAAAAGAATATGTTGCATATTTTTAAAACAGTAATTTTTTTCGTAAATGGGAAGATATGTGGAATGCAGCGGTTGCACTGTTGCTTTACAGCGCCAGGGACCCAGGTTCAATTCCCGACTTGGGTCACTGTTTGTGCGGAGTCTACACGTTCTCCCCATGTCTGCGTGGGTTTCCTCCGGGTGCTCTGGTTTCCTCCCACAAGTCCCAGAAGACATGCAGCAGGATTCTCCAAACCCCCCGCCGGATCGGAGAATACGCCAGCCGGTCTGCGCATGCGCGGAACCACGCCGGCGGTGCTGCGCATGCGCGATATCATGCCGGCCCTTCAGCGCATGCGCGAACTCGCGCAGTTCCTTTGGCACCAGCTGGAGCAGCGCCAACCCCTCCGCCGTCCACCTAGCCCCCGGAAGTGCGGAGAATTCTGTTGACGCCGGAGTGGTTCGCGCCGGTTTTCCTGCCGGCGTGGGGACTTAGTCTGTGGAAAGGAGAATCCCGCCCATGATGTTAGGTAATTTGGACATTCTGAATTCTCCCTCAGTGTACCCGAACAGGTGCTGGAGTGTGGCGACTCAGGGATTTTCACAGTAACTTCATTTCAATGCAGTGTTAATGTAAGCCGACTTGTGACAATAATACATTTTTACAATTCTTTTTTAAAAAGGACCCTCTTCAAACATTGCTTCTAATAGTGATTTCTCATAATTAAGGGTAGGATTAGCCGCGATCGCATTGAATATACAGAGCAGGCTTGATGGACCGAATGGTCAATTCCTGCTCCTATCTCTTTTGTTCTTGTGTTATGATTATCAACAGGTAATAGTGAAGGATTTAAATGTGGATGATGGGATTATTGTAACCCTGGCATGCTGATCTGGTTGACGATTTAATTAATTTTCCCTCGCACACATATAATAATATTAAATGCAGGCATGATAAATGATGAAAAATCATTGCAAAGATGCACTTGGTGACGGGTCTAATGATGAAGCCTATCTTATTTTTGAAAGAAAAGTAACACCATACTGTGGGTTCATGGTATTTTAACCAAAGCAATGGGATTAATCTAAAAGCTAACTAATGCTGATGCTGGAAATGTGAAATAAAAAACAGAAAATGTTGGGAAAACTCAGCAGGTCTTGCAGCAGCTGTGAGTTAGCGTCTTGAGTTCGATTTGCCACTTTTTCAATTCTGAAGAGAGTCATATAGGACTCAAACTTTTAAGATGAAGAAAATAATAAGTTTAATCTATTCTATCTGCATTAGCGCAAATCATAGTAAGGGACTCCGCAAGTCTCAAATTTAATGCTCAGTTGGCCAAACTAAATAACATTTTTGTGTTAGTCAATATTGCCGTCTGTTGGAAATAAAGTCTTCAACAGAGTTCGCATAACAGATAACAGCACAGCTCAGAATTCACAAGATAACTTTGTATATTGGAATTCCTTCAGTATATCTTGCAAGATAATAAATGTAGGATTGATTGATTGATTTGATTTATTGTCACGTCTACCAAGTTTCAATTTGGTTCTGAAGAAATCTCTATAAAAGGTGTTAAACCTATGTAAGCAAGAAAAGCCCTGGCAAATATATATTTGTTTGCTTAATTGGAATATATATAACATATATACATTGCACTTGTCCATGTACATTGTCCCATTGGGCAGATGCAGCATGGGTTCATAAAGGGCAGGTCATGCCTAACTAATTTAGTGGAGTTTTTTGAGGACATTACCAGTGCGTAGATAACGGGGAGCCAATGGATGTGGTATATCTGGATTTCCAGAAAGCTTTTGACACACAAAAGGTTGCTGCTTTTGACACACAAAAGGTTGCTGCATAAGAAAAAGATGCATGGCATTAAGGGTAAAGTAGTAGCATGGATAGAGGATTGGTTAATTAATAGAAAGCAAAGAGTGGGGATTAATGGGTATTTCTCTGGTTGGTAATCAGTAGCTAGTGGTGTCCCTCATGGGCCCACAATTGTTCACAATTTACATAGATGATTTGGAGTTGGGGACTAAGTGCAATGTGTCCAAGTTTGCAGATGACACTAAGATGAGTGGTAAAGCAAAAAGTGCAGAGGATACCAGAAGTCTGCAGAGGGATTTGGATAGGTTAAGTGAATGGGCTAGGGTCTGGCAGATGAAATACAATCTTGACAAATGTGAGGTTATCCATTTTGGTAGGAATACAGCAAAAGGGATTATTATTTAAATGATAAAATATTAAAACATGCTGCTGTGCAGAGAGACCTGGGTGTGCTGGCGCATGAGTTTCAAAAAGTTGGTTTACTGGTGCAGCAGGTGATTAAGAAGGCAAATGGAGTTTTGTCCTTCATTGCTAGAGGGATGGAGTTTAAGACTAGGGAAGTTATGCTTCAATTGTATAAGGTGTTAGTGAGGCCACACCTGGAGTATTGTGTTCAGTTTTGGTCTCTTTACCTGAGAAAGGACGTACTGGCGCTGGAGGGTGTGCAGAGGAGATTCACTAGGTTAATCCCAGATCTGAAGGGGTTGGATTACGAGGAGAGGTTAAGTAGACTGGGACTGTATTCGTTGGAATTTAGAAGGATGCGTGGGAATCTGATAGAAACATATAAAATTATGAAGGTAATAAATAGGATAGATGTGGGCAGGTTGTTTCCACTGGCGGGTGAAAGCAGAACCAGGGGGCATAGCCTCAAAATAAGGGGAAGATTTAGATTTAGGACTGAGCTTAGGAGGAACTTCTTCACCCAAAGGGTTGTGAATCTATGGAATTCCTTGCCCAGTGAAGCAGTAGAGGCTCCTTCAATAAATGTATTCAAGATAAAGATAGATAGTTTTTTGAAGAATAAAGGAATAAAGGGTTATGGTGTTCAGGCGGGAAAGTGGAGCTGAGTCCACAAAAAATCAGCCATGATCTCATTGAATGGCGGAGCAGGCTCGAAGGGCCAGATGGCCTACTCCTGATACGTTTGTTCTTTCGGGACTTGTGGGAGGAAACTGGAACAACCAGAGAAAACCCACGCAGACACAGGGAGAACGTGCAGACTCCACACAGTGTCCCAAGCCGGGAATCGAACCTGGGACCATGGAGCTGTGAAGCTAACCACTGTGCTACCGTGCCGCCCACTGCTAACCACTGTGCTACCGTGCCGCCCACTGCTAACCACTGTGCTACCGTGCCGCCCACTGCTAACCACTGTGCTACCGTGCCGCCCACTGCTAACCACTGTGCTACCGTGCCACCCACTGCTAACCACTGTGCTACTGTGCCGCGCACTGCTAACCACTGTGCTACCGTGTCGCCCACTGATAACCACTGTGCTACCGTGCCGCCCACTGCTAACCACTGTGCTACCGTGCCGCCCACTGCTAACCACTGTGCTACCGTGCCGCCCACTGCTAACCACTGTGCTACTGTGCCGCCCACTGCTAACCACTGTGCTACCGTGCTGCCCACCGCTAACCACTGTGCTACCGTGCCGCCCACTGCTAACCACTGTGCCACCCACTGCTAACCAATGTGCTACCGTGCCGCCCACCGCTAACCACTGTGCTACCGTGCCGCCCACCGCTAACCACTGTGCTACCGTGCCGCCCACTGCTAACCAATGTGCTACCGCGCCGCCCACCGCTAACCACTGTGCTACCGTGCCGCCCACCGCTAACCACTGTGCTACTGTGCCGCCCACTGCTAACCACTGTGCTACCGTGCCGCCCACCGCTAACCACTGTGCTACCGTGCCGCCCACTGCTAACCACTGTGCTACCGTGCCGCCCACCGCTAACCACTGTGCTACCGTGCCGCCCACCGCTAACCACTGTGCTACTGTGCCGCCCACCGCTAACCACTGTGCTACCGTGCCGCCCACCGCTAACCACTGTGCTACTGTGCCGCCCACTGCTAACCACTGTGCTACCGTGCCGCCCACCGCTAACCACTGTGCTACCGTGCCGCCCACCGCTAACCACTGTGCTACCGTGCCGCCCACTGCTAACCACTGTGCTACCTTGCAACCCACAACATGGGCGGCATGGTTCACAACATCTCTCTGAACTTAACTGTCTTCAAAACTAAAAATCTTTCATGTTTTCGCTCACTCTTGGGTCAAATAGCACTTAATAACCTGTACTGCCAGACCTCCTGAGATTTTCCAGCATTTTCTCTTTTGGTTTCAGATTCCAGCACCCGCAGTAATTTGCTTTTAGACTATTTTTGTCAGCCTTACCTCTGTCATAATTCTGTACACCTCTATCAAATCTCCCCTCAATTTCCTTTGATCCAAGGAGAATAACCCCAGCTTATCCAACCTAACCTTGTAGTTAAAATCCCTTAGCCCAAGTACCTGTCTGGTAAATCTCATTTGCACCTTCACGAGGACCTCCATATCCTTCCTAAGGTGTGATGCCAAAACTGGACATAATACCCCTGTTGTGGTACAACCAAGACTTTATAAACCCAAGATTCCATATACTTTGCTAATAATGCTCTCAATGTGTCCTGCAATCTTCAAAGTTCTTTGCACATGAATCCTCAGGCCCCTCTGCTGGAGGAAAGAGGGCTGGGTATTACATAGTTGTGGGTTCAGAGCTCCGAAACAAAAAAACGAGAAGATATCACAAGGAAGTCTTAAGTTGATTGGCTGGTGAATATTGCTATTGGTGAGCATTGTTAGACTGAGTCTAACAACTGGCAGAATAAAAATGATAAGAATATTAATTATTAATAACTAAACAGGTTGCAGAGTCTGATCTGTTATTTTTAAGTAAGTTTATTACTCGTAATGTGTGTTAAGTATGAGTTAAATTTAGGAGCATTAGTAATGTTTATTAATAGCAGTAATGTTATGACCAAGTGAGGCAGGGTGAAAGGACTCTCCTTTAGGGGCAGCATGGTAGTACAGTGGGTAGCACTGCTGCTTCATAGCTCCAGGGTCCCAGGTTCGATTGCTGGCTTGGGTCACTGTCTGTATGGAGCCTGCACGTTCTCCTCGTGTCTGTGTGGGTTTCCTCCGGGTGCTCCGGTTTCCTCCCACAAGTCCCGAAAATTCTGAATTTTCCCTCCGTGTACCCGAACAGGCAGCGGAATGTGGCGACTCGGGGATTTTCACAGCAACTTCATTGCAGTGTTAATGTAAGCATACTTGTGACAATAAAGATTATTATTATCTCACCACTCATTGGTTGATTGGAATAGGATCCTTGAAATCTGTATGGACGAATGTGCCAATTCAGTGTGTACTTAACTGTTTGCTTATGATTGCAAATAATTGGACTTCCGGGTGCGGCGATGACCAGCGGAGTCGCACGTTTCGGCAGCTCCCGGTGGAACGGACTTTTGGGCTCTTAATAAGAGCCCCAACGGCAATTTTAACGGCTAAAAGTACTGTGCGGTGAACCAGAAGGGAATCCCCCCTGGATACGGATGAAAAAAGGAGAGGAAGGTGGCCGGATTGCGGTGGATCCTTTAGAGCAGCGGCAAGGAAGGCAAGCAAAAACCAAGATGGCGTCGGAAGGTGGCAGTTTAATATGGGGCCCTGAACAACACGGGTTTTTGAAACGCTGCGTGGAAGAACTCAAAAAGGAAATGAAGAAGGAGCTGTTGGCCCCGATATTACAGGCGATCGAAGGGCTAAAGGAGGAGCAAAAGACCCAGGAGCGAGAGCTTCGGGTCGTGAAGGCAAAGGCTGCCGAGAATGAGGACGACATCCAGGGCCTGGTGGTGAAGACGGAGATGCACGAGGCACACCATAAACGATGTGTGGAAAGGCTGGAGGTGCTGGACAACAACGCGAGGAGGAACAACCTAAGGATTCTTGGTCTTCCTGAAGGTGCGGAGGGAGCGGACGTCGGGGCATATGTGAGCACGATGCTGCACTCGTTAATGGGAGCGGAGGCCCCGGCGGGTCCGCTGGAGGTGGAGGGAGCATACCGAGTGATGGCGCGAGGACCGAGAGCAGGAGAAATTCCTAGAGCCATAGTGGTGAGATTCCTCCGTTTTAAGGACAAAGAGATGGTCCTTAGATGGGCAAAGAAAACTCGGAGCAGTAAGTGGGAGAACGCGGTGATCCGCGTATACCAAGACTGGAGTGCGGAGGTGGCGAGAAGGAGGGCGAGCTTTAATCGGGCCAAGGCGGTGCTTCACAAAAAGAAGATAAAATTCGGAATGCTGCAACCGGCAAGACTGTGGGTCACATATCAAGGGAGGCACCACTACTTTGAGACGGCGGATGAGGCGTGGACTTTTATCGTGGAAGAAAAATTGGAATGAGCGGGTTATTTAAAAAAAAAGAACGTTTGAAACAAAGTGGTGGGGCGAGTATGGGGGGCGAAGAGGGGGGTAAAAAGGGGGGAAAGAGGAGTTTTATGTTATTAATCCTGCGATGTGGTAACTTTTCTCTCTTCCACAGGAGGTGGTGGGAGGAGGAAAGGAGGTGGAGGAGATGGGGCGTTGACCATTGGGGGCGGGGCCAAGGGGGAAGCGCGGGCTCGGTTCCCGCGCTATGATAATCATGGCGGGAATAGGGAAGCAGGAAGGAGGGGGCGTCGCACGGTGCGAGCCGAGGTCACGGGGGGAAGCCGAGGTCGGCCAGAGTTTGCTGACTTCTGGGAGCAACATGGGGGTGTAACTACGCTAGTGGGGGATCTAGCGGGGGGGGGGGGGCGGTGGGAGGGGGGAACTATTGGGCTGCTGCTGCTGGGAGAGGGGGGAGCTGGTATGGGGTGGGATGGGCGGGGGGGGCACCGCCTGGGGGGGACACAGCTGCGTGGGAACCGGGTGAGGAGCTGGAAAAAGGGGATGGCTAACCAACAAGGGGGGGGGGGGGCGGTAAAAAGCCTCCCAACCCGGCTGATCACGTGGAACGTGAGAGGGCTGAACGGGCCGATAAAGAGGGCACGGGTACTCGCACACCTTAAGAAACTTAAGGCAGACGTGGTTATGTTACAGGAAACGCACTTGAAACTGATAGACCAGGTGAGACTACGCAAAGGTTGGGTGGGGCAGGTGTTCCATTCGGGGCTAGATGCGAAAAACAGGGGGGTGGCTATATTAGTGGGGAAGCGGGTAATGTTTGAGGCAAAGACTATAGTGGCGGATAGCGGGGGCAGATACGTGATGGTGAGTGGCAAACTACAGGGAGAGACGGTGGTTTTGGTAAACGTATATGCCCCGAACTGGGATGATGCCAATTTTATGAGGCGTATGCGAGGACGCATCCCGGACCTAGAGGTGGGAAAGTTGGTAATGGGGGGAGATTTCAATACGGTGTTGGAACCAGGGCTGGACAGGTCGAGGTCCAGGACTGGAAGGAGGCCGGCAGCAGCCAAGGTGCTTAAAGATTTTATGGAGCAGATGGGAGGAGTAGACCCGTGGAGATTTAGCAGACCTAGGAGTAAGGAGTTTTCGTTTTTCTCCTATGTCCACAAAGTCTATTCGCGAATAGACTTTTTTGTTTTGGGAAGGGCGTTGATCCCGAAGGTGAGGGGAACGGAGTATACGGCTATAGCCATTTCGGATCACGCTCCACATTGGGTGGACTTGGAGATAGGGGAGGAAACAGAAGGGCGCCCACCCTGGAGAATGGACATGGGACTAATGGCAGATGAGGGGGTGTGTCTAAGGGTGAGGGGGTGCACTGAAAAGTACTTGGAACTCAATGATAATGGGGAGGTCCAGGTGGGAGTGGTCTGGGAGGCGCTGAAGGCAGTGGTTAGAGGGGAGCTGATATCAATACGGGCACATAAAGGAAAGCAGGAGAGTAGGGAACGGGAGCGGTTGCTGCAAGAACTTCTGAGGGTGGACAGGCAATATGCGGAGGCACCGGAGGAGGGACTGTTCAGGGAAAGGCAAAGGCTACACGTAGAATTTGACCTGCTGACAACGGGTACTGCAGAGGCACAGTGGAGGAAGGCACAGGGTGTACAGTACGAATATGGGGAGAAGGCGAGCAGGTTGCTGGCCCACCAATTGAGGAAAAGGGGAGCAGCGAGGGAAATAGGGGGAGTGAGGGATGAGGAAGGAGAGATGGAGCGGGGAGCGGAGAGAGTAAATGGAGTGTTCAAGGCATTTTATAAAAAATTATACGAAGCTCAACCCCCGGAGGGGAGGGAGAGAATGATGGGCTTTCTGGACCGGCTGGAATTTCCCAAGGTGGAGGAGCAGGAAAGGGTGGGACTGGGAGCACAGATTGAAATAGAGGAAGTAGTGAAAGGAATTAGGAGCATGCAGGCGGGGAAGGCTCCGGGACCGGATGGATTCCCAGTTGAATTTTACAGGAAATATGTGGACTTGCTCGCCCCGCTACTGACGAGGACCTTTAATGAGGCAAAGGAAAGGGGACAGCTGCCCCCGACTATGTCTGAGGCAACGATATCGCTTCTCCTAAAGAAGGAAAAGGACCCGCTGCAATGCGGGTCCTATAGACCTATTTCCCTCCTAAATGTAGACGCTAAGATTCTGGCCAAGGCAATGGCAATGAGGATAGAGGATTGTGTCCCGAGGGTGGTCCATGAGGACCAAACTGGGTTTGTGAAGGGGAAACAGCTGAATACGAATATACGGAGGCTGCTAGGGGTAATGATGATGCCCCCACCAGAGGGGGAAGCGGAGATAGTGGTGGCGATGGATGCCGAGAAAGCATTTGATAGAGTGGAGTGGGATTATCTGTGGGAGGTGCTGAGGAGATTTGGTTTTGGAGATGAATATGTTGGATGGGTGCAGCTGTTGTATAGGGCCCCAGTGGCGAGTGTGGTCACGAATGGACGGGGATCTGCATACTTTCGGCTCCATAGAGGGACAAGGCAGGGATGCCCTCTGTCCCCATTATTGTTTGCACTGGCGATTGAGCCCCTGGCAATAGCATTGAGGGGTTCCAAGAAGTGGAGGGGAGTACTTAGAGGAGGAGAAGAACACCGGGTATCTCTGTATGCGGATGATTTGTTGTTATATGTAGCGGACCCGGCGGAGGGGATGCCAGAGATAATGCGGACACTTCGGGAGTTTGGAGAATTCTCAGGATATAAACTGAACATGGGGAAAAGTGAGTTGTTTGTGGTGCATCCAGGGGAGCAGAGCAGAGAAATAGAGGACTTTCCGCTGAGGAAGGTAACAAGGGACTTTCGTTACTTGGGGGTCCAGATAGCCAAGAATTGGGGTACATTGCATAGGTTAAATTTAACGCGATTGGTGGAACAAATGGAGGAGGACTTCAAGAGATGGGACATGGTATCTCTGTCACTGGCAGGGAGGGTGCAGGCGGTTAAAATGGTAGTCCTCCCGAGATTTCTCTTTGTGTTTCAGTGCCTCCCGGTGGTGATCACGAAGGCTTTTTTCAAAAGGATCGAAAAGAGTATCATGAGTTTTGTGTGGGCCGGGAAGACCCCGAGAGTGAGGAAGGGATTCTTACAGCATAGTAGGGATAGGGGGGGGCTGGCACTACCGAGCCTAAGTGAGTACTACTGGGCCGCCAATATCTCAATGGTGAGTAAGTGGATGGGAGAAGAGCAGGGAGCGGCGTGGAAGAGATTGAAGAGGGCGTCCTATAGGGGGACTAGCCTACAAACTATGGTGACGGCCCCATTGCCGTTCTCACCGAAGAAATACACCACAAGCCCGGTGGTGGTGGCGACTTTGAAAATTTGGGGACAGTGGAGACGGCATAGGGGAAAGACGGGAGCCTTGGTGGGGTCCCCGATAAGAAATAACCATAGGTTTGCCCCAGGGAGAATGGATGGGGGATTTGGAATATGGCAAAGAGCAGGAGTAACGCAACTGAAAGATCTGTTTGTGGATGGGAAGTTCGCAAGTCTGGGAGCGCTGACCGAGAAATATGGGTTGCCCCAAGGGAATGCATTCCGGTATATGCAACTGAGGGCTTTTGCGAGGCAACAGGTGAGGGAATTCCCACAGCTCCCGACGAATGAGGTGCAGGACAGAGTGATCTCAAAGACATGGGTGGGGGACGGTAAGGTGTCAGATATATATAGGGAAATGAGGGACGAGGGGGAGATTATGGTAGATGAGCTGAAAGGGAAATGGGAAGAAGAGCTGGGGGAGGAGATTGAGGAGGGGCTGTGGGCGGATGCCCTAAGTAGGGTAAACTCATCGTCCTCGTGTGCCAGGCTAAGCCTGATTCAATTTAAGGTGTTACACAGGGCGCATATGACTGGAGCACGGCTCAGTAAATTTTTTGGGGTAGAGGATAGGTGTGCGAGATGCTCGAGAAGCCCAGCGAATCACACCCACATGTTCTGGTCATGTCCGGCACTACAGGGGTTCTGGGTGGGGGTGACAAAGGTGCTTTCGAAAGTAGTGGGGGTCCAGGTCGAACCAAGCTGGGGGTTGGCTATATTTGGGGTTGCACAAGAGCCAGGAGTACAGGAGGCGAGAAAGGCTGATGTTTTGGCCTTTGCGTCCCTAGTAGCCCGGCGCAGGATACTGTTGATGTGGAAGGAAGCCAAGCCCCCGGGTGTGGAGACCTGGATAAATGACATGGCAGGGTTTATAAAACTGGAACGGATTAAGTTCGTCCTAAGGGGATCGGCTCAAGGGTTCACCAGGCGGTGGCAACCGTTCGTCGAATACCTCACAGAAAGATAGAGGGAATGGAAAAGAAGAAGGTAGCAGCAGCAGCCCAGGGGGGGAGGGGGCGGGGGGAGGAACCAGAAGGACTCTCAGGGTTGTTAATATATATATGTATAATATGTATAGGTCATTGCTATAAATAATTGTATATTGGACTGTTAAATCATATTTTTGGAGAGTGTTTATCTGAGACAAGGCAGTTGCCATTTAGTTTCAGTTTTCGTTTTTGTTATATATTATTTATTCATTGTTTATAAAACAGGTCATTGTTATTTATACGGTTATATTATTGTGTAAAGGATACACAATGTACTGTGATGGTTGACCAAAAATTTTCAATAAAATATTATTTAAAAAGAAAATGATTGCAAATAATTCAGTCCGACAGGTTTTCTTGAGCAACAGGGGTTAGTTTTTATTCTGCTAAAAACTCAGCTAGGTAATGATCTTACAATATCAAAATGTTTAAAAAGGCAAACACATGTCCTGACTGCCACAACATTCATTCACATTCAAGGATGCAAAATTGCAAGTTATAAAGCAGAGATGGTGAATATTTGGCCAAACTAAGATCACCAATATAAGGCAAATAAATAGACTGCACTGATTTTGAATCATTTGTTGGTTGTCCATGGCCGAGGCAGTCCTTTAAATGGTAGTCCATGACCGGGATTCTCCGCTATCCGGCGGGGCGGGCCGTACCGGCACCGAGGAGTGGCGTGAGCCACTCCAGCGTCGGGCAACCAGGAAGGTGCAGAATCCTCCGCACCTTCAGGGGCTAGGCCGGCGGCGGTGGGGTTGGCGCCGTGCCAGCCGGCGGCGGAGGGCCTCCGCTGGTCGGCACGAGTTGGCGCATGCGCAGGAGCGCCAGCGTGTTCTGGCGTGATCCCAGCACATGCGCAGGGGGTTCTTCTCCGCGCCAGCCATGGCGGACTGTTAGAGCGGCCGGCGTGGAGGGAAAGAATGCCCCCACGGCACAGGCCTGCCCGCAGATCGGTGGGGCCCGATCGCGGGCCAGGCCACCGTGGGGGCCCACCCAGGGCCAGAAACTCCCCGCGCTCCCCCATCCGAGGACTCCGCAGGCCGCCCGCAGAGCCAGGTCCCGCCTGTAAGGATCTTGTTTTGATTTACGCCGGCGGGACTGGCCGAAATTTGTAGATGACACAAAAATTGGTGGAATTGCGGATAGTGAAGAGGATTGTCACAGGATACAGCAGAATATAAACTGGTTGGAGTCTTGGGCAGAGGAATGGCAGACAGATTTTAATCCGGACAAGTGTGAGGTAATGCACTTTGGAAGGTCCAATGCATGTAGGAATTACACAATAAATGGTAGAACTCTCGAGTACTGACAGGCAGAGAGATCTGGGCATGCATCACTACCAATCACTGAAAGTGGCAACACATGGATAAGATGGTCAAGAAGGCATAGGGCCTTCATCGGTCGGGGCATTGAATATAAAAATTAGCAAGTCATGTTGCAGCTGTACAGGACCTTAGTTAGGCCTAATTTGGAATATTATGTTCAATTCTGGTCGCCACACTACCAGAAGGATGTGGATGCTTTGGAGAGGGCACAGAAGCGGTTTACTAGGATGTTGCCTGGTATGCAGGGAATTAGCTCTGAGGAGAGGTTAGATAAACTCCGTCTGTTCTCACTGGAACGACAGAGGTTGAGAGGTGACCTGATAGAGGTCCATAAAATATGAGTGGCATAGACAGAGTGGATAGTCAGATGCTCTTTCCTAGGATGGGACATAGGTTTAAAGTGCATAGGAAAAATTTAGAATGGATGAGCGACGCAAGTTTTTTACACAAGCGGGTGGTAAGTATATGGATCGCGCTGCCTGGGGAGGTGGTGGAAGCAGGTACAATAGCGGCATTTAAGGGACATCTAGACAAATATATGAATAGGGTTGGAATGGAAGAATACGGATTCCATAAGTCCATACGGTTTTAGTTTAGGCAGGTACCATGGTCGACGCAGGCTTGGAGGGCTGAAGGGCCTGTTCCTGTGCTGTATTGTTCTTTGTTCATCCTGACTTGGCATTACATCACCATTCCTTCACTGGTACTGGGTAAAAATCCTGGATCTCCTTTCTTGACAGCTCTCTGGATGTATCTACACCACATGGACTGAATTGGTTCAAGAAGGCAGCTCATTGCCGCCTTCTCAAAGGCAATTAGGGATGGACAGTAAATGCTGGTCTAGCCAATGACGTCCACATCCCGTGAAAGAATAATAAAATAAAAGGTACAATTCTAATGGGAGTGCAGGAACAGAGAGATATGCGCACAAATAATTTAAGGTGGCAGGGCAGATTGAGAATGTGGTTAAAAAGGTATAAGTACAAAAGCAAGTAAGTTATGATGAACACGCACTAGTTTGGCTTTGACAGGAGTATTGTGCGCAGTAAGAGTAGGGCTGGTCAAGGACAGTAGTGGGAAGTTCTGCTTGGAGTCCGAGGAGATAGGAGAGGTGCTAAATGAATATTCTTCGTCAGTATTCACACAGGAAAAAGACAATGTTGTCGAGGAGAATACTGAGATTCAGGCTACTAGGCTAGAAGGGCTTGAGGTTCATAAGGAGGGAGTGTTAGCAATTCTGTAAAGTGTGAAAATAGATAAGTCCCCTGGGCCGGATGGGATTTATCCTAGGAGTCTCTGTGAAGCTAGGGAGCAGATTGCTGAGCCTTTGGCTTTGATCTTTAAGTCATCTTTGTCTATAGGAATAGTGCCAGAAGACTGGAGGATAGCAAATGTTGTCCCCTTGTTCAAGAAGGGGAGTAGAGACAACCCCGGTAACTATAGACCAGTGAGCGTTACTTCTGTTGTGCGCAAAATCTTGGAAAGGTTTATAAGAGATAGGATGTATAATCATCTGGAAAGGAATAATTTGATTAGAGATAGTCAACACGGTTTTGTGAAGGGTAGGTCGTGCCTCACAAACCTTATTGAGTTCTTTGAGAAGGTGACCAAACAGGTGGATGAGGGTAAAGCAGTTGATGTGGTGTATATGGATTTCAGTAAAGCGTTTGATAAGGTTCCCCATGGTAGGCTACTGCAGAAAATACGGAGGCATGGGATTCAGGGTGATTTAGCAGTTTGGATCAGAAATTGGCTAGCTGGAAGAAGACAAAGGGTGGTGGTTGATGGGAAATGTTCAGACTGGAGTCCAGTTACTAGTGGTGTACCACAAGGATCTGTTTTGGGGCCACTGCTGTTTGTCATTTTTATAAATGACCTGGAGGAGGGCGGAGAAGGATGGATGAGTAAATTTGCAGATGACACTAAAGTCGGTGGAGTTGTGGACAGGATGTTACAAGTTACAGAGGGCCATAGATAAGCTGCAGCACTTGGCTGAGAGGTGCAAATGGAGTTTAATGCAGAAAAGTGTGAGGTGATTCATTTTGGAAGGAATAACAGGAAGACAGAGTACTGGGCTAATGGTAAGATTCTTGGCAATGTGGATGAGCAGAGAGATCTTGGTGTCCATGTACATAGATCCCTGAAAGTTGCCACCCAGGTTGAGAGGGTTGTTAAGAAGGCGTACGGTGTGTTAGCTTTTATTGGTAGAGGGATTGAGTTTCGGAGCCATGAGGTCATGTTGCAGCTGTACAAAACTCTGGTGCGGCCGCATTTGGAGTATTGCGTGCAATTCTGGTCGCCGCATTATAGGAAGGATGTTGAAGCATTGGAAAGGGTGCAGAGGAGACTTACCAGAATGTTGCCTGGTATGGAGGGAAGATCTTATGAGGAAAGGCTGAAGGACTTGAGGCTGTTTTCGTTAGAGAGAAGGAGGTTAAGAGGTGACTTAATTGAGGCATACAAGATGATCAGAGGATTGGATAGGGTGGACAGTGAGAGCCTTTTTCCTCGGATGGTGATGTCTAGCACGAGGGGACATAGCTTTAAATTGAGGGGAGATAGATATAGGACAGATGTCAGAGGTAGGTTCTTTACTCAGAGTGTAGTAAGGGCGTGGAATGCCCTGCCTGCAACAGTAGTGGACTCGCCAACACTAAGGACATTCAAATGGTCATTGGATAGACATATGGACGATAAGGGAATAGTGTAGATGGGCTTTAGGGTGGTTTCACAGGTCGGCGCAACATCGAGGGCCGAAGGGCCTGTACTGCGCTGTAATGTTCTATGTTCTATAGTTCTGGGAACCACACTTTAGGATGGGTCTGAAGGCTTTAGGGAGGATGAAGAGAAGGTTTCTGAGAATGGTTCCAGGGATAATGGACTTCAGTTACATGGATGGATTTAAGAATCATAGAATTTACAATGCAGAAGGAGACCATTTGGCCCATCGAGTCTGCACCAGCCCTTGGAAAGAGCACCCCATTCAAGCCCACACCTCCACCCTATCCCCGTAACCCAGTAACTCCACCCAACCTTTTTGGACACTAAGGGCAATTTAGCTCGGCCAATCCACCTGACCTGCACATCTTTGGACTGTGGGAGGAAACTGGAGCTTCCGGGGGAAACCCACGCAGACACGGGAGAACGTGCAGACTCCGCACAGACAGTGATCCAAGTGGGAATCAAACTTGGGGCTCTGGCGCTATGAAGCAACTGTGCTAACCACTGTGCCACCCAGAAGCTGGGGTTGTCCTATGAGAAGAGAGGATTGAGAGAAGATTTGCTATATATGTCCAAAATCATGATGCCTGGACAGAGTAGATATTAATCACATTGCTGTTCCCGCTGAGAAAAAGGTCAAGAATGAGAGGACACATATTTATGGTGAATGGTAAAAAAAACAGTTGCAACATGCAAAAGAACCTTTTTACACAGTGAGCTGTGAGGATCTAAAATGCACCGCCTGAGTGCTCAAATTTAATCATGACTTTTAAAAGTGACTTAGATAAACAGCTGACGAGAAACCTTCTCATGGCTACTGGGACAGGGCAGGGGAAAAAGACTAGTTGAGTTGATCTTGTAGAGAACCAATGGGCTGAATGACCCTCCTTCTATGTTGTAACCATTCTATGACTCTATGGGCTGAATTTTACAGCCTGTCACCAGGTGTGTTTCCGGCAAAGGGGCAAGTAAAATATGTTGGGGGCCCAGCCCACCCTCGACGTGTTCCCCATACATTCAGGAGTGGGTAAGTTGACCACTAGGCTCTCTGCACTTAGGCCTATTGAGGAAAATGCTGGCAGTGTCAGGTGGGTCAGAGTGCAAAGATCATTTTTGAAGTGGCTTTTTTGAAAGGGTGTGAATGAAGCGGAGGGGGGGGGGGGGACGGGACAGGGAGGAGAACACCCCCCTCTGTTCCACTCTTGGCTTCCCTACCCCTCACCACCCTAAAATCCCAGGACCTATCTGTCTCTGGCCACCATAATCATCTTCATGGCGATTCCTTGCAATTCCAGCAGTGCCTACTTCTGGGTTTTGGGGGTTGGGGGGGAGGGGGTGGCGGAGGTCAGACCCTCGGCCTGTTTAGTCTGTCCCAAGCATGTTGTTGCTGCAGGGCAGTCTTATAAACTGCAGTCTGTTTAGAACCATTTTTCCTTTTGGGGTGTAGTGAGGGACCACTGAGGAAGGTGAAGGGGTGAGCAGTCCTTGTCCCCATAAAATGCAGACCTATGATTCTATCAATAATGGCAATAGGTATTTTAGGTTTCCAGTTGTCTCTTTGATTTACTTGACTATACTGCTCGTCTCTTGGCAATCCAAGATGCTCATTTAGATGGGGATTATTTCTACTTACCTGAGATTGTGTAGAGTTCAGAAAAAGATTTGGAAGACCTCAAAAATGGGCTTCTGCATACGCATGAGTGTTTCCCATTTCCCCAAATTCCCCATTTCCCCAATTCCCAGTTTACCTTGGATTGCTCTTCATTTCTTGCAACGTTGAAAGCAGTATTATTTTGGTTCTTAAAATGTAATCGGCATGCGTTTTGCTTTTTGACAGAAGTCCAGGTTTTAAAGAATACATTTTACGCATGTTTTAAACAGTGACAGCTGAAGGCAAAAGCCACCTGGACTGAAGTGGTTGTCACAAGCCTTACATTTTTGTTTCTGGTTAATGACACCATTCTACGATATAAATGTTGTTGTTGATAGAAACAAATGCCTCTGGATTTTCAGTGACATTCTCGTAATGGGTCTGAATGTAAACAAGTTACATATTGGTGCAATTGGCTATTACACTGAAACATGTATTCTTCTTTTAGGACAATTTCCTTTTTAGCGTTTCCATCATTAGTGGAATACTCTGCAGTATATTGTCTGTGGTCAAGTTTATGCTTGGTAGAGTCCTCACAAGCAAAGCCCTGATAACTGATGGTGAGTATTAACACTTGATTGATATAATTTTCTGATATATGGTGAACTAAAATGTTTTACAGCAAAATAATCAGAATTCCATGGGAGCAGTAAGGTAAGGTTACGGTGCACTGGAAATTAATGCAGCCAATAAACATCATGACTGAAAGTATATGGAAGGAATCGTAAGAAATTATAGCACAGAATACCACTTGTTTCATCTCACTTGTGCCAGTGGCAGCTCCTGGTTTATTCCCGTTTTCCAGAACTTTTTATATTCATTCCTTTTGAATACCTGCTGTTAATAAAAGTAATTCAATTCTTTACATAAATCACAATCGAGGAAGGACTAAAACATTTCCAAATGCTACCCAGAATTTCAGCATTATAATTTTAAACTGTGCAATAAGATCTTACATTCATGTCGAGCCTTTGAAGTAGGAAAATGTTCTCAGGCACTTCACAGAAGAGTAATCAGATATAATCCTGCAAACAATAGATCGACCCAACCCTTCAAGCTCCACCTGTCTATCCTCTATCTAACAGTCTGCAGAACGTGCAATGGATTTATCAGCCATCTCAGAACTCATCGAATGTGGGAGCAAAGTCATGATCAGTTTTGCGGGACTGTCCAAGAGAGAATCAGATATATATTGACACCGAGCCAAAGGAGAAATTGAAATGTATTACTGCATATTGGGTCAGTCGAGTGTTTTAATGGAGTGAGTATGGGGAGATGTGGTGAGGCTTAGGGATGGAATTCTAGAGTCTGGACAGCTAAATCCACAGCCACTGATGTTGGGGCAAAGGATGTCAGGGATGGACAAGAGGCCAGAATTGAAGAATTGCAGAGTTTTTCAAGTCCACGTTTTTAGTAACAAAGGTTGGCAGATGACACTTTTGTCATTTTCAAATTCCCTTGCTAAAGATGTGAATACAATGAGATCAATACTTCTACAAAGACAAGCATTTTCAGACCACAGGAAGTTTAAAGTCTCAACAGGTTTGATAGCATCCTCTTCATAGGATAGGCATTTTTTAGGTTGACCCAGACAGAACAATTGTACAGTGCAACAGGAAGTGCATGTGGAATTTTAGGGGAGGAGGGCATTCAGGCTTATGAAGGGGAAGGCAACTACAGGATGTCGGAGGCTATAAATGATAGCTAGGGCTCAACACTTCCTAGCTGTCAGAAATATCTGATTAATTAATCTATTAGTTGATGAAGAACTGCTGCCGCACTATATTAATAATCCTTCCAACTGCCTCCACTCATCCTTGCAAATATGCAACACCCGAAACAAAATAAAATCTGCTGCCAATAAGACAACTAAGTTCACCTCAGAGAGCAATGTATGAAGCTGTTATAGGACACAAGTGCCAGCATATTCTATTGCATGTCCTAGCATGCTTTCTGTTTGTTTTACCCTTTGCTGCCCAAGTGCAGTGATTAGTGCCTATACTGCTGCTTTTATGAAGTGTTATGACGGTGACTGGAGCAATGTCAATGCAGCAGCTGGCCCTTATGGTCAGTGGTTAGCTGAGGGTGCTGGCCGCTGACCACAAAGCATGTCCTGCTGAAAGATCAAACCATTTATTTGGCAAGAATGTCACCTTCATTACTATGCAGCAGAACAACACTGATTGCAGTGTTCGTTACTGGGGAATTCGCACAGTGGAGCTGGAGTGCTGACATTTGGCTGTCCAAGCAGCCAATCATATTAAAGGATTTTCATAGACTCCCAAATTGGAAACTTAAAAAATAAATAACATTAGTTTTAGTAAAAATAAAACTAATTTTATTTTTTCTTGGAGTAAATTAAAAATTGGGACACGCACAACGGAGTGAAGGAAAACCCAAGCTATTCTGAAATAATTTTGAAAAATAACAGGCGGGATTCTCCGGAAAGATTTCTAAGTGTGGCAGCAAGCGGGAACTGCCGGGAGCTTCCACCGCTCGGCCCAGTGAGGCCGGCAACATTATTCAATGTTAATTGGTCCACTTAACAAAGTATCATGGGCGTCTTGCCGCAAATGAAAGCTCGCCAGCCGATTTGCCGGCACTGCATTAGCAAGCCCTTCGCTAACAAGGTCGAGCAGCACTTCAACAGCTCTTGCACAGCCAACATCCAGTCAGCTCGCAACAATGGCGCCCAGAAGACGGGGCCCAGGATTTGGGGATGCTGACCTGTGGTAGGCTCCTAGACGCAGTGGAGACCAGGAGGGATATCCTGTTCCCCCAAGGGCCCCAGAGTGTCAGCCACAGGGCAGTCAGCGCTGCCTCGGACGAGGTGGCAGCGGCTGTGAGCACTGGGAGCATGACCAGGAACACTGACCTCCAGTGCCGGAAAAAGGTCAACGACCTACACCGGGCAGCATGAGTAAGTCAACCCCAATGCACCCCCCCACCCGACTTTTCCTCCCCCACGCGAGCGTCCACCCCCCCCAACTCTCCATGTGAACCCCAACCTTCCCACAAACCCCCCTCTCCCTTTAACCCCCCCATTCCTTCCTTCACAACCCCCCTCCCACCACTGTGAACGAAGCGTGGGGCTAATGATGCCCGCTCGGTGTCCTCTCAGGAAATGCTCTCCCACAACCTTCGTGAGAGGGCCCAGACTGGCGGAGGGGTGCAAGACACAAAAACCCTCATGTCCTTTGAGGAGCGGGCAGTGGAGGTGACTGGGGTGGCCGAGGACAGGCGGTCACCAACGAGGAGGCTGGCGGACACTGCAGGGGTGAGGATACACCGGGTTCCACCCGGAGGACATAGAACATAGAAAATACAGCACAGAACAGGCCCTTCGGCCCACGATGTTGTGCCGAACCTTTGTCCTAGATTAATCATAGATTATCATTGAATTTACAGTGCAGAAGGAGGCCATTCGGCCCTTTGAGTCTGCACCGGCTCTTGGAAAGAGCACCCTACCCAAACTCAACACCTTCACCCAACACCAAGGGCAATTTGGACATTAAGGGCAATTTATCATTGGCCAATTCACCTAACCTGCACATCTTTGGATTGTGGGAGGAAACCGGAGCACCCGGAGGAAACCCACGCAGACACGGGGAGGACGTGCAGACTCCGCACAGTCAGTGACCCAAGCCGGAATCGAACCTGGGACCCTGGAGCTGTGAAGCAATTGTGCTATCCACAATGCTACCGTGCTGCCCTTGAGAACAAATAAATCTACACTATATCATTTAACCGTAATCCGTGTACCTATCCAATAGCTGCTTGAAGGTCCCTAATGTTTCCGACTCAACTACTTCCACAGGCAGTGCATTCCATGCCCCCACTACTCTCTGGGTAAAGAACCTACCTCTGATATCCCTCCTATATCTTCCACCTTTCACCTTAAATTTATGTCCCCTTGTAATGGTTTGTTCCACCCGGGGAAAAAGTCTCTGACTGTCTACTCTATCTATTCCCCTGATCATCTTATAAACCTCTATCAAGTCGCCCCTCATCCTTCTCCGTTCTAATGAGAAAAGGCCTAGCACCCTCAACCTTTCCTCGTAAGACCTACTCTCCATTCCAGGCAACATCCTGGTAAATCTTCTTTGCACCTTTTCCAAAGCTTCCACATCCTTCCTAAAATGAGGCGACCAGAACTGTACACAGTACTCCAAATGTGGCCTTACCAAAGTTTTGTACAGCTGCATCATCACCTCACGGCTCTTAAATTCAATCCCTCTGTTAATGAACGCGAGCACACCATAGGCCTTCTTCACAGCTCTATCCACTTGAGTGGCAACTTTCAAAGATGTATGAACATAGACCCCAAGATCTCTCTGCTCCTCCACATTGCCAAGAACTCTACCGTTAACCCTGTATTCCGCATTCATATTTGTCCTTCCAAAATGGACAACCTCACACTTTTCAGGGTTAAACTCCATCTGCCACTTCTCAGCCCAGCTCTGCATCCTATCTATGTCTCTTTGCAGCCGACAACAGCCCTCCTTACTTTCCACAACTCCACCAATCTTCGTATCATCTGCAAATTTACTGACCCACCCTTCAACTCCCTCATCCAAGTCATGAATGAAAATCACAAACAGCAGAGGACCCAGAACTGATCCCTGCGGTACGCCACTGGTAACTGGGATCCAGGCTGAATATTTGCCATCCACCACCACTCTCTGACTTCTATCGGTTAGCCAGTTCGTTATCCAACTGGCCAAATTTCCCACTATCCCATGCCTCCTTACTTTCTGCATAAGCCTACCATGGGGAACTTTATCAAATGCCTTACTAAAATCCATGTACACTACATCCACTGCTTTACCTTCATCCACATGCTTGGTCACCTCCTCAAAGAATTCAATAAGATTTGTAAGGCAAGACCTACCCCTCACAAATCCGTGCTGACTATCCCTAATCAAGCAGTGTCTTTCCAGATGCTCAGAAATCCTATCCTTCAGTACCCTTTCCATTACTTTGCCTACCACCGAAGTAAGACTAACTGGCCTGTAATTCCCAGGGTTATCCCTAGTCCCTTTTTTGAACAGGGGCACGACATTCGCCACTCTCCAATCCCCTGGTACCACCCCTGTTGACAGTGAGGACGAAAAGATCATTGCCAACGGCTCTGCAATTTCATCTCTTGCTTCCCATAGAATCCTTGGATATATCCCGTCAGGCCCGGAGGACATTTCAAATGTGAGTCGTTATTGCCTTACTGACTGGCCCATCCCTTCCACTGACCACATGTCCATTCTCCCGCAGGTCCTCCAGCGGATGGCACCAGCCCATCCCGGGTGACACCCTCTCCTGCCTCCCAGGAAAAGACCTCGGAGGAGAGCTCCGGGGAATCATAGAATCATAGAATTTACAATGCAGAAGGAGGACATTCGGCCCATCGAGTCTGCACTGGCCCTTGGAAAGAACACCCTACCTAAGCCCACACCTTCACCCTATCCCCACACCTCCACCCTATTCCCGTAACCCCACTTAACCTAACCTTTTTGGACACCAAGGGCAATTTAGCATAGCCAATCCACCTAACCTGCACATCTTTGGACTGTGGGAGGAAACCGGAGCTGCCGGAGGAAACCCACACAGACACGGGGAAGACGTGCAGACTCCGCAGATTCCCCAAGCCGGGAATCGAACCTGGGACCCTGGAATTGTGAAGCAACTGTGCTAAGCACTATGCTGTCGTGCTGCCCGACACGATCGAGGCGTCACAGCTGTCTTCCCCAACCTCCTCCAGCGCAGATACACGCACCTCAGTGGGAAATGTAAGTGGTCAGGCTTCTGGGGCACAACCTGGTGAGCACCACACTGCTGATGATGTCCATCAGGTGGAGGGAGGAACCTCCAGGCACGACAGCGGTCGGAGGTCTGCTGGATCCGAGGATCCAGCTGGGTCCCAGACTGATGCTGAGCCTGTGGAAGGTGTAATCCCGGAGCTGATGGAGACATTAGGGTGTGGTCATGACATGAAGAGGGAGATGTCAGGGACATTCCAGCAGGTCCACAGCCAATTGGAGGAGTCCCAGAGGCTACGGTCGCAGGAAATGTCACCGGCAATGCGTGGCACCGAGACCAACACTGCTAGGGTGCCAACCGCAGTGGAGAGCCTGGTGCACAACATCGGCACCATGAGTGGAGGTGTCCAAGGCATTGCGCAGTCTGTCATGGCCATGACTGACGATCTCGACAGAATGTCTGCCTCGCTGGGGGATGTCACCCAGTACCAGGGGATGTCCCGTTCTGTGGGAATGTCCCGTTCTCAGATGGGCATGGCCGAGGCGCTACGGAGCTTGTCCCAATCGCTGATGGACATTGCCAAGGCACTGCAGAGCATGGCCCAATCACTGAAGAGCATTGTCGGGGGAGTCGACACGAAGGTGCAGACCATAGTGAGCCGCCAGGGCTGGCAGAGCAGATGATGCAGCGGCAGCCGGGGCTCGAACCAGCTGCCACTCCGTCTCATGGTGAACCCTAAGGCCGTATGTGCACCGAGCAGGAGGAGGAGACCCCAACCCGGACCCGTCCCATGGAGTGGCAACGGTGGCCACCAGCTCCCTAGTGTTCCACCCCTCTGATGAGGCCGAGTCTTGAAGTCAGCACACGGGACAGGCAGGTATGGCTACCGACAAGTTAGCCGAGGCCCTCTGACCCCAGAGGATGCGCGCCAGGGGCATCGAAGGCCACAGGACATGGTAAGTGGCTGGCTCCCTCCAGTTCATAACATCTAAGAACATCTAACCTTCATCCCTTTTCTGAATGTGAATCCCCCTGATGATTCTGCTGAACCCATTCCATCACCTGCTTTTTATTGGTGGGCAGCCTTTGTCTGAGCAAGTATTTATTGCTCCATAATGCCTGTTTTTGGTCAGACAGGATTGAAATGAGACTCAAATTACCATATTTCAACGGCAACAAGGTGGCATGGTGGCGCAGTGGTTAGCACTGCTGCTTCACACCGCTGAGGACCCGAGTTCGATCCCAGCCCCGGTCACTGTCCGTGTGGAGTTTGCACATTCTCCCTGGGTCTCACCCCCACAACCCAAAGACGTGCAGGCGAGGTGGATTGGCCACTCTTTTGAGGCCCACCAACAAAACAGAAGAAAGGACAGAAACTTAGGGACAAAGTGCCTGTTAAGGGCACTGTCCGAATGTAACAAAGATCAACGGAAACTTAAAAACATCAAATGAGAGTTCAGTTAAAGTGGTCAATAAAGCACCCCAACCTCTGCAGTGCAGACCGGGCAGAGAAGACCTTAATGGTGCCTGCGGACACCGGGTTTCGAGGGAGACGCAGCCGGGAATGTAGCCATGAAAGAGGGCCACACAGTCCAGTCGGATACATGCAGAGGAGCACGCTTCCGTCCGCTCCCTCCGAGGGCGCAGAGGAGCACGCTTCCGTCCGCTCCCTCCGAGGGCGCAGAGGAGCACGCTTCCGTCCGCTCCCTCCGAGGGCGCAGAGGAGCACGCTTCCGTCCGCTTCCTCCGAGGGCCAGAGGAGCACGCTTCCGTCCGCTCCCTCCGATGGCACAGAGGAGCACGCTTCCGTCCGCTCCCTCCGAGGGCGCAGAGGAGCACGCTTCCGTCCGCTCCCTCCGAGGGCGCAGAGGAGCACGCTTCCGTCCGCTCCCTCCGAGGGCGCAGAGGAGCACGCTTCCGTCCGCTCCCTCCGAGGGCGCAGAGGAGCACGCTTCCGTCCGCTCCCTCCGAGGGCGCAGAGGAGCACGCTTCCGTCCGCTCCCTCCGAGGGCGCAGAGGAGCACGCTTCCGTCCGCTCCCTCCGAGGGCGCAGAGGAGCACGCGTTCGTCCGCTCCCTCCGAGTGCGCAGAGGAGCACGCTTCCGTCCGCTCCCTCCGAGGGCGCAGAGGAGCAGGCTTCCGTTCGCCCCCTCCGAGGGCGCAGAGGAGCACGCTTCCGTCCGCTTCCTCCGAGGGCGCAGAGGAGCACGCTTCCGTCCGCTCCCTCCGAGGGCGCAGAGGAGCACGCGTTCGTCCGCTCCCTCCGAGTGCGCAGAGGAGCACGCTTCCGTCTGCTCCCTCTGAGCGCGCAGAGGAGCAGGCTTCCGTTCGCCCCCTCCGAGGGCGCAGAGGAGCAGGCTTCCGTTCGCCCCCTCCGAGGGCGCAGAGGAGCACGCTTCCGTCCGCTCCCTCCGAGGGCGCAGAGGGGCAACGCTTCCATCCGCTTCCTCCGAGGGCGCAGAGGAGCACGCTTCCGTCCGCTCCCTCCGAGGGCGCAGAGGAGCACGCTTCCGTCCGCCCCCTCCGAGGGCGCAGAGGAGCACGCTTCCGTCCGCTTCCTCCGAGGGCGCAGAGGAGCACGCTTCCATCCGCTCCCTCCGAGGGCGCAGAGGAGCACGCTTCCGTCCGCTTCCTCCGAGGGCGCAGAGGAGCACGCTTCCGTCTGCTTCCTCCGAGGGCGCAGAGGAGCAGGCTTCCGTCCGCTTCCTCCGAGGGCGCAGAGGAGCACGCTTCCGTCCGCTCCCTCCGAGTGCGCAGAGGAGCACGCTTCCGTCCGCTTCCTCCGAGGGCGCAGAGGAGCATGCTTCCGTCCGCTCCCTCTGAGGGCGCAGAGGAGAATGCTTCCGTCCGCTCCCTCTGAGGGCACAGAGGAGCACGCTTCCGTCTGCTCCCTCCGACGGCGCAGAGGAGCACGCTTCCGTCCGCTCCCTCTGAGGGCGCAGAGGAACACGCTTCCGTCCGCTCCCACCGAGGGCGCAGAGGAGAATGCTTCCGTCCGCTCCCTCTGAGGGCGCAGAAGAGCACGCTTCCGTCTGCTCCCTCTGAGCGCGCAGAGGAGCACGCTTCCGTCCGCTCCCTCTGAGGGCACAGAGGAGCCCGCTTCCGTCTGCTCCCTCTGAGCGCGCAGAGGAGCACACTTCCGTCCGCTCCCTCCAAGGGCGCAGAGGAGCACGCTTCCATCCGCTCCCTCCGAGGGCACAGAGGAGCACGCTTCCGTCCGCTCCCTGTGAGGGCGCAGAGGAGCACGCGTCCGTCCGCTCCCTCCGAGGGCGCAGAGGAGCACGCTTCCGTCCGCTCCCTCTGAGGGCGCAGAGGAGCACGCTTCCATCCGCTCCCTCCGAGGGCACAGAGGAGCGCGTTTCCCTCCACATCCTCTGGGGTCCAGTGAGGAAAGACTTTAGCCAGCGCTGCTTAGTCGCATTTGCGTCTCCCGCCTCTTTAACATAGGCACGGGAAGACTTAATGAGCAGCACCATGTTCAACCACCAGTCGAGGTCTAGCAACGCTCTGTTTCGGCGATCGCGGTTGACATACAGAAAATCCCAGCCAAGAGAAAGTGGCGCCACCTCTGAGCATACCTCCCCCAGTGGTTGGAGGTGTGGTAGGAGGAGCTCTGTAAGGAGGTAGGGTGGGACATTGGAGAGTATGACCCTCTTGGCGGTGGCTTCAAGAGAGTCCATGCCATGTAGGTCCCACCCACCATGAGCCCCTATTCAAGGGCGAGGTGGACCGCCCTCTCGGCCCTCAGGAAAAACATGACCAAATGAGAGGCGGCCACAATGGCCGAGGGGTCGGCGATCCCGGGGGTGAGTGTAGCACGTGACCCACAGTTTATGAGTTAGCAACCGGAAGGGTGGCGGGGCTGTAGGAGTAGTGGATATCGAAGAGGCCACCACTTGGTGACTCTGGACTGTCCCGCCACTGGCATAGGTGGAATGGCCATCAGGGCAAGTGCCTCGCCCACCCCAATTGGCTTTGACTTATTGGAGTTGATTGGAAATAGACAGTGGGGGCAAGAGCGAGATGGGACAATGTACTCTCCCCCTAGGAAGGTATGTAGAGGAATGAGGGTAGGAAGGGAAGAGGGAGCAAGGAACACAGCGGGAGGAGGAGGAGGATAGCGACACAGGAGGGTGGGGCACCTGGGCTGGATTATTGCCTGAGGTGGGAGACTCCTGAGATTTCAGCCCAGAAGGGGACGCTGCGAAAACACAGTCTGTGTTCCTACCCTAGGACAGCCACACCGATGTAAGGAGGTGCTGATTTGCGAGGTCTTCAGCCTGAGTTGGGCTCAGCAAAAACACAGTCTGTACTCCCACCCTGGAACGGCCAGACCGTTGGAATCCGCCGTCATCCCTTCCAAAAGAAGCCGCTGGTGAATGAGGTCTTCAGCCCGGGTGGGGCTCAGCAAATGGAGGAAGGAATGATGGAGGAAGGAAGGCTTTGTCCTTGCCGAAGGCAGATGTTGATGGGAGAACCGGGCCGGGCAGGGCCCTCAGCCCTGGAGGGGCCCTGCAAACAAGCAGTCCAAAGGGCTCTGCTCCCACTTTGGTGTTGAAGTCGCCGCCTTCTTGTCCTTCTTTCCTCCCTTCCCTCACTTCTTTCTCCAGGCAGCACAATAGCAACCAGCACTGGGAACCTGCAGCAAACTGAGCAGGGGTAACAGAGAGAGAGAGAGCAGCAGCAGCCACTCTCCACGACAGCAACAACCTCACAACACCAAAGTCTGCAATGGGAGTGCCTGCTTCAGATTGGCCATGCTAAATTGCCCCTTAATTGGCGAAAAAAAATAATTGGGTAATCTAAATTTATTTTTTTTACGTTTCAATGGCAACAGATGAGTTACCAATTCACCTCACCATCTGGCTGCCTAAAACCCACCAAAGGTTAAACTCAGGGCCATGGTTATGCAACATCATCTGTAGAATTATTCTGAACCGGGAATAAGATGAAACGCTGCCACTACTGCAGCCAGTAAGGCAGTTGGAATGCAATATACAGATGTTATCATGAAAGCAGAAGTAGAGAAGCAGTTGGGTGATATTAGTCTTGGTGTGCAGGGCACAATTTCAGAATTTTCAGGTGACACAAAACTTGGAAGTATTGTGAACTGTGAGGAGGATGGTGGTAGATTTCAAGAGAACATGGACAAGCTGGTCGAATGGCTGGACACGTGGCAGACGACACTTATTGCAGAGAAGTGATACATTTTGGTGAGAAGAACAAGGAATATCAAAATAAAGGGGACACTTCTAAACAGGCTGCAGGAGCAGAGGGGCCTGGGGATATATGTATACAGATCCTTGAAGGTAGCTAGGCAGTTTAATAAAGAAGGTATACACAATCCTGGGCTTAATAAAGGCATAGGATACAGAAACATGGATGCTCTAGTGAATCTTTATAAAGCACAAGTTTGACTCAACTGTGTCTGATTCTGGGAACCTTACTCATTACACAGGGTGCAGTAAATATTTACAAAAATGGATCTGGGGATGAGAGACTTAATTTATGAGGATGGATTAACAGAGCTGAGCTGTTCTCTTCAGAGAAAGTTTAGAAGAGATTTGATCGAGAACTTCAAAACCGTGAGGTATTTGGACAGAGTAGACAGAGAGAAATTCTCCTCATTGGCGGCAAGGTCAAGGACCAGAAGACACTAGTTTAAAGTGATTGGCAAATAAACCCACAGACGAAGTGCCGAGGTAGGATCTGCAGAGCTATGGTGAAAGGTCCTGGAGTGGGACTCGCTGAGTTGCTCTTGCTGAGAACTGATACAGACAAGATGGGATTCATGGCCTCCTGTGCTGCAACCATTCTTTGATTCTATGATTTTATGACTCCAGAGAAGAGCTGTTGGAGAAAAGTACAGTGATCAATGGTATCAATGTCATTATTAATTCTGATGTGGAGATGCCGGCGTTGGACTGGGGTGAGCACAGTACGAAGTCTTACAACAGGCAGGCCTGCGAAATCCTACCAACTGTCCTGGCTTGAGACAATTCACACCTCTTTAACCTGGGGTTACCCCATCTCTGGATCTGTAAAGATTTAATCACCTGCTAATGCTCGCATTCCTAGCATTGTTTGGCATCTTTGAATTTGTCTATATATGTGTTTCTGGAACAGACCTCTTCATTCACCTGAGGAAGGAGCAGCGCTCCGAAAGCTAGTGACATCGAAACAAACCTGTTGGACTTTAACCTGGTGTTGTAAGACTTCGTATTATTAATTCTGATCACAGCACTTTCTGTGATGTGGGTAAGAGATAGGACCGATTTGAAGAGTCTCAATCAAAGCTGGTGTGAAGAGATGAAAATGAAATTGTGAGGCAATGAGCTATGTTTCATGACCTTGAAAAGAAGAGGAAGATTGATAGGAGTTGGAAAGGACAGAAAGGCCGGAACGTTTTTAATGATAGTATTGATAATGCTGAGTTTGAAGGAGGTGGGTTCATACTGATGACAGGGTAGCGTAGATCTGAGGAGATGAAGTTAGGTAGCCAGGGAGCTTTCTCATAGGAAGGGATTGAGGCACTATATGATGGGCTTGATTGAAGGATACAAGATGTGCACTGACCTAACTGGGAGCAGAGTGCTACAGGATATTTGTGGCAAAATGTGTGCATGTTGAGAATGAGGAAACGTATAAGAATAGTGAATTTGTTATGATTTCTAGAAGGGCTGTGCTCTCTAAACATTTATAATTTCATGTTTGATAGCAAGGAAAGTTTATGTTGGGCAGAATCTATAATAATCTGTATTAGTGTCACAAGTAGGCTTACATTAACACTGCAATTAAGTTACTGTGAAAATCCCCTAGTTGCCACACTCCGGCGCCTGTTCGGGTACTTGGAGGGAGAATTCAGAATGTCCAATTCACCTAACAGCACGTCTTTCGGGAATTGTGGGGGAAACCGGAGCACCCAGAGGAAACCCACGCAGACACGGGGAGAACATGCAGACTCCCCGCAGACAGTGACTCAAAGCCGGGAATCAAACCTGGGACCCTGGCGCTGTGAAGCAAGTGCTAACCACTGTGCTACGGTGCCTTATCAGCCACACATGGCAGTTTTAGAGGCAGGTGTTGTGGCCATGGTAAAGATGTACACAGAACATTTAGTTCTTTGACTGGTAAGATAGTTTAGAACAAAGAACAATATGGTACACGAACAGGCCCGCCCTCCAAGCCTGAACAGGTCTTTATGGACTTTATTAACAAAATGAACACTTGGAAAGATAACTAACAAACTATAATACAAACAGGAACAAATAAGTCTATTCTCCTGGAGCTACTTCGAACGCGACTATCCTCTAGTATGACTTACTACTAACTGCCAGATCTCTGGAGTCACATGGTGGATCTCTACAGCCACCTTCTGGTCGAAGGTGGTATAGATAACTATATACATTAATAGATAACTATACACATTGCTGTGCATATGCATATCGCCACAGCAGGAGTAAAGGGAATTTGTGAAAGTTGTGCACCGGATTATCAACCTAATGCATTTCCACCCTTGAGCAATGTTACTGGAGACTGATTCAGGAAAACAGTGGTTACTAGCAAGGGGAGGTATTGGCAATTAGTTGCCCAACTGGCGGCAGAATAATCAAGCCGTCTGGATCTTTCCGATGGTAGACTGCAACGTCCTGGATGGTTGAAGACAGTAAGCCAGAAGCCAGTGGGGTTTCCTTTAGTTCCCACCTGTCCTGGTCGCAAGCCATTCCCCTCACCACATTGATGGCCTGGAAGCTGTGGCCAGTTTTGTTTTACACATAGAAGTCTTCAGGAGGCTCCTCCATCTTGAGTCACCATTGTGAATGCCCACCTAGGGTGTTTGCACCCCCTTCCCACAGTGGCGCTACCAGCCACCCTAAACTTCAGCTGCTTTCATGGGCCTTCCTGCTTGCGTAGCCTGCTCACCATCCTTAACTGGCCACCAGCAGGAGGATCGCACATGTAGGTGGACCTCAGAAACCTTTGGGTTTGGGATGCAGAAATGGTCCTGGCCTGGGTTTAAAAACTAAGGCAGTAAGATTCTGCCCATTGTGTGGAAACTCTAGATTCCTGTTCTGTATTTCAAAAGTTTATTAATTGGTCTAAAAATGTTAATGAGAACATGTGGCGTGGAGCTTCATTGGGCGGGATTCTCCTTCGGCGGGATCCTCCACTTCGCCGGCAGCGCACTCACACCCGCGGATTTCCCAACGGTGTGAGGGTGGCCACAATGAGAAACCCCATTGGCCGGCTGCCGGGATGGAGGATCCCGCTGATAGCGGGGACATGCCGTGCTGCACCAGAAAAAGGGTCTGCGGGATGGAGAATCCCGCCCATTCTCTTAGCTAACCCACTTTATCAATTATTTTTTCCCCGCCTTTCAACTGCTCCCTCATCATCTTCATTAGGATCAGTTTGACTGGCATAAGGCAAAAGACATTATGAATTTGGTAAATTTATTCTAGAATATTATATCCATAGAATACTATTTTGCATATGCATCATGGGTGTTTTAAAGAAACAACATTCTACATCTCCGGGTATATTTGAACTCATTACCATTTCATATTAATGATGGGCATAATTTAAATTCTATGTCGTTGACTTATACCATTAGAGTCATAGAATAGTACAGCACAAAAGGAGACAATTTAGCTCATCAACTCTGTGCTGGCTCTTTTGATGAGCAATCTGGTTGGTCCAACTCAACTGCTCTTTCTTTGTATCTCCACAAAGGAATTACACAACCTGATTTTAGAAGTAATTTATTTGGATTAATAACCAGAACTTCCAATCTTCGGATGGTCGTACCCTGGAGGTAGCCCACAAACCTTGCTGAGGAACCCCATTCAACTAAATTCAACTAAAGTCCTGACCCACTGACTATGTGGGAATTGCAAGGAAAGTTTGGACTTCTGATGGGCAATTCCCCTGCATCTGGAACTACCCAAATCTTTCAGTTAAAAGTAGAAACTTTGGATGATTCCAACTCACTTATCTGAATAATTACTGAGGAAATGTTAGGATTACAACCAGTTCTATCTTCTGGCTAATGAGAAGATTGAATGCTCAACACCTCACTGGAACCACTGACTACGCCCAACACCTCACTGGACTCACAAACTACCCCCAATTAAATCCTCCCACCCCTAGACTGCACTCCTCATCTTCTGACTAACTCCAGACTGGAGCACCCTCCCTGACCCTCCAACTGACCCAACCTGATTATACCTCCACTACTCGACCTCTCAACTACCCCTGATCACCCTGGCCCAACATCACCCCTCCCACCCCGCCAACCACCTGGCTACACCCTGACCCCCAACTAACTACCCCAACCCTTAAACTATCCCACCCCAACAACCCTCGACCACCCAACTACCCGAGACCAGATTACCCCTGACCCACCCTACCTCCTCATCCACTTCTAACCCTCCTAACCCATTCCTAGCTATCCTATCTAGTCAGCCACTTCCACCAGCTTCCAACCTACCCACTCCCAGTTACCCTGCAACTCGTTACCCTGCTGCCCTACTCCCTTACCCATCCCCACTCACACAACTAACCTGCCACTCTGCCTCCTCACCCAACCACCCTATCCGCCTCACCCACCTTCCTTCTCTGTTGCTTTTCAATGTGGTTTTGGGACTTTTACGCTCTCTATTTAATAGAATACGGCAGCTACATCCATAAAGGGGAGGGAATGGCTTGGCCTTTCTAATCAATCCTGCATTACGAAGAACTCCCAGAACAGGTGCACTCTGCATTTCTGAAGGGGTCTGGGTCAGGTGCCCAGGCCAGAAATCCATCTTAGGGTAAAAGAAATAGGAGCGGATTGGCATTCCAACAGTGATTTCTACTCTGGAAAGATTTGAAACTATGGTAAATTAAAATTATTTTTCAGACAGTTTTTTCATTGCAGTCTGAAATACATTTAAAAAAAATATTAATTGCGGTTGAACAGCTAACCTTTTGGTGCATTTCCATTTAATCTTAAATTACTTAATAGAAGATCTAGCATTAACTGCTGGCAATTGATTTAAAACTCATTTTGAACCAATTGGTCAGAGAGCCAATCTCTGAAACCCATTACATTTTGTAACAATTTATCATATGGCAATAGTCCAACTGGCAGTTTACGGTTATATTCCTCTTTTTTGTCTTACAGGTTTTAACTCGTTAGTTGGAGGCATCATGGCATTTTCTATCCTGATCAGTGCAGAAGTCTACAACCATAATCCTGGTGTCTGGTATTTGGATGGCACCATAGGGATTCTCATTGGAATGATCATTCTTGCATACGGAATAAAGTAGGCTTCACTTTTCTTGAGGATAACATTTTATAAGGAGACTGGGTGCAAGACGGTAGAAATTCATTTCCTAAAGCGTTGTTTTTATATTAAAAAATGCCAGAGAAAAATAGTCTTATAGCATTTCTATCCCAACACTTCACCTTGAACCTGTTTTAGTTGAATTTGTTCTGTTGCAGCTGATGTATATCGAATGTTGAATGTGTCAGGAATACACAGTTTAAACTTTAATGACTCAAGATGAGTCCTTCAGCTGTGTGCTAGCCTTGGCTCAGTGGTAGCACTTTCACCTCAGGAGGTTGTGGGTTTGGGACCAACAGCAGAGACTAATCTAAACTGGCACTGATCAGTCCAGTATTTGAGAGTAATGCAGTCAGGGATGTCATATATGGGATGACTGGATGACATGTTAAATCGAGTAACTGCCTGCCTTCTCATGATAACGTAAAAGGCCTCCTGGTATTATTCAAAGAAGAGCAAGAGAGTTGTGCAGGCCAAGTTTGAACTCTCAACCAAGGTCACCAAAACAGAGTATCTGGTCATCATCTCATTGCTGTTTGTGGAAAGATGTTTCATTTCTTAAATTAAAACAGTATTTACAGTTCAGTTACTTGCTATAAACCACTTTGGGATGTCCTAAGGTCCCGAAAAGGACCATATAATGTTACATAAGGTGCGATTGAACGACTGTGTTGCGCTTGAAAACATGGGCGACAGAAGCCAGGAGACCCTGATCCCAGGATCTACCCGGCTTGCAACGTCTCACGAGATCTAACATGATCTCGCGAGATGTTGCTATGTGAATCCTGCCCATTGTGGGCGGGGTCCGTTTTTGGCAAATCTGCATATTCCAGCGAGACAGCTAGCCTCACTTTAATATGCAGTTTCCTGAGGCATTGGGATCTATTCCCTTTTCCCGGAGACCCCAGGCGAGTGCCATTCTGTACCGGTCTCCACAAATGGGGACCAGATGGAACTGCACCTGTGGGGATCACCCAGGGATCGGAGGATTGAAGTTCTTAGTGTAATATATGGCAGTCAATTTGCAGGTCTCACAAACAGCAATTTAATCATAGTTAGATAATCCATTCAAGCAACATGATTTGAAATATAAATATTGGTAGGGCGCAGGATACACCCCCCCCCCTCCCCCGCATCCCACACACCTCATATAATATAATGGGCTCAGAAAGCACACAGACCCTTGATTTTAAAGGTAATCAAAAAGACTGCATATCTCTGATTGTGCGCGGTTCCCTCAATCCTGGCTGACACTCAGTGGGGAATTATTAGTTAGTGCCATGATCTTCTGACATAAAGCTGCCAACTGACTCATGACTGACACCTGAAGACATGTATTTAACTTACCAAGGTAGCGGCACAGGGGTTAGCACTGTTGCTTCACAGCTCCAGCATCCCAGGTTCAATTCCCAACTTGGGTCACTGTCTGTGCGCAGTCTGCATGTTCTCCCCGTGTCTGCGTGAGTTTCCTCCAGGTGCTCCAGTTTCCTCCCCCAGTCCAAAGATGTGCAGGTTAGGTGGATTGGCTATGCTAAATTACCCTTGGTGTCCAAAAAAAGTTAGGTGGGGTTACGGGGATAGAGTGGAGGTGTGGGCTTAAGTAGGGTGCTCTTTCCAAGGGCCGATGCAAACTCGATGGGCTGAATGGTCTCTTGCTGCACTGTCAATTCTATAATTCTATTCTTGGTGAATTTCTTCAGCTACTAAAATGAACAGGTCGAGTTCCGTTTGGGGATCATGGAAGTCAAAAATTCTGACAATTATGTCAAAGAGTCATTATTAATTTACCGCTTCTATTTACTTCTAGGCTTCTGATTGAGACAATACCTAGAATGAAACAAACTCATAATTATGAGAGCTTTGAATGATAAACCTGAAGAAAATCTGCGATGGCTCAGTTCTACAGGAATGAAGATTGCAAGACCTGGAAAGAATCACGAACCAAGAGTACAGTATGACTGGAAAAAATGCTGCTGCTCTCCTACATCCCAATTTATGACCTAACAAATCATGTCCCTAATGAACCAAATACAAATGTTAAATATGGTGAACTCCATAAATTTGAGATGGAATATGACGGAGCTCTTTGTTACATATTCAGGGGGCAAAGAGATAATGTGACCATATTTTTGTTCTGAAAAGGGTAGACTTTCACAAGTAGATGGCTCACCAGAAAAATGTCAACCAGTGGCCCGATTCTGCCAGCTGAGGCCTGGTCATCTTTGAAGGCTAAACCTCACTGTCTGACCAAAACAGGTAGCTGGCTGGCTCTGGATCAGACTGGTGAGGTTAAGCACAGGCCACCAGCCTCTTTGTGGCCCAAAATGTCGAACTTACTTTTTAGGTGTTTCTTCTATTGTACTTCCCACTAAAATTGAGTATGTATTTTGTATGTTTCCAGTTTCATCAAATAAGTTGGGGTCCTACATCCATAAATTTGTACATTAATGCGGCTACTACTTGAAATGATCAGTGTTTCAACAGCCTAGGCTTCTTTATGGATGGTGGCAGCCAATGCTAGTACAAATGGGGTGATAAGCCATTTGCAGGCTGCTGCTGCCCCATTTATATTGGCAGCTTACATGTCTACCCCATAAAGTCTACTATGTATCCTAATGAAAAAGGAATCAAAACTCAACACAAAGTAGTTAGAATTTCACACAGCATGGGCCAAATTTTCCAGTATTGGGAGCGATGATGCACTGAACTTAAGTTGTTGGCCCGCTTCACGATCCTGAGAAAGTCCTGACATGTGCACATGCACTGTAATTGCCCAACCAGTTTAAACTTCTGTTGGGCAGGTTTATGCTGCCCGCGTCTCTTCGTGAATGTCTCTTGCAGTAATCTCACTTGGAGACTTGGGCTAGATATGGGCAACTTACCGAGATATTTATCCGAGAATTGTTGGCTTGTTTAATCTCGGTGATTAACAGTGCAATCCAACTCACCACAATTGACCTCAATCTGACTACATACCCTCTGATCCAACACCAGACTACCCATTTATTATACCGGACTATCCACACCTCCAAATACCCCCCCTTGAACTGAATATCTAACTCCCTCTCACCCCCCCCACCCAAGACCTGATCACCCACTGAACTGACTGTCCCCATCCTTACTGGCAACACTGTCAACCACCCTAGACCCTACACCCCCAACCCAAATATCCACTCACATTGCCTGCACCCCCCCCCCCCCCTCCCCCCAACTGAAAGATGAGAGAATTTAAAAACGTTTCTGGAAATAGCCACTACTGTCCTTAAGGTGGATGGTTCTCTGTGCTGCACCTCTTCACCAATGTCTCCCATGGACGGACGGCTGCACCAAATATTCATCAACGTAGCTGGGATCAGAAGACCAGAGTAGCAGGGTGCAAAAAGTAAAAATGGCCCCATATTTAAAGCCATTTTCTTCAATACATAGTAAGCATGATTAAAACAATTCTATTATGTACCTGTTTTGAATATTTCTTCGAATATGCAACTAAGTTGCTATAACTAAACTTGACACTTCAGTTACCAGAATATAATTTGATCAAAATTAAAGTTTATTTGGCAATATCAAAAATGCATTTAAAATACCACAACTTGTGTGGATTTGCTAATATATTGGGTATATAAGGATATATATGGGCAGCATGGTGTCAGTGGTTAGCACTGCTGCCTCACAGCTCCAGGGACCCGGTTTTGATTCTGACCTTGAATGACTGTGTGTGGAGTTGTATATTTTCCCCGTATCTGCATGGGGTTCCTTCCAGTTCAAAGATGTGCAAGTTAGGTGGATTGGCTATACTAAATTCCCCCGAAGGGTGGGGTTTTAGGAATAGGGTGGGGGATTGGACCTTGTGTGGGGTTGTCTTTCGAAGGGTCGGTGCAGACTCGATGGGCCGAATGGCCTCCTTCTGCACCGAAGAGATTCTACGATATATAAACAATCACTGCTAAAAGAAAATGTGAAAAGTTGAGCAATCACAAATTTGAAATTTCATAACTAAATAATTTGATGCCTAGTAATTTAACTTTTAAAAATCAACACTATGGTAAGCCACAGTGGAATGAAACAAAATCGAAAATAGCATTCCTCCCATCACAGCAACTCACCAGGTGCCAAGTCACTTATTATATCTTGATTTAATTATTAATTTTGGAAGCATTTGTTATTGCATCCACTAATTCAAAGATTTTAAATTCTTTACCTAAAATTCAACCCACATTTTATAACCAGCACACACTGTAAAATAGAAAGCAAAGCATATCTTTATGTATTTCAGTATTCTCCAAATTGAGGGTCTGATTTGCACTTTTGGCAGTCGGTCAGAAATAAAAATTAATTTTTAACATCTGTTCCAAACACAAGAAATTTAATCAAATTGCTGTTAAAATTGTCATAAACTTTATTAAGATAATCCAGTATGTTGAATTATCGTTATATTACTATAGTCCACATACCATTCCTTAATTAGTATCAGAGGACACTGGATACATAAATGATCCCATCTGTGGAATTTTAATAGAGCTGAGGTTTTAAGTCCTCTTCTACCAAACCCTACTGATAAAACCGGTATCAATCTACTGATATTTTGTGTCATACACAGTTTAGTGCATAGCACAGTGAGGAAACCATCAATATGCAAGTTGCCACAGCATTGGAACTCTAGTAATCTGCTTGCATTAAGTTACATCAAGGTTTTACTGAACATGCCGCTATGATTATTAATGTAGCATCCAGGCTAGTGAACATTATTAGATGTTTATCCTTATCCTACATGAACAGTCAGATGTGTACGGTTCAAGATGGAATTGTATATGAATTAACAGCAATGCAAAAGTTACTCTCAGTTCTGTCTTTTCCATAGTATTGAGCCACTTAGCTGTCTTGTGATGCTTTCCAGTTTGAAATAAACTGGTCAAGGCCTTCGACTGGGATTAGAACTGCAGTTTTTGAGAAATACAATTTCTAATATCTCACTGATGCCCAAATTAGAATGCTATATAAATATCAGAGGTTTATATCATGAAAGGCCATTCACCGCGTCTGTACAAGCTCTTTGCTACAACCATCAAAAATTAATCCCATTGTCCTCTCATCCCATAATACTTGCATATGTTTATGCTGCAAATTGTACCCAATTTTCTTTAAAAATATAATAGCCTTTGATGCAGCCATTCCCTTTTATTATGACCAAGTTAACAGGGGTGAATTTACTTTGTCCCCTTCCTTTGTTGGTTATGGGAGCTTTCATTTAAAAAGGTGTAACTTGGTGCAAGAAATAAGCAGGCCAGGATGCTGAAGTTAACAAAATAACTCTTTGCTTATTGATAAAACACACTTGGGTAAAGATGTAGACATGAACAAAAGGTTTAAAATGTACAAATATGTCGAACTACCCACAAATGCAAAAACAGCACACAATTCCCCTCCCCATAGCATGCAAACAAAGTAAAATTCAGCAGTGTACAATTAAATGTGTGGCTAATTAAGTTAGAAAATAAATCACAGTGATCAGATGCTTGTTTACAGCTGAAGGGTCCCAGTACACAGTAGCTGTTGGTTCTTGGGGGTTCTCACTGGAGACAGTGGTATTGATTTGAAATTTCCTTCGAGAACTCTTGGTTTGCAGGTGTCCTGGAGTTTCAAATCACAAACAGCTCAGTTTTGATAAAAAAAGGTTTCAGAGGAAAGAGATTGGATAAGGATCTCTTTCTGGCTATTCTAAATCCAATTTTTATTTTACACCCAAGTGCTGGAACATGCAACTTCTCACAAAGCTTCATAGATTTTGTACCTCAAAAAGTAGCTGGTGTCCTTCTCAAATACAATATAGTAGATGCTGCAGGCCAGTGTCCTTTGCTTTCGAAGTGTTCTTCTCAACAAAATGGCCAGCCAATGACATTATAAAGTGCAAGTCCAGCCAACATTATAAACTGATACGTACATAACATATCACAAAATATTCCGTACCCTTAACAATTCTCTCGAGAAAGAATTGCTATTTTCAGCTTTGACCTCACACTAGAGAGTTTTATACAGACACTGGGTCTCGCTTGCTGGCTGGAGAGCAACCTGCATTGGCTCCTCAGGATGGACCACACAAGGTGGAAGCCCCCCCTCCCACCCCTCCTAAGAACTGCTGAGCAGAGGCTGTCAGTTGTTTGCTCAGCAGTGTAACAATAGGCACAGGATTTAGGAGTTACCCAGACCTGGGCAAGTTTTGGCAGGAGGGGTTCTGTGGGTTGGTAGTAATTGCAGGGCTAGTTCTCAGCAGACCCAATTTTTCCAATACTGGGACCCTTGAAAGCAACTGAGTGCCTTTTATGAAAGAACCCCCCCCCGGAGACTACAGATAGCCTGCACAGGTTTACTTTTGTGCATGCCGCATGGTGATTTGCTTGCCTGCAGCTGGGTTAATACCAGCGCAGCAGCAGGCAGTGATCCTTAAGTAGTCACTGATTAGCCACTTAAAAGGCCTCAGTTGGCGGCTGGGTGAAAAGTCTCAACTTTGGCGAAGGTAGAAGGGTGGCCAGGTACTTGCGTATCACCACCCTGTCTGATTAAATGCCCTCCCTGCTTCCATACATGTCATGGGGGAACACAAATTTCCCCACCATTGTAAGTTGATAACGTCTTGTCATGGACTTCAAACCAGAGGAAATAGTCCAAATCCAAATAGGTCCACCCTCAGGTACACTAAATGAAAGGATGAACAACATTGATGTCAGAATTGTTTCAATGTTTAGAATACATCTCAATGCCAGAAACACAGCAGAATTAAGTTCAATGGGATGAATATGTGCAGGATCAGATTTATGATAGAATAGCATGGAGCAAATTCCTGTGACCCCTTCACACAAATTGATTTCTGTTAGTGCGTCAGTTAATACACCTAACTTTAAAATATACAGTGCAATAGTGGGAAGCGAAATTTGAGGAATTATTGTTTATGGTCAGCAGTATTGACACAGACAAGGCATTACATTCGAATGTTTGTAGATTATGAAAACAAACAAAGTTCAGGTTGGCTAAATGACCTGAACTAATATACTGTGGAGCTTGTACCTTCTCCCCATAGCTGCATGGGTTTCCTCCAAGTGCTCCAGAATTCTCCCACAGTCCAAAGATTTGCAGATGGGTGGATTGGCTATGCTAAATTGCCCCTTAGTATCCAACTGGGTGTGAATAGGGTGGGGAGCTCTTTCGGGGGGGGGGGGGGGGGGGTCAGTGCAGTCAAATAGGGCGAATGGCCTTCTGCACTGTAGGTGTTCTACAGTTGATAATGGAACAATATCAATAGTAATATATTAGCAGGAAAAGAAAATCAACCATGACTTGCAAAATTGTGCAAGACTTTGGAGCAACATTAAAGGAAAGAACATTGCTCAATGATGTTACTGTGATATGGCGAAACCATATCTTAGAATATTTTTATTTAAACAGTTTTGAAGAGAATTTTTCATTGAATACTTTGGTATACTGAAACACAAATGACCTAATACTTTTCCAAATTAGACTCAGACACAAAGTTTTTTAAAATGTCATTTAATTATCTCCTTATATCCTACATAAGATAGAAATTTGTAAACACAACCAAGAAATTCAGCATTGTAATATACTATCTACAATAGCAATTTTCATTCATACAGCACCTTTATTGTAGGAAATTGTCCCAAAGCATTGTACAAAAGAGTGATTAGACAGAAATTGTTGCCCATCTCAGAATGACATTTTGGTCAGGGTGACTAAACGTTTGGTCAGCAATCGATTTATAATGCAGAGGAAGGGAAGTGTAAAGAGGTGATTCAATAGCTGAAGCAGAGGCTCCAGAGGCGCAAGCAGTTCATTCAGGACTTTCGCATGGCTTCCGATCTTGATGAATAAGATTTCAACAGGTTCGATCAGCATTCACTGACATTTTTAATCACCATACCTTCAATTTTATTTAATTCCTTTAATAATGATACATTAATATTTACAAAAATTTTAATAGATAAAATACATGCAATAACATTTTATCAAAGAAATGCATTCATTTACCTATATTCATTATCGACATTTGAGCAACAACATTGTAGTTCTTAAAATCTAGCATAGTTGACTACATTTTTTAAAAAATGTTGCCGACCAATGGCCTAAATAATAGCACAAATTACATAAGATAAGATTTGCTTTTCACGACAACCGGATATCTCAAAATGCCAGTGAAATAATTTCTGAAGTATAGCCACTTGTAATGTAGGAAACATGGCTGCCAGTATGCATTCAACAATCTTCCACAAATAGCAGTTAGATGGTGATCAAATCATCTGCTTTTTGTGATGTTCATAAAGGGATAAATGTTGGCCGGACACTGGGCGTAACTCTCCTGCTTTTCTTTGAAACAGTGCAATGGGATCTTTTACATCCACCTGAACAAGCATCTGAAAGATGATACCTCCAATAGTGTAGTATCTCCCATCTCCCTCTGTACTGCACTGGAACATCAGTCATGATTTTTGTACTCAACCCCCATGGTTGGACCCGAACCCAAAATCTTCTGACTCAAGAGGTGAAGTGTTCCCAACTGAGTCAGAAGATGTGTCATACATTTTCAAGTTCAAAATGATCATAGGCTGTAGTGAAGTTATTCACTATTCAGTGGGTGGAGGGAGTCGAGCATTAAAACCTTCAACCAAGTATTTTCTAATGTTGGTAAATTATAGGGGAGTGAGAACTTAAAATATGATTTGGATTTCTTGTTCTTTGTATTATTTTTATTTTAACTAGGAGAAACTTTGATGAAGATTGTTATTAGCTCATTGTTTCTTGTGTTCTTTCCGGCAACCCTAGCATTCAGATCGGAGTCAATGGCATCACAAGTTAATAGTATTGAGCATCCCATATTTTCTATTTTCTTTGCAAACAGAAACATTATAAACATTACATTATTAGATAGCTCTAGAGGCTCAATTATAGTAAAGTTACCAAACTCAGGGAAGGCCTGATTTTAAATATCAAATTAGCATAAATGAATTCATATTCCAAGTGTGAGCACAGGGATTTATATTTTAATCTTTTTGTCTGCACCTTGAAGTCTTCAGTATATTAGTTTAATGGAAGTTCTGTTGTCATATGCTGCAGTTAAATATAATCTGTACAACACAATGCGTGCATGAAGTGTGCTTCAAATTGTTGAGTGGCACAATATTTAAAGATTTAGCTGTTAATTAAGATAACTGTTTTGTTGCAAAAATGTATTCTGTATATTTATAAAAGACAATGTACAAACCAATGGAAGAAATTCTCTTCACTGAAAAGATTTATTGAAAAATAAATTTTTTTTCCTGCTCATCAAAACTGTGGAAACAATTTCCAAGCTCGCAAGTGCAGCTTTCAAAGCACACCCTATTTCGATATATGCCACTTTTGCAAATATACAGGAAAACGGTTTTCTTACTTCACAACACTATGCATTTGGTTGTAATTTTGACTGCCATGAAATGTATATATAGTATTTTCATATAAGTTGATAAAGCAACTTTATTACCCTTGAAAAGGCACAATTTACATTACATGGCATCTTAGCTACAGGAAATGTTTAATATTTACAAGCACAACACCAAAGCAAAGCAAGTTACAGAGCACCTAAAAAATTAAAATGTTTTCTTTATGTACAAATGTGCAAACTTGTTTGGATAAATCTGCTGTAGATTAACTATATGTCACTGATTTTTCATTTCCAAAAGCCACAATCTTTTTTAAACCATGATCAATGTTTTCTTTTTTAAAAAATCCTTTACTGCAAACACATACTTCTCAATCGTCGATTACACGCCTCATTCACATGGTGGAAATCAATGAAACAACAATTCGGGTACTAACATAATAGTTGAATTTTAAATATGAAACGAATATGCAAATTTGTGCATCAAATATTCTAAAGGATTTTAAATCATTTTTCAACAGCACCATTATAATTAATCAACAATCATATTGATATACCTACATGGTTTACGATATGATCAACACCAGTCATCTTAAAATAACCCTGTAGACAGTTTTGAAAGCCACATCATTTATAGTCAATAATAATTTCAAACCACTATCAGCCTGTAGTTGGTGTAAAGAAAAAGCGAACAGGTGTTATGTTTTTGAAATATTTTTCCAAAATAGAACTTCAGTTAATTATTTCTACCACATTTCGTTACTTGTTAAATGTGGCCTGATCATCTGATCAAATATTTTGCTTCAATTAAATAATTTGGAGAGAGAGGACTGTAATTCAACTGATGTTTTGTAAGCTACCCAAACAATTTGGTGACAAGAATGTTTTGAAATTATGTTGTTGTTTATTTGCTGTGGCTAAAAAGGGTTAACCTCCTTCCTAAAATGTATACACTCCTGAGCCCTAAAAAAAAAGTGCAAAGGTATGAAATTCCACTTCACCGGTATAGTAAACATGATATGATTATACAAACAAGAGGTTTTTAAAAAACAGTTTACATCAGGACATTTCTATACAAATTACAATAGCAATTATTTTTTGAACAGGAGGTTGCTACTTAAAATGCCCATTAAACTAATTTACTCATGGTCTGAAATAAGTCTAATTCGGATCAGTTGACATTGGCTATAGAGGGCAGTTAGTTGACAACACTGCCAGCATCTTACTGATGTTTAATAAAGCCAAAAATATTAATAACACTGTTAACAAAGATTTCCTGGGAATCCTTTCTACTTTATTTCATTCTAACAATTTCATTTTTATTAATTCAACCATTTAAATCAAAACTCAAGCCATGATTTAAAACAACTAGTATTATGTATTTCAAGCAGTTATTACTGTCAGCTACGGCAGCATATGATCTTTACTCTAAATAACTGACATGACTAGCCATGTCTATAAGGAAATCCACTCCTGAAAGTACACCTACCAGGATTCTTTGCTTCTATCTGTTGTTTCGTTACAAATGGACATTGTAGTGGATCTTTTCTAAACTGAAAAGTAAGCCGTTTCATTGGGGTTGTATATTTGGATTTTTTCTGAACTAAAAGTAAACCAGATCTTAAGAAGTAGTCTCTTCGAGCATGTTCATTGCCCAACATTATGCATCTTGGCTATTTAACTGGCCTTGATTTTTCATTTTCAATTTATAACATGATTTTCTGAATTTAGAATATTCACCAGTGCAGCCTCAATTTTCATATATTTTTTTTAAACCTTTTTTTTCGAAAACGTTTCTGTTGTAGTTAAGAAGCCATTTACGAAAACCCGAATAGTCCATAATGGCTTTGTTGCTTGTTCTTTCCACTGGCTAGATAACTTTTCCTTATTAACATGTTCACTTGGGCCTAGCTAATATTTATTCTCTTCAAATGAATACTGCACTTATAAATTAAAACACATTTTCCTTCATTATTCTTTTTGAGGGATTCTCTCAAAAATAAGTGACCAAATGTTTGGTCCTTATGAAGACCTACTATCCCTTACCTTTATGCACACTCTACTTCATGTAGGGATACGCAAAGCACATTCTGCTATACACATTCCTGACACAGAGCAACTTGTCCTTTCATATAGTCTCTGCATGGACAGATCCTTTTGTGGTTTCCATTTGAACCTGCACAACTGAAGAGCAGCAAATCACTCTGAAAAAGGCAACGCTTCTTGCTTTCATCATAAGCCGGAACGACAATATCATTCACAGATTCAAATGACAAGCATTCAATTTCATACCTGGATGTAAAAATAAGTAACTTCAGCAACTTAATGATTATAAGTAATATTTCTGACAAATTTAGTTTTCTCAATGTATGTGATGGACTTCTGAAGGTAGGTCAAAAATATTAACACTATGCATTATATAACCCTATTAGACATTGTGAATGACTAAATATAGGTTATATAAAATTAATATAAATATAGGTTATAGAAGATGACTACAACAATGAAAAAATATATATGAAAGAAATATTTTTTACTGAAAAGGAATATTGATGATTGAGTTAAAGTTTCATTCAGTTTAGATCTATGTATTCCATCTTCAACTGGTTAAATATACTTACTTTTGCAAGTCACTGTCTTTGTTCAGATGTTGAAAGAAGGAAGGCTCACATATGAGCTTATTCTCTTGACAGATTTGCTTACAAGATTGCCTGGGAGCTGCAATTTTAACTTGGAGCACACTCAGCGGAGGCCACATTACTTGACCATGGCAGAAATCCTATAATATTGAGTAGAATATTGTGACCATCACAAAATAACTACAGTATCTGCAGTATCAGAAGTATTTAGCAAAAATAATTTTTCTTCCACTGGCAGACAAAAATTAGGCCAGCAAGACTGAAAGGACTAAATATTTGGACCAAAAGCTTTAAATTGCAACATTTGAAGTCGAAAAATTTGCTGACTTTACTCAAGTGGGTCAGTTTCACTTTAACATATGCATAATTAGATTACTTTTGCACATTTGTTTAGGCAGCTAAGTCTCAACAACTTTTGTACTCGGAAAAAAATGTCAACCTTATACATCAATCAAGAGTTGTCATTTGTTTATATCACTGACACGTGCCACAGCCACGTAATTATATTTTTAACAGGAAAACAAGAGCATCCAGATTGAAAATGTTTGATGTAAGTTTGTTGTGATTAAGGAGGGAGAATCTTAGAAAATAAGAAAGGAGTTAAAATTATAAGACTTCTGGATTCAGAGTTTCATTCAGAGCTAAGGAATGTTGCACTGTTTTGAACTTCTATTATGGAAGCCAATTTAACAGCTTTGATCAAGTATTTCATAACCCATCCGTGACAATACAATGTAGCAAATAGATCTCAAGTGAAACTTTGCATAGTCCTATGTTAAATACAACATTACATCTACAATTTAGAAGTACTTCACTGAAGTCATGAAAGGCACTACATAAATCCAATCCTTCCTTTTTAAAAAAAAAAGTGTCATTATTGGCTCATTTGGCTCTACCAAATATGGTTACATGAGAACTGATTTCACTCTTCATCCATAAACTTTAATCAGATTATGGGATTATCACTTCCGGTGGCGGCCATGGAGTGAGAGGTCGCTTATTTGGTAGCTCCCGCTTGTGGTGGACTTTTGGGACCTTTTCCCCCCAACTTATGGGGGATTTGATTGGTAAAATTAGAGATTGGTGAGGTACAGGAGAAGAATCTCCCACCAGTTTATGGAGTCGTGGACCAGAAGTGGTCTCAAAGGCGAGATTGTTGGGAAAAGAAGGGAATGGAGTCTGCAGCACTGAAAAGCCCCTAGTCGCCACATTCCGGCGCCTGCTCGGGGAGGCCGGTACGGAATTCAACCCGCGCTGCTGGCATTGTTCTGCATTACCAGCCAGCAGTTTAGCCCACTGTGCTAAACCAGCTCCTAGGTATGTCATGGTGAGTGGGAAGCTGGAGGGGATGCTGGTGGTATTAGTGAATATTTACACACCAAACTGGGCAGCATGGTAGCACAAGTGGATAGCACTGTGGCTTCACAGCGCCAGGGCCCCAGGTTTCATTCCCCGCTGGGTCACTGTCTGTGCGGAGTCTGCACGTTCTCCCCGTGGCTGCGTGGGTTTCCTCCGGGTGTTCCGGTTTCGTCCCACAGTCCAAAGACGTGCAGGTTAGGGGGATTGGCCATGATAAATTGCCTTTAGTGACCAAAAGGGTTAGGGGGGGTTGTTGGGTTCCGGGGATGGGGTGGAGGTGGAGGCTTAAGTGGGTCGTTGCAGACTTGATGTGCCAGGTGGCCTCCTTCTGCACTGTATGTTCTATGTTGCAGAGTTTATGAGGCAGGTGTTAGGGAAGATTCCGGACCTGGGCTCGCATAGGTTGATCATTGGGGCGGGGGGACACAGGGACACACTTTAATTCGGTCATTGATCCGAGGTTGGATTGGTCGAGTTCAAGGACAGGGAGAGTCCCAGCCGCAGCAAGGAGCTAAAGGGATTCATGGAACAGATTTGGGGCGGGGGGGGGGGGGGGGGGGAGGGTAGATCCGTGGAGGCTCAGACGCCCAAGAGCGAAGGAGTTTTCTTTTTTCTCCCATGTTCACAAAGTGTACTCCCGGATTGATTTTTTCATTTTGAACTGGGCTTTGCTGGCGGGGATGGTGGATGTCGAGTACTCGGCGATTGTTGTGTTGGACCATGCCCCACATTGGGTGGATTTGCAGGTGAGCAAGTAGGGGGGTCAGCGCCCACAATGGAGATTGGATGTAGGATGGTTAGTGAATGAGTGGGTGTGCAGGCTGGTGAGGGAGGCCATCCAGAATTATTTGGAGATAAATGATACGGGGGAAGTTATGGTAGCAACGGTGTGGGAAGCGCTGAAGGCAGTGGTTAGGGGGAGCTAATTTCGATACGGGCTCATAGGGAGAAGGTGGAGCGGGCAGAGATGGATAGGCTGATTAGCGAAATATTCCAGGTGGACAGAAGGTATTCCGAAGCCCTGGAGGCAGGACTGCTGAAGGAGCGGCAGAAGCTGCAGATGGAGTTTGGTCTGATAGTCACAGGCAAGGCGGTGGGGCAGTTGAGGAAGGCGAGGGGGGCAGTGTATGAGTATGGTGAGAAGGCCAGTAGGATGCTAGCACACTAGCTAAGGAAAAGGGAGGTGGCCAGGGAAATGGGAAGAGTGAAGGACAGAGGGGGGAACACGGTCTTGGACCCAGCGGGGGTGAATGGGGTGTTCAAGGAGTTTTACAGTCAGCTGTATGAGTCGGAGCCCCCAGCTGGGGTGGAGGGGATGAGGCAGTTTTTGGAAGGGTTGAAGTTTCTGAAGGTGGAGGAAGGGTTGGTGGAGGGGTTGGGTGCCCCGATCGGGATTGTATAAGTAGTAGAGGGATTGGAGGCCATGCAGTCGGGCAAGGCCCCGGGTCTAGACAGCTACCCAGTGGAACTTTACAAGACGTTTTCTGCAATGCTGGGCCCGCTGCTGCTGAGGGCATTTAACGAGGCATGGGAGCGGGGTGTTCTTCCCCCACAATGTTACAGGCTTCGATTTCATTGATCCTGAAGCGGGAAAAGGACCCAGAGCAATGTTGGTCATACAGACCAATCCCCCTACTGAATGTCGATGCCAAATTGCTGGCCACAGTTCTGACCTCAAGGATAGAGGACTGTGTTTCAGGGGTGATAGGGGAATACCAGACAGGGATTGTTAAAGGCAGGCAGTTAACGGTCAATGTTAGAAGGCTCCTGAATGTGATCATGATGCCCTCCGAGGAGGGGGGAGGGTGGGGGTTGGAAAAGCGAGGCTGGGGTGGTGGTCACTATGGATGCAGAGAAGGCCTTCGACCGGGTGGAATGGGATTATCTGTGGGAGGTCCTGGGACTGTTTGGGTTTGGGCAGGTCTTTACTGACCGGGTTTGGTTGCTGCACCAGGCACCAGTGGCAAGTGAGAGGATGAACTGGGCGACTTTGGACTACTTTAGACTGCACCAGGGTACAAGGCAAGGATTCCCCTCTCCCCACTGCTGTTTGCCTTGGTTATAGAGCCCATTGGCGATGGCGCTGAGAGCGCCAAGGGAATGGAAGGGGCTGGTCCGGGATGGTGGAACACAGGGTCTCGTTATATGTAGACGACCTACTCCTATATATTTCTGACCCATTATGGGGGGGGATGGGGGAGATTAAGCGGATCTTAGGGGGATTTGGCCGGTTCTCGGGGTACAAATTGAACATGGGTAAAAGCGAGGTCTTTGTGATCCAGGCGAGGAGGCAGGAGAGGAGATTGGAGGAGTTGCTGCTTAAAGTTTTGGGAGGGAGTTTTCGCTACTTGGATATTCAGGTGGCACGGGGCTGGGAGCAGCTACATAAATTAAATCTGGCCCATTTAGTTGAACAAATGAAGGAGGACATTCGGAGGTGGGACATACTCCCATTGTCACTGGCGGGGAGGGCAGACCGTAAAAGTGACGGTCCTCTCGAGATTTTTGTTTGTTTTCCAGTGCCTCCCTATTTTTATACCAAAAACCTTTTTTAAGCAGGTGAATAGGGTGATATCAGGATTTGTGTGGGCGGTTAAAACCCACGAGTAAAGAAAGTACTGTTGGAGCAGAGCCAGGGTGGGGAGGGCTGGCACTGCCCAACTTTAGGAACTATTACTGGGTGGAAAATATAGCCATGATTAGGACGTGGGGGTGGGGTCGGTGTGGGAGAGGGTGGAGGCGGCCTCATGTAAGGGCACAGGTTTGGTGGCATTGATAACAGCTCCTCTGCCATTCTCGTCATCCTGGTACTCCACAAGCCCAGTGGTAGTGGCGGCCCTGAGAATCTGGGGGCAGTGACGGAAGCATATGAGAGTGGAGGGAGCGTTGGTGTGGGCTCCAATTTGTGGTAATCACCGGTTTGTCCCGGGGAGGATGGATGGGGGGTTTTGGAAGTGGCAGAGAGCAGGGATTGAGAAGCTGAGGGATCTATTTATCGATGGGAACTTTCCCTGTTTGGAGGATTTGGAGGGAGAGTTTGAATTGCCAGGAGGGATTGGGCTTCGGTATATGCAGGTAAAGCATTTTGTGTGAAGGCAGATTTCGACCTTTCCGCTTCTACCAGGATGGGGGAGGGGAAGGTATTGGAAATCTATAAAGAACTTATGGAATGGGAGGAAACCCAGATAGGTGAGATAAAACATAAATGGGAAGATGAGCTGGGTAAGGAGTTAGAGGCAGGTCTGTGGGAGGATGCTCTGAACAGAGTCAACACATCCTCATAGTGTTCCAGACTCAGCCTGATACAATTCAAAGTGGTCCATCGGGCACACTGGTGGCCTGGATGAGCAGGTTTTTTGGGGTGGAAGACAGGTGTGTGAGGTGTGCAGGAGGGCCCGCAAACCATGTCCACATGTTCTTGGCATGCCCAAAGCTTAGAGGATTCTGGCAGGGATTTGCGGATGTAATGTCCACGGTACTAAAAACGAGGGTGGCGTCAAGTCCAGAGGTGGCGTCAAGTCCAGAGGTGGCGTCAAGTCCAGAGGTGGCGTTAAGTCCAGAGGTGGCGTCAAGTCCAGAGGAGGCGATTTTTGGAGTGTCGGAAGACCCAGGAGTCGAGGGGGCAAGAGAGGCTGATATTTTGGCCTTTGTCTCCTTGGTGGCCCGGAGACGGATATTATTAGCGTGGAGGGAATCGAAGCCCCCAAAATCAGGGGTATGGGTTAGCGACATGACTGGGTTTCGCAGACTTGAGAAAATTAAGCTCGCCCCGAGAGGATCAACGTTAGGGTTCGTTTGGAGGTGGCAGCCGTTGATCGACTTCTTCGGAGAAAACTAAACTGCCAGCAGATTTAATAAGGGAGGAGTTAGGCTATTTCTTGTCTAGATTAGGCGGGAACAGTGGGAGATGGAGGGATGTGTTACGCACTGAACTATGTTTACATTTATATTTGTATCTTGTGTTATAAAACCATAAATACCTTAATTAAATATTTGTTAAAAAAAAAATATTATGGGATTATAATATCCTAGAATGCACATGCAAATATCAGCACCACAATCAGAAACAAAGTGAAGGCGATTTATAGCAAAGTATTTTAAGTGTGGCAAGATGGAGAAGAGCAGACAGAGTGTTATGATCCCAGCTGATGTTATAAGTGGACGAGAAGATCGCAGGATGGAACCCTGGCTCTAAAGACTGCAACTTCCACTTAAAAAAATAATTGGAGTTACAGTCACAGGATCGCTAATTAGTTTTAATAATAAAACATTGATTAAACATGGGAAAACTTGATTACGATACAATACTTCTTAAAATCTGTGTGTATTGTTAAGCTAAGGGGGGAGTGAAGATTAACACAGAACATGAAGTATATGTTTAAAGCTACAACTGCCTCAGTAACATAATGTCCCTTTGAACACACAAGACAGCTGTGGTCAAATACACTCTCAACCTCAAGTGGATGTCCGTGGATTTCTCCTCGGAATCCCCCAGATGATTAACACGTGAGAGTTTCCAAATGCCACTTCCAAAAAAAATGGTTTAAAATCTTTGTTCACAATAATGCTTTCCATTAACTGATTGTGTTACAAAATCCAGACCAGGTATTCTTAATTACTCTTTAAACAAAAGCTTCTGTTCCACTTTTAAGAGCAAATCCAGTCCAGGATTTTACTCCAATTCCTTGAGGATATCTTTGTCTTAACTGCAGCATAAACGGTACACAATTGCTTTAACTCTCGATTCCAGGCTGTATTAAAATGCCACTAAACATTTCAGTCACCTCTGAAGTCTGCTGTCCCACTTTAAATCTAGTTACTGCAATTGTCTCTTTAACACAGAGCACTGTTTATTTTTCCTTGAACTCTTCTGATAATACCTTGGTCTGTGTTCTCCTAACTTCAGTCATCTTAGACATTCTTTCTGTCCCAATGCTCTGATTATCTGGACTGTAACTTGTTCCTTAGGAAGCTGGCATCTGTGCAACTCCCTTGTCCTACCTAGCTTCTCCTGGCAAGTTTGAGGGAGGTTCACTCCCCAGTCTCCTGTCTCCAACTCCAAGCTAAAACATAAAAAGCTTTTTTCCCCTTTAAAAGGCCTCGATTTGCTCAGCAACACTCATACTTATGCCTTGTATTTATTCTTCACCTTGTAGCCCACCCTAAGCACAATGGAATCAGTTGGAACTGAACCAGCCCCTCCAAACACAAACATCTTTGTCCAGTTTGAATTGAACGATGGGTTTTATCCTTCCAGGCACAGAAATATGCAGGCACAGAAATATTAAATTAAACCCACTTAAAACTATATCTTACTTTTTAATAATGTCCACCAATAAATATAAATCCCCTGAAGCCACCTTTTATTTTCTTAACAAGAAACAGAGAACTGAAACAGATTAACTTACTATTGGACATGTGCGAAGAGGAATCCAATTTGACACTTTAAAAAACTTGTTTGAATACCACAATGAAAAGAAATAGAAGAAAATACAGAATCTCTACTTCACTATATCAGGCAGGGAGGAAGAGGTCGAGCAAGGGAACCGTGGTTTACTAAGGTAGTCAAAACACTTGTCAAGAGGAAGAAGGAGGCTTATGTAAAGATGAGACATGAAGGTTCAGTAAGGGCGCTCGGGAGTTACAAGTTAGCTAGGAAGGACCTAAAGAGAGAGCTAAGAAGAGCCAGGAGGGGACATGAGAAGTCTTTGGCAGGTAGGGTCAAGGATAACCCTAAAGCTTTCTATAGATATGTCAGGAATAAATGAATGACTAGGGTAAGAGTAGGGCCAGTCAAGGACAGTAGTGGGAAGTTGTGCTTGGAGTCCGAGGAGATAGGAGAGGTGCTAAATGAATATTCTTCGTCAGTATTCACACAGGAAAAAGACAATGTTGTCGAGGAGAATACGGAGATTCAGGCTACTAGACTAGAAGGGCTCGAGGTTCATAAGGAGGAGGTGTTAACAATTCTGGAAAGGGTGAAAATAGATAAGTCCCCTGGACCGGATGGGATTTATCCTAGGATTCTTTGGGAAGCTAGGGAGGAGATTGCTGAGCCTTTGTCTTTGATCTTTAAGTCATTTTTGTCAACAGGAATAGTGCCAGATGACTGGAGGATAGCAAATGTTGTCCCCTTGTTCAAGAAGGAGAGTAGAGACAACCCCGGTAACTATAGACCAGTGAGCCTTACTTCTGTTGTGGGCAAAATCTTGGAAAGGTTTATAAGAGATAGGGTGTATAATCATCCGGAAAGGAATAATTTGATTAGACATAGTCAACACGGTTTCGTGAAGGGTAGGTCGTGCCCCACAAACCTTATTGAGTTCTTTGAGAAGGTGACCAAACAGGTGGATGAGGGTAAAGCAGTTGATGTGGTGTATATGGATTTCAGTAAAGCGTTTGATAAGGTTCCCCATGGTAGGCTACTGCAGAAAATACGGAAGCATGGGATTCAGGGAGATTTAGCAGTTTGGATCAGAAATTGGCGAGCTGGAAGAAGACAAAGGGTGGTGGTTGATGGGAAATGTTCAGACTGGAGTCCAGTTACTAGTGGTGTACCACAAGGATCTGTTTTGGGGCCACTGCTGTTTGTCATTTTTATAAATGACCTGGAGGAGAGCGTAGAAGGATGGGTGAGTAAATTTGCAGATGACACTAAAGTCGGTGGAGTTGTGGACAGTGCAGAAGGATGTTACAAGAAGCCGCACGATTCGGCAGCTCCCACTGCTACGGACTTTCGGGCTCATTGGAGGAGCCCCAACGGAATTTTTTTTGACGACAACCCGTGGGGAAGTGAAGAGAGGGGTCCCCCTCCAACTTTTATGGACCGGACCAGAGATGCAACGGCCAAAAAAGCGGCATTGGAGCAGCGGGAGAAGCGAGGGGAAAAAATCAAAATGGCGGCGGCCGAGGACAAAGCGGAGTGCGGGCCGGAGCTGCAGGAATTCATCAAGCGCTGCTTCGAGGAGCTGCGCAAGGAGATGCTGGCGGTAATTGAAGGACTAGGGATAACCCAGAAGGCTCACGAGGGGAAGATCCAGGAGGTACAGAAAAGAGTGAGTGAGAATGAGGACGAGCTCTTGGGCCTGGCGGTGAGAGTGGAGCGGCACGAGGCGCTACACAAGAAGTGGGCGGGAAGACTCGAAGACCTGGAGAACAGGTCGAGGAGAAAGAATCTGCGGATCCTGGGTCTCCCAGAAGGAGTGGAGAGGGCCGATGCCGCGGCATACGCAGGCACGATGATCGGGGCGATGATGGGCACGGAGGCCGATTCGAGGTCGCTGGAGCTGGACGGGACACACCGGGTGCTGGCGAGGAAGCCCAGGGCAAACGAGCCGCCAAGGGCGATGGTGGTGAGATTTCACCAGTTCACGGACAGAGAGAGGGTCCTGAAATGGGCGAAGAAGGAACGGAGCAGCAAGTGGGACAATGCAGAGATCCGAATATACCCGGACTGGAGCACGGAGGTTGCTAAGCGGAGAGCGGGTTTCAACCGGGATAAAGCGGTGCTGCATCGGAGAGGAGTGAAATTTGGAATGCTGCAGCCAACGCGACTGTGGGTTACATACAAGGACCAGCACTACTACTTCGAAACGCCTGAAGAGGCGTGGACCTTTATACAAACTGAAAAGTTGGACTCTTAACTGAGGGTTTGTGAGGGTGGGGGATGTTTGAGGGTTGATGTGTGATGGTTGTTGTATATAGGGGGTCAATCACACGCAGGAAATGTTATATGGGCTGGGGGAGAGACAAGGCTGCGACAGGAGCTGCGCAAGAGAGGGCGGGGCAGGCTTTGGAAAATGCGGGGTGTTTTCCCGCGCGCGGGAAGAAAGGCGGGAAGGGGAACGAAGGAACGTATATTGATTGGGAGACTCCCACACGGGGGGGGGGGGGTCAAAGGGACGGCGGGGGAAGCCGGGGTCAGGTGTCAGTTGACTTACGGGAGTGATATGGGGGGAGCAAAAAAAGCTAGACAGGGGTCTAGCGGGGGGGGGGGGGGGGGGAGGGTTGCTGCTGCACTGGCCGAAAGGGAATGGGACACAGAAGAGGTGGTCGGGACGGAGGTCCCCCGGCTGGGGGACTGGAGGGTGAGGGAGACGCGGACACGGGACTGGCCCAGAAAAGGAGATGGCTCGTCGGCGGGCGGGCGGGCGAGAGCCCCTCCAATCCGGCTGATAACGTGGAACGTGAGGGGCCTGAATGGGCTGGTGAAGAGGGCTCGAGTGTTCGTGCACTTGAAGGGACCGAAGGCAGACGTGGCTATGCTCCAAGAGACACACCTGAAGGTGGCGGACCAGGTCAGGTTAAGAAGGGGATGGGTAGGACAGGTATTTTACTCGGGACTGGACACGAAGAATAGAGGGGTGGCAATTTTGGTGGGAAAGCACGTGTCATTTGGGGCCAAGACTATCGTAGTGGATAATGGAGGGAGATGTGTGATGGTGAGCGGTAAGTTGCAGGGGACGTGGGTGGTATTGGTAAATGTATACACCCCGAACTGGGATGATGCCGGATTCATGTATGCACATGTTGGGGCGCATTCCGGACCTGGAAGTAGGAGGCCTGATAATGGGAGGGGACTTCAATACAGTGCAGGACCCAGCACTGGACCGCTCCAGATCAAGGACTGGAAAGAGGCCGGCGGCGGCCAAGGTGCTTAGGGGGTTTATGATTCAGGTGGGGGGAGTGGACCCATGGAGGTTTGCAAGACCGCAGGCCAGGGAATTTTCTTTCTTCTCCCACGTGCACAAAACGTACTCTCGGATAGATTTTTGTGTTCTGGGCAGGGCGCTCATCCCGAGGGTGAAGGGGACGGAGTATTCGGCCATAGCCGTTTCGAACCACGCCCCACATTGGGTGGAAATGGGGCTGGGAGAGGAGAGGGACCAACGCCCGCTGTGGCGGCTGGATGTGGGACTGCTGGCAGATGAGGTGGTGTGTGGGAAGGTGAGGGGGTGTATCGAAAGGTACTTGGAGGCCAATGACAACGGGGAGGTGCGAGTGGGGGTGGTATGGGAGGCGTTGAAGGCGGTGACCAGGGGAGAGCTAATCTCCATCAGGGCTCATAGGGAGAAGACAGAGGGCATGGAAAGGGAGAGGTTAGTGGGGGAGATTTTGAGAGTGGACAGGAGATACGCAGAGGCCCCGGAGGAAAGATTACTTGGGGAAAGACGACGGCTCCAGACGGAGTTTGACCTGTTGACCACAGGGAAGGCGGAGACACAGTGGAGGAAAGCGCAGGGGGCGACCTACGAGTATCGGGAAAAGGCTAGTCGGATGCTGGCACACCAGCTCCGTAAGAGGACGGCAGTGAGGGAATTAGGGGGAATCAAAGATGGAAGGGGAGCCACGGTTCGGAGTATAACGAAAATAAACAAGGTATTCAAGGCCTTCTATGAAGAGCTGTACAGATCCCAGCCCCCAGTGGGGGAAGAGGGGATGAGACGATTCCTAGACCAACTGAGGTTCCCGAGGGTGGAGGAGCAAGAGGTGGCTGGTTTGGGGGCACCAATCGGGTTGGAGGAGCTGAGCAATGGTTTGGGGAGTATGCAGGCGGGGAAGGCACCGGGGCCGGCCGGGTTCCTGGTGGAGTTCTACAGATAGTACGTAGACCTGTTGGCCCCGCTACTAGTGAGGACCTTTAACGAGGCAAGAGAGGAGGGGACCCTGCCCGCGACAATGTCAGAAGCGACAATGTCCTTGATTCTAAAGCGGGACAAGGACCCACTGCACTATGAATCGTACAGGCCAATTTCACTCCGCAATGTGGACGCTAAGTTATTGGCAAAACTGCTGGCCACGAGGATTGAAGACTGTGTCCCAGGGGTGATCCATGAGGACCAGACAGGATTCGTAAAGGGCAGACAATTAAACACTAATGTGCGGCGGCTCTTAAACGTGATAATGATGCCATCGGAGGAGGGAGAGGCGGAGATAGTGGCAGCTATGGACGCGGAAAAGGCCTTTGACCGAGTAGAGTGGGAGTACCTCTGGGAGGTGCTGCGTAGATTTGGGTTCCGGGGAGGGTTTATCAGCTGGGTTAAGCTCCTTCACAGAGCCCCGGTGGCGAGTGTAGTGACGAACCGGCAGAGGTCGGAGTACTTTCGGCTGTACCGAGGAACGAGGCAGGGGTGCCCCCTGTTGTTTGCATTGGCGATCGAACCCGTGGCCATGTCACTGAGGGAGTCTAATAAATGGAGGGGGGTGGTCCGAGGGGGAGAAGAACATTGGGTGTCGCTGTACGCAGATGACCTGTTGCTGTACGTGTCGGACCCAATGGAGGGGATGGTGGAGGTCATGCAGACTCTAAGGGAGTTTGGGGAGTTTTCGGGCTATAAACTCAATGTAGGGAAGAGTGAGCTCTTTGTATTACAGGCAGGGGACCAAGAAAGAGGGATAAGGGACCTACCGCTGAGGAGGGCGGCGGGGAGTTTTCGGTATCTGGGGATCCAGATAACCAGGAGTTGGGGGGCCCTACATAAACTGAATCTGACTAGGTTGGTGGACCAAATGGAGGAGGATTCAAAAGATGGGACATGTTACCGCTCTCGCTGGCGGGTAGAGTGCAGTCGGTCAAAATGGTGGTCCTTCCGAGCTTTCTGTCTGTGTTTCAGTGCCTTCCCATCGTGATCACCAAGGGATTTTTTAAGAGAGTAGGTAGGAATATTATGGGGTTTGTGTGGGCGAATAAGACCCCGAGGGTAAGGAGAGGGTTCCTGGAACGCAGTAGGGACCGAGGAGGGTTGGCGCTGCCAAACCGAGGGAGCTACTACTGGGCAGCAAATGTGGCGATGATCCGCAAGTGTGTTATGGAGGGAGAGAGGGCAGCATGGAAGAGGATGGAGATGGCATCCTGTAAAGGAACGAGCCTGGGGACGTTGGTGACGGCACCGCTGCCGTTCTCGCCGTCAAAGTATACCACGAGCCTGGTGGTGGCGGCAACGTTAAGGATCTGGGGCCAGTGGAGATGGCACAGGGGTGCAGTGGGAGCCTCGGTGTGGTCCCCAATCAGGGGTAACCACCGGTTTGTCCCGGGGAAAATGGACTGGCATCGGGCGGGGATTAGAAGAATGGGGGACCTGTTCATTGACGGGACATTTGCGAGCCTAGGGGCCCTGGAGGAGAAGTTTGAGTTACCCCCGGGAAATGCTTTTAGATATATGCAGGTGAGGGCTTTTGTGAGGCGACAGGTCAAGGAATTCCCGTTGCTCCCGGCACAAGAAATTCAAGACAGGGTGATCTTGGGTGTATGGGTCGGGGGGGGGGGGGGGCAACGTGTCGGCAATACACCAGGAGATGAAAGAAGAGGGGGAAGCGCTAGTAGAAGAGTTGAAGGGTAAATGGGAGGAGGAGCTGGGGGAGGAGATCGAGGAAGATCTGTGGGCTGATGCCCTGCGTAGGGTTAATTCCTCCTCCTCGTGTGCCAGGCTCAGCCTGATACAATTTAAGGTGGTTCACAGAGCGCACTTGACGGGGGCAAGGTTGAGTAGGTTCTTTGGGGTAGAGGACAGATGTGGAAGGTGCTCAGGGAGCCCGGCGAACCATGTCCATATGTTTTGGTCATGCCCGGCACTGGAGGGGTTCTGGAGAGGAGTGGCGGGAGCAATATCTCAGGTGGTGAAAGTCCGGGTCAAGCCAAGCTGGGGGCTAGCAATATTTGGAGTAGTGGACGAGCCGGGAGTGCAGGAGGCGAAAGAGGCCGGCATTCTGGCCTTTGCGTCCCTAGTAGCCCGGCGAAGGATCTTGCTAATGTGGAAGGAGGCGAAGCCCCCTAGCTTGGAGGCCTGGATAAACGACATGGCTGGGTTCATAAAGCTGGAGAGGATTAAGTTTGCCTTGAGAGGGTCTGCGCAGGGGTTCTACAGGCGGTGGCAACCGTTCCGAGACTATCCCGCAGAGCGTTCGAGGAAGGTCGGTCAGCAGCAGCAACCCTGGGGAGGGGGGGGGGGGGGGATGGATGAGCAGGAGATAACATGAAGGGTGGGGGAAACTGGCACGTGCGGGAGAGAGCCAGTGTATAAAGCTATGTAAATATACCATTTTGCCATGTATATATCTTGCTCAGTGCGATTTCTTGTTACTTTGTTACCGGGGCGGGGGGGGGGGGTTATTGTTTGTAAGGGGAAAAAATTGTGTCAAAAAACTTTAATAAATACATTTTTTTTTTTTTTTAAAAAGAAGGATGTTACAAGTTACAGAGGGACATAGATAAGCTGCAGCGCTGGGCTGAGAGGTGGCAAATGGAGTTTAATGCAGAAAAGTGCGAGGTGATTCATTTTGGAAGGAATAACAGGAAGACAGAGTACTGGGCTAATGGTAAGATTCTTGGCAGTGTGGATGAGCAGAGAGATCTCGGTGTCCATGTTCATAGATCCCTGAAAGTTGCCACTCAGGTTGAGAGGGTTGTTCAGAAGGCGTACGGTGTGTTAGCTTTTATTGGTAGAGGGATTGAGTTTCGGAGCCATGAGGTCATGTTGCAGCTGTACAAAACTCTGGTGCGGCCGCATTTAGAGTATTGCATGCAATTCTGGTCACCGCTTTATAGGAAGGATGTGGAAGCATTGGAAAGGGTGCAGAGGAGATTTACCAGAATGTTGCCTGGTATGGAGGGAAGATCTTATGAGGAAAGGCTGAGGGACTTGAGGCTGTTTTCGTTAGAGAGAAGGTTAAGAGGTGACTTAATTGAGGCATACAAGATGATCAGAGGATTGGATAGGGTGGACAGTGAGAGCCTTTTTCCTCGGATGGTGATGTCTACCACGAGGGGACATAGCTTTAAATTGAGGGTAGATAGATATAAGACAGATGTCAGAGGTAGGTTCTTTACTCAGAGAGTAGTAAGGGTGTGGAATGCCCTGCCTGCAACAGTAGTGGACTCGCCAACACTAAGGGTATTCAAATGGTCATTGGATAGACATATGGACGATAAGGAAATAGTGTAAATGGGCTTTAGAGTGGTTTCACAGGTCTGCGCAACATCGAGGGCTGAAGGGCGTGTACTGCGCTGTTATGTTCTATGTTCTATATGCTGCAGATACCCATTCATTTAAATCTGATTTGAGAAACCCATTCATTTAAATCTGATTTGAGAAAAAAGATGGGTCAAACACTGCCCAATTAAAATAGTTGCAAATGAGATGATTCTGCAAGTCCTCTATTAAGCATGTATTATCCTGGGTATGACAGTACAAATTAACAGCTGCACTGGAGAAATGGCAAGTAAAGACAGTGCCAAAATCAGAGTAGGAGTAAAGATTGTGATGAGGGTTTGGATGGAAGTGTACGAAAATAAAATAAAAAATTGAAAACATGAATTAAAAAGTCAAAGGTAGCAAGAGAATTTTAGAACAAAACAAAAGATAAATGAGCCAGTGTGTCAAATAAAGGAACTTTGGACTGTTGGGCTCAGAACTGCCACTTACTTTAAGCTTGACGTGAATAATAGTTCGGGATATTTCAAATTTGGAGGTGGGGGGGCGGGGGGGGGGGGGGGGGGGGAAAGAGAGGGGGTGGAGGATCGGGTGGGGATCGGAGGGGAAAACCATTCGACAGGCAGCCATAAGCTTCTGATCCATGGTATGGCAGTGGCTCTTGAATATTCCCACAAACTTTAAGAAACCTTAGTAATATCGACAAATATTGGGATCCACAAATATCGCAGCAGAGGTGCAAAAAGATTCCACATCATGTGTAGAGCCCCAATTGAGATTTAGCTACAAATAGGCAGAGCTTCCTGGATACTCTGTCTAGTTGCACCGGGTCTTGACTGACCCAGCCATATGATCATAAAGGGCTGCTGGAGACTATTTAAGAAGTAGGCCCTGGAAAATTGTGTATGCTCAAGAGTAGTAGGAGTACACCTCTGAGACCCACAAAGATTTCTGCTCTCTGCCAAAATGTTTGTGACACCCATAGGCTCATGTGGTTATGCTATGCAACCACGTTTGCCATGACATCAGTTTTGCAGGCGAGAGCAGCAGGCATCTTCCACCTCAAAACAGTAACTGAACATGGGAAAGAGAAAAAGAATGAAAAGCCTACCAGTTGGAGGGAGAATAAAGTTAAGGCTAGGAAGTTAAAATGTTACTGTTATTTGGTATTAAAAGGCATTTCACCTGAATGTTGTGCATTCTCAGTGCCTTCAATCTATGATATGGAGGTCATTATCTGATAGAAGCTTAAAGAGGCAGCTTTACTCTTAACAGTTTCAATAAGTGGGTCATTGGGTTGAGGGTGTACTAGTTCATAGGAGCATGACACAACTTAATGAGAGCTAATATTTCTATTGGTAAGGTGGACTTTTGGCAGATTTTGAAAATGGACCTTAATACACTTCCTTACACCTCAAAACAGGACTTTTATACATCCATAAATATATAAATAGATCTTTGAGACATAAGCAAAATACCACAGATGACAGAGTTCTGAAATATAAACAGAAAATGCTGAAAATACTCAGCAGGCCTGGCAGTATCTGAGAGCTTGAGATAGGTCACCAAGCTGAAATGTTAGGCAGTGGCACAGGACTGGTGATTCAGAGACCTAGGGTAATACGCGCCACTGCAGGTGATGGAAATTAAATCCAATGAATATCTGGAATTAAAAAACTTCTACTGACGACCATGAAACTATTATTGATTGTCATAAAACGCCCAGCTGGTTCACTAATGTCTTTAGGGAAAGAAATCTGCCATCCTTACCTGGTCTGGCCTACATGTGACTCCAGGTCCACAGCAATGTGGTTGACTCTTAAAATGCCCTTTAAAATGTGGACACTCAAGTTGCATCAAACTGCTACAATCTCAATAAGAAAAGAAACCAGATGGACCACCTGGCATTGACCAAGGTGCTGCAAACAACAGCAGCAAATCCAGCCCTGTTGACCTTGCAAAGTCCTCCTTACTAACTCTGGGCCCCATGAGTGCCATGGCTTTAGGCAAACATGGGCAAAGAAACCTACTGCTGATTATCATGTACCATCCACCCGCAGCTGATGAATCAGCACCTCTCCATGTTGAACACTACTTGGAAGAAGCACTGAGGGTGGCAAGGGCACACAAAATACCGTGGGTAGGGGAATTCAATGTCTATCACCAAGAGTGGCTCGGTAGCATCACTACTGACCGAGCTCTAAAGGACATAACTGCTAGATTGGATCTGCGACAGGTGGTGAGGGAACCAAGAGAGAAACACATACGAGACTTCATCCTCACCAACCTGCCTGCCACAGATGCATCTGTCCATGACAGTGTTAGTAGGAGTGACCACTGTACAGTCTTTGTGGAGAAAAAGTCTCATCTTCATATTGAGGATATCATCCATTGTGTTGTGTGGCACGATGATTGTGCTAAATGGTAGAGATTCAGAACAGATCGAGGAACTCAAGACTGAGTATCCATGAGGCACTGTGGGCCATCAGCAGCAGCAAAATTGTACTCGGCCACAATCTGTAACTGCATGGCCCGCCATAACCCCCATTTACCATTACCGCCAATCCAGGGGATAAACCCTAGTTCAATAGAAGTGCAGGAGGGCATGACAGGAGCAGAACCAGCCATTCCATAAAATGAGATGTCAACTCCGTGAAGCTAAAATAGAGGACTACTTGCCAAACATCATAAGCAGCAATCGATAGACAAAGCTAAGTGATCTCACAATTAGTGGATCATATTTAAGCTCTACAGTCCTGCCACATCCAATTGTGAATGGTGGTGGACAATTAAACTCACTGTAGGAGGCTCCACAAATATCCCCATCCTCAATGATGGAGGAGCCAAGCACATCTGTGCAAAAGAAAAGGCTGAAGCATTCAGAAAAATCTTCAGCCAGAAGTGCCAAGTGGATGATCCATCTCAAACTCTTACAGAGGTCCGCAGCATCATAGATGCCATTCTTCAGCAAATTTGATTCATCCCACGGGATATCAGGGCAGCACGGTAGCACAGTGGTTAACACGGTGGTCTCAACGCCAGGGTCCCAGGTTCAATTCCTGCTTAGGTCAAGGTCTGTGCAGAGTCTGCACGTTCTCCCCGTGTCTGCGTGTATTTCCTCCGGATGCTCCGGTTTCCTTCTACAAGTCTCAAAAGACGTGCTGTTAGGTGAATTGGACATTCTGAATTCTCCCTCTGTGTACCCGAACAGGTCCCGGCATGTGGCGACTTGGGGCTTATCATAGTAACTTCATTGCAGTGTTAATATAAGCCTACTTGTGACAACAAAGATTATTATATCAAGAAGTGGCTGAAGACACTGGATACTGCAAAGGCCCTGACAACATTTTGGTGTCAGTACTGAAGACTGTGTTCCAGAACTTGCCATGCCCCTTGCCCATCTGTTCCAGTACAGCTACAACGCTGGCATCTTCCAGGCAATGTGGAAAATTGCCCAGCTATGTCCTGTACATGAAAAACAGGGCAAATCCAATCCGGCCAATTACCGCCCCATCAGTCTACTCTCAATCATCAGTCAAGTGATTGAAAGGTCATCAACAATGCTATCAAGCGGCACTTACTTAGCAATAACCTGCTCACTGTCGTCAGTTTGTTTCCGTCAGGGTCACTCAGCTCCTGACCACATTACAGCCTTGGTTTAAACCTGGGGAAAAAAGCTGAACTCCAGAGATGAGATGAGAATGACTGCCCTCAACATCAAGGCAACATTAGACTAAATATAGCATCAAGGTGCCTGAGCAAAACTGGGAGTCAATGGGAACTGGGGGAAAACACTCCCTGGTTGGAGTCATAGCTAGCACAAAGGAAGATGGTTGCGGTTGTTGGACGTCAGTCATCTCAGTCCTGGGACATCACTGCAGGAGATGCCCAAGTGGTGCCCTAGAATCATAGAAAATAGAAGCAGGGAGAAGCCATTTTGCCCTTCGAGCCTTCTCCGCCATTCATTATGATCATGGCTGATCATCAAGTTCAATACCCTGATCTCGTCTTACCCTTTAGCCCCAAGAGCTATATCTAATTCCTTCTTGAAATTACACAATGTTTTGGCCTCAACTACTTTCTGTGGTAGCGAATTCCACAGATTCACCACTCTCTGGGTTATGAAATTTCTCCTCGCCTTAGTCCTGAAAGGTCTACCCCTGGGAATAAAAGAAATGGGTATTCTAAATGTATTAATAAATAAGCTTTACCCCTTATCCTCAAACTTCTGGACTTCCCCATCATTGGGAACATTCTTTCTAAATCTACGGTCTAATCCAGTTAGAATTTTGTAATTATGAGATCCCCTCTCACTAACCTTCAATGAATATAATTCTAACCAATTTAGTCCCTCCTCATATTACAGTTGCGCCATCCAAGGAATAAGCCTGGACACAACCATCTTCAGCTGCTTCATCAATGGCCTTCCTTCCAACATAAGATCAGAAGTGTAGATGTTCGCTGATGATTGCACAATGTTCTGCACCATTTACGAACAAAGAAAAGTACAGCACAGGAACAGGCCCTTCGGCCCTCCAGGCCTGTGCTGATCATGATGCTTTTGTACAGCTTTCTCATCAGCTGGTAGTTAGCCTTCGGAGTAGAGGAGGAAAAGTTGGCAACAATGCTGAATGCTCTGTTCTCCTGCTTCTTACTCTGGAAACAGTCTGCTCTAGGTGTCGTCCTGTAGATAAAAGATCCGTTTATTTTTTCTATTGAAGTTTTTGAAACAAAGATTGCACAGACTCTGCTGTTCGTCATTCCCTGCAGAAAGCGCAGTGAAAATAAGAGGGGAATGATAGACCGGGATGTCTTGTGGCTCAGTGGGTTGTGCCCCTGCCTCTGATCTGGAAGCTCTGGGTTTGAGTCAGATTCCAGACCAAGAAATTCTAGATTGCTAAGTACGGTGCATTCAAAACTTGGCCAAACACCTATAAATCCTTCCTATAACCTTATGGCAGGCACTTGTTGCGCATGTATGACTGATTCAAACGATTACAGAAATTTTTTTAAAATAGCATTGGTACCGAATTTGTGTTAAGAATAATGGTGAGACTAACAGTGGCCATATTATTATGGAGTAAGTTGGACAACAACCTCCAGAACATGCACTTGCATAGTCAAAAGTGGAATTGTTCCTGTACAAACTGTTATAACAATATCCTACTGACAGATTTGCAATTGAAAACCATGTAAATGCATGAAGTTGCCATACTAACCTACTTGTTAACCATTAAATAAAGAAGATCATGGCTGGTGCATTCAGGTATAAATCAATTTTTATTGGCCTGATAAAGTCAATTACTGTCAATCTCTCGAGCACCGAACGTTTAACTGGAGAAGAATGGAACTTCATTCCATTAGAATTTGATTAGTGTTGGACAAATTTTTTTTTTTTTTTTACCGCTTTCTTAGTCCTTTATCTTTTTCAATCCCATCTTCCCCTCTCTATTTCACTTTACATATATGATTTTACAACGGATTGCAAATGCAAAGTTATACTGCCTGATTTGGACTGCTTTGTGAGGTTCCTTCAATTTAATTAGTTGTGGAATCACAATGTTGCTTGCCTTGCTCACAAATGCCTCAGATTCCAAGTAGAGGAAGCCATGATGGGAAGATCTCTGTATGATGTCTTACATCACCAGGTTAAAGTCCAACAGGTTTATTTGGAATCATGAGCTTTCGGAGCGTAGCTCCGTCATCAGGTGAGTGAAGAGGTAGGTTACACAAACACAGCGTATATAGACAACGCCAATGATGCAAGATGATACTTTGAATGAGAGTCTTTGCAGGTAATTACTTATTTTTTAATCTTAATTTTTCCCAATTCTTTTTGTTAAATATTTTTATTCAAACAAAATGCTCAAAGTTCAGGGGCTAGACAGCTGGTTTATGATGCAGAAGAAGGCCAGCAGCGCGGGTTCAATTCCCGTACCAGCTTACCCGAACAGGCGCTGGAAGGTGGCGACTAGGGGCTTTTCACAGTAGCTTCATACTTGTGTCAATAAAAGGTTATTATCAATATTACAAAAATAATTTCAACACAACACAACCTATCCCAATCCAGTTTTCTACCAAGACTACCCCACCAACCCCTCACAACACAAAGACCCTAATAGACTGACCAACCCCCCCCCCCAACAGCTGATGGCAACCGGCTCCATAGAAAATGGCAATGAACAGCTGACACCAACCCCTTCATCGCATAATTGGATTTTCTCAAGGTACAGAAATTCCATCAGGTCCCCATACCAAGCCAAAGCCTGAGGTAGCACCGGAGACCTCCACCCAAACAAATCTTCCTCCGGCCTATTAGCGAGGCGAAGGCCAAGACATTTGTCTTTGTCCCCACCTGCAGCATTGGCGAGTCCGACACTTCACATATAGGCATGTTTAACACCCAGAATCCCTGACATGAGACCTAAAATTAAGTGTGGGGCGGGAATGGAACAGGTTTGCCGGTCCACTTGAGCACCGCTCCCCCCCCCCCCCCCCCCCCCCGCCCCCGCACGAACCTTCCCATACACACCCTGGTCAGGTGTTCCCGGTGCACCATCTTGAACTGTATCAAGACTTAATCTTGCACACGATGAGGTGAAGTTACACGGAGTGTAGAGTACCTGGAACGCGCTGCCAGGGGAGGTTGTGGAAGCATATACATTGAAGGCGTTCAAAAGGTATCTCAACAAATACATGGATAGGATGCTTATAAAGGGATATGGCACTAGGAAGTGCTGAGGGTTTTGGCCAAGGGTGGCTTCATGACCGGTGCAAGCTTGGAAGCCCGAAAGGTATGTTCGTGTGCTGTATTGTTTTTTGTTGTTGTTGTTCTTGTTCTATGAAGTGCCTCAGTCCACACCCCCTCCTCAAAGACCAAACTCAGCTCGTCCTCCCATTTCCTCTTTCCTTCTTCCAATGGTGCCTGCTCAGTCATCAACAACTGCTTATAAATGTCTGAGATCCTCCCACCCCGTAGCTCATCCAAGGACAGGACCCTATCCATAAATGAGGGCGCCGATATCAGGGGAAAGGAAGCCCCTTACGTACAAAATTGCACACCTGAAACTATCTGAATACATTCTCTCTCGGGAGCTGGAACCTTTCCTAGACCTCATCTAGATTGGCAAATAAACCTCCAGAAACATATTCCCAACCTCTCCAGCCCCTCCTCTCCCATGCCCCGAACATGGAATCTACGGCACAAACCTATGGCTCCTGCAAAATGCCAACACAAGTCCAATTTAAAATGCTGCCTAAATTGATGCAAATCCTCAAAGAGGTAATTACCACTGGGCTTGACAAATATTTTACCAGAGAGAATGAGTGTGGAGCAGTAACAAGGGCCCTCAGACTCGGTGCTGTGTACGAAGCTTCCTCCATCTGCTCCCATGTAGAACCCATTCCCACACCTTCGCAATGTTTGCTGCCCAGTAATAACAGATTATGCAGTGCCAACCCCGATTGTCTATCCCTTTGCAGCAATACGAACCAGAGGGGCCTAATCCACCTTAACAAAAGTAGATATTAACTGTACCAAAGAAAGCCTTAGAAAGAAAGAAAGGTGAGCAAGCAAGACTGGGAGACACTGGAACAGAAACAAAAACTTTCAGAATATTTGATTTGTCACGTGTACCGAGTTACAGTGAAAAGTATTGTTCTGCGTACAATACAGATTGTTCTGTATGTGAAAAAAGTGCATGTTCTCAGACTTTTGTATCTCCTGTCCAATGGAAGAGATTGGAAGAGAGAATAACCTGGGTGGGAGGGATCTTTGATTATGCTGCCCACTTTCCCAAGGCAGTGGGAGGTGTAGACAGAGCCAATAGATAGGAGGCGTGTTTGGGTGATGGACTGAGCTGTGTTCACGACTCTCTGTAATTTCTTCCCGTCTTGGAGTGAACAGTTGCCATATAGGCTGTGATGCAGCCAGATAGGATGCTTTCTATGGTGCATCTGTAAAAATTGGTAAGAGTCAATGTGGACATGCGGAGTTTCCTTAGTTTCCTGAGGAAGTATAGACGCTGTTGTGCTTTCTCAGTCATAGTAGCGACGTGGGTGGACCAGGACAGATTGTTGGTGATGTGCACACCCAGTAATTTGAAGCTGTCAACCATCTCCACCATTGATGCAGACACGGGTGTGTACGATACTTTGTTTCCTGAAGTCAATGGCCAGCTCCTTAGTTTTGCTGAGGTTGAGGAGAGATTGTTGTCATTACACCATGTCACTTGGTTCTCTATCTCCCACTTTCTATGTCTTTTAGCTTTTACAAAGCGTCATCTGGACTCGAAACGTTAACTCTTTTCTTTCCCTGCAGATGCTGCCAGACGTGCTGAAATTTTACAACATTTTCTCTTTTGGTCTCGATCTCCCTCCTGTACTCTGACTCACCTTTGTTCAAAATCCGACCCACTACAGTCGTATAATCAGCAAACTTGTAGATGGAGTTGGGAGCCAAATTTTGCCACAGTCTTGTGTGTATAGGGAGTATAGTAGGGAGCTACGTACACAGCTTTGCAGGGCCCCGGTATGGTGGACTATCGTGGAGGTGTCGTTGTTTATCCTTGCTGATTGTGGTCTATGGGTCAGGAAGTCAAGGATCCAGTTGCAGTGGAAGGAGCCAAGTCCTAGGTTTTGAAGCGTTGATATACGAGCTTGACTGGGATTATGGTGTTGAAAGCAGAGCTGTAGTCAATGAATAGGAGTCTGACGTAGGAGTCCTTGTTGTTGAGATGCTCCAGGGATGAGTGTAGGGTCAGGGAGATGGCGTCTGCAGTGGACCGGTTGTGGCGGTATGCAAATTGCAGTAGCTCAATGCATTCTGGTAGTATGGAGATGATGTGTCTCATGACCAACCTCTCAAAGCACTTCATGATAGATATCAAAGCCACCGGATGGTAGTCGTTGAAGCACGTCGCCTGGTTCTTCTTTGGCACCAGTATGATGGTGATCTTCTCGAAGCAGGTGGGAATCTCGGAACAGAGTAGGGAGAGGTTGAAGGTGTCCGTGAACACACCCGCCAGTTGGTCCGCGCAGGATCTGAATACACGACGAGGGACTCAGTCAGGACCGTTGCTTTCCGAGGGTTCACTTTCAAGAGGACCGATCTGACTTCGGAAGATGTGACGGTAGGAATGAGTGCGTCCAAGACTGCTAGGGCAGTTGACAACAGTTTGATGATTTTCTGCTCAAAACGAGCGTAGAATCCATTGTGTTCATCGGGGATGTGTGCCATGCTGCCGGAGATTCTACACAGCTTTGCTTTGTAGCCAGTTATGCTGTTTAAGCCCTGCCACAGCCGATGAGAGTCCGTGACATTAGTCTGTGAATCACGCTTAGTCTGGGCTTTGCGGAAGTTGGTCCTGGATCTCTTGTATAGGTCAGGGTCACACGTCTTGAATGCCTCAGACGTCCTGGCCTTCAGTAGGGAGCGAATCTCCCAATTAAACCATGGTTTCCGGTTGGGGAACATACGTACCCAACCTTCTTCGGCACGCAATCTTCTACACACTTGCTGATGAAGTCTGTGACGGTAGTGGCATGCTCGTTAGATTTGCTGCTGAGTTATTGAATATGGACCAGTCCACTGACTCCAATCAGTTGCATCGGAGTTCTTCTGGTGTCTCGTACCAGCATTGCACGACCTTCTTAACCGGATTCTCCCGCTTAGGTTTCTGCTTGTATGTCGGGAGAAGGAACACAGTCTTATGGTCCGATTTTCCGAAGTGGGGATGGACCAGTGGGCGCCCTTGATGTTTTATTGCAGTGATCAAGGATGTTGGCATCCCTGGTGGGACAGGAGATGTGCTGGTGGAATTTTGGCAGTACACTCGAGGCTGGCCTGGTTGAAGCCCTTGGCCACGATGAACAAGGCCTCCAGGTATTGCGTTTCAAGCGGTGTTTATAGCGGTGTACAATTTATCAAGTGTTTTCTTCACTTCCGCCTGGGTGGGATGTGGACTGCCATGATGATGGCAGAAGTGAATTCCTGTGCAAGGTAGAATGAGTGGCACTTCACAGTCAGGTATTCCAGAACCTGGAGCAGCCGTTCGCCAGTCACCACTTCCAAGCACCAGAAAAGAGTTGATGAGGAGGCAAACCCCTTCACCCTTCGCTTTGCCCGATGGCGGCGTGTGGTCCATCCGGTGTATTGAGAAGTCATTGGTTGTATGGCACAGTCCGATGAGGCAGGGGTGACCCATGTCTCCGTGGAACAGAGCACAGAACAATCTCTTACTTCCCTCAGACGGAATTCATCTTCATCTGATACATAGAATATACAGTGCAGAAGGAGGCCATTCGACCCATCGAGTCTGCACCGGCCCACTTAAGTCCTCACTAAGGGCAATTTAGCGTGGCCAATCAACCTAACCTGCATGTCTTTGGACTGTGGGAGGAAACCGGAGCACCCGGAGTAAACTCATGCACACGGGGAGAATATGCAGACTCCGCACAGACAGTGACCCAGCAGGGAATCGAACCTGGGACCTTGGCGCTGTGAAGCCAGTGCTAACCACTATGCTACCATGCTGCCCTCATACAGTCCACTAAATCTAGCTTTCAATGGTTTGCCCAATACAGGTAATAACATTAGCACTTTCTCCTCTGCCCGATAAGAACATAAGAACTAGGAACAGGAGTAGGCCATCGGGCCCCTCGAGCCTGCTCCGCCATTCAATGAGATCATGACTGATCTTTGTGGACTCAGCTCCACTCTCCGGCCCGTACACCATATCCCCGAATCCCTTTATTCTTTAGAAAGGTATCTATTTTTTTCTTAAAAACGTTTAAAGAAGGAGCCTCAACTGCTTCACTGGGCAAGGAATTCCAGAGATTCACAACCCTTTGGGTGAAGAAGTTCCTGCTAAACATGGTCCTAAATCTACTTCCCCTTATTTTGAGGCTATGCCCCCTAGTTCTGCTTTCCCCGACCAGTGGAAACAACCTGCCTGCATCTATCCTATCTATTCCCTTCATAATTTTATATGTTTCAATAAGATCCCCCCGCATCCTTCTAAACTCCAATGAGTACAGTCCCAGTCTACTCAACCTCTTGTCATAATCTAATCCCCTCAACTCTGGGATCAACCTAGTGAATCTCCTCTGCACTCCCTCCAGTGCCAATATGTCCTTTCTCAGGTAAGGAGACCAAAACTGAACACAATACTCCAGATGTGGCCTCACCAACACCTTATACAATTGCAGCATAACCTCCCTAGTCTTGAACTCCATCCCTCTAACAATGAAAGACAAAACTCGATTAGCCTTCTTAATCACCTGTTGCACCTGCACACCAACTTTTTGCGACTCGTGCACCAGCACACCCAGGTCCCTCTGCACAGCAGCATGTTTTAACATCTTACCGTTTAAATAATAATCCATTCTGCTGTTATTCCTCCCAAAATGGATAGCCGCACACTTGGCAACATTGAATTCCATCTGCCAGACCCTAGCCCATTCACCTAACCTATCCAAATCCTTCTGTAGACTTCCGGTATCCTCTGCACTTTTTGCTTTACCACTCATCTTAGTGTCGTCTGCAAACTTTGCCACATTGCACTTGGTCCCCAACTCCAAATCATCCATGTAAATTGTGAACAACTGCGGGCCCAACACTGATCCTGGAGGGACCCCGCTAGTTACAGGTTGCCAACCAGAGAAACATCCATTTATCCCCACTCTCTGCTTTCTGTTAGTTAACCAATCCTCTACCCATGCTACCACTTTACCCTCAATGCCATGCATCTTTAGTTTATGCAGCAACCTTTTGTGTGGCACCTTGTCAAAAGCTTTCTGGAAATCCAGATATACCACATCCATTGGCTCCCCGTTATCTACGGCACTGGTAACGGCCTCAAAAAATTCTACCAAATTAGTCAGACACGACCTACCCTTTATGAACCCATGCTGCGTCTGCCCAATGGGACAATTTCCCTCCAGGTGCCCCGCTATTTCCTCCTTAATGATAGATTCCAGCATTTTCCCTACAACCGAAGTTAAACTTACCGGCCTATAATTACCCGCTTTCTGCCGACCTCCTTTTTTAAACAGTGGTGTCACGTTTGCTACTTTCCAATCCTCTGGGACCACCCCAGAGTCTAGTGAATTTTGATAAATTATCACTAGTGCGTTTACAATTTCCCTAGACATCTCTTTTAACACTCTGGGATGCATCCCATCAGGGCCAGGAGACTGGTCTACCTTTAGCCCCATTAGCTTGCCCAATACTGCCTCCTTAGTGATTACAATCATCTCAAGGTCCTCACCTATCATATCTTTATTTCCATCAGTCACTGGCATGTTATTTGTGTCTTCCACTGTGAAGACTGACCCAAAAACCTATGATGTGGAGATGCCAGCGTTGGACTGGGATGGGCACAGTAAGAAGTCTTACAACACCAGGTTAAAGTCCAACAGGTTTGTATCGAATCATTAGCTATCAGAGGAAGGAGCTGCGCTCCGAAAGCTAGTGATTCGAAACAAACCTGTTGAACTTTAACCTGGTGTTGCAAGACTTCTTACAAAACCTTGAGTTTGTACTCTCTCATTAGCCATTGCTTTTAGTCCCTGATGTGCTATTGTTAAATGTTTCCTTGCTACCCCATTCAGTCTTTCTCTGAAATTCAATACCTAGTCCAAAAATGTAGTCTGATTTCTTACTCAATAACGTTTCTTGGATTAATTTCAGTGGTCCTCTAACTTTATGTCCATAAACCAAGGACTAAGTCTTGTAGAATCATTTGGTGCATCCCTAATAGCAAATAATAAAAATGGAATCCCTTTGTCCCAATCAGGAGGGCAAATCTTGATTATACCACTCTCATCATTGTTTTCAAAGTTTGATGTCACCTCTCCAGTGCTCCCGGTGACTCTGGTTGTTATGCCAGTGATTTTTGCTGTTTTATTTCCTGGCTATTCATGACCGCTTTAAATAATCCTAACATTAAATTTAACCCGTGATCTGATTGTATCTCTTTCGGTAAGCCATATCTAATAAAGGACTTGGTTAATTCCTTTGCCGTTCTCTTGGCTGCAATGTTTCTCAACAGTATGGCTTCAGGAAATCTAGTGGATATATCCACAATTGTTAGTGAGTATTGATTTCTACTTTGCATTTTTGAAAGTGGTCCAACACATTCAACTAGAATATTTGTAAAACGTTCTTTAAAAGCTGAAATATTTCCTTAATACTTGTCATGTGTGACATGTTCAACAAAATGTAACTATATCTTTCTGTAGTCCCGGCCAGTAATATGGTTTTGGTATCTTAGCTTGTGTTTTCTTTATTACTAGATGTCCTCCTAATGGAATTTCATGAGCTATCCTTAAGTTTTTTTTCCCATACTCAGGAAGTAATACAATTTGATGTATTTCTGTCCATTTGTCATCTGCACTTGTGCTATGCCACTTTCTCATTAATATGCAATCTTTTACATAATAACATTCAGGAATACACGGAGTCTCCAATTCAGAGTAAACTGTTTGATAAATCGGTTTGAATTTGGAATTGCCCTGCTGTAAGTCTGTAACTCTTTGAGCTAAACACCAGTTTATTTCCCTTCATGTCTTTCCTCTTTATTCAACTTACCCAAGATAGTATCCTTTTCTCATCCTGCGCTCCCTCCCAAGATGAGATAAGAGGAGTTATGTGCCTCTGATCTCATTACCAATCAGCTTGATCTTCTACAGCCATTCAACTACAGGAGGCATTGCTATTAACTGCAATCTAGCTATATCATTCCCTTGAACGAACTGAATCACAAGGTCTGAAGTAGGGAAGTTTGTTGATGACTGCAGTGCTCAGGACCACTCATGACACCCCAAACATTGAAACAGTCCATTCCTGCATGCAGCAAGACCTAGACCAATATTCAGGCTCGGGCAAAAAGTGGCAAGTAGGATTCACACCACGGAGGTGCCACGCAATGACCATCTACAACAGCAGTGAATTTAGCCATCTCCCCATGATGTTCAACAGCATTACCATTGCTGAATCCCCCACCATTAACATCCTGGGGGTGTTACCATTGACTAGAAACTGAACTGGTCCAGTCATATAAACACTGGCTACAAGAATAGGTCAGGTGCTGGGAATTCTGAGACGAATAATTCACCTCCTGACTCCCCAAAGCCTGCCCACCATCTACAAGGCACACATCCTGAATGTGATGAAACTCTCTCCATTTGCCTGGATGAGTGCAGCTCTAACACTCGAGCTCAACACCATACAGGTCAAAGCAGTCTGCTTGGCAGGTCTGGCTATCATAGCTGTGGGTCTTAAATGGGGATTTTCATGATCTTATTTACAGATATTTCTGAAGGCAAAGCTGTTTCTAAACACTACCTTTTATACTGAACATTAACCTAACTATATACAATAAAGACTCAGCAAGAGGCTCTACACAGAATGGTCTCTCTCCAGGTTCTGTTGTCAACCTTTTG